>NC_142030.1:56051033-56685200 GCF_982192425.1 Myodes glareolus
CCCCCCCCCCCACCGTGTAAATTCCTAGCGGAGACAGAGTCTGTGATATCTCAAACTTGGCTGTCACTTCTCAGGGTCAGGCCCTCGGGACACCCTTCCCCCAGTCCTGCTGCAGTTCTAATGACTCGAAGGGGTAATAAGGAACCCTAGGTGCCAGCAAACCTCACTTCTTCTCCTCAGCCCCCTTCAGTGTTGAGTCCTGTGTTCCTTTCCTGGCTTTGCTGTGCCGTCTTGTCCTAGGGAGGATCATGAGCAAAGGCCGGCAGACTTGGAGGAGGGCGGGTCCTTAGGTTTGGCTTGGAGACAGGTCTTTTCTGGGGCTCTTTGCAGCAGGGGCTTCAGTTTCTCCTTCTTCAGAACCACAGACTCTTGTGTTCTCCAGTGCTAAAAGCCTCGCCTTAGTCTTGTTATCCCAGCAGCTAAGAGCTCTACATACCGATCTATAGGTGCTCTGTATGGTGTAGATACAGAGGCTCTACATAGGGTAGGTGTTTCTTTTACATTTACACATGGCCTTTCAGTTTGTAGACATTGTCCTCTGCTCATGTAACTAAATACATTTTAATGTGTAGGCGCTTCTCTCTGACATCTCTTGAATAAGTGCTGCTGTATATTCATTCATTCAAATATCACATGGCTCCTTCTGGGGATCCCAAGCGGAAAGGAGCAGGCAGTCTAAATTGATGTGTGAATGGGTGGCAGGTGCTGCCCTCATACTCTTGGGAATTAGAGTGTTTGTTGGTACTTTCTTTTTTCTTTTTCTTTCTTTCTTTTTTTGTTTTGTTTTGTTTTGTTTTTCAAGACAGGGTTTCTCTGTATAACAGTCCTGACCCTGACTGCCCTGGAACTCGCTTTGTGGTCCAGGCTGACCTTGAACTCACAGAGATCCACCTGCCTCTGCCTCCCAAGTGCTGGGATTAAAGACGTGTGCCACTACCACCTGACTGTTTGTTGGTACTTTTAAAGAACCACAATTCTTTCATAATTTTGCTGCCTACGCCTACTTTTCGATAGGAAAATGTACTTAATTCCGTCTTCTAGGGATGCCATCACTTTTGTTTAAGGCTCTATATGAGTAGAGTGATTGCTCTAATCGGTTCAGGAAAGTGGGCAGGAGACAAGGCGGGTGTGCTGTCTGCAGAAGGAAGACGGGCATCATCTCATTGATGGCTCGGAGGGTGTGCTCGGCTGAACTGTCATGTTCCCCCTTACAAGGAGCACCCAGCACTGCACTGTTCACATAATGAATGCTCAACAAACGAACAGCTTCCCCTTTCCCTTTCCAAGGGAGAATGGGGACATGAAAACCGTAGCTCTAAGCTTTCCTTCCTAACCCATGCTGTCATAACTCCCGGTGACTCTTAAGAAGTCACAGGGTGGCAGGTATGGAGGACACAGCTGTAGCGACCTTACAAAACAGACAGCTGGTGGTGCCTTTAGGGAAAATGGAGCTAGGGCTCCCAGGAGACCCGGACACAGAAGTGTGGCTGCAGGTTAGATGGTGGGAGTAGACTCTATTACCCATGACAGAAGCAGAAAAGGAGCGCTTACCTGGTCAGAGAGGCCCGTGCGGCAGTGGGGAATGAAACATAGATAGTGTCAACCTCACACCTGAATTCAGCAAAAATTCTGAGACTTATGGATGGATTGGATGAGGAGGTGCTGGGGCAAACAGAGAGTCTGTGTCTGAGGTGAGGCAGTGCCCCCATGACACAGTTCATGGGCTAACATAGCTAGACCATCGATGCAGGCTGCACTTGCTGTTTCTTCAGGTAAGGTATACTGGTGTCTTTCCTGGTTTTTTCTTTAATTAAAAAATTGAATTTATTGGTGAGTGTACGTGTGTGTGTGTGTGTGTGTGTGTGCATGTGTGGCATAGCCCACAAGATGGTGAAGTCAGAGGGCAGCTTGCAGGAGCTGGTCTCTCCTCCCATCATGTGGGTTCTAAGGCTCAAACTCAGGGCAGCTGGTCGACGAGTGCTTTTTCTTGCTGAGCCGCCTCTCCAGCCCTATACTGTTACCTTTTGTGTTTCTTCCAGAGATGTGTGGGCCTGATTTGTGTAACTTGTATGCTATGTTTTCAGTGCGCTCCTTAGTGGAAGCAATGTGTGCTGCGAGGAGCCCTGGAGGCGGGTGTTGTGGAGTCGCTGCTTATGCACTGGGGATTTGTCTCATTTCTAAGTGACCAGGCTCTATATGTGTGTGTGTGTGTGTGTGTGTGTGTCCTGTCAGACACTCCCTTTTCTAGGGTGAGAACCTGCTTTCTGCCTGTCTTTTCTGTTGTTAGCTCTGATCTTGGGGCATCCATTTTTCACAGAGCAGGGGGCATCATGGGTACATCTTCAGTGTGCTCAGTTAATTCTCCTGCTTAAGAGAATGCAGCAGTCGAGGGTTTAATTCGTAGGGTCACTTCCGTTAGTGGATGGTCATCTCACTTACTTACCTGTCTGCCTCTCTTTGTCACGGGGTGTGTGTGTGTGTGTGTGTGTGTGTGTGTGTGTGTGTGTATGTAGCTGAGGAAGCAAGGCTGCAGTCATCTGCAGCAGGCCAGCCACATGGAAAGCAGCCTCACACACCCCACCCCACCCCAGTGTTCTCAGGAGAGACAGGGTGCCAGGTGCCTCATTCGAGAGCCACTCCTCTCAGCTTAGTTCCTGAACCTACTACTTCTACTTCCATGCAAGAAGGGAGGGGGACAGAGCTCTGGGGATACCAGGGTGCCGAACCACCATTCACCTGTCATGCTAGCATGGACGGGCATCTAGGTTTCTGTAAAATCGAAATCTACAGTTTGCAGTAAAGACCAAAGGATAGAGGGAAGGCAGACAAACAGCACCAAACAGCAGAATCCCCAGAAGTGAAGGCACAGCCACATGTCAAGCTTACACGCACCAGCACGCCTGTCCCTAAGAGCCGACACCCTCCTGTCCACATGTGGTCAGAGGTTCCAGACGGAAAGGCCTTCTGATGAGCTGGTGAGACACACAGGCCCGTAGTGCACAATAGAAAAATCAATAGTAAGTGGAGGTGAAAGTTTTAGCTTGCTTTTATCGAGCACCGAGAAGACAAACTGGCTTTCCCAGTGGTTTCTGGGCTATGCTGATGACTCTTTTCTTTCTTTCTTCCTTCCTTCCTTCCTTCCTTCCTTCCTTCCTTCCTTCCTTCCTTCCTTTCTTTCTTTCTTTCTTTCTTTCTGTCTTCCTTTCTTTCGTTCATTTGTTCTTTCTCTTTTTCTTTCTTTTTTTAAGATAATGTTATAGTTTAGGATTCTTGGGTTCAGTCCCACATCATACTTGCCAGCTGGTACATGCTAGTGCACACAGACACCGAGGAGGGAAAAGTAGGTTTACGATGAAACACCTTGGGCTTTGACACAGAGGGTGAGTGCGCTGTACTTTGTCAGTCTCAATGCGTGTGCAGAGATTTTTTTTTCCTTTTTCCTTTTTTTTTAGTTTTTGACTTTTAGAAACCAGTCAGTGGTGTGATCTGCCTCCTCTGTTTCCCCTTTCCCCTCCTCCCCAACGTCCTTCCCTTTGTCTGAAAATCTACTTTGGCTTTATTAGGAATCCCCTTCCGTTTATGAATGAATGAATGAATGAGTGAGTGAGGGATTGAGAGATTGGAAGGGAAGGATCGACTGGGAAAGGAAAAAAACCAAAGGAGCTCTTGGCTGTCCGTCCCCAGCATGGGCCCTCCAGCCTCGTTAAGGAACTCTGCCCCGTCTCCTGCCCCCTATACACCCCTCCCACTCCGACATGCTCTCCTTTTTCTCCCATGGAGCAGAGAAGCCTGCTTCTACTACCCTCCTAACCCTGCTGTTGCCTTTGCTGTTGTTTAAGCAGAATCTTGTTCTCTAGATTTTTTTTCTTTCTTTCTGTTTTTTCCTTTCTTTTTTTTCTTGAGGCTGGAGCCTCCAGAGCTGAGGGTTTCTCCCTGCTGGCCTCTCTTTCCTCCCCCAGGCCCCCCCCTCCCCGATGGAGGGTTCATCCAAAGTTCGAATCCAGACTCTGAACAAAGTGGCGCAGACCTTTCCCTGACTCCTCACCCTTTGTCCTCATCACCCAGTGACAGACAGGAATCAAATGCTCAGGACCCAGCAGCGAGAGGGGCAGTGGGGGAGGGAGGAGGAAAGTTCACATTAACTGGCTGGGCCTTTAACTTCCCTGGAAGCGAGAGGTGGGGGTGGCGGGGAAGAGGAGGAGGGAGAGCAGGGGGAGGAAGAGGAGGAGGCTGGCAGCAGCAGCGGCAGAGGCCCCCAGAAAGGATTTTTGTTTAAGTTTCCCCACGCACACAGTGAGCATTCCCAAGTTTGCAAATGATTTCATCTGGTTTCTGTTTGCGCAGAGGGGAGAGGGTGAGCAACCCAGAGGAAGGGCTGGGGAGGGGGAGAGAATAGACCTGAAAATAGTACCCGTGTTGCTGTCTTCAGACACACAGGCATCTGGATTCTACAGCGAGGAAACAAATTCTCAGAGATCTCAGGGTTCACCTTTTGGAGGTGGATTACACATTTCAGGACACCAGAGGACCATAGAGCAAATTACTTCTTCCTGAGTGCTAAATGGTCCCCTGGTGCCCTGGGAAGAGCCCGTTTACCTCCAAAAGGTGAGTTGTTTATTGCCAGAGAGTAGAATATTGGCTGTAATGCAGGTCCATCCATCCTCTCCCATCCCTGCGAGGTATTTAGGGTGTAGGTGATATTAGCCACCTGTCACCGCCAGGAAGGGGGCTGACAGATACCTTTCTGGTTTCTCCTGCCTCAGACTGAGGTGCTGGGAAGGCGGGGAAGTGACTTTCCCAAGGTCTTAGAGTGAGCCCGTGACTAATAGATTCCATTCCTGTCTCTTGATTTGGTATGTGTACATGTGTTCATGTGCTCGTGTGTGGGTAGGTGTGTGTGTAAGCCAGGGTACTGTTCTGGCTAGCAATTCTCCTGATGCCCTTCATCTGCTTGAGACAGGGTCTCACACTGCCTGGAGCTCACTAATAACCAAGACTAGTCAGAGATACCTCCCCCCACTCCCCAACCCTTGGTCCTCCTGTCTTTACTTCCCCAGGCCACTACCATGCCTAGCCTTTTTTTTTTAAGTTTTCATTGTAAATGATATGCATTCTGGGGATCAAACTCCAGTTCACTTGCTTGAAAGGCCAGCTCACCAGCTGAGTCATCTCCCCAGCCTATGGGTTAAATTTTTATTCTGGATGCTATATAGGTCTTTGTTTCCTGGATTTAAAAAAAAAAAAGTATCTTCTCTCACTTGTTAGTCTGGGCCTCACCTTCAAAGAGTAGTAGAAAAAAATGATGTGGCCGAATTTAGCTGAGAAAGGTGAGGTCAGAAGGAAGGCACTGTCAGGATTCTCCTGACCCCGTCTGAGAGAACCAGAGGGGCCTGTCTCTGAGCCCTCAGGCCCAGAGCTCGCCCACTTGAACTGCTTGCTTTATGGACTCTTACCGCCGCACACCCCCACTGTGCCGCTGAGGTCAGGACTGCTGAGCCCCCATAAACAAGCTGCTCGTGGAAAGTGAATAATGGAGCCTAAATTAGTGAGGAGGAAGTTAAACTGAAAGGTGCTGGTTTTGGTGAGCAGTAATGGGGAGAACAGCCCCGCGAACTCTCTCGGGACACTGGGACCAGGAGAGCTATTGCCTTTCTTCAGCTGATGCTAATCATCACAGAGAGTAATAGACTCTTGGGATGAGGGGTGGGTGGGAGGGGGGTTGTGGTGTACACAGCCCTGTACCATGGGCTGATGAAGGAGGTTGGGAGTGTCAGGGCATGGGGAACTGATCTACCAAGCCAAGACTCTTGGGTCCTGTTTCTCCTTCCGATCCCAGATGTCCAAACTAAACAAAGAAGGTTAGTGATAGCGACTATTTGGATCTGGGACTATACTCGTAAATGCTTGCTGAGATTTTCCGTCATGGACCATGTGCTGAATTTCATTGGAATGATCTCATAATCTACAAAAAAAAAATAATACCCCGTAGTGAGAGTCATTCACTGTGTGACCCGTGAGGAAACGCAGGCACAGAGCCACCCAAGGACTCAGTTACAGTCAGTTTAGTAAACAGCTCTGTACCCTTGCCATTCCAGTGAGCCGCTCACCAAGATGGCTGGAATCAAAGGGACGTCTTATGAGGAAGGCTGCTGGGCATCAGGCGTTTCAGGCGAATGCTCGCGGGAAGGAAAGAGTCGGGGCTGCCTCGCAGAAACTATAGCAGTGCTAATGCTGATCCAGTATCAGGGAGTCAGCTTCTCGGAGGTAGCAGGCTTCATTTGCATACAATAAATGTTTTAATTACTAATGATCCTTTCCAATTAATTAAAAAGTATGTCTGTCATGGCCCTGCTTTCTTGGCAGCATTTTTATTGACAATGGGTTTGTACGCATATTTAAGCGGTAGGGTGACACATCTCTTCAGTGTTTCCTCACCCAGCCGCTGTGTGGTTGAACATCCTGTTAGCAGACGTGTTTTCCTCTCCTGGGGTTAAGAAAGGAGATCTCTGTGCCCCACCCTGGGTTTGGGAGTAACTTGGTGATCGTGCCCACATTCTAACCATGGTGGCTGCCTTTCCCTTGGATGTCTGCTTCTTGTGATCTGGAAGAGACAATTTGCGAAGTTGGGGCCCTCTGTGAACGGGGGTACGGTGTTGCTGCTGGGAGATGCAGTCTAGACTTTCCACCTCCCCTGTGGCACTTTTGGCAACTTGACAGGTATAATTGATGAGTTATTCTAAGAATGTGATTCCTGAGTAAGTCAGAGTGGAGTGACTGTGTTTCTGAGTAGTTAATGCGGCTGGGGGGAAAAGGTGGATGGAGGGTGGGGGCTGGGAGGCTGAGGGGAGAAGGGGAGGAGGGTCTTTGTTCAAACCAAGTGAGGTACTAACTTTGATTCAGAGAGAGAGAGAGAGAGAGAGAGAGAGAGAGAGAGAGAGAGAGAGAGAGAGAGAATAACAGGGAATCCTCATAGAGACGACAGTGACTGAGGTCCGGAGTCGGGAAGTGGCTTTTTCAGCTCACTCCAGCATCCTGGAAAAAGGGCAGGGAAGCAGCCTGGGCAGCTAAGTCTCCATGCCTACTCTTCCTGTGTGTCTCATGGGAATTCCCAAAGCCGTTTCCACTGTGTCAAGAATCGGCTGCCCTGTCTCTCTCTACCTACCAGCCGCTTATATCCCAAGGGTGTGCAGATTTGAAGGCGCGCCAAGAAAAGGAAGCAGTTGAGGTCCTGTTCTTGTGTCTGCTTTCTCACTGCAGTGCCAGAGGGCGCGGGAGGCAGCAGCGGAGGCTCTGGGGGCATGAACTTGTTTGCTTCCAGGAGAAGGAAAGGAAGCAACTTTGCAGAAATTGGCTTGGCACCTCCACACCTAACCGAGGGAGCCAGACAGGATTTGAGGCTCAGTCCATTGTCCAGGCTTTTGGTCCCTAAGGTCTTCCCCTCTTTCTCACCCTACCTCATGCACCCAAGTAGGATCGTGGCTTCCTCCAACAGCCCCCATCCCCATCCTCCACAGCCTTTCTGATTGTGGACACTCCTGCTCTCAGAACTTTCTCTCCTGGATACTCAACTATAGTGGGTTCCTCTGTCCTTCACTTCGCAGGGGGAGCTCAGAACAACCCAGCCCTGTACCGTTTGTAACCTTACAGGCTTTTTAAAGCTAGCACCTATTTGTTGGTGCAGGCACCATTATGCTATTGGATTTCTGAATGTCTGTGGATCCCTGGGACCGTCCATGCTTATGTATTTTTCAAATGCTGGATGGACCCCTAGATACCATGACTTCTCCAGGAGAATTAAGCTGTGCCCTCAAAGGTTAAGGATACTGCATCTGCCCTGGTAGTCTCTTACTTTTACTTTTGAGAAGAATCTATCAGAGAGAGAGAGAGCTGTCTATATCCATTCTAGTCCAGTGGCTACCAGGGATGTGTTTAGCTTGTGTCTGACATTGTTTTCATCTACAAAAATGGGACTTGTCTGCAGACAGTTTTCTGAGGTCTGTAAGAAGGGTGAAGTAAGAGACAAAACACCATAAAAATACTCCTGATCTTCCTTCCTTCCTTCCTTCCTTCCTTCCTTCCTTTCTTCCTTCCTCCCTCCCTCCCTCCCTCCCTTCCTCCCTTCTTTCCTTCTTTCCTTCCTTCCTTCCTCTTTTTCTTTCTTTCTTCCTTTCTTTCTTTCTTTCTTTCTTTCTTTCTTTCTTTTTCTTCCCCTCTATTTTTCTCTCTGTCTTTTTTCCTTCTTTTTTTTCTATTGTTTTTAAGACAGGGTTTCTCTGTATAGCCTTGACTGTCTTAGAACTCATTATGTAGACCAAACTGACCTTAAACCTGGAGATCCGCCTGCCTCTGCCTCCCAAGTGCTGTGATTAAAGATGTGTGCCACCACTGCTCAGCTTTAATTTTAATTTTTTCTGTGTTTGTTTTGTTTTGTTTTTATTTTTTCTTTCTTTCTTTCTTTTCTTTTTTTTTTTTTTTACAAAAAAAAAGCATTATTTTATGTGTATGGGTGTTTTGCCTTTGTGTATGCCTGTGCACCGTTTACATGCCTGGTATCTGTGAAGCCAGAAGAGGGCGTCAGACCACCTAGAACTGGAGTTACAGTTGGTTGTAAGCCATCACATGGGTGCTGGGAATTGAACCGAGTTACTCTAGAAGTGTTCTTACCTGCTGACCTATCTCTCCAGGCCCTCCCTTCCTCTCAGATTTTCCTGTGAAGTATAAAGGACGTTGTGCTTTGGGGACAAAGATGACCCTACCCACCCTGGTATAGGCACTTGCTCTCCTTATTTCAGTGTCTCCCCTGGCCTTCGGGGGTTCTCTGTTATCCTTTGCTCTTCATTTTCTTGATGCTGTGGGTGTGAAGCTGGTGTTTCCTTCCTTTGGAAGCCTTCAATTTTCTCACCTTCCTCCATTTTTCTTGCCATTCCAGTTGCTTTTGTTTCCTGGGATCTCCTTGGAGTTGATGGCATAGTGTTATTTCTATAATAATTCATTTTGCATAACCCTTATTTCAAGTCACTTTCCCTTGTCATCACACATCAAAGGTGACTTTAGTCCCACTTAGACGTCAGGACCTTAGTTTTGTAAAGGTACAAATCCCCCTGCACTTTGCTTTGGGAAGATCACTGTGGAAAGGCCAGTAGGTTTCTAGAAACTCAAGTTGAAGTTTTAAACTCTGAATTTTTTTTTAATTTTTATGATTTATTTATCTTTTATTTTATGTATATTGGTGTGAAAGTGTCAGATCCCCTGGAACTGGATTTTCATACAGTTGTGAGCTGCCATGTGGGTGCTGGGAATTGAACCCGGGTCCTCTGGAAGAGCAGTCAGTGCTCTTAACCGCTGACCCATTTCTCCAGCCCCAGTTTTAAACTCTGAAAATTTTAATTGCTGCGTCCTGCAAATAAACGTAACATGAGGAATTAATTTTAATATGTATTACCCTACATCTGAAATATTATCTCAGGTCTTACCTAGTGCAGAAGTTGTTAGAGATGTTTGTGTTCTTTCTCTGTAGTAAGATTTTAAAATTTGGTGTGCATTTTGCAGAACTTCAATGTAGATAGTTTTATTTTAAGCACTTACTAGTCACATGGCTAGAAGGTCTCTTATTGGACCTTGTAGATCTGACCTGTGTAGTTCAAAGATGCTGACTCTCAGAAGTAGGATGAACTAATAAAAGCTGGGGATATCTAAGTCTCACTACGGTGCCTTTTTCTTTATATGGTTGCCTCTAATCTTTTATCATGAAGAAGCAAGGTCTGCTCATCATTTTGCACGACTCTGCATATACGATACTCCACCTTAGGCTAGCGAGGGCTCCACAGTTTCTAGGCTTTGCCACAGTTTCGTGTCTGTCCCTCAAGTTCTGGTTTATTTTTTTGCAGTGGCTGAGAAAGCTTCCTGATTCCTCAGCTTATCTATGACAGAGGGTTGTAGAAAGTCATGGATTGTCTGTCTCGCAAAAGGAGGTAGAATGGAGTTATCGCTGCTTAGAACTTCCTTGCATGTTCCTTTGGATTTAACTATTATCCCCACCCCAACCTCCCCAACCCTCCGAGTCCCCAGAAGCCATGGGAAGTGTCCTTGGCAAGTTGTGCTGATTTGCTGAGTCAGCAGTGCCAGGGGAGTCCTTTTCAGTATTGGTCCCATGGTGACAAGCTGGCCATAAAGTGATTGGGGATGGCATGATGTACTGATGGAGAACAAGGTCAGTCACCTGTTGAATGACAGAAGTGGGACCCCCTTTTCTTTTTCTAAGAGGGAAGATGAGCCATTCGTTATCCCTGTCTTTCGTGTGGTGCTGACGATTCAAACCCAGCTGGGCTGAGATTTTTGCAGGGGGGAAAAAAAATCTCCAAACCCATTGGGTTGTGGTCTGCACTGGCTTCAGGAAACCTCCAGTGGGAAGTCTTATTTATGGTGGTGATGGTTATGGTTATGATTATTGACAGCTGCTATTATAAACATCATTATTATTTAGTGTTAATCCACAGCTGTATGGAAGGTGCACTAAAGAACACAGAATTAGCCCTTGTCCTTGCAAATGGGCTTATAAGAGAAGAATGGCAGGAAGGGACACCCAGTCTGGCCTACCTAGGAAGAATGTATTCTAGGGAAATAGGGCTGACTAAGTAAGTCCAAAGGTTATAATTTTTAGGGCTTTGGTGGAGTCTCCTATGGCACCCTGAATGCAGGTTAGTAAAATGGAAAGTAAAATTTCCTAAGAAAGAAAGTGGGTCGCTTTTGTCCAGTTACTGTTAGAGGGGGTTATTAAGAACAAACACAGGGGAAATTAGCTCCACATTGTTTTGTTGGTGTGTAGGCCATTTTACACTTTAATTCACTGGTGCACCCTGTATCTTTAACGACTAGAGTAGGCCTTGAAATAATTTCTGTGTAAAATCGCCAAGGCCGAGCATATTAGGGTTTCAAATCGATGCACAAATCTAGGTCCTGATGCTGGCAAAACCACCTGGTGAAAGTGGGCTCCGTTCCTGCAGGATGAAAATGTACCCTCCTTTAGAGTGGTGAACGCTCCAGCTCCCCACCATCCCCTGTGCTCACTAGTTATTTTTAATATGTACCTGGGCCTTATAAAGGCATTTACGTTTCTCAGTCTTGGGATCTAGAACAGTGACTCTCAACAGGACTGATAATTGCCACAAATAATCTGTTTGACAGCGTCTCGGGACATTATTTTTTTGGTGAATACGCAGGCTGATTTCTATGGCACGTGGATGATTTACGTTTTTTAATAGACTGAATATTATCAGTGTCATCGATCTAGACTCACCTGTGATGAGCAAGGTTGTTCGATTTAGCAGAAAGAGTTATTGTTTGGGGAGCACATGTTTCCTTTACCTTGATCCGAACACGTGAGTTTACTTTTCAACTTTGATGTCTCCATTATACTATAGGGACACTAGTACATTCATAGTACATTAAGAATTGCAATGTTGTTTCTGTCGCTTTATTCTGCCATTACATTAATCTCTTTCTCCCCTAACTTACATTGCACAACTTTTCTAAAAATTAAAAGAAAAAAATTTATGGTTTAGGAGAAACATGAGGCTGAAAGAAAGTGTGCTGGCCAACCCAGTACAGGTGTGTAATGCAACTAGGGTATGGCCCAGTGCAGGTGTCAGTGCAGCTAGGATACGGCCATGTGCAGGAGTCTAGTGCAGCTAGGGTCACTCAGTGGCGTTCATTGACATTGTGGGACCATTTAAGGCATGTCCTTGGATCTAGACCTTGAATTGGAGTTCTTGTTGCTTATACCGTCTTCGTTTGGTTGTGTAGATTGACTAGCAGTATCCTATTTCTTTCAAGGAGTGATTCTTTGTGTGAAAAGTGTAAAGAATGGTTGTTTTGACAATAAGTGCTGTGACATGCGCAGCTTGCCCCATTGGCCAGAATAGGTGTTTGGCCTCTAAGGGCCTTCTAGGCTGTACTTCTTCTCAACCAGCCTTATGTGGAAGGAATGGCGCTGGCGGCTTCCTCACTGAAAGGAAGATCACCTCATTCCTTTAGAACATAGATGGTGTCTTCAAAAGGAGCTGATTGAAAAAAGACCAGTTGTAGCTTTGTTCGATTGATAGTATCACAGGAAAACTTTCTGGGTGTTACAGAGATCATATTCTACTGCATGTCCCCATTTTAAGTAAAGAATCAGAGTTGATCCAATCTGCAGCTCACCTTCAGAGGGTCTTTGTACCCATGTTGTTTCTTCCACCTGTGATAACTCTGATGTCATTATCTCTCTCTCTTTCTTTATCTCTCTTTCTTTCTCTCTCTCTCCCCCTTTCCACCCTCTCTCTTTTTTCTTTCTTGCTTCCTTTCTTTTCTTTTTTCTTTTTTTTTTCTTTTTGGTGGTGGTGGGAAGACAGAGTCTCAAGTGGCCCAAGCTGACCTCACGTTCTTTATGTAGCTCAGAACAACGTTGCCTTTCTGATCCTCCAGCCCTCCACCTCCTGAGTGATGGGATTGTAGGTGTGCACTCTATGCTGTGTTTATATAGTGCTTGGGACTAAGCCCAGATCTTGTGTCTGCCCAGAATCTACGAACTGAACTATATTCCCTAGGCCTCTGAAAGTTATTTACTTGAAATGAGGCCTTGCTGTGTGCTTTCCTCTCTTGAATTCTTTATTTGCTACTGCCATGAAGAGACTGCATGATCAAGGCAGCTTGCAAGAGAAAGCATTGAACTGGCTTGCTTACAGTTTCCGAGGGTGAGTGCCTGACCATCGTGACAGGAAAAGTGGCAGCAGGCAGGCAGGCGTGGCATCCGAACAGTGCCTGAGAACTTAGATCTTAGCCTCAGGTTGAAGGCAGAAAGAGAGAAGAGAGAGAGAGAGAGAGAGAGAGAGAGAGAGAGAGAGAGAGAGAGAGAGCAGCAGGCAGGCAGGCAGGCGTGGCATCCGAACAGTGCCTGAGAACTTAGATCTTAGCCACAAGTTGGAGGCAGAAAGAGAGGGAAGAGAGAGAGAGATGGATGGATGGAGGGAGGGAGGGAGAGAGGGAGAGAAGGAGAGAGAGAGAGAGAGAGAGAGAGAGAGAGAGAGAGAGAGAGAGAGAATGAGACTGACTGCCTAGCATGGGTTTTGGAATCTCAGAGCCCACTCCCAGTGACACAGCTCCTCCTATAAGGCTAAACCTCCCAATCCTTGCCCAAATACTTCTACCAATTAGGGACCAAGCATTCAAGAGCCTATGGTGGGCTAGTTCATTCAAACCACTACAAGGACCTTCCACACTTTAGGGCTTTATTTTTAAGTATTTAAAATTTAACTGAGTATGGAGTATGGTAGCACAGGTCTCTAATCCCAGCATCCTGAGGCTGAGGTACTCAGGAGGGTGGGTGTGGCTGGGGTTACACAAATGTCAAGGTAGCAGAAAAAATGGACTTTGTATGGACTTTGTTTGGGGGTCTTGTACTATGTTATCAGTGTTATACTTCAGTTGAATTTGTGGCTTATAACTCTAGGAATCATTTCTAGAATCCTCTGCGTGGTGTGTGTGTGTGTGTGTGTGTGTGTGTGTGTGTGTGTGTGTGAATGTGTTCTCCCATGTGTGTGTTAGTGCACATGTGTTTGTGTCTGCCCGTGGAGGCCGGAGGTGGAGGTCCGTCGGCTTCTTCAGTCACTCTCTAACTTACTGAGTTTTGAGACAGAGATTTTTATTGAAACCTACAGCTAGCAAGCTTCAGGAATCCTTGTATTTCTGCTTCCCGGGTATTGGATTTATAGATATCAGTTGTCACACATGGATTTTTATGTAGGTGCTGGGATCAGAACTTGGGTACACATGCTCGTGCAGGGAGCACCTTAACAAGAGAGCTCTCTGCCCAGCCCCAGATGCTCCAGTCTTAAAAAAAAAATACTACTGGAAATTACCATCATACATTCTGGGCTTATGGGTCTTTCCACTTACCTTGGGTCTTTCTGGTGGATTAAATTCTCTCTTCTTCCCTCTTCAAAGCTGGATCATTTCACACTGGAGTGAGGTGGAGACCCGTGCCCAGGGTAAAGGGTCTAGCCATTGCCTTCCACTGTCTTAAGGTTTCTGATATACATCTATCTGCTCCAACTCATAAACACTCCCAGAGGGAGATACATCTGTGGGAAATGAACATGAACGAGGCCCATCCTCAGAACTCTCTCTCTCTCTCTCTCTCTCTCTCTCTCTCTCTCTCTCTCTCTTTCTCATAGGAATGTCCCCTGACCTTTAGATAGATGACTTGGAGCCTACGATCCTAGTAAACTCTTGGGGAAAATGTGATCCCATTTGGCTCTGACATTCATTCCTACCCCTTTCCAGGCAATCAGCAGCGCTGTCCTTACCCACAATGCTTTGCTGCTTTTATCCTCCTCACTTTTGAAGGGCTACCTGGGTAGCCACATTTTTCATAAAGAGCCTCATACCTGAAATAGCTTGACATTTGTGTGGTGCCTTGAACTACATAGCACATTTCATTTATATGCTCCGATTTGACCTTTAAAACCACCTGGAGGTTGGAAGGAGAGGTCTCATTATCCCCCTTTACATAAAAGAAAGTCACGCTGGAATGCCTGGGGTTATCCACCAGGTACCTGGCCCAGCTTGCCTTTGAATGCTGGTTTGTCCAGGCTCCAGCCTGTCCTACCCACCCTGCTTAGAGACCACACTTTTTTTTTTGTCACTCCAGACACCATATAAATTCTTTTTTAAAAAACTTCAGATTCTTTTTTTTTTAAAAAAACAAAACATGTTTTTGTCAGTAGCCCAGCCAGTATGATTTCTTTTTCCTTGTCATAGGCCATGTCTAATCTTATTGGTATAGCTTTGCCCCTCCTTGATGCCCCTGTGAACCCCAATACTGCTTCCTTTTAGATCTATCCTCAGTTATTCCCACAGACTCCTTCCTCTTTTGCCCCACCCCTTGAGTTTTGTTTCTCTTCCCTTTATTCAGGCAAACTCACAAGTGCCAAGCATATTTTTATCATGGTATTCCCATGTGAATATTTTATCCACGGCTTCTTATTTTCAGTCCTTTCTGAAGAAGGGCTAATAGTTCAAACCCATTATTTTTCTTTGAAGGGTTGAGACTTACAGAAGCTGCATGGATGGGTCTGTGTCCGAGGGAGGCCTGGGGGCCTGGGAATGGGGACAATTGGGAATGAGTTTAGAAATAGGTGGTGGCCAGGAGGGTTCTTGCCACTTTCTTGCCCTATTAAGTAGTAGCAATATTTAGGAAACTCAACCCAAGGGAGCACAACCCTCCCGAAGGTCCGCTGCCCTGGCTGAAAAGATAGGAAGACATTCTGAATGTATGTTCATTTTTGTTTTAGTTTTCCTGTCGGTTTGCTAGCCTTTGAAAACTCCTCTCCCCCATTTCTCTCTTTACTTAAAAAAGCGTCTACGCTCTTTTGCTATAAGTCAACAACAGTTGAAGGAAGTGTGTATGAACCTAAGTCTTCAGAAAGAATAACTTTCCAAGGCAAATTGTAACCCACAGCTGCCAGTTAAGGCTGGGTTCATCTGAGCAATGTGGGCATCTATCCCAAGGCAAAGGACAGCTCTTGCTTCCCAAAGCTCCACATTGTTTGACCTGATGTCTGTGGGCATAATTATGAGGACTTTTAGATAGGACACACAAGTCAGGCCTTCCCTAAGAATGAAAGACCCGAAAGGTGAGGCAGGGTTGATGGCTATTTTGGTAAAGTGCTTGCAGTGCCAGCCAAAGAGGACCCCAGTTCAATTCTCAGGACCTGTGTAAAAAACTGGTCTTGGAGAGATGGCTCAGTGGTTAAGAGTACTGACTGCTCTTCCAGAGGACCCAGGTTCAATTCCCAGTACCCACACATCTGTAACTCTAAGATCTGACACCATCACACAGAGATACATGCAGGCAAAATACCACTGTACATAAAACAAAACCAAATAGATTGTTGTTTTTTTTTTTTTTTAAAAAAAAGTCTGGCCTCAGTAGCATGAGCCAGTCCTGTAAGGGTGGAGACGGAAAGGTCTCTGGGGCTTTTGCTAACTAGTTTTGTTGACCTAGTGAGCTTCAGGACCCATGAGAGATCCTGTCTCAAAAAAAAAATACAGTGGGGAATGAATAGGAAGACATCAGGTGTGGATTCCCCACCACACACACACACGTGTGCATTACACACAAATATCTTCTCATATCCCATATCATACCATTAAGAATCTATCTGGTCAGCGTTTAAGAAACTCAGCCAGGGGGCTGGAGAGATGGCTCAGTGGTTAAGAGCATTGCCTGTTCTTCCAAAGGTCCTGAGTTCAATTCCCAGCAACTACATGGTGGCTCACAACCATCTGTAATGAGGTCTGGTGCCCTCTTCTGGTCTGCAGACAGAATACTGTATACATAATAAGTAAATAAATAAATATTTTTTTAAAAAAAGAAAAGAAACTCAGCCAGTATTCCAATTCTGTGACCATTAGAAGCAAACAGAACCAAAATGCTTTTCCTTTGCTGAGGCATCGTCGGGCCTTCTTGCCACAGTATCACTCAACCAGCTAACGCCCTAGCTAGGGCGTTAAAGACATCCTTAAAGGATTGCACTTGTGGGACCCTTTGCTTACTATAGTCCTTGGCTCTCTCTGGATTCCATCTGTAAGTCAGATGGGCATCTCTTATGCATTCTCCTCCAGTCTCAGGATAAAGGCCAGCAGTGCATCACCAAACAAACGTATACAGGGCACTTGGAGTGGAGGCTCTCACCTTCAGACCTAAAGAATATTCCCACTCTGTAAAGTTGGATCTTTCTGCTTACAGAGTTAGACATGGAGGTGAATTTCTGCGGGGCTGCTTCTGACCTGGGTCAGATCTAATGTTCAGCACCTACCCTGTTAGATTGTCTAGGCTAACAAAGGCCCTGTGCTTGCCATGGAAGAGAAAGGAGAGAGGACAGTAACCACAGAGATCTTGGAAAGGCGCTGGAGGTTCCATGGAGTCCCTGTCCATTCTCAGCTAAGCCAGTGCTGAAAGAGGTGATGTCTTTGCTGTATCTTCTGGAAAAGGCCATCAGTGGCAGTGAGTTGCCGTTTCTCATGAGCTAAGTGCACAGGTTCCTTTCTAGATAAGTTAAGAAAGACGGAGACCCTGACCTTAGAGCTGTGGAAGGGTTTTGAGTCCTTTGGAAGCAGGCGTTGTCATTGATCTTACCTGGCTCCACAGAGTGTTCTAATCCTTTCCCCAGCCTGGGGCGCCTGCCTCCCTATGAGCTAGCAGCGTTCCCTGGTGCTCTAGGAAAGAGGTGGGTTTACACACCGTTTTAGGATATTCTGAAGATTAGCTTGCCCGGAAGCCCATTCTGAAGGGACTGGAGACAGCTTCTTCCTCCTGAAGAACTGGGACCATGTCCCTTGCTGCCTGATTCCATTCAGCCACCCCAAGGGTAGTGATGTAGCCCCCGAGGCTCCAGAACAGTAATCCACATAGCTAATCCATTTAGGCAAAGCTGTTAGCTGAAAGGTAATCTGGTTAGCGTCCCTTGTCCCACCCTCCTGTTTCTCTCAGAGGAGAGGGACTTCGGTCTGCTCTCCCAGACTCCTGAGTTTTTGCTGAGTTTGATTATTCACGTCTGCCTTGGCAGAAAAAGCCACCTGACTTGTTCCAGTTCCTGCTTACTTGTGTGCTGTGATGTTCCCGAGGCACATAGGTAGAACTGAAGGGAAACGAAGTTTGGGAGAATGAAAGAAATGCTTATGAAAGTGACCCACCTGCCAGCCCCTCTTTTTCATTTCAGTATTTGCACTGGCCTCTAAATTCCACTTTCTATTTTATTTATTTATTTACTTATTTATTTTTAATTTAGTCTCTAGCACTCAGGGAAAGCACCCTGCCAGTGTTTTGTTTGATATTAATGTCCTTTTTTGTTTAAATTGCTTTAAAATATGGGCAAGCCCCTGAATATGTATACATGTCTTTGCCTAAACACACTGTTTATTCCAGGCACATGCAACTCTCACAGACAGCATCTATACATCTGTGATGAATCTCAAACCCCCAGCCTCGCTCAAATAGCCGCAGCTTCCCACTGGTTCTGTGTCTATTGCCCGCATCCCCAAGACTCCAACAGACACCCTAAAAGCTGCAACTAAATGATTGCCTTGCACAAGCGGGTTTTTGCCTTTGAGAGAGCTCCCTGGGCATCTAATTTCTCTTAGATTTCTTCTGTCCTCCGAGGTCCCCAAAGGTACTTGTAGAATGTTTGCCGTTAAACGGTTGTAAATTAGGGGCTGAGTATATGAAGCGTTAATGAAGGCTGGGATTGGAACCATTCCACATCCCCAGGCTGCCAGGTTTTCAGTCCAAGAAGTCGCTTGCTGGAGGCCTGAGTTCCTGAGTGTCAGGTTTCAGCTCTCCTTTCTTCTTTCTTTTTCTTACCTCCCCCTCCCTTTTGTTCCACAGCCGCCCTTTTTCTCTTACCTTTTTTTTTTTTTTTTAATGGCTCACCTCGTTCCTCCTTCTAAACCTACTCAAAAGCAGCTACGAGGAACACAGGGTTTAACGAAGCCAGGAAAGCAGCCTTTCTTTCTTTTCCTGCCTGAGACAGAGCCAAAAAGAGTTTATTCTATTTTTTTTCCTTTCAAAATTTCTTCTTTGTGTATGTTTGCCTCATTTCATTCTCTTTAAGCCATGGCTGGAATTAATTCATGCAAGAGACAGTCATTTTGAATAAATACTTCAGCTAAACAGAGTGAGAGAACTCTCAGGTCTGCTCCTTGTACTGGACATTGACTGTAGAGAATAGTGCATCTGTGTCCTAGGGCCTGTCCAGATAGACGTAGCCTGAGACCGTCAGAAGGCTGATACATTGATACCGTTAAGTGAAAATATTAATTAATAGCAAGATATGGAAAATAACTGTTATGTATTTTTGAGAGAGTGTGTGTATGTCACACTGGTATGTTTTTAAGCTGTAATGTGTAGGCCAAATGAGGCACTGTATGTTTTAAAAAATAATCTTACAAGTTTAAGTATGACCTTTACTAAATGTCTGCTATACCCAAGAGAATGCTTGTGGTGACGACGAATTGTGTGGAGGACACCCACATACATGTGGTTTCCTCGGGTTCCAAGCATTTTCTCAAAGCCTCCACTGTGTACATGGTGAGTTATTTATTTATTTTGGTTTTCCGAGACAAAGTTTGTCTGTGTCACAGTTCTAGCAGTCCTGGAACTCACTCTGTAGGCCAGGCTGGCCTCATACTCACAGAGATCCACCTGCCTCTGCCTTCCAAGTGTTGGGATTAAAGACGGGCACCGCCCCTGCCCTGCACATGTTGAGTTTTAATCATAATCTTGGTATGTGCCTTTTGGTTTAGAAAACAAGAAGCTGTGCCTATGAAGTAATAACAAGTAATTTTAAGAGCACAATCCTTACTGGTTCCGAAGGACACTTTGGGCATCCTCTCGCTTACTTCCGTCGCTCTCCTGTTTCAGAAAGAGAGAAAGATGGTTCAGGATGTGACGGGCCACACTGTGCTTGTTGTCTGCCTTTGGGCTTACCTGTTTTAACTGAACTGTGCACTGGTCCATTCCCAGCATAATTCCACAGTGGTCTCGTCCCTTTGAGTCTTCAGTTCAGCATCTGATGCCCCTTTCATTCTGATATAATTCATTCCTGCATTTAGTAGTAGTGTGCATTGAGTGCCTGTAGTATGCTAGGCTGTCCTGCTCTTCAGGACAGGACTCAATGACAGCTGCTTGTCATGGGAACTAGCAATTCAGTCCCCAAGAATCAGGAATGAATGTGGCATCTGACTCTATCCTATAAGGCATTCCTTATGTGATCCACTTATGACTGGCATAAATAACTTATCAAAGTAGCCATAAAGGACTTGGCAAACAAAATGAACTGCTAGAGAAGACCGCATTAAATTTTAATAGGAAGAATTCTTAGTAATAAGTAGGAAACACATCTTGGCATATAGCTGAGTCACTCTTTTGAGGCTTTTCTTATGTCCTCCTCATATCAAGGACTGGGTTTTTTTTTTTCTTTCCATTTGTGAAATACTGCATTTTTAGATAAATTATAGTTGCTCCCCACTCTGTTTTCGCCTAAATAATAAGAGAACCTAAATTCTGGAGAATGACAGGAGATACACCCTCTTGCATTTTATGGTGGCAGAATCTGCACCCGCGGCTCCATGCTGAGAGACAGCGGGGACACACACAAGTGCACACACACAGGGATGCGGGGCTCAGGCACCTAAGAGCGAACATAGGTTTAGGCAGGTGTAGGGATTTCTGTGAGGATCTGTCAGCTTCAAAAAGAAACTTCTTTGATAAGAGGTGAGACCCACACTTACCTGTGGATATAACAGGGATTAGAATGTTGTTAGAAATCATGCTGATTTAGGAAAGAGTCAGGATTCTGTTCTCCTCTAGGTTCCATGGCCTTCGCAGCCATGGGTAGCTGACTACCATGCTGAATTCAGGACCAGGCTGAATTCCCTTCTGTTGAGTGGGTCTTGAGTCCAGTTAGGTGGCTACTGGCTACCCTCATGATGTAAGTGCTGCGTTGCGCCTTTGGGGATGTCTTGCTGTGCTGGTCCTTGTGGTTCCTCACAGCTGACAGTTGATTACTTTTCTCTGTTCCCAGCTTACATTGCACCTTTAGGTGCGACGAGAAGGTCAGAGAGGTGACTCTGAGGTCAGATCCAGCTGGATTCTTGCAAGTCCTTTTTATGCAGTGTGTGATGGCTTCAGGAGCTGGGGCTTATATCTTCAGTTCAGGAGGTGGTGGGGAGGAGTGGCGACCAAGAGCAATGGCAGTGGCCTATATTGTTTTGAGCACCTCTTGGACTTTCCTGCCCATCACCCCGCCCGACAGCTCAAAAGGAGGTTTCACATGCCTGGTACCTATGTTTGCTTTGCTAGTTCACAGCGCTGAGGGGAGCATTATCACCCCAAGCGTTGTAACTTCTACAGGTGCTTGCTCAGCCATGTTCATTGCTACTCTATTTCCAATAGCTAGGAAATGGGAAGAGCCTAAATGTCCTTCAGCTGACAATGGATAAAGAACACATGCAAATGTAGAAGGAATTCTATTCAGCGGTAAAGAAAAATGAAATCTTAAAACTGGCAGGAAGATGGATAGAAAGAGAAAATAGTATATTGAGCAAGGTAATCCAGATTCAGAAAGACAAACATGGTATATTCTTTTATTTATGGATCCTAGCTCTAAATCTTTAGATGTGTGTATATAACCTGGAGTAGCCACAGAAATCAAAAAAATAAGAATGAACCATGGGAATGAGGAAGGAGCTCTAGAGAGGGGACAAGGAGGACACGGTACTATGAAGACAGGAAAAATGAAAAGGGGTGGTAGTTGGAAAGGCTTTGGCATGGTGCGGAGGGCAATACAGAGAAAGGGAGGGAGGAAATATGAATAATAGTGTTTACCTAAAATTACATATAATATGTGTGTATATATATGTATATATGTATATATATGAAGTTATGCCTTTCTCTTCTTTTAAAGTAGGCACAATATACTCCCATCAATTCAAGCCCCTAGGTTTAAAATGTTAGGTGATTTATAAAGCCTTTTCATAAAAAGCAGCTGACTAGGTATATAAATAATACAATGATTAAATTATTAAATAAATATTGAGCATTTAAATGGGTAGGGTGCTGGGTTTATGTACTCGAGGTAGCCCCAGGGTGTACAGAGTCAGTTGAAGGAAATCAACTTCAAAGGCTTTATAAAATAAACAGCATCTACTTGCATACCGAGTCTAATTCATACCCCAATCTCAAAGGCAGGTCTTGATGCCTCTCCGTGGAGGCAGCTTCTCAGTGATTAGCGTTCATGTATCATACAGTTTGAAGATTTTGTTTTTCACTGGGATGCTATAAATTTAGACCCCTTTGGTAGTTCACGCCGTTCTCCTAACGTCCCCTGAATTGTTTAGGTTTTATTGCCCCTTTCTTTTCTATAGCTGTGGACAAATTGCTGACTGTGAACATGGAGAAGATGCTGTATAAGGTCAAACCAATCTCTTTCGGCTTTCAAGGGTTTAAAAACCATCTTCATTATTCAAGAGTTAGAACTCTTTTTTAAAAAATACGTAAAACAATTTTTAATCTTCCAGTCCTTGTAGCAAATGAATTCTGTAGTGGTTTTATTGAGTCCAGTAGTCATACATGGTAATCTCTGCTGTCTGACATTCCCACTGTGATAGCAGGGACTGTGTAGTGTTGCTCTGACCGTACCATATGGCATGGACTTCATCGTTATCTAATGGAAGCTAATCTGTTATATATACACGCATCAATACTGTCATATCTGAACCAACTTCTTTTATTGAAGAGGAATCTCAGAATCTTGTAAAATGATCTGTTTACAGTTATTGGGTAACTCATTCTGCCTTGAGGTATTAGGACAGGATTTCAGGGTGATATGGAATGGGTTTTCTGGATCGTGAAGGGTGATGAAGAAAAGGGAGCTACAGGACGGGCAGATATCACACTAAGCTGACTGAGTACACACAGCATGGGTGAAGACAGTCACATGACCAGAGTAATAGGTTCAGGGCATGACAGGCACAAATTGACTAGGGTCTCATTATGCCAAACTTAACGTGCAGTCTTGAAGGAAACAAGGTCTTTCATGAGCAGTTTGAGAAGAGAAAGCGATGTGACCAGCATCAGTCAGGTCTGTGCTTTAAGATTATTTTGGGGTTTCTTTAGAAGATGGGTAACAGTGAGGAGTGCTACCAGGGAAGAGGGGAACCAGCTGGAGGTGACACATTATGGCAGAGTAAAACAAGTGAATTCCCAAAGCTCTTTTAGAGACTCCCTCAGAAGGATTGCTGGTGGAACGTTTTGGATGGTAGTAGAGGGCCTAGATCAAGATGGTCAGGGGCTGGGGAGAGCTAGGGAGGAAGCAGAAAGGGCTTCTGTGAGTCTTCTGCGTGGCTTGTGGGATATCCACGTGGACGTGCCTACGCAAGAGCTGATTACTGTGTCTGCACCCTCATGGAGGTAGAGATCATGGCTTGGATTGCAGTCAGTGTAAGTGGCTGGCTGCTGAGTTCTCAGGTGGGTTTCTGATGATCTAAGAGTGTCTCTACTGAGAAGACAGGCACAGGATCCTAAGAATGTAAAAATTGCAATGTGGGTCTTGGAGGGAATGAAAGAAGAATTCTCAGAAAGACCGGAGAGAAACTTGGAGGAACTGGCATTTGGATGGCAAGCAGAGTTAGAGAATTGTGGCCTCAGTCACGTTACCAGAGGCCACAGGCTTTCGCTAGACTCTTCTCTGTCTCTCCCAAGATGTATTGCAACTGCCAATTTCTAGCCTTTCTCCCAGTCATCTATATGCTCCCTGACAATGGGCAAAATGTACTTGATATTTGTGTCTCGCTCAGGAAGGGCAGATAGATCTCATCCTGTGTATCAAATCTGACTATTCTGAGTCCAGAGTCTTCAGAGCAACACATTTCAATCCATTAGTGGGTTCTGATGTGGATTCAGGATCCAGGGCTGATGGCAGCTTGCCATGCATTTTTCCTCCTCTATGTTAGGTACTTGTTCATTCATTATTCACTAGATATTTACTGAGCGCCCAGCGTGTGCCAAGTACTGTGCCAGGTGCTCAATAAATGTTGATTGAATAAATGCTGAATGGTTAAAGGTTTCAATATCTTTTATAAGGAATGGAAAAGGACCTCACATTGGGTGAGCAGACTGGGAGGCTACAGCTGAGGCTAGCTCAGTGTGGTGGGTAGCTAATGTCGCCCTCCACTTGCGCAGTAGTGGAATGGTTAGTGCCAAATCTTGCTAATAGAATGGCCGTTAATGATTTTAATAGGATGGACTCGATAGTTCTCTAAGTATCTCACGTACTAGTGGGCACTTGCATCTTTACATGAGTACAGCAAGAAACATGGTTAAATGTTCTTGTGTCTCTTGGGTGAATGGGGTCGTGGGGATGACTCTTGTTTGACTGGTCAGCAGAGCAAAATATGGAGCCCGGATTAGGGCTCAGGCTGACTCCTGCTTCAACTCTTGGAAATCATGGCTGAGGAAATCATCATCCCTACAAAATACGGCAAAACTTCTCAGTAGCTGCAAGCAGCGCTGGCTGCATTGGGGTTTTCCGTGGAACCCAGTGGACAGGAGGCAGAGGATTTAGGGCGCTGAAAGCTTGCTGGGAGGAGTGAGAGGAGCCATCAACTCCCAGAGGCACCATGGGCTCCTAATTCATGATTATTTCTTCTCTGTAGCTAATTTCTATTAAGTATAGGAATTCCAGGAATCTTTCAGGAATTGGGGGAGACTGCTTTTTCCTGAAATACAAAACATCTGTTCTTGGTCTCCTCGGAGCTCCACTGTCTGGGGCAAAAAAGCAGGAGAAGAATTGATATAAAACAGACGTCGCTTCAAACAATATCCCTCCCCATTCATTAGTGAGAAAATAAATTTAAGACCCAAGGTGTCAGAGCACTCAGGAGGCTTCTCTTAGCGCCAGCTTTTTCTTCTTGTCCCCTGAGAGAGAAGAGAGAGAAGAGCCCAAGTCTCTATGAGTGTGAAGGCTACTCCCTGACATCTACCATGCTCCTTAATGTTAGGAGATTTTATCTATCTATCTATTTATTTGTTTGTTTGTTTCTTTATCGCACCAGTACTTTCCTCTTATCGACGGTAGGCATGAATACTTAGGGGACAGGTAGCAGGCAGGCAAGACATATGCACCAAACACAAACCGTGTAGGCAAATTTTCCAAAGGACTGTTTGCATGCCATCACAACCTTCTCTCCCTTCTCCTTGGAACCCCACCACTTCTCCACGGCTCATCCTTCCCCTCAGCTCCTTACACACGTGCACCCCTGCATGCTCCTCACACACTCCGGATTCCCTAGGTTCCCAGCTGTTCCAAGTGTCTGGCAACTACTCTTCCTCCGTTGCATTAGTGAGAGTCACGTGGGTTATGTGAGACCCACGATGGTTCCTTGACTGTGTTTCGCGGGAGTTTGGGGCAGGGAAGGAAAGGGAAGACACGGAGACCTAACCCTATTTGGTGATTGTATACCCTAACAGCTAATCCGGTGCCTGGCATGTATTAGGCACTCAGTGTTTGTTCAGTGAAACAGAGTGAGCAACTAGAGCATCCTGTGAAGGAAGAGGAAGGGCATCATATAACCCTAGGGTGTTTTCAGCAGAAAGAGATACCCTGTGACTGTTTGGGCAAAGGCTTCTAAGCTAGTGGTAGAGACACCAGACACTCTCTGCTCCAGAAACTCATTGAACCAAAGACATGGTGCAAGTTCATGGATACAAGTTCAAGGGCCCAGTCTTTTTTCCATGGATAGCTAGCTCCCCTGTTTGTGAGATTTGGTACCGAGGCTGGCCGCCTCCTTTTCTGTCTTCTGGGTCCCTGTGTGCCTGCTCAGCGCCATCTCTAATGAGCACATTTTGGCGCCAAGAACGCTCCCAGCTACAGAGAAAAAGACTCAGGGGACTGGAATTGTGAGGGGACAAGAAAGCTCTGAGCTTGGAGGGTGGTCCAGGGGGCCCTCCCATGTCTTCTTTGAAGCATGGAGGGGCTGATTCCAGGGCTCTGTGGGAAAGCCTTTTGAGGCATAGTGCACTTGGGCCATGGGGCACCATTCTACTTTAGTTCAGGGGTCCTTGTTTTGTTTCAAAGAAGATGTGGTGGGGTTAACATAAAAGCAGCAGTTAGCAACTAGGAACCCAGTGGTCTGTATGGCTGCTTTCTTAATTGCTGGTGAATTAAGCCCGGGAGGCATGAGGGGTGGGTGGAGAGAGCTGTTTTGAGAAGTTAAGGTCCTTATGGAGTGATGATTGGATTACAATTGGGTGGATACAAGCAAGCCGAATACCAGAAGAGCTACCCACTACCAGTTCCATGCCGAGTCTCTGTGTTTTCTGACCTCAGCCAGGCCCGTCATCCTCAGTGATTACAGAAGTGGCATCTCCCTGGAGGAGGACTAGCTGGCTGGCCAAACCCGCCTGGCTCTCTTTGCCAAATTTATCTGCGCACATTGGATCTGGGAGGGCCTGTTTGCATGTTCTTCTTCCCTTCAAGTCCGAGCTGGGAGATGGGGAAAGGGAGAAAAGAGAAAAATCAAATTAAATGTGTGTCCAACAAAATGAATTGTGTCTCCAGTCCGGCTGGCTTCCAGTTGTCTAGCCTTTTATTTTCTGAAGTTTCGCTCACCATAAATCCTTTCCTTTCTCCTTTTGTGCATGAAAATGTTTTTATTCTTCGTGCCAACACTTTGTCCTTTGGCTGGTCTATGTCTGTCCCAGCTCTGTAACACACGCCATATTCTGTCCCCTGTCTCCTGATTACTGCCCCCCCTCCCGCCCTGCAGTCATTGACTTTGAAACTTTCTTTTAAGTTTTCAGAATTTTGTTTCTTGTTATTGTTGTATGATTGGGGGTTCACTTTACCCTTTATTGAGGTGGGTTTATCTATCCTTTTTCTGTCTTTAAAATAAATTTGAGATCCTGCGTATAGTCACCAGGACTCGGTCCCCTCCCTGCTGTCTGCTTTGGGAAGTCTCAAGAAATTTAAAAAGTTCCCTGGACTTTCTTGTCCTTGGGTTAAGCATTCCTTTGCTTTGAGGTATGGCATAAAAATTACTTAGGAGAATAAAACCAGGGGTGACATACCCCACAGGAAGTGGGGACCTGGGCCTGCCTGATTCTTTAACAGACATGGGAGTCAGGGCCTGCACTGTGCCTGGCCTCCTGCTAATGTTTCTTGAATCTCACTTTACCTCCAGTCAGAGGAGAGCTGACAGCCTCCAACAATGGCTTGCTTTCTTCTAGCAGGGCCAGTGTTTTGATAGTGTCGAGTTACACCCCGGCCTCCCCCTGGCCCATTTATAAACCTGACACAGGCAACATGATGTCATGTTACTTTTTTCAGCATCTCAATGAGGGAATTTTTACCCCCGTGCTCCCCCCCCAGGTTAGAAGAATGATAGTTGATTTTTGCTGAAATGAACCATGGCATAGTATAATATATGGGTTCCTAGTTCAAGATGGTGGAAGAGAGGGGCAGGGCCGGGCTGGGGGGGGTGTGTCTTGATCACAGTGGTGTGGGTGAGAGTGAGGTCCTTCTTCACCGCCACCTACTGTTTGCAAATGCTGCTGGAGGGAGCCTCGAGGGCTGCCCCTGATAGTGCTCCCTTGCTGCCATCCTGATTCCCAGCCCATTTCCTCAGTGGCTGTAGGAGGAATTCTTCTTAACTGGGGATGAAAGGGGCCCTGAGGGGTGTTTTTCCCAAGTGTTTCTGGATGGTGGCCTCCTCATCCTCCCTTCTGTCAGCCACCTGTGGCACTTCTGTGGCCAGTACCTGTGACTATCAAAGAGCTCAGAATAGTTCCATATCTACGGCTTACTATTGGTTTCGTTTGAATCAAAATGTCTGTATAGCATTCACCAGGGGCACAAACATGGGGGAGCAAGAGGCAAAAATGGGATAGAACCTCCATTTCTGTCGGGGTCTTCCGTCCTAGAAGTGACCTTGTTACTGACAGCGTCTCATGAAAGGTGGTTGAGCTTGGTAGTGAGGCACACTGGGGACAGAGTCTTGCTTCATTTTAGTCCTGGCCCCGCTATTAACTGGCTGATTAACTGTGGCGAGTTATTTGAACTCTCTCTGCCTGATGAGTTAGGTATGAGGAACAAGAAAGACTCACTTACCTTACAGGAATGCTGGGCAGATCACATGTATCTAATATACACAGTGTGGTTACAGCAGTGCTTGGCATGGAGGAAATACTGCATGAGATTTTCCTTAAGGAAATCTTTCCCCCAGCAGTAGTGGCTAACTCTTTTAATCTCAGTTCTTGGAAGGAAGATCTCTGTGAGTTCAAGGCCAGCCTGGTCTACAAATCCAGTAACAGTATAGCTAGGGCTAGACAGAGAAACCCTGTCTCCAAAACCAAAACAAACAAATCTTTCAATGTACATCTATGTGTATATAGATACATAGATAATAGTTCAAGCAAGTTTTCTCTTCCTACTTTAAGGAAATGCAAATAGTAAAAAAAAAAAAAAGCAAAATACATGTGCTTTCCTATTTAAAAGTCTTGTTCCTCAGCACTGTGTATCCAAAACATGTAGGTGGCCCTCATTCAAGCCTTATGGTTAACATTTTGATTCATCATATTTTGTAACCATATGTGTAGGCAAGCCGTCAGGGTCACCGCTTAGATATGTATTTCACACAGCAGGCTGGACTGGAGCCAAAAACCCATCGCTTTGAGCCTGTCACCCTTCTGAGAGCAGGTCACACCCTTTGTGGACTCAGTCTGTGCACTGTGTCCTTTACTTTGAATGCGGTCCCTCTGCTCTGTGCAGCCTGGCGAGCTGTGCTCCTTCGGCTCCCAGCTCAAATGTCAAGGCTGCAGTAAAGCTATTCTTAACTCTCCCAACCCCAGCCCCCACCCCTAGGCTCATCCGGGGATCCCCAGAGCACGGTCTGTGTGTCTCCGTCCTAAGGTGTGTGCACACTGTGTTCTTATAATCTGTGTGTGGGCGAGCACAGCTGCCTGCACAGTGCCTGCTACCTAGTTCATTACGTGGTAGTTTTTGTTTTGTCTTTTTTTTTTTCAACAAATAAACTAGTATCCTCGTTTGATGAGCACAATGCAGATTTCCATCTCCTGTTTCCAGAGAAGAAATGCAGAACTCATCCCCCACTTTAGCACCTGACCAATTTTGAGTGGAAGGCAAGGTTTCCCTAAAGCACACCCCCATTTAAGCCTGGAGACTGCCACAAGATGGACCCTAAAGCACTTGGAACGCCCAGGGTGATCCCCAGAGGACCTTTTAGACTTCAGTGTCCTGCTTATTAAATAGGACCTGAGTAGAAGGACCCCCTGACCCTGACCCATGCTCAAGAGTTAGCAGTCTGGGTGGAATGTCTGATCTGAAGCCAGGCATAGTGGATTCCATTCCCAGCAGCGTACAGACAATTCTCTTATATTCTCTTATTCCTAGAATTAAGGTGTTCCACATTGTGTTTGTGGGTGTCCCCTTCTCTCTCTCTCTCTCTCTCTGTCTCTCCCTCTCTCTCTCTCTCGTGTGTGTAAATACGTAAAAGTAGCATGGAAACGGATTGATCTTTTTACACACCAGTGGTTCAACCCTTCTCATTCTTACAGTGTGTAATGTGACCTGACCAAGGACACCCCTCCAATCATGGCAGAGGCCAGGAGCCCAATTCGAGGACACCGGGCAGCTAAGTAGCTGTGATCCTTGCTATGCCCAGGGTTCACATCAGCTGGTCAGCCCATAGACACCTCCCTTTGCTACCAACTTGGACCCCCCCCCCCCATCTCTCTTTCTTGCTTCTTCCTCCTGTGTTTGCCCCGCCCCCATTCCCTCTGTTTCTGTTGACGTGTGACTTACAGCATTGGCTGCATTCCTGCCTGGATCTTGATATCTGCCAACTGGCCGATGATGGGTCTGCGATCCCACTTCCCTCTGCTGTTTTCACCCTCTGAACTGTGGAAGCAGCTCATAAAACATGGGCTCCACACGTTTTACAGCATTCAGCCTGGCTTCTCGGCAGAACACATGGTAATGACAAGCAGGTTTCCAGGGGCAGAGCCAACTGGAGGCGCAGGCTGGCTTTGTGTGCCATGTCAGGTGGACTGTGAGCATCTCCTGCTCTGGCCTCATTTTTGCATAGAGAAGATGTCTCAAGAGTTTTCATTTCTCAGGAGGTCAGAGGACATGTGTGGACACAATTCTTTCTAACTGGTAGCCTGTCTCTGACTGTAAGAGAAATGTCCGGGTTTGGGTTCTGTTCCTTTTATTGGTAACAAGTGTTACCTTGGTCTTAATGAATGTGGTGTTTCTACTTCTACATCTTTGATTTTTTTTTAAAACACTGAATGCACCATTTTTGTCCCTAGTTCAATTTTCTTCATGTGAGCAGATATAAAAATACTAAAGCTCTGACTGTATTTTCCTTTATCACCATTTCTTTCTTTCAAGTGAGGACCTCTGCCCGGGAGTGTGATTCCTGACCTTATGTGCCAGTAGATGCCAAGTGCTCAGATTCCCACTTTCTAAATGTTAGGTACCAAATTGACCTTTCTGTGATCAATTTGTTTAATCCAGTGTTATTAAGAGCCAGCTGTTCTGGCATTGATTGGATCGATGTGGTGACCCCGCACAACTGTCGCTAGACATGGTCAAAGAAGCTAGACGAACTGTGTGTGTGTGTGTGTGTGTGTGTGTGTGTGTGTGTGTGTGTTCTGGGCAAGGACTCTGTTACCCATAACAGCCTTGAATTGTGTACACCACAGCTAAATGAAACCCAAGAGACAGTTACAGATGGTCTGTCACCAGAGGAGAGGGATAGGTGGGAGAGGGAGGGAGAGAGGGAGTGCCTACAAGACTCTCCTCCATGATTAGAGCACTTGGCTTTGGGATTTGGCTATCCTGGGCTTCAGCCAGGAGTCTGATGAGGCAAAGTGTATGGGTATTAGATACTTAGGTGCCTTCCAGGTGGTCACCATGGCAATCTCCAAAGATAAGAGCCCATGGGTTGAGATGAAGAAGACATCTGACTCTTTCCATACAGGCCTTGTGGAGCTGCTGCTGGGAGTCTCCTGCTAGCTTTCAAGTGACTGCAGATCTGGGGCCGCCTCTGTGTATGAACTCGTCTGGCAGTCTCTGATGTGGCCAGCGGTGCTTAGAGGGAAAGGCATGCCATTCTTGCCTGTGTCCTGTCGGGCCTCTGGTGTTATCTGGCGCTTGCTGAGGGTTTTTCTGTTTCCAGGGCTTCCTCTTTACTCTTCTTCATCTGCCTCTTCTGATGTGCGACCTGAAACCCCATTTTCTGATCTGTATTGTGGCTTTGATAGGAAAAACTAGGCCACACAATATTACCACACAAGGATTAAGTGCTGTGTTGGGTGTATCTCCCCTGAGAAATGTATTCCTGGGAGTGTGCCAGTAAATTGAGTTTAGTTAGCTAAATCATGTTTTACAGAGATTGGAGTTCTTAACTTAGAAACCTCTTCTAAGGACAGAAACCCAACCAAGGTCATCTCAGCCTCACACTGAGATTTTCAGTGAAGATTTAAGAAACATGTTTTTTTTTTCTTCTTTTCTCATGAATTTAAAAAATCAAAGCAATATAAGAGAAAAAGGCTAACATTTTGCTGATGTTGGTTCAAGTGGGTATTATATTCTTGAGATGATCTGATTCCTTGAAATGTAGCAACATAGTCAGGCCTGGCCCACAGACTGACAATCTTTGCTACATGCCAGGCTAAGGCAGCGGGATTGATGCATTCAAGTATTTCCTGTGCTGTAGAGCAAAGGCTGGTCTAGGCAGCTCAACGAGAGCTTCTCTTAAGATATCAAACTGAAAGAAGAATGGGATGCAAATCAATGGGAGAAAAGTTTTAGGAAACATGGAAAGAAGACCCTGAAATCCAATGTTCGGTCCCAATAGATAAATTAAATAAGTAAGTAAAGAAGTAAATAAAGGGATAATTATTAGTATTTATTGCTCCTTAACATGTAGCAGGCACAGCTAAACTCATTGACATGGGTCATTTCCCAGAATTCTCCTCAAGAACTTTTGAGGAATCTGCTCAAGATCATATTGCTTTTAAGAGATGGACCTGTGATTTGGTTCTCTTGGAGATTGGCTTCCAAGGGCATAGTCATAAAACCTCCTGCGCCTGCCTCTCCTGATAGGAGGAAATAATCTAACTTCATTAAACTTTCTTTGTAATTCCTTAAACATGCAAGCTGGAGTCAGTTGGTTATGGGCTTGGATGTTATGTGTCTAGTTCCTTCTGATATGGTAGCTAAGACTCCTGAGCTCACTTGGGTAGAGCTAATGAGAACAAGGTGAGGAGGTCCAGCCTCCTTAGGAGTCTGTTCAGTGGGCTGAGATTCAGGGCCACAGAATTAACCTTTCACCCTGGCCAGCTGCCTCACGAGCACACGATGCTGCTTATCAGAGGGAATGAGGAGAGCATTGTCTAGAATGCCAGAGCTGCATGACCACCCCTACACCCCAAGACCTTGACCAGTGCTTCAATCATGCTAATTTTCCAGTTTGAAAGTAGGCATTATTGCTATTAAAAAAAAATAACTTTAAATGCCATTTACTTGGTGTGTGTGTGTGTATGTGTGTGTGTGCTTAGTTTTTGGGTGAAAACAGAGAGCATTGTCAAGTGAGTTTGTGAATTAATGAGTTTTCTTAACCACAGCCTTTCCTGGGCGTTAATATATTAATATCTCAGATTATTAATAATATTATTTTTACTATATTATAAATCTCCCAGAAGGCTGGGTGTAGTACCATTTTTCAGAATTTACATACTTTAGAAAATACTGTTTAAGTGTGTGTGATCATACCTCTGTGCTGGTTCCAGGAGCCCCTGGGCCTTCCACAGTATCCAATCTCTGGGGATGCTGAAGTTATTTTTACATAATAGCATACATTTTTGCATATAACTATATGCTCACTCCCATGGGCTTTAAATAATATCAATTTTACTATACCAGAAAAGAAAAAAACCAATGAAGGCGCCATATATATTGATAATTGGTTGTATTGTTTAGAAAGCAATGACAGACAAACAACAACAAAAATCCGGTGTATTTAGCAGACACAATCTTCTTTTAAATATTTTCAATAATCTGTGATTGGTAATTCCGTTAAGAATTGGCAAATGTGGATGGCCAATTGTATTCGTTTTGTTTTGGTTATATTAAATGTCTGCAATAGAGCCGCTTTTCACACTGCGGGAAGGTTATGGAGTTCACATTTCTGGATATGTGTTTCTCTCCTTTCTGCAGCCTGGATCTCTACCACCTCAGTGCTTTGGCATCTCTTGTTTCATTTTCTTTTTTTTTTCCTGCCCTAATTTTTCATCAGTATTCAGTGGCTTGCCATAGTACACTTGTCAAGAGAGCGACGGATCCTACAGGGACTAGAACCCAGGTCTTCCAGATCTGTCCCGGTTCTCTTTCTGGCAGACTATGCTGCCTCCCAGTGGACAGTACACTTGGCTGGGAGCAGGAATCTTTGTGAGGTGAACAGTGTCATTTCCTTCCATTACTATCCATTTATAAAATAACCTTGTCTTAACTCTGTGAGAAAGATTAAAATCCCATACAACCCCCTTCCCCCCCCCAAAAAAGAAAAAAATTGACCGCATTACTAACAAACATTTAAGGGCACTACTTACAGGTTTAAAGAACAGACTCTAAGTTGACTTTGATACAGAGAGCAGGTTCCCATTAGGGACGGAAGAAACCCAGCCTTTTCTTGAGGACAGTGAGGGCCGAAGAAGGGTCAGATGCACTTGAACCTCGAGAAGAGCTGCCTTCTGCCCCACTGCATACTTTTCCTTTCTTTCCCTTCCATTCTATAGATCCAGTGCCAATCTGGCGATCTTATAATTTAGAAAATAAATGAAAAACCGGGGGGGGGGATAAGTTTTTACTTTCTTCTTTGTTGAAAAATTGTACCCAAGTGTGCAATCTCCGTGCTCTATCCCTCAGCAATACTTAGATGCTACGCCAAAGAGCGGTAGGGCTGCCAAATTCAGCTGGGGTTTTTAACTGAGCTCTGCTTCAGTAACCCTCTCACTTGCCTGAAGAATTCATTATAATGAAATAAACACATTAGGAACTCCTTGGTCTTTTACATCTCTAATATTTATTGAGTGCCGAGTCTGCCGAGGAGCTAGCAGGTGGGTCCCAGCAGTCAGCTGAATGGGTGTTGGTTATGTTATAGGACAGAGGTGCCCTGATTAGCCCGGCTATAGATTTGTATTGTTCTTCATCCATTTTGAAAGGTGCCTAATTATGAATATTGAATGTTCTGGCTTTTAACACAAAGCACTTGCCTTTTAATTGGCCTTCGGTTTATATTTAGCTCCTAGGTATCTCCAATGGGATTCGGATGAAGTGAAGAGGTAGTGGGCAGAAAGGAGGGGAAGGGGTAAAATGATCAAGGATAATTAAGTGGAAGCAGGAAAGTTAGAGTTCAGCCAGAGCTGGAAAAAGAAGTGAACTCATGGGAACCTGGATGCTTTTGGCATCAGCACCAGATTATATATTTGGTGCTGATCCCCCCAAAAAACACCTCTTAACTCCCTGGCTTGGTACATATATATGTACATTTGATGCTTTCTCTCAGCCTGATCAGCTTCTTGACTCCTCCATGTTCCCAAACCCAGAGCCAACCCATGGGCGGGAGTATAGGGCTCTCACTGCACCAACTTGGCAGGGAGGAAAAGACTGTTAAGGGAAGACTAATTGGAAGCTGCCCCAAACTCTTCTCTGTCAGAGCTATTCACAGCATCTTTCAGCAACAGCTTACTGGTTATTCATCTCCTGGGGCCATGAGCGGAATCAGAGGACAGTGTTCCAGGAATGGGTGATGCCCTGAAGGAGCAGCCTCTTAGGACCAGGTACTGGTACTTCATGAAGCTCTTGACACATGGACTCCGACTCAGTCTTCATCCTTGGTATGGATTCTCCCCGCTCCCTTTTATGGAAAGAACAGTTCACCTCTTATATATGACACATTCTTCCCTATTCTCATGTAAGCCATGCCCGCCCTCTAGAGAGGCATTTAGATGCACGTTCTTTGTCCATGCCATTCTCATCAGCTAAAGGTCTACCAGAAGGTGGTCTGTGCAACTTCCAGTTGTTCCCAGTTAAAGCAGACAATCTTGCCTGGGATCCCAAAGGAGGGCAAGGAAAGTTTTCTCAGTTAGAAAAAAAATAGTATTGTTAGGATCTGGCATGCCTCTGTCAAAGTCTGGTAGCATTGGGGCTTTACAGCCTGTTCTGTGAACCAATCCTTCCCTCCTACTCTGCAGACATCTTTTTAAGCTTCGCCAGTGTGTCAGTTTTTAAGTCTCTCCCTTTCCTTTTTGAGACAGGTTCTTACCCTAGATACCTGACTGATTTAGAACCCACTATGTAGACCAGGCTGGCCTCAAACTTACAAAGATTCATCATCTCCTCTACTCCCTGAGTGCTGGGATTAAAGGCATCTATCACCACACTGATGTGGGATTCCCCTCTGTATGCTATGAATGTGTTTTATTACCATTGGCTAATGAAGAAGCTGCTTTGGCCTATGGCAGGGCAGAATAGAGCTAGGCAGAGAAAACTAAACTGAATGCAGGGAGAAAGAAGGTGGAGTCAGGCAGACACCATGTAGCTGCCGAAGAAGACAGATGCTGGAACCTTATCAGTAGGCCACAGCCTTGTGGTGATACATAAATTAATAGAAATGGATTAATTTAAGATGTAAAAGCTAGCTAGGAATACGCCTAAGCTATTGACAAAACAATGTTGTAATTAATATAGTTTCTGTGTGATTATTCAAATCTGGGTGGCCAAGAAGCCAATACACAGTCTGTTTACACCACACCCAGCCAGATCACTTTTAAAAGTATTTAAACTTTCTTTTATTTATTATTTTGTATGCACATGTGAGTGTAGATACACACGTGCCAAGGTACATATGGCACACGTGGAGATCAGAGGATAACTTTTGGAAACTGGTTCTCTTCTTCTCCAGTGGGGTCTAGGAATCACACTCAGAAGGGCAGGCTGGCACAGTAACTGTTTTTGCCCACTGAGCTATTTTGCAGACCCAGCCTGCAGAGGTCACTTTGTCCCAATCCATGAGGTATTCTAAGATTGTCTTATCAGTTTTATAGTTTATTATAGTCTGTCGGTAGCTGCACTCTGGATCATCTGCCACATTCTACCGTGTGCTGCTTGAGAGCAGTGCAATGAGGGCGGCCAAGGGGGGAGAGAGAGAGCATCCGGCTCATTCCACTTACAGAAGGGCAGATGGAACCATTACTCTAGCTCAGAGATGTAGGGATGTCTTGACCTCCACTTCTGCTCCTCCATAAGAAGAAAACCTCCTTAAGGACAAAAAGCTTAAAAACCTAAATAGAATATCCCTACCTGTTTTTACCGATGTTGAGTTTGTGACCATAGTTACAGGGATGGACAGAAAGTTTACTTTTGTTTCATTTTTAAGTCAGAGTTCATGAAATAAACATGGAGAAGACCAGCCAATTTTCACGAAAAACACAAGCTGCGTTAGGAAAATAGCTGTGTTCAGATCCTTTAAGAACACCCATTGTAAAGATCCACACTGCAGGGACCCAGGGCATTTGTTTAAAGTGGGTCTCAGAGACACTGTTTTGAGACTGTCGTTAGTATAATTCTATCGAGTTCTGAGTTTCGCCTGCTTCCAAATGTGAGGAAATTCTCTCAGTTTACAAGTAACCCTATTAACTAAGCCTTTGGTTTGTACGAGTTCATACACTAGCTTGCAGGTGTCATTTGTGGATGGATACACCTGTACCTTTATCTCTTCTTCCTGTCCCATCACCTTGCCCACTTACATGAGTTAGGCTATTGTCTCTAACTGTATCCCCATAGTCCAAAGATGGGTCTGGTACAGAATGGGGTATTGGATGTATGATTACTTTTGTCATTACCAACTTAAGGTTTTGAGTTTAGATATTTTTCCCAGTTTTTCTTTTTTAATCCCTTCTCTTTGTTTTTTTGCCTTCTCTTTCTTTTCTCCAATGGCAGAAGAGAATTAGCTTCTCAGAACCCACGATGAGCTTCATCTGTCTAATAGGGGTGAGAGAGCTTGGCAAGGGACTCCTTAGGGGTGCTCTGTGGTGCTGGGCTCTGGGCAAACCCTAGCTTCTTACAGGTTGGGCTGTAGGGTTCTAGCTGCCCATGCCACCGGCCGTCTGGATGGGAATAATGAGGAAATGAGACAATCTTTCTGGTGCCCATTCTCTCTTCTTGTCGTGATGAATTCCATTCAGGATTCAGGGTTATCCTTAGGCCTTGGGGATCTCTCAGTTGCATTGAGAAAGGGATGGGGAACGTACCTGGTAGGAAAAGGTGCTGTGGCTCTGGAATACAAGCATTGTACTTGAGGTGCACAGGGGATGTCTCCTGATTCTGCTAACGAGAAAGGCTCTTTTGTTGCTGTTTTCTACCGTTGACCTCCACCCATGTTCCCCAAGAATGAGAAGTCACTTCCTCTCACGGACTCTGATCTAGAGAAACAGCTAGGATTCAACTATGGGCCCCGGTGGCAGAGCCTTCACATATCAAGTTCATAGGATGGGCCTTTTAGCGCACAACGTAGCCCACTCAAATACTTTGTTCTCTTCTTGCCCTGTGGATCCTATGCATCACAGGTAGACACATCTCTCTGAATTAGGAAATACAGTCTAGGTGGCAATTTAAAACCACAGCCCTCAAGCTACATACTTGGTATATGCTCGCATGTGCCTGATACTGTATGTACGTGTACATGTAAAGTTGCTCTCTTATTCTATTTCTTTAATGGCCTCCCTTCTCTCTTCTCTGCACATATATATCCATGATCCCTGGAAGTAAGTCTTGTCCCATTACATCATCACCACCATCTGTGATTCATGCACATACACAGAATGGGGACAGAAGTCTCAGAGATGGTGTTAATGAAGGCCCTCCTGAGCACTACAAGAAAGTTACTCCAAGTAGTTCTAATGGCATGCAGTTGTGGCTGGACCTGGGAATGAAGAGGAGGTAAACCAGTATTGGAGGACCTGATTCATTCATGATTTAAGTCTCTGGAAAGATTTCTCTATGCCATTCTCTTGTCCAGGAAAATTTAGAGGTTTCTTCTGCTTGGGCAAGGTGAGAACCTTCTAGGCTCCAGGTCCTTTATAGGTAGGATGAAGCCTTAGGATTCACCTTTATGCCAAGCACCCATGTGGATTCCAACATCGTTGACTTGCTGATGCCCCCTTGGAGTGGAACACTTCAGGTTTTGTTTCTTATTCCTGTGCCTGCCTTTGTCCCATCACTGTGTGTACCTTTGTGGTGTGGAGTCTTGGTGCCTCTGTGCTCCCCACGTCTCCATGCCTCTTGGTTCCTGCTGAGCCTGCCTCGTGCCTTTCATTACCACGTTAACAAACTCGAGTCGTGCCTAACGAGGACGCCTCATACGTTATGCTAATGATCAAGAGACATGTTAATGATATTTTAGAAGCCTAATTAGTGGAATATATAACTATATGCAATTTGGTAATGGACTGTGACAACAAGTTGTTAAAAGGGGACTTGACAAATCCAGTTGCATGTGGCCTCAGACAAACAGGAGCTCAGAATGGATGAGTGGGTCTCAGATAGGAAGGTAGAAGGAGGGGGTGTGGGTTGGGGGGATGTGAATGTCCGTGTGTGCCTTTACGCAGGGGTCAGTCTTTCTTATGGGTAATGCCGTTTCCTTATCACCTTTCCACTGCCCTAAAACCATAAGGCTGTCTGTAGCCAAAGGATTATTTCCCAATGTTTCTTAAGCAATCGCTTTCCTTCCCATTGATCATACTCATGTATCTTTGTTCGAAATGTTATTTTGATTATGCTGTTCCCCACAATATCCATACTTGTGATTTGTAATAGAAGATGTACACGCAGAAGATAGCTTCTTGCGCCAGAAGGGGATTTTATTGTGTTATAAACTAGCAATCAAGACTATGTGAACTGGGAACTAATCAGGATTGTGTCTGTCAACGTTAGGATCTTGTTGGTGGTACTGAGCCAAGGAGTGATGTGTGTAAAACCAGTCAGCTGTTTGAATGTCATATTCTCTCAGTGAATGAATTGGTTAGAGACAGATACTCCTCCACACTGAATTGTTCCTGCAATGGGGACCCTGGTGGTGGTGGCGTTGCTGGGAAGATTTGAAAAATCTATATGTGCACCCAGCATTGTAATAATGCCTTGCACTTAGGAAGATATGCATGCACACACATGCAAACATAAAATTCTTTGGATTTGTGAAATGCTGTGGTGGTTGATGAAAAGCACCTTCACATTTAAAAAGCAGATTTCTCCGTTCCTGTCCACTCTGTTTTCATGTGTATCTTTCTTCCATCAGTGGAAGCTAAAACTGCAGTGATTCTTTTTTGTGTAGTAGTCCTTGCTAATTTTTCATATTGTGAAGGAGATGCCACAGTCACAGAGATTGGGAACCTCTCCCTAACCTATTGCCATCGGAACTGCTTATAGAAAAAAGAGAGAAAAACGAAAAAAAGGAAAGAGAAAGAGAGACAGACAGACAGACAGACAGAAAGCTGAATGGTGGTGGTGCATGCCTTTAATCTTAGGATTCAGGAGGCAGAGGCAGGTGGATCTCTGTAAGTTTGAGGCCAGCCTGGTCTGTAAGAGCTAGATCCAGGACAGGCTCCAGGGCTACAGAAAAACCTTGTCTTGAAAAACAAGCAAAAACAGAAAAAAAAAAAAAATAGCATGTCGCTTTTACTTTAGACTGTGATTTAAAATTCCAGCTAGTGCATATTGGGGAGTTTTTACAGTGTTGTTTGTTAAGTACTTCACTTACTTTTTTTTTTTAAATAAAAATAAACTTGGAGATCTATTTCCAAAGAGTAGGAACCCCACCCCCAGGATCCAAGGATGTTACCTGTCATGAAGAAACCTGAACACTGCAGTGCCTGGATGGTATTGCTTGGGGGCTTCGGCTCCGGTTACTAGCTCACTTTTCCTGTTTTCTTTTTCCTGTAGTTAAAATGACCTAGCAGTTGGCTCACAGCGTCACTGTTGAGGGACACCTAGCAAAGCCTTCAGAGGCCTGGACTCTCAGTGGGGAAAGTGTTCAGCTCCCTGATGGATAAAGATAGTTACAGGCACAAAGGGAGAAACGTATTTTATCAGCTTATTGGTAGCAGGGTCCATTTGTCACGTCTTCCTGGCTAGTCTTCCCAGCAGTGTGCCCCAGCCCATCAGAGAAGACCTCTGTGTTACTTTAAATGTTTACTGAGCACTAATCTTGTGTCTGACCCAGTTCTGGGCAGTCTTCCTTTGCTTCAGGTTTTCTAGGTGACTCCTTCTAATGCAGTCCTGGGACACGGACCTGGGGCAGGGGTCCCTCATCCCACAGCAGGAACTTCAGCTCCTCTCCCTTTACCTTGTTACCTTAAAGGATTTGTTTTTAAAATAAAGAACAACTATCTGTCATTTGGCTTACTAAATTTCAACATGGCCGCTATCCATGCCCGTGCTAATTCCTTGGATGGTGAGGAAATTCATCTTCTGTTTTTTTTTTTTTTTTTTTTTGGGAGGGGGAGGCCTGAGACAGGGTTTCTCTATAGCTTTGGAGCCTGTCCGGGAGCTAGCTCTTGTAGACCAGGCTGGCCTCGAACCCATAGCTCACAGAGATCCGCCTGCCTCTGCTTCTTGAGTGCTGGGATTAAAGGCATGTGCCACCACCGCCTGGCTTGGAAATTCATCTTCTAAAGGGAAGCCACAGGTGTCTCTTTATGAATCTTCCAGGGAGATCTACCTGAAAGCTCATTTTGAATATGGCAGATTTAAAACAAACAAAAACAAAACAGTTTTTATATGGGTTTGCTCTGTAGTGTTTTTGCCTGTGTCCTGCCTTTCTTCATCTCCCCTGATGGGCACTTTCCACACTTGGGTCTTCATTTTTAAGACTGGGATTCAGGAACTTTGTAAAAATCCCTCCATGTAGCCTCTAGTTTTTTTTAAAATGATTTTTTTCAATGTATATAGATCTTTTGCTTGCATGTGTATGTGGGGATGCCCACAGAGGCCAGAAGAGGGTGTCAGAGCCGCCGACCTGTAGTTATGGTTGTGAGTTACTACGTTGGTGCTGGGAATTAAGCCCAGGTCCTCTGGAAGAGGTGCCTTTTGAACCCATGACTTCAGCATCCTCAGGCTTCAGATGAGCATCATAATTCATTCCCCCCTCCCCCGTCTCTTTCCCCTGCAATTGTATAGATAAAGCACTCAAGACAGATCCCATCAGGCCTCGAGATTCTTCAGTTGTATCTGCTCCTCCTTGAGCCTAAATAAAAACCGAGGACCTGTTTTGAGGAGGGTGATGGGAAAGGGGAAAGTTTATAAGTGAGCCCATGGAAAAAGCACATTCATTATCAATGTCTTCCTCACCGTGGACTTGTTTGAAGCTAGGAAAATTAGCAGTCACTTTGAAGTTCGGCAGACCTTTCATCTTTGTGTGTTTGAGTGTGTGTGTGTTAATATTAAGTTGAGATTCCTTTTCTTGCCACTTATTTGGTTTTTCTGCTAATAATGAAATTATAATGAGATCCCTGATGGAGTTTAAAAAAAAAAGAAAGAAAGAAAAAACACCTCACAGGAATTATCCCCTTCCCCCTCCCCCTCTTCCAGCCTCTCTCCAAATCTACTCTGCATAATAGGGCTTTGTTTCTGCATCTGAGCCATAACTGAGGGAGGCCAGGAGCTGGATGTGTACCCCTCCTTGTTGTTTGTAAGGAAAGGACAGAAAACCTTGTCTTTCTTGCCTGCTTCCCAGGCCATTGTCGCCAGACCCCTGTAGTCCCTCATCCCTGCCACCCCAGATTGGGGCAAGGGAGCAAAACTAAGTACTTGATGCTTTTGCAGGGTGGATGATAGCTTTATTTCAAATGTGTCATCCCCACCCTCACCCTCACACACAGACTTTAAAATATAGATGAGTAGAGTGTCAGCTGGTATAGACGAGAGTCCTTTGTTTGGTAGAAATGTGTGTGTGTGTGTGTGTGTGTGTGTGTGTGTGTGTGTGTGTGTGTGGTGATTCATGTAGCCAAACTTGCTGTGTAGCTAAAGATAACCTTGAACTTCTGGTCCTCCTACCTTCCCAAGTGCTGGGATTACAGGTGTGCACAACCACACCCAGGGAATGCCGTCCTGCGCATGCAGTCTGAACCTGTGAGGATGCTAGGCAAGCCTTCTCCATTGACCCACATCTCTAGTTCCCAGAACAAAGCTATTTGCTGTAGTATGCTTCCTTCCCTGTTAACTGGGACTTCCTCCCTCTCTGTCACTTCTTTACCAGTGCTGGCTTTGAAGAGGGCCTATCACCCAGGCCTGAGCTTTCTTTATCCAGGCCTGGGTTTCTTCAATGGCCAAGTGGATGGAGGATCTTTTCGAGGGTTGATCATCAAAAAGGTGCCCAAGGCCAACACATACTCTAATTTCAAAAATTCTTACTGAGTTCTCTGTTTCACACTGTAAGCCTGGACTGGTCTCAGATTTAGAAAATTCTTTCATAATCCAACCTAAATATTTTCCGCTTTAGTGTGTTGTGTTAAACCAAAGACAACCTCCCACAGTTTGCCCTTCTTAATACGAGAAACGTGGGCATCAAGAACAGACAAGATGGCGTGTGCACTGCCAAGACAAGGGCTGGTTTCTGCATCTGCCTTGCTCAGCTTTTCTGATCTATGCTATTGACCAATATCAGAGACCAACTCCCCACCAAGTCTGGGGTTTCTCCCTCTCCTCCTTTCTTCTCACCATTAAACAGGTGTAATAAAGCTGGGGAATCTTTACAGTTGGTGATTTTATATCATAGATCAAAGATCAAAGCAGAGGAATACACAGGAACCATAAAATTAACTGCTTTTTCAATTTTACAATGCTTTCAGTGATAGAGAATCTTATAAATTTAATATTAATTAAACACTTAGCTTTTAACCTCCTCCTGCATCTACTTTTGGCTGGTGGCTGGAAAAATTAATTGGGCATCTTAAATCTTGCATTACTAACGCCTTGACAGGAGGGGTTTCAAAAGCACTTAGAACTCCAGCGGAACACACTCAGCGTATGTGTCCTGCCACTCACCTAATTGAAAATGCTTTTTTTCCCTCCTTCAGGAAAAATGAACCATTTGCTAATTTTTTTAAAGCAAGTATAGCTTACGGTTCCTTTTCATAGCCCGAGCCTTAGCTTAGTCCCTTGGCACACTTAACACTTCACAAATGAAAGCCGTTGAACTTCGATTATTATAAGCGCCCTATTGATTTTTCTGAGTGCACTGATACAGATGTGTGGCTGGCAATTGGTTGGCCTGACCATTGTGTCACCTGAAACCCTTGTGTGCTCCAGACAGTGGGAGTTGCCTATGTCTGGGTGCAATTGGTAGGAGTTGGGACTCATCTTGACCTTGAAGAATCGGAGGTGGTGGCATTCAAGAATGGACCCTGGACATTCTTATGTGGAATGCAAAGGAAATCACATATCTCTTACAGCCAAGTTTCCAGAGAAAGGAAGCCAGGTCTGGGAAGTTATTTCAGTTGGTCAAGTGATGGTCATACAAGCATTAGAATCTGCGTTCAGTCCCCAGCATTCATGAAAAAAAAAAAAAAAACCCAGATGAGGCACTGTGCCTCTGTAACCCCAGTAGTGAAGGGTCCAGGCTGGAACAGAAGGATATCTAGGCAGGTTGGGCAGCCAAACCAGCCAGTCAGTGAGCTCTAGATTCAGTGATAGGCTCTGTCTCAAAAATCATGGTGGAAAGCAACTGAAGGACACCTGACATTAACTTTTGCCCTCCAAATACATAGACACACATTCGCACACATATGTGTGTACATGAACAGGTATACATGCTCACACGCACACACACACACACACACACACACACACACACACACACAAACACACAGGAGGTAGGAAGTCAGTGTGATGGGGAAGTTAATGTATTCACATTTTCTGAACTCTGAAAGGGGACTGCTGTGACCTTTTGTGGGGGACCAGGCATCTCTCTAGTGGCCAGACAGGCAGCTGGCCCTGCTTGTGCTTTATTGGCTAAACAGACACAGTGATACTAATACATTTCATCTTGAGAGCCTTCTCACTTCCCTGATGAGCTTGGAGCATCTCTCCATGCCGTCTTATTTTTTTCGCCCTTACATTTCATTCTGAAGTCCAGGACCAGGCCTCTGAAAGTACCCAAGCTGGTTCCCTGCTGGTACCACAGATTGGAAGTTAACAATCGGGAATCACGGTAAATAGAGCATGGGCCTCTGCCAGCCACCTTTCCGCACCTGTTTTGGTTCAGGTGACTCAGAGAAGAGCATCATTACTTAGGAGTGGACTGTGGGGGGGGACTTCCTCCTAGCCCTGTACTGTGAGTTTATCTGTTCTATGAATAACTACACTTGGATAGATTTGGAGGGGAAAACGGAAGAAGTCACTTTCTCTTTCAAACCATTCTTAGGATTCTCTTCTAAAATAGTTTCTTACAGGTGCCTTTTACATCACACGCATTTTCTAGTCTCGTCTTCTGAGTTGACTCCAAACTGTTAGTGTACAAAGTGATATCCCAGAGCATGTTTTGGGGGGTGCGGTGAAGGACAGGAACCTGCAGCTTTGTGGTCCTCTAACTCTGCTCTGGGCTCCAGTCATCTCTCGATGTGGGGCCTCTGACAGTCACCTTGATGGTCCCTAATGGCAGCAGGGAACATTTAATCCAGCTGTGAGCTAATAAATGAGCTGTGGAATCTCCACCAGACCCTGGAATCCCGGCTCTTTGCACCTGGCCGCTCTGCACTCCCTGGGAAACCCTCGCGTTCCCTCTCATTACAGCTGAGCTTTCTGAACCTTTTAAGAACTGAATTGATGGGATGTGGAATTTGATAGCCGATAAATTGAGAATATTGGTAAATTTAACGACTCTATTAGACGATGGCATTGCCAAGATCAGGTCCAGAGTTTGCTTGTGTTTGTGAGTGTGTCTGTGGAGGTCCTTTATGCATGTACCTTGCCGTTTCCCTATCTATCTGGATATATATGATATGTGGGGTGCTGTAAAATTTTTAGTGCCTGAGTTTGGGTTGACCGCCTTATTACTCACGAGTGAGCTATACAGGTCTTCCTTAACAAGTGGCAGTAAAGGCTTTACAACACCCTCGCGCTGCCACATTTTTGTTTAGGCCACATATTGTCTTTTTCTTTTTAAGTCTCCCTTTGCTCATGTCCCTCTCACATACCTTCGTTGCCATGGCAACAGTTCCATCCTTTCTTAGGGTGGAGCGGAATGACATCCTCACTCCAGATCCTCTAAGTCAGTGCCTTTTTGGGCTGACCGCAGATACTCAGGTCGTGGTCAGGGCTGTGGCCCCCACTTTGGTCATCCGTGCCGTTTCTCCCTCTCATTGATGTCTGAAGTTCTGTGTATCAGACTTCCGTGGCCATCTCTCCATTAATCACTCTCCGTGTTTCTGTGAAGCAGTCCTTCAAAGAGTGGGAGGAAGCTGGCACCCATGTTCTAGATAGTAGGAGGAAATAGGCTAATGTTAATTATTTTGAGCAGGTCAGAGGTGTGTGAGTGGCGAGGACATAGCCCATGCCTTGGCCATGAAAGTCATTGTTCTGTATATCAAGGCTTGGTTTTCACTGTTTGGCAGCTTCCGAGTTTTCCAAGTGCCTGTTTAGTCTCCATCTCTGTATCCCGAAGTTTGTTCCCATGGCGGACTTTCCCTTTCCTCAGTGCGTGCAATTTTAGTTAGCAAGAGAATCCTGAATCTGATCTAGCCCGCTAATTATATCTGTAGAGAAACTGAGGCCCAAAGATCAAGTGGCTTGCTGAGGCCACATGTCATTTTGTCCTGCAAATCACAACCCACATCTTTCTGCCTCTGCGGAGACATCAGCTATACCACAATTACTTGTTTCGTTAGAACAGAAATTACTGTCAAGCTAATTTCTTCTTGTGCCTCCTCAGCATTTCTCTAAAATGTAGATGGAGACTTCATGAAGCCACTGTGAGGCAAATGTTGACAGGTGGGGAGGCTGTTCCTCCTAAATTTCCAGCTCTTTTTCAGCAAGAGTTCTGTAAACTCTTGCCAACTCCTTGGTAAAAGGAAGTGGACCTGGGACTCTGTTATCTCAGTCATGTTGATGGAATGCTTATATGATAAATAGATATATTTGTCTATTTTCTGTGGCCAATATTTTGACTGCTTTTTAAATGAAAGACAGTAGAAATGAATGTCAAAACCCACAGGTGATACATGAAATATTACCAATCAATGCAGGTTCTCAGAAAAGTGACTAAAAACGATGTAAATTTTTGTTTTATGCTTTATAAAAGTCGTTGAAGAAGCTAGTGCTTGTGACCAATCGCTGAATGACTGACACTAATGAATATAGATCTGAGAACACACTGCAACAAACGGACACAGAAGAGTGAGTGCTTCATTCTTGGGTGGTAGGAAAGAGAATCCTAATCCTGAACAGGTTTTTCTTTTCTGAGTTCCTAAATCCGAGTGGGAGGTTTTCTGTGGATGAGTAAAAAGCCATTTAAGGAGATGTGTGAGCTCTGCTGAGGACCTTGCTCAGGCGCTTCCACTCTGCAGCCCTGGTGTGCTGTTGCCAAATCTGCTGGTTTCTATATAGGCTGCCTGCAGCCATAAGCAGTTTGCCTTTTACACCCTCAACCTAGAAAATGGAAACGGTGTACTCAGTGTCTCTTTTCTGCTACCCAAATACAAAGAAAAGAGAGAGCTACCATCCACCGGGGTCCCGTCAAGCAGGTGGAGAAAATACTATGTGAAAAGGACACAGAATGACCCTGACAAGGGTTGTTATTCCCACTTGACAGATGGGGAAACCAAACCTTAGAGATATTCAATGAATTGCCCAATCTCCTCTGACGACTACTAAATGGCGTTCAGGCGTCTCTGATTTCATAGTCCATATTCTTTCCTGTGAGTCACATGGCCCCGCTAGGTACCGGGCAATTATTCTCTTGTGCAATCTTGGATCTTTGCTTTGATAATGGGCTTAATCACCCCTCTACGACTCATGTGAAAATGGGAGTGACGTGTATTTGGCATCATCCCGGGAAAGTCACAGTTGGCAAGGCTCTAAAGCCACCTTTATCAGCCCCAGCAGCTTTCCTAGTCCTTCCATGTCCCTGACAGGGTGGATTGTGAAATAGCAGCACAGAGGTTGTGTCGGGGCCCCAAGGACCTGGCAGGAGCTGGAGCCGGGGGTAGGACGGTAAAAGAGGAGGAGGGAATTGAGAACCCTTACTAACATACAAAGCGAATCTTGTAAGTTGATATTTGATGTGTGTGTGTGTGTGTGTGTGTGTGTGTGTGTGTGTGAACGAGTGTGTCTTCACAGGGGCACACATTTGTCCTTGTGTCTGGAAGTCGGAGGACAGCATCATGGCATGGTCCTTCATTAGTAGTTGCCCATCCTGCTTTAGTGAAACCAGTCTGGCTGGCCATCAAGCCTCAGGGATCCATCTGTTTCTGCCTCCCCATCTCTGGGATTACAAGCATATGTCACCATGCCCAGCCTTTTTACGTAGGTTTTGTGGATGGAACTCAGATTCTGTAACCAGCAGTTAGTTTACTTAGCTCAATGAGTACAATTTTCCTCCCCTCTCCTCCCCTCTTCTCCCCTCCCCTCTCCTCCTCTCTCCTCTCCTCTCCTCCTCTCCACTCCCCTTCTCTCCATCTCTCTCCTCCCCTTTCCTCTATTTTTCCTTCATTTTTAGATATCTTTCAGAAGCTACAGTGTGGCTAGGATGCCAAAAGAAAGTTCAGATTAAAATAAAATAAAATGAAGGCAAAAGAACAAATGATTTTCCATCAGTAGTCAAGCTGTTTTTTTTTTTTTTAACAACCAAATGGTGTTTGCACATGGAGACACCAGAAAACAAAATTCTCAGATTCAACTGATGAAGACATGGGGGCTTCAGAAAGGGCAAACATTTAAGTAAGAGAAAGAAGTGAAAGCTGTCACTCTGCTGTGACCCCTTCACAGAGATAAATCACCCACCACAAAGAGTGACAAGACCACTTACTTAATTCATTATTTATTTTAGTTATTGGAGCTCATTGCTGCTTAGCCTCGGGGTATATTTACAAGTGTGATGGGAAAAAGGCAGCCCTGCCATTACTGTTTACAGTCTACAATAGATAATATATAAACAAGACGTAGTGTTTTTGTAGAAAGACACTTGCATCCACATAGACTTTAAACAAACAAGAATAAAACACCACAGACTTGAAATCAGAAACTTAATGATGCTTTTGTTGCAAACCAAGGGACAAAATTCGAATGAAGGAATTGGAAATATATTTGGTCCATGTTTGATCCAAAGGACAGTCTGCAGCAGAGTTAGAGACCAGGCCAGCAAAGCTGTGACTTGCTTGTACTATGAGCCAAGCCTGGGTAACACTCAATAACACCCCTCACCTTCATGGGCCACCAGCCGTGGAGAGGCAAATTAGAGTGGTGGCGTAGCCACAAATCACAGACTGTTGTTAGATTCAGCCTGACCCTTAGCATCATTTTATCTGAGTCCTCTTGGATTTAATGTGGTTCCCTTCACACCGTCCAGTCATCTTTGAACAAATACAGATACTGTTATTGTTAGCACCATGATTGCTCGGCCTGACCTATGCCCCTTCTGCCCTGAACCTGTAGGACCTTGCCGTGGCTGAAGCATTCATATCCCCTTCAGCACCTTCTTGACATGGCTGGACTAGGGTAGGAGCATCGCTCGGTACTCCTCCTGTTTCAGCCCCTTCATCTTTATTATGTACTCCATGTCTGGGGATGCCACTGATTTTCCTCGGGGCGGTGGGGGGGAGTCTCTTGTGATTCCAGTGGTGAAATGTGGGGAAACCAATCTCTGAGTTAAGAAAAGTGAGAGCCGGAGCAGCAGCCCTCCAGCTCCCAGCATGGCCTTTCTTCTCTTGGGTGTGGGAGCAGACAGAAAGCCATCTTCAGTGACCTTTCCTAGAGAGATTTTCATAATCTATGGAGAAATGTCATATTCACGTAGAATGTGCACTCTGTCCACCATGGATTCGACACTGTTGGCATTCTATGTTTTCCTTCTTTCAATCTATGATGTTATCCCTGTTCCACACACACACACACACACACACACACACACACACACACACACACACACACACAAAATAACCCCAAAACTAAGAGTCTTTATCAAATAACACACAAAGTGGAATTTGTAGTGTGGCCACTTTGAATACGGCATTTATTGTCCGGAGGGTATTATCCTCATTAATGCTGGCCCCAAGCTTGGTGGTAGTAGAACGGGCAAAAGTGAAGACACAGAAGATAAAATTAGGATGATTCTAGAAACCATCTGGGGAGTCACTAAAAGTGTCTTGCTTGGCCTAGTTGTATGGGGATTAAAAATTGGGAGATGCTTTTAAATTCCTCGAATCTGCTGGCATCAAATAGTTGGCCAGTGATGTATTGTGTCTCAAAATCAGTATCTCTAGTGCACTGGGAACATTTTCAGTGTAGGGTATTGTCATCAAATGAATGGTACTTGCTTTTTTTCAGGACACTCTGGCCTTTGCTTCTGAGACCCTGAAGAGTCCCATCATTTCCTACTGCCAGCATTTTCATCACTCATTCTTCTTCAAGGGCCTCCTCCTGGGCTGTTTCTTGGGGCTGGCAGACCTTGAGTGAAGGGCAGCATCATGCCACCAGGGCAATTCCCTGCAGATGTCACACAGCCCTTGGGGACAGTGGTCCATAGAACACAGATTCTGAATACTATGCTGGAATTTGAATCCCAAGTCTTTTCTTCACATGTGGAGTGATTTGGGCATGACAATTGCTTTAATTTCCTAATCCACATAGAATAATGTTGGAATCTTCGGCATGGTACCCACTTCGTGGCAAAGTAGGTCTGACAGTATCTGGCACTATCCTTTCCCTTGAGCCCTGTATTCTCATTGTATGGAAGCACACAGAAAGCAATGAAGGTAGTGCCTGACACCTGTGCAACATCGTAGTGGATTTGTTGTTTCGATGTATTTCCTTTACCCATAGCAGTGCCCTTGGAAGTGCCTAAAAGTCTGCAAATTAATTTCCCGTTCCACTGAGGACAGGGACTTCTTGGAATTGTTCTGGGTTGACGTTGCCCACTTCTGCTCCATCCTGGATCTTAGGTAGATATGTTTTTGTTTTGTTTTCCTTGAAAACTAGTTTCCCATCATGTGACCACACCATTGGGGCCAGCCTTGTCTTCTGCACTGTGCACAGAATAAATCATTCCTTTTCTCCTTTAGGGGCAGCTCCTAAGCTTCTCACCGGGTAACTCTTCTCTTAGGTTCATGAGCTAGAACAGTGGCCTTTCTGGGAGGTCTGGCCAAAGACTCTTTGGGGTTTGGTGACTCTCAAAGACTGAGCGTGTACCAATAGCTTTCTTCAGAACCCCGCCTAGTTCCATGCCAGCTCAAGTAGCCCCAGACAGTTGGTAACTATAGTAATAAAATTCATGGGGAAAAGCTGCGGAAAGCCAAATCCACAGTTTTCTACTTAAGTGTTTCCAAAGGCTCTAGGAAGAGTACGCATCTTGAGTTTGGATTTGGTTAGCAGTGTCTGAACAAGGCTCGTAGAGCAGTGCTTAAAGTCTGTTGACTCTCCTAGAATTCTGCTTGAGTTTCCTTTCTGGAATATGAATTGCCCAAATTCATTGACGCATGCCTGGGCTGACTGCAAGCTTCAAATGGAGGAAACTTCAGCTCTTTTTGTACCAATTGTTTGAAATATTTAGTCGGGGGCCTCATCCCAGCCCCCTGGTTTCCATCTTTGAACTAAGCAGGAACGTCCATTTCAGGCCCCCTCCCCTGGGCCTTAGTCCAAACTCCACCTCTGAGAAAGTCCGCCAAACAGTGACCTGTCCTCAGGGAAGGTCAAGACCACTCTCACAGGCTACTAAAATGCCCCCCGCCCCAGAGAATGTACACATGGTCTATCTGTTTAGCATGGTCTCCCCTTCCCCCTTTTCCCCTCTCCATGCTTTCCCAGGGCCACCCGGGAGCATTGCATTAAACATGGCCATCTTTTATTTGGTCTAATTTGGTCTGATTGAAATTATTTTCATCGGCCGAGAGGCTCATCTTAAGAAATATTCCTATTGCCAATGCCTTCCCATGGTGCAACCGCAGCTGTTTGCTTGGTTAGTTGGTTTTGTTTGTTTGCTGCTTTTTTGAGACTGTGTTTCACTGTGTAGCTTTTTGCAGCCCTGGAACTCACTCTGTAGACCAGGCTGGCCTCAAACACACAGAGATCCACCTGCCTCTGCCTTCTGAGTGCTGGGATTAAAGGTGTGTGCCACCGCCACCCTGGGCAAAAGGTTGTTTTTTGTCTAACATATCTGAGAGAGGCTAACTCTCTCCCTTCTATCTCTGACACTGTCCAGTAGTTCTGTTGAAAGAGTGATAGATACCTCTCATTTATTTCCCAGCCTATCAGTACTTAAAAAGATCTAAGCTTGGGGCTGGGGGGTGCTGCTGGCAGTATCTTGCTAAGTGCGCTGTAGTATGAAGCATAAACATGGGTTTCCTCTTGGATCTGCCCGCTGGCTCCACCGCCCCCTGGCAGCATGCTAAGTGACTGAAGGCCTTGCTGTTGGTCTGTGGAGACAGCAGCCCCGGGCTGGCGAAAACTCTCGAGCTGTTCCTTCCCCTTCACTGAGGCAGGAGATGCAGCTTGGAGAAGGGCGAAGAGTGTATGGGGGAAGGGGGGGGGGTATTGTGAAGGTGGGGGTGGGGAGAAAAGGAGGAACAACTGTAAAAAATGTTAATTTATTAATCACTGAATATATAGCAGTTCATCTGCAATGCTGTTGCCATGCCAACACCCTGGGAGTTTACTTTCTTAATCCAAGAGAGGAGCTCTCGGTCCCCTGCTCCCCTGCTGTGCCATTTGAATTTGCTGCTGCCACCGCTGCCTCCGTGGTATCTGTTTTAGAAAATGGGGGTGGGGTGGGGGGAGGGGGGGATTAGGCTCCACCACCAAAGCAGTCAGATGCAAAGCAGCGAGAGGCCTTTCTCAGTGCGACTTAGTAAAAATGACACAAATTAATATACTCTACTTAAACCAGACCAAGATTAATGGTTCTCTTTCAGTGCAGCTTAGCCCAACTGTCACTCGACAGGCGTTTGTCGGACAAAATCAACACTAATCAACATTTATTCGTCTCTTGCCCTTGGGTCTGAGGAGCGCGAGCGGGCTGCGCCATTCCCCCGCTCGTCTCGCCACGCTTTTCACCCTCCATCCAGCTCCGCCATATATCACCCTTCCTCCGGGTGCCTCTGCTTGTCCGGATCCACAGGCTCAGCTATCAGGGTACATTAGAGGCATGATAGATTTTCTGTTTTAATTTACATCTATTATATTACAACATAACAGAATTTTGATTCAGTAGAGACCCATGTCTCCTATAGCCAGACTCCTTGGGAGGCTTTTGCATTAACTTATTAAGGTTTGTTAGCTGTAGTTTCAAATAGAGACTCCTCTCTCTCTCTCTCTCTCTCTCTCTCTCTCTCTCTCTCTCTCTCTCTCTCTCTCTCAAGATGTCTGGGTGCACCTTATTCACAAACACAGCTCATTTTCTCCACACTTAGCTTCCTGTGCAGATCACATGAGGCAGGCTGAGTTCCTCCCTTACTTTCTGATTGGACTTTGATCAGCCAACAATGGGAGCCGGGAGGGAGCTCCCCCTTCCTGCCTGGCCTAGGGAAATGGCCTCCACAAACCAGCAGCCTCCCTATATCCCAGCTTCAGTTCTGGTCCTCAGCATCTTCTTTTCCTTTTCTTTTCTCTTTTGATCTCAGTGTACAGTTAGCTTTTATTTATGTTGAAACACATGTCTCGGAGGAGGGGGGGCATGCAGAAAAGAGGGAGAAGGGGAAGCGGCTGGGTTAGCCACAGAGGATCCTGTTGAAAGGATGACTGAGGGGGTGTGCCTGAACAAGACTGTTGGCTTTCTCCATGGACTTCCTAAATGCTTATTTCAGCTTGGAGCCGGGTGTGTGCCCCTTGCTTGTTTGCAAGCCTGTGAGGTCTGTGTGTTTGTGGCTCCCCTGCAGAGTGTCTGTCTATCTTGCTTATGAAGCTGCTTTTTAAAAGTGCATTTTTTTTCTAATGTGTGTTTTAATTTAAGATTTGTGTAGCAATGGCTTTGATTTTTATCCTCTCCTTTTGTCCGTTTCTCCAGCATTACAGCTCTGGTCACCCATTTTATTTCTTAACATAATATTCTTCGAAGTGTTTGGTAGAATTGCTGGCATTTGATTGTCAACCAAACCCGACTGTGCTTTAGCTATCTGGTCACCTGTAGAGAAGGACAGAAATGGTTCTATCTGCTCATATCTTTCAACCTGGTATTCTTTCCTACATGAACACTGTGGCTCACCCTCCAGATGACTATACACCTTCTTTCTCAATTTGCCCGCTGCACTGCATCCCGTGAGCTCATAATTTCTCCCACTAAGCTGGTGCTTTGGAAGAGCAGTGAGGTTATCTTGTGGTCAGAAGGCAGAGAACCCTGGGGCTGGGTTGGGGATGTGTGGTTTGTGCATGTTTGCATGCGGCCGCTGAAGTGTAGGATATGTTAGGAGGATAGCTTAGGCCTTTCATTTTGGTTTCTTATTGCATAGCAATAAAGTAAATGACGCTTAGTATAACTCTGCACTTAGAGAGCTGTAGCTCAATTTAAGAAACAAAACCCCACCTCCAGGAGTTGCTCAGTATCTTGAGCTTGGGAAACTGACCTCGTTAATTTTAATGAGGGGAAAAAAAATCTCCAGCTGGGGCCGAGGAGAAAGCGAAATACCAATGAGGTTATCACGTTGGGTGATCTCCCTGCATTCTGTGTGTAATCAGAATGGTGCTTAGAGAATTTTCTAGAGTTTAGAAGGGAATGCATATGCCCTCCATAGAAGGCTACTCTCCCCAGGAGGCAAAACCAGGCTGTATATGGCCCTTCTTTGTGGGGTCATTTGAGAAGCTAGCATTAAAAAGTTGGGTGCAAATAAATTTGAAATAAAAAATGAATCGGTAAGTTGCTTTTGTGGGCCCGGTAGGAAGGCCACAGAACTCCTAGCCGAGGCAGTCGGTTAGAAGCGAAGGCCTCCTGAGTTCAAGTGTTCAGAGATGCCCTGTGGGACCCCGGCATCTGGCTCTTTATCACCCAAGACAGAAGGTGGGTCGAGGGAGTCCCATTATTCAGTAGGCAGCTATTCAGTCTGAACAGCAAGTTGATGGCTTTGACCCTGCTCTTGAGGAGCTGGCAGATTGTGACCAAAGAGGTTCAAGATGACTAGAGGAAAATTTTGCCCTCGCTTATGAGCAGCATGCTAAACTCCAGTGACGTTATATTGGGGACAACAGAAAGACGCATCACCCATCAGGGTGGTTGAATGACTCTTTACTTTATCCTTGTCTACCAGATGACTGATTTTCCGGAGATCATTGCCCTCACAGGCTTTTCAGGAGCCTGGGGCACATGGACCAGCTTTTCTACGCCCCAAGGTTCGGGCTTGCTGACTCAGGCCCTTTCTCCATCTCTCTGGCACGTCCCTGAACTCAGTAGATTTGTGCAACTCTAGGGTACAAGGTCTCCACTTTCTGATTAAATGGGAACATCACGATCTAGGGACCATCTAAACATCAGTGGATTATTGATGAGAATGTGTCTGTTCATGAATGTGCATACGTTCCCTTGCAATTCAGTCCCTTCCTTTGAAAGCTATAAGATAGCAGTTAAGGGCACTTGGCTGTGTGTGTATGGGATGGGAATGCTGGTTGCCAAGCAGCAGGGAATGGACATAATCATGCTGCCTAGCAACAGTGGCAGCGTGGTCACTTGCACAGATTTCTGTGGCTCTTCCTGTTTGATCTGTAGGAAAATGCAGATGGCTTCTGTGGGCCGCTCTCTGCCCTAGCCACTGTGAGATGCAGGGAAAACAGAGACTCGGGAAGGCAGCTATCCAAGTGCATGTTTTCATGTGATGAGCTGTCAAACCACCTAACACTGCGTGCTGAATTTTGCATGGTGTCCCTTCCTCAGTTTCCCCTTTAATTAGGTGGGCTTTTGCAGATTGACTTCTGAGGCTTAAGATGAATCATAGAGGTGTGCCAGACTCTGTGGGTGTTGCTTCCATTGACCCTGGTAGGACTAAACTCTACAAGTGTGCATATGTAGGAGCCAGACATATGCATGTGTATGTGTGCATGAGCACACGCACACGCATGCACACACACACTTGCGTGCACACACACACACACACTCGTGGCCCTCAAGTGACAGAGACAAGTAGAGCATGATAAAAAATTTGACCAGGATAAAATCGGGGACGGTCATCCTTGCTGGTGTACCCACTATCCTGTCTCTCCTCACGTGTGACACCCCCTCCATGAGGCTGCCTGCTCACTGTGGAGTCTAAAGAGGCTTGGCCTGCAGAGGCCTCCTAGGTCGGAGTGTTGGACTTCTTCGGTTCTGGTGTTTATATCCATGGAGAACTGGAAGTGCTTGAAACTGAAGGCTGAAGGGAGGCATTGTTTGAGCCTCTCCCTTCCTACCTACCCTTTCATCTGTTCAGGGGATGAGGAGCAACCAGAGTACAGACTGGACACTGGAAGGCGGTCAAGCATGTGGCTTTTCCACTTGAGCGTCAGTGCTCTTGACTAAGATGGGTGGCAATATCAGCCACACAGAGTGGGTTCAAAGTCATGGGACCATTACCATATTTGGCTACCATTCCTGCGAAGTGGTAGTTTCTGTCAGTCTTTTTCTCCCAGCCTTACAAAGAGCAGGAGCTCAGAGGAGAGGTGAGCGCTGCAGCCAACTTGGTCTTACAGACTTCGGCCTCCTGGGTTTCTTCTTCCGCCCTAGCGTCTTAAACAAAGAGTTGCCTGTGCTGTGAACTTTCATTATGTCCATTCCTTTTCGGTGTTTCTTTGGTGTGTGTTTGTGTATGTCCATGCTTATATATGTGTGTCTGTGTATATGGTTGCACAAGCAGGTAGCAGTGGACGTTGGCTGACTTTCTTAGTCACTCTCCAGCTTACTTTCGGGTGGTCACTCACTGAACCTGGAGCTCACCAGGTCACCTAGTCTGGCTGGCCAGTGATCTCCAGGTATCCACCTGTCTCAGCCTTCCAAATGCTGGGATTACATGTGTACCCTGCCATACTTAGCATTTTACATGGTTTCTTAGCTGTTTAGGGTTTTTGTTCGTTTTGTTTTTGTTTTTTTTTTTCCCCAGAGACCATTAGACTGGGACTCCTCTCATCTCACAGGTGATGAAATAGTAATAGTCTTATACAACAGTGATACTTGTTGGGATTCCTAGAGATTCTTGTTTTTAAGATTGGAGCAAAATCTTGTGGTCTGCTGGTAAAGATAAAGCCCCAGGTAAATCCGAAGGGCAGAGAACCACTGTGAAACTGAAGTTTTTTTGACTTTAAAATTGTGAGATTGGTGAGAACTCCCAGGATGAGTCACGGCGTGGCCTCTGATGGGTCTGCAGGGGTGAGCACAACCTTTGCCACCTGTATACTAGTGTACAGGAGAAGAATGACAGATGGGTCCAAATAGCCAAGACTCAAGCATGGCATCTCTCACTGAAGTCTGCTATGAGCCCTTACTCTTCAGCTTTCCCAGGGAAGATAGAGTGCTCTTGATCTAGCTCCCAGAGTGAGGAAGGTTTGCAATGCAGAACGGTTGGGGCTGGAGAGATGGCTTGGTAGTTAATAGCACTGACTGCTCTTCCTGAGAATAAATACAGGTTTGAGTCTTTGGTCACAGTCATCCATAATTCCAATTCCAGTGGATTCAATGCTCTCTTCTGGTTTCCTTGGGCACCAGGCATGCAGGTGGTGCACAAACAAATATACATGCAGGCAAAACACCCATACACATAAAAATAAATCTTAAAAAAATAAGACAAAACAAACAAAAAACAAAACAAATCAAAAAATAAAATAAAAACAGACTGAGCGTGGTGATGCCCTCCTTTCATCCCAGCACTCTGGAGGCAGAGGCAGGTGGATCTTTGTGAGTTTGAGGCCAGCCTGGTCTATAGAGATAGTTCCAGGACACCCAAAGCTGTTACACAGAGAAGCCCTATCTCAAACAACAACAACAAAATACAAAAAGCAGAATTGTCAGCTTTGGCAACTGGAAATCTTATTTCTTGAATAATATAGATTATTAGAAATGATGTGGAGGCACCAGCATGAAAGCCAGAGCTGACTCAGCTGCAGCAACTCTGTGTTTGAAACACGGGTACAGTGTCCTTTGGGCAAGCAAATGTCAATAGCATATTCTCTCTGTCAGTGGAGGAACCTGAGTCATCAAAACTACAACCTCTCCAAGATAACTCACCTCCTGAACCACTTCTCATTGTCTGTGAAGGGAGGGAGTAGTCCTCCAATGGTCTGCCTAGCAGGCACTCTGGGACTTGGAGATGCTTGGAGTAGTGTGTTTCTAGAATTCTACACCACCTGTTCCTTCATTCCTGTCCTCTCTCTGACTTTCACATTCCATAGTCACATGTCACTGCAAGCCGGTGTTGCTGATCTAAATGTTTTACTTGGTTGGGGGATGGAAGAAGATAGGTAGATAGATAGATAGATAGATAGATAGATAGATAGATAGATAGATAGATAGGTAGGTAGGTAGATAGATAGATAGATAGATAGATAGATAGATAGATAGATAGATAGATAGATAGATAAAGATAGGGAGGGAGAGAAAGAAGAGAGTGGTGGGGGGACAGAGAGGAGAGGAAGAAGAAAAGGAGGAGGGAGAGGGGCCAGAGGAGACATAAAGAATGTGACCTTATTTGCCCAACCACATGACTTTGAAGAAGCCCAACAGTTCCCACTGTTGTACCTCAGAAACTCGACCAGTTCTGGAAGCCTCCTCTAGACAGATAGAGCAATGAAGATCTGTCCTGGGCATGCTCCCTCAGTTGCTCTCCTCCTTCGCCAAGGGTGGAAGTGAGCTGGCTCTTGGCTCTTGGTCCACACAGCTTTTCCACACAGCCCTTCTGTGGCCGTTCTGAGGCTTGGTTGTCACCAGCAGTGGTTTTATGGTGAAGCCTCAGTTCTGGCATGGCTAGGTGATGTTCCTTCAGCTGTTCTCAGGGAGAAAGGAGAACAGCAGACTTGAGGAGCAATTTTAAGGCCTGTGTGCTGTCCTGGTTACTCCTCCTTGTGTATTTGAAGAATCCCATTTTTTATTTAAAGTCAGAGGACATAGCAACAGAGGAGGTTTTATTACCTGGCAAATTTCAGAGTGTCCAAATGGTAAGAGAGCCTTGTGGGCACTTATAACCTTTCTATGACGGATCTCCCAGGTTGGTTTTGATTTCACATGTGTTATGATTCTAGTCAACCAGCATGGCTGGCACTTCCAGGTTCCAGGGTCACAGATGTGTGGACAAGCCCTCAGGCAAAAGTACCTAGCTGCCCTAGGGACCTTAAAAAGCCCTGCGTGCCCCACATGAATGTGGCATGGTTGTATCACCTACGTATAACCCTGCACGCATGTGTGAGCTCCCTCATCTGCATGTGCTGTAGCTATGTCATCCCCCTGTACGCATGCACTAGGCAGCATTTAAAAGCTAAATGTAATATCTTCAGCCCTCTTTCTGCACACTGACTTCACCAGGCGTGTACACATCTCTGCTAATAAACTCCTAAGTGGGTTTGTTGCATGTTTCATGCTTCCTTCTTACTCGCACGCCAGGTAGTTTCCTTGGTGCCGTGACTCGGACAGGCCATTACAAGATGGTCAGGATGACTGGCTCAGCAACCAACACACTACCTTTAAGGAAGTCAGAAAACCTGATACATTTTAAACCCTTCATCCTCACACACAGCCCTGGAAAACTGAAGTCCAGTGGAGCAAGAGCCTTGATGAATTATGTAACATGCTTACTGGTTTGAGGTTATTCTCTCTCTTTACCTCACCAAAAATCATTACAATACAGGAGATCTATAGCTCAGTAGGTAGATTGCTTTTGCCTGACATTTGTGAGGCCTTAGGTTCCATTTCCAGCACCACATAACCCATAAACCATGGTGGGGCAGCCCTAAAGGTCTAGCACTCTGGCACAGGAAATCGAAAACTAAAGGCCATCCTCAGCTACGTAGGCACTCAGGTCTGGTGTGGCCTCCATGAGACACTATCTCAAAATGCCAAATAACTATATAATAATAAGGAGAATTTTAAAAATTCCAAAAACATTATTTGAATATACAAGCTGTTAATATTCTGCTGTCCCATTAAAAAAAAAAACCCATCACTACCTCTGCTCATTTCCACTGAGCTCAGTTCAGTGGCAATTTCATGCCGTCTCCACCACTGCTTCTTCTCTGAAGAAGACAGTGTGAGAAATTGGTCGGGCCACACTTAAGAACAAGGAACCCAGTGCAGACCGAGTCAGTCATGAGAGACTCACTACCATGGGGTGAATCTGTCTTCCCAACATGCTGTGACTGCCAATAGGAAGTGGCACTAACAGCTGCCCAGGTGTGTGTGCCCCCGCAGTTTGACCTGACCCTCCCCTACCATGCTTCTTCTTTCGGGGGGGGGGGCATTCTCAGAATAGGACAGGACATCCAGGGCATCCCCCACCTCTCTGCCCAAGCAACACCTATATGTGTCTGGCTGATTAGTATATCAGAGTTTTTAATAGTGATTCTCAAACCTGCCAAGGTGTTCCTCAGCATGGGAAGCCTAGGATAAGGACTGGAAGCTTGTCCTAGGCAATCTTGGGCAGATAACAAGTGTTTGATCTGCAGCTATTGACTTGATCAGGTGCCTGAATCACTGTGACTCCAGCAGGGACTTAGTGAAGACAAGCTATTTACCCCTCATGGTCAGGTGTTGAGAGGAGGTAAGGGAAGGTACCCCCATGCTTCAGGGAGCAAGTTGTCTGCTTGTGGAGACAGGACTTATAAGCTCCCTGTTCCACGCTTGGACTGCCAGTGTTGGGAGGATTCTAAGGCAGCAGCCCAGCCCTAACTCTCTTCCCAGCCTGGGTGTTTCAGATGAAAAGACAGAGAGGCGCATGTCTGCTGTGATGACGTTGATGTTTTATTTTAAGATAAAGTATGGAAGCTGCTGATTGATGGATTATAAACTGGGAGGTCCAGAATAAAGCTTCATTCTGGGGGCATCAGTATATTTCACGGGGAGCCTCCTGGGCATTAATTTTGCCGTTAATTTTGTTATTAGAGACCTAGCCAAACAAAGGGAGGTGGTGAAGCTCGGGGCTGATTTAACCTTGATGAAACAGTGATTTCACCAAGGATGATGTTCCCCATCTATCTTCATCCATCAAGGCAATGCTGAAATATGCTAATGAAGCCCGGAGATAGGAACAGAGCAGTGAAATGGGGCGTTGCAGATGCTCTCTGTACCCCCATGACAGGGTGATGCCACTTACTGTCCGGATTTAGTAGAAGATCCGGAGTCATGCTGACATGCTCTTAAGGAGAAAGGAGGAGGACAGGTTGAGTTCGTCCTCACAGACAGGAAGGGCAGGGTTCGTAGCACAGGTTGGAAAGGCTAGCTTGCTGGAAGGGCTTGTTTCCCTAATTCTCTGACTTGTTTTCTAGCCCATCCAAGAACCAAATAGATGGACTGCTTCACGCGGGCAAGCAGTTTTAGTTGTGAATTCCAGCATGTGACCTGGCTTGTGCCAAATCAAGTGATCTGTTACCTTGCCACTTTGCATTTCTGAGTTTGTTTCCAAAGGAAGAATGAGCTAATACTTGTTTGTGTTTTTAGAGCTACAACCTGTTGGGTAATTATTTTATGCTGAGCAGAGTGCCAAATTACTTTTGGCTTTCTCTAAAGTCCCATATCCCGTGAAGAAGTGACGTTTGCAGACTTTTGATATCAACAGTCACATAACTGAGGGTCCAAACCCATGTCCATGAGACCGCTAAGTCCCGACACAGAGCAGTCTGAGGACTATTCCATAGAGGGTACTCAGGGTCCGTGGATGACTTTAGGAGTGGGTCAGATGCTGTGAATGTATGTTTCTCTCATTGGTTGATGAATAAAGCTGTTTTGACCAATGGTCGAGCAGAATGGAGTCAGACAGGAGCAAGAGAGAGAATGACCCCCTCCCTCTTTCCTTATAAGAGATCACATTGGCAGACAAGAAGCCATGCCCTAAGGCCGGTACCCCCAAATCTTTTGGCGGAATGAATTCCCACACCAGGAGTGTCTTTGCCCTACCATGTCCATGTTGCTTGGGTTAGTTCAGGTAAAACCTTAGGATTCCTTGTCTACCTATGTTCTCCATCCACAGATCTCTGGCGTCAGAGCAGGGTTCTCTATAGGATAGTCTCCAGATGGGATTCCTCCCATTTTTTTGTGTCTTTCCTGAGCAGTTTTCTAGTTTTCCCACATTAGATGACAGATATTGGGTGTTTTGTTTCTCTAAGTTAATCTTACAGGGCTCACAATAAAATGTCTGTCACTTTAAATTTATTGGCCGATACACTTGTCTCCTTGTTCGTTTACTTCATCCTGTCTGACCACTCAGAGAGAAAGGTAAAGATGAATGAAATTTCATTCCTCTTGATTTGATGGCAATTCAGACTAACCCATGTTAGGAGCTGTATGCCAAAGCTGGATAATCCCAGGAGCCTCCACAGTGCCTCTGAAGAAGCCTAACGGACCCTGAAATGTGGGACTGAATATTAAGAATTATACCGTTTAAGTTGCTGTTTAGGCAAACCAGGCATAAAGGATCCCCAAATCTAAAATATTGTAGAAGTTAAAGCAAGAAACAGAGCCTGAGTACAAAACAGTGAAGCAGGATGCTACATCACGTAGTCCCTGAGATAAACTAGGCCACATAAAAAGGTCATATTGGCCTTCAGAGTCTGTTGGCCATTTCTGAAGCAGGCCTGCAGTTGGCTGTTGTTAAAGAGTTAATCACAGAAGACCAGGCCTGTGGAAGTTGTTGTACTGATCGGTGCATCTTGCCAAAAGGTAGCATTAGCCAGTGAGCTCAGCCCTGGCCCTCTGTCTGGCAAGTCTGTCTCTCAGCTGCCCCTTTCTTTGCTTTCTAGACTCCGAGTTCGTACACAGTAAATCTTTCGCTTAATAAAGCTATTTTTTAAATCTGACTTTGGACTGGGGACTGCTTTTTCTCCAAATGCAACAGCTGTTAAACATGGCGCCTTGGGCACGGCGTAGATCTCTTTGTTTAGTTTTGGGTTTTGCATATGAGTAGAGACATGAAGACGCTGGAGGACTCTATTGATTTTTTTTTTATTTTTTATTTTCTCTTTTTCCCTACCCATGAGGCAGCCAGTGGGTTTGGAAACCAGGCTTCCATTCCCGCCAGGCTTCTGGGCTCCCTTAAGGATGAAGCCTATTGTCTCTTAATAGCCAGAGCAGGGTGTCCCTCATTCTAGGGAGATAGAATGATGGAGCCTGAGGTGTCAGTCAGCAGAGGTCCAGGCCTAACCTTTATCCCTGGTCTGTCCTGACCAAGTGGGAAAGGTATTTCTATTCCCTTGCTCTTTCGGGGCCTTCTGTCAATAGCTCTGCTCCCAGTGCACAGGGAGCATGCTCCCGGCAGGGGAAAAAGTTCACAAAAGAAATGAATTATGCATATGGATTTCATTTCCTTGATGAATAGGGAATCTTAAGGCCTAGGGAGAAAGGGGGGTTAGGGATAGGGAGTTGAGGCGGGGAATCAGAAAGACTTTGGTGCTAAAGAGGTGGGGGAAAGGATGAGACTTGTCAATATTAAGGACAAAGTCATTGGCCCTTTGACGTAGTCGATGGGCCATTATTCCTCCCTACATACAGGAATACATGTTCCACTGCTGAATAATGTGCAGATTTGCCCCATGGAAGACTGGAAGTGCTGATGCTGACCCACCTGAGTTCCAGTTTTGGAGTTGTCTCTGCTTTTCCTTGAAGCAGGAGGAATATTGAATTTGCAAGTAGGAGGCCTGGCTTCAGGCTCCCTAATGGACCTTGGGCAAGCTACTTGGTCTTTCTCAGCCTTGGTGATCCCAGCTGTAAATGGGGACTGTGACAACTGCTCTGTAGAAATGCCACAGGGGCCAAACAGATGCTTTGATAATTAACCCAAAATGGGAATATGAAGGTGTTGTAGTCTTTTTCTCTAATCTGTGCCTTTTTGATAGCCCTTTATTTTTATTTATTCATTATTTTAAAAGAGAACTTATTCATTTTTATTCAGTTTTTTAAAAATCGGTTTTACGTGTATGAGGACTTTGCCTAGATATTCATGTGCACACATGCCTGGTCACCATGAGGGCTGCAAGAGAGCGTTGGATACGCTAGAGCTGGAGTCGCAAAGAGATGACTCAGCAGTTCAAAGCACCTACTGTTCTCCTAGAGGACCAGAATTCCAGCCCTAGAACCATAGTGTGGCACAAAGAAGCCTGTGCCTGCGGCTCCAAGGGGGCTCCGAAGCCTTTGACCTGGAAGGGCACCCGCACATGTCCTTCGTATACCCACACACGGACCCATACACTTAATTAAAAACTAAAAATGAATAAAAAAGAATCAGTTTGAGGGTTTTGGCAAACTTGACTACTGGGTCAGTAGTTAGTGCATGGGTAGTTTGATTAGCCTCAGGAAAGGCTAGCACTGTCGGCCGCTCAGAGTGGGACCTGGAAACTGTAATGATAAAAGTAAAAATGGCTTGTCTCTTAAAGAGACAGACCGGATCATTGCAGAAACTACTGCTTAGGCTTATTTGTGTAGGCTCGCTCTCCCTGCTTCTGGTTGCTGAGAACCTGTGGATGCATCTAGCTAGAAAATGGAGGCCACATGACCTCTTGCTGCTCTCTCTCCTCTCTTGCTGCCCTCTCTTCTCCATGGTTCCTTATTTCTGGATAAGAAGAGGGTCACAAACAGGGAACTGTTCCCAATCCATGTGCACACACCTGTAACTGGTTCTCCTTTCTCCTGAAGACAGGGTCACTAACCCTGTTTGTATTGCCACGAGGCTTTATTCTACAGTCCAGGCTGGCCTAGAACTCACAGTGCTCCTCCTGAGTCCTGGGGTCATAGGCGTCAGCCACTTGCCCAGCTCAGCTTAAAAGATAAGTTTTGATCATTTTAGGAGACCTAAATCCCACCTGAGGTTTGAGTTGTTTGAGCAAGCCCAATCTTTCCCATGTTTCTTCTTTTTCTTGACAGCCAGTTCACAACCTGGTTCTTTCTGTAGAAGTGTGTGGTTTTTGTTTGTTTGGTTGGTTGGTTTTGGTTTTGGTTTTTAACACTTCCCCTTCCTGGAGATGAGTGTGTGCTCTTGTGGGTCTGCCCTCCCTCCACAGGGCACAGTGCCACCATGTGCTCTGTAGAGTTTTTTTCTCCCTCCCTCCCTCCCCTCCCTCCCTCCCTTCCCTTCCCTTCCCTTCCCCTCTCTCCCTCCCTCCCTCCCTCCCTCCCTCCCTCCCTCCCTCCCTCCCTCCCTCCCTCCCTCCCTCCCTCCCTCCCTCCCTTCTTTCTTTCTTTCTTTCTTTCTTTCTTTCTTTCTTTCTTTCTTTCTTTCTTTCTTCTCCTCTGGGCCCTGGGACAGGCATGGAGGTACCAGTCTTACCTTCCTGGCAGTGAGCTACCTCTGCCTGGGATGCTCCGGGTCTCTGCCTCCCAAACTTCAATCTTTATACTGGTGTTCCATAGATTTTATTCATTTGGCTTCATGGGTAAGAGTCAGCTTTTAAGAGCAGTTTGAAAGCCAGTGGTGCAGAGAAGCAACCAATACCTAGTATGAATTATTTATTTGTTTATTAAGATTTTCACGGAACCTTTTCTTTCAAAGCTCAGGGCACTGTATATGGAAAACTTGGGAAAGCATTTGCACCAGAGGAGAGAATAAAATGAGGGATGCTGGAAGGGTCAGAATAGGGTGAAGAACAAGTGCAGAGGGAGGTCTCCATATGCTGGAGCAGACACTGAAACCTAGGCAGGCAGGCTGTGAAGAACCGAGATCTGGATCAGGACTCCAGCCCTGGTAATGAGCTGCAATGCTAGTTTGCTTTCTGGGCCTCTTCCATGCAGTGGTGGTGACCTGGTGACCTATGAAGCCCCTCCCAGGTATGACATTTTAGGGAGACCATGGAGCTTCCCTTTGTAGGTGAAGCCGACCTAACCCTCCTGCCAAGTTGTCGAGGCAGTAAAATGGCAATAAAAACGCTTTTTAAAAATGTTATACATAAACCTTTCAATAACAAGCATATTTGCTATAGAGTGCTTCTCAACCCTGGCTGCACGTTAAAAATCACCTGGGGAACTTTTACAAAATACCACCAACGCTTGGGTTTTACCTGGGAACAATGAAATCAGAACCTCTAGGGGCTGGCGCTGAACGTTATAGTGTTTTCTCCGAGCAGGCCAGCTTATTGTGTTATGCACCGGAATGGGTGAAATACTGCTCAGGGGACCCAGGGCGGGCGATGAGAGGAGGCGAGTGGAGAATGTCTGAAGAAAGAGATGATGGCGAAGGTTGAGATAAAGAATGGGAGAGGGACCCACTTTGGGGTTACCAGGCCATAGGCTGTTTGTGTAATACCCAGAGTCAGTTTGGCTTGTGTTGCTTGTTTCTCAGAGACTGTAAGGCTGAGAGACGTCAGAAATGTTGCTGTATTCTCTCACTGCCTCCTCCCTACCTGGCATCCATTGTACCCTAAGGGTTCTCAACATGTGGGTTGCGACCCCCATGGGGGGGGTCACATATCAGATATTTACATTGCGAGTCATAACAGTAGAAAAATTACGAAATAATTTTATGGTTGGGGGTCATCATGTCGTGAAGTACTGTCTTAGAGTGTTGACGTCCTGCCAGGCACGTTCTAGTGATGGCATATTTTAAGTTTTACAGAGCAGAGGTTTGTGTTTCTTCTTCACTTTAGGAGGTGGGGTGTGGGCAGGGACCAAGGCCTGGAGGGACAGAATAGTTAGAAAAAAGTCTGCAAACTTCTCAGTGGTGGAGACAGGCCAGAGACCGCTATCTTCTTCTAAATCTCCCCTTTTTACTCCCTCTGCTTCTGAGAAAGAGGAGAGTCGGGTTAGTCAACACCCTCCCTGATGGGAAAGCCTTTGGCTCTTTTCTTTCAGATTCAGATGAGGAAAGAAAGCTACTTCTGCAGAGAGATTACCTTAGCGAGGGAGAAAGCCTAGAGGCAAACTTGTAATTAAACCTGGGCCAAAAGAAGTAAAAGTCTATGAAGAGCTTGGGAAACGTGATTTTTGTGACAGTGACTGCCATGCCTTTGGAGTCCTTGGTGTGCTTCCTTGTCCCGTGACAGGCTTAAGTAGAGTGATCACTATGTTCCTGACAGTCCCTTCTACTCATGTTCAGGTGGTACTAGAATGTGCTAGCATTTGGTATCTATCTTGGGCCTTCAGGTCTAATCCAGCCCTGCCATATAGCTGGTTTCTGCAATCACTCCACCTTGTGTCTTCCTGCATAAATGAACTATGTGTATGCATGTCCCTTAGCAAAGTGTAATATAATCATATTCTCAAGTTTAAAACAAAAGTGGCCTTTTAGATGTAGAATACTTCTAAGGTATTCTTATAAATGGCCTTCCTTCTGGGGTTGCAGGACTTTAGGTTGGGGCGCCAGTTCATGTGTGTACACACTCTGTCTAGAGAAGGAAGTGGGCATGGACAACAGTAGACTTTAAACTTGGGACTTTGTTGACAAATCAACATGTCCCCGAGGTTGCTACTGACTGTCTTCCCAGTCTGTCACATTATTCTAATAGGTGACACAAATGGGCAGCTTTCTGATGTCAACTCTTTATATCTGCAGCTTGGAGTGGTTGTGTTTGATGGCTGCTTGGGTTCAGGAATGAGGCTTCCACTCTGCTACTGTCAATCTTCCCCACCCCAACTCCTCATGACAAATCCTGCGTCCAGCTTTCAATTTGGTTTATCTTACCTCAACAACAGAACAGACTTACCCATCTGCAGCTCAGAATGGCTACACTGGGTCTATTCTGTGTTTGAGTTTTGACCTCTATCTAGACTAAACATATTTTTTTCCCTTATGAATTCCCTGCCAGCCATACGACTTCAAAAATTAGGAGATCTTCCCTTTTCCTCCTAAAGATCATATTGCTAGCTTTACAGGAAAAAATCTACCAGCAAAGAAAACTCTCATATTTGGTTTGAAATTCAGTACTGGTTTTGCTCACCAACATCTTTCCCAGAAGAAGGATGAGAAAGAGAAGCAAAATTCTAGGAAGAGGCCTAGAATAAGGCCTTGCCTTGACGTGGGTCTGCATACCAAATATGAGGAGATGTTGCATTAGAGGAATCAGTACTGGGTTTCACACTGATGCCAAGAGCACGCTTGGGGCTGTATGGGAGCAATCAGCATCTTAGGTAAGTAGAAGAAAGGGCAGCTTTATCTTGGCGTCTACGGCTAGACTATTTCTATTAGAAGGGAAGGTAGCCATGATTTAGTTTGGAGATAGCCGTTGTTTTCCCCCTGCATTATGTAGGGAAGAGGCCATCACAATCACCATGACCTTCCGTGTCTGGTAGCCTTAAGTACAAACTGACTTTGTCTCTTGACACCTGGGTACAGGATACAGCGCCCTGTACACACTGAGGGCCTTGCTCAGCAAGAACGTGACTCCTGCCGCCCTGGGGTCTAGGACATAATGCTTGAATGTTCTTCCCCAGTCTCCTCCTCCATCCGTACCTCTCTCTCTCTCTCTCTCTCTCTCTCTCTCTCTCTCTCTCTCTCTCACACACACACACACACACACACACACACACACAGAGAGAGAGAGAGAGAGAGAGAGAGAGAGAGGTTGTTTTTCCTTTATTGTTGTTTTTTCTTTCCCTTCCTCTATTCCCTCTGCACCCTTTTCGTCCTAGGATTCGCTTTAGTAACGAAACAAGAAGCAATGGACTTAGGTCGGTTGAATGAAGGTGAGGGGAAGGGTGCTGCTCTGGGGGAAAAAAATCAGTCAAGAGAGCACCATGGACTGGGAGGGAGAAAAGTCCCCTCGAAACATCACCAGGCCTAGGCATGCCAGCCTCCAAGGCACCTCCCTGTACCTTGCCACTGTGGTGGAGGGTGATGAATTTAGTTTCTGCCAACATTAAGCTGATAAGTGAAATTTCTATGTTAAAACAATGATAATTTAATTGTATTTTTCTTTCCTTCTTCCCCATCCACACTTTTGTCTACCCCCACCCTGTGCTCTTCCCCCCCCCCAGCTTGCGGGAGAGGAGGGGGTGAAGGCTATGGGGAGGGGGAGGCTCTGCAAGCTGTCGGTTTGCATTGTGCGGACTGGGAAAGGTCTCTACCTGGCTCATTTTGTCCCCTTTGCTTAGGCTGTCACCGCTGACAGCCCTCATGTTTATTTCATCTCGCGTGGTGGCTGTCTCGTTTCCCTACCCTCCGATGTCATTAACGCACAGAGAGCGGGCCCTGCAGTGTTGAGCCTAATGAATTCCGCTGTGGCTGCTCTGCTCCCCGCCTTGTTACCAAAGCTCAAGGTGTCAAATTAAACCAGCCCGGAGAGAAAGGGAAAGTGTGGGAGAGAACTCCAGAGCAGGGGAAGAGGGAGGCGCTGAGAACACAAAAACAGCCTTCCCAACGGTTGACTGGTAGAGGAGAAGCAGAGAGAGAAGTGGGGTTGAGAGGGACCCCAGAAACAGGTGACTTCTTGTGACCAAATCCTGTTTCAGCACGTTGACACCCAGGACTCTCAGCAGGACCTGGTCCTCCTGGGTGTTTTTTTGTTTGTTTGGGTTTTTTTTTTGGGTGAGTCCTGTTGCCTTTTTCTCTTTGCCTGGTTGATTTATTTGCAAGGTTTATGCAGACTGGGTGCCTTGCAGTGCTGAATGAGGAGCTGAAGCAAGGGAGAACAGGCATCTCCTAAGAGGTAGGGGAGGTACAGGCACGCACACATGCGTGGGCACACACACACATACACACTCACTCACTTGTGAGGAACAGTGGAGTCCACGCTTGAGTTCTCAGTTCAGTGGCTCTGATCATCCGCAGGGAGAAAGAAGTCAGGGTGCTTTGTGGAAAGTCTTCCCCCTTGAAACCCCTGGATCTGGGGCATAGTGGTTCCCTTCTTTTCTACAGAGCCTTATGCCACTGACAGAACCTTTATCTACCTCTGTGTTACTGGCATTTCTCTTTGGAGCATTTTACTTGAGATGCCGTTGGTAGTGGTTTTCCATTTTACAGATGGGAAAAATAAAGAGGAGGAGGACAGAGCTAGATGGGAGAATAGGGCTGCATTTCAGGTCCATTGTTTCCATAATTTGGTGGCTTCTACTCAGAACTGCTAACTCTGGGCTTTAAGAGGTGGGATGATGATGGTGATGATGTGATGATGATGGTGGTGGTGATGATGATGGTGGTGATGATGATGGTGGTGGTGATGATGGTGGTGATGATGATGGTGGCGATGATGGTGGTGGTGGTGATGATGATGATGTTATGAGTTTAAACAAACGTAAGTAGCTTCTGCATAGTGAAGTATGCACATGGATTTTTTTCTTTCAAGTGATGCTCCCATGTAACCAACTCTTTCGTCTCCTTTGACCTTTTCTTCTTCAGTTGACAACCCCTCTCATACATACACAAAACCATCATACATTTTATAGTTACACTTATTGTGCCTATTTAAGTATTCAGTGAGCAGAATCATATATACATTAGCTACTTTTCTTGTCTCTGCGACCAAATGCTCAGCAAGAAGCACCTTAAGGGAGAGAAGATTTACCTTGGCTCCTGGCTGAAGTGAGGCCCTCGTGGTAGGGAAGCCATGGCAGTAAGCCAGGGGACTGCTTACGCTCAACTTTGCAGACTGAGAAGTAGAGGGCCTGAATGGTGGCGGTTGAGTCATCATGACCCTCAAGACTGACCTTCATCAGTAAGTCACTTCCTCCAACTACACCTCTCTCCCGAAGGTTCTGCCATGTCCCAATCAGTGCTAACAGCTTCAAACATTTTACATTCAGACTGTATCATGCAGTGTATAATCTCTAGTTTCTGGATTTCTTAAATTATCCATATTCTATCAATGTCTTTGTTCTTTTGTTTTTAATTGTCAAGTACATGTTCTATTGTGGGGGAAAATAACACAACAGGATGTGTTTATCCAGACATGTCTGTAATTTTTTTCAGGAAAAGGAACTTTTTAATAATACTTTGATATTTAAGATACAAAGTTTCAAACACGCTTTGAAGCCCTGATATCAGCCTGGCTCCAGTGGGGTCACTGGCACCACCATGCTGCCAGGCAGGAGGGATGGGCTGATTCAGATGCAGGGTAAACCAGGCTTTCTGATCTCAGTGCTTCAGCCTCAGCCCACAATTGGTACTTGCAATTGTTTGGGGTTTATTTTCTTTTTGCTTAGAATAAACTCCCTAGTCCATAGTCCTTTGCTGTTTATAGTAGTATCTCCTCCAACTCCTTTTTGAGAATTTTGTTGCTATTTATTTGATTTTTTAAAAAAAAATTTTACTGGCTCTTCTCAGGATTAAAGCAGAATTCATTTTTCAGAGACTTTCCTTTCCATCCTTTCCTTTCCCTGTAGTCGAATTAATTTGAGGGCGTAGACATTTCTGGCAAAGTTACTTTAAACAGGTTGATGTCAGGCAGGGTCCAGCACAGCATCTTCCTCTGCAGACAGACAGACGGTCTGGAGAACTGTTGTGACACCAGGACATTTTGGCACTTCAGAAAACTCTAACTTCCCTGACTTATGACCCAGCGTAGTAACCTGAAGGAAGAGGGTGTGTGTAGCGCACATTTCCAAGGCCCCTAAATGTTGTCACTTGTATAGACAGGGAAGAGACCTAGTCAACAAAACACCAGTCTTCCAGCTTTGTTGACATCAAACATGGTGTGTCCTGTGACTATTTCCCTCCTCGTGCCTTTGCTCCCCAAGTCCAAGTCGCTGATCATTGCAGTCTAGTGGGAACAGGACCAAGAGGGATCGGGAGGATGGAGGCAGAAGGACTAACTGAATGTTAACTCTGACTTTAGACTTTTCCTGAGGCCGTTTATATTTTCTAAAGAGTCAAAAGGGGAAGGGATGGAGATTTGGGAGCGGAAACAGCTCTGTTTTCCTCTTCATTCCACATTCATAAAGTCCATATGGAGAGAAAGCCAGTCATGTAGTGTTTGGGGGCCCATACAACAAGGACTCAGTTATAGTGTGTCAATGGAGAAAGCAAAGCAGTTGCCCAAATCTTAGCATTCATCTGGCAGCACCATTGGATTGGATATAAGAAATGCATAAAGCAGCCCTTGTTCTCAGTGCTCGCAGAAAGGAAACGGTTTGTGACAGGAATGCCCACAGAAGACACTATGGGTGCTAAGGAATAACCCTTAGCATGGCCTGCTTGGGTTACAGATGCCACCCTGGTGGGACAACTGAGAGGAGTCAGTGTTGTGGAAATTATCCAAAGGTTTCATTTGCTACTTCAAGATGTCTCCTCTGCCAATCCAGTCTTTGCTGCCCTCACTCCCACCCGCCCCTTTTGCATCTGTCTTCTTTGGGTCACGTGGTGTGGGAGTATGGTCTGTCCTGTGTTGAGTGAGGAGACACTGCTGAGGTGATGTGGCTGCTGATCACTCTCAATCACCCATAGGTGAATCCCTATGTTCTCTCATAGGATTAATCGAGACAATAGGAACATGTCAATAGAGTTCCTCCCGAGACTGACCTGGTGCTTGTGCCAGCTGCCCAAGTACTCTAGGGGACCTTTTGATGGTGGTCATCTGTTTCTGCTCTTTTGTTTCCACTGGGCCTTAGACTTGTGAATCTATGTGCAGTGTGCCAGGTAGCGGCCCTCAGTGTTAGTGCATATCATTTTACACAGCGTGGATGTATTGGTTTTATAAGAAAACTGCTATAATTATTAAAATAAAATATAAGGGTCCATTGAAGTAGACTTTTTAAATTAATCTCTTTTTCTCTCTCTTTCTTAATAAATAAGCCCAAGGCTGTGTTAAGAGTCAGTGGATACCTTGGAAAGCAGTGTGGTTATTTTTATTTCTTTTAATGATTTATTTATTTTTATTGTTTTATGTGCTTATTTTTATTTCTTTTAATGATTTATTTATTTTTATTGTTTTATGTGCTTTGGTGTTTTGCCTGCATGGATGTCTGTGCGAAGGCCTCAGATCTTGGAGTTACAGACAGTTGTGAGCTGCCATGTGGGTGCTGGGATCCGAACCCAGGTCCTCTGGAAGAACAGTCAGTGCTCTCTCTTTAACCACGGCGCCATCTTTCCAGCTCTGCAGGGTGGTTGTTTACCACAGTGCTTTCACTATTGAGGATCATACACAGAAAATCAGCCACCAACTGCAGGTGAAGAATGAACAGACCTTAGAATGTCAAAAGGTATCTTCAGAGAATCAAAATAAGGTATCTTTGTCTGATTAACTGAAGAGAAACTGGACTGTTAAATTTCCTGCATTCCTCTTGGGATCTGTTGGTAGAGCAACTCAATGCTAAAACAGTTCACAAAAGTACTGGCCTCATACCTGTGTAGCTATGTCACTCTGGCCAAGTAACTCAGTATGCAAGCTGAGCAATGTCCCAGGGAAGCACAGTGTCCGGATGAAATCTCCAATTTCAATAGTTACTGGAATCGAGGCTCTTGTTCAGGTGAGCGTAATTCAGAAGGGAAATGCTGAGTGCATCATTGAGGAATGTTTGTCCTCGTTCGGTTTGCCTGTTAGAACTGGTTTCTTCTGATGCGTTTAACCTGGGATTTACAGAGTCAGAAAGTTGAAGTTGTGATAATATAATTCATTTCACTTGAGTTAGCTTTGTTCAACAGCCTGCTAATAATGAGCACGTTCCCTTCTTTCCCATCCTTGAAACTGCATAAAAGTGCTTCTTTGAAGGATTTCAAGAGTAAGTAGGTGGGAGCCAGAGAGACGGCTAGGAGGATAAGAGCATTCGCTGCACAGGCGTGGGGCACCTGTGGATCTCATCACCCAAGTGAAAAGCCACTGCGGCCATGCAGGTGCCTGAAACCCTAGAACCGAGCAAGGCAGAGAGAGACAAGGGAATTGCTGGGGCTGACTTCCAGCATAGCTCCAGGAATAAGGTGGGGGGAGAGATAGAGGACGACAAGCCATGTGAGAATGTGCACAGAGGCCCTCTGTGTGCATAGGCACTGGCGAATACATACACGTGTGTGTAGATACTACACACACACCACACTCACACACAGAAGAGGAAATAGACTCCTGAAACTGCCTAAGACTGTAGGTCATCTGTATCCTTCATCCTCAACCAATTTTGAAGCAAGAACTGTCCAGAGTTTGGCTGCAATATGACATACCCTTTGATGTGACGGGAAAATTTGCTGTGTCATCTTAAGATTGAGTGATGGACACAGAGGAAAGTGGGGAGGGGGAGGGACAGACTCTTGAGACATCACATCTGCAGGATATCACAGTGGAGTCCTTGTTTCCATGATTAGGGTGCATCCACCTGCTGCAGTTAAACTTCATAGGACTGAGGAAAGAGCCCATGCATTGGTATCTGTTCAGAATGTGGGGAGATCTGTTGCCTGTCATGTAACTGGGAGATGCTTTCCTTAACAGTAGGCAATAATAATACAGTAAGCCAAACCTCATATTATCATGATGCATTAAAACTAGATTAATCAAAGCTATAAAATCAAAGTAACAGCAAATGCGTATGCAACACATTAAGTAATATTTACTCCAATATTAGAAGGAAGCAGTCATTTCACAATTATAGCATATTTCACGATACCTATTCCAAGAAGGAAGAAACAAGACACAAAATTCACACAAGACGCCAATAACACGTTAGTTAATGCAGAACACTGGCTGTGGAACACATCATCTTGTTTGGAGTGCATGACCTAAGTGGTCCCATCGTTTCTTTTGCCCACACCAGCTTTTACTAGGATAGGACGGTCCCTAGCAGAACTGCTTTGTCCAACGGTGGTTAGTACCTGTCTTGTCCTTCATTGCCTTTTCTGATGTGGGTGGCGTCCTGACCTGCTGGTGGCAGCCTCTGTATCCCACATGCTGTGTGGAGAGGAAAGGTGATGGACAGATCATCACACAGTGAAGCAACCTTCCGGCGCCCCTGCCACTGCATGGCTGGCCATCCTGTCATCCTGGTAGCTTTTATGAGGGCCTCCTGCTAGGACACCTCTGAAGAGGTGCGATCCAGCAGCTTGGATGTCAGGGGCGGGGGCATTCGTGTCTCACTGTTAGATGGATTCTGGGGTAGCTGAAGAGCAGAAGTGCCAAGCGGCAGGTGGGTGGTGTACAAGGGAACCCGAAATTCCAAGGCTGGATGCGTTCTGAGCTTAGACTATATATAGTTATAGTTGTGCCGCAAATGGCAAACAGAAAAGAAACGGGGGGGCACACAGCTCCCATGCAAACAGCTGGGTGTTAAGGCAAACACTGAGGCACATACTTGTAATCCTAACATTTGGCAAACAGATCTAAAGATGCCGGGGACGGGAGGACCTGGAGAGGCCTTATAGGGCAGCAGGTCTAGGTGTGTTGAAGCTCAGTGAGAAACTTGTCCCCCCAAATAAAGGTAGAAATCATAGAAGAAAGCACCAAACACGAGCCTCTAGTGTATACACACACACACACACACACACACACACACACACACACACACACTACTCACCATTTCAGAAGGGTTGCTTAAATGAACAAATAGAAGAGGGGATTTGTGAAATAGGGGACAGAGCAACTTGGAAAGGGCATCCTCATGCCCTTTGAGAGGACCTGAGCATTAAGGACATCAGTCAGCACCTAATACCGGCCAGTAGCATAGCCATTCCCATCGGTCCTTGCTTCCCCAGCCACTTGGATGACTCCTTAGCACTTGGCTAGTTGGGGATACATCCAGCCTTGAATTTTGAAGGAGATAACCAAGCAACTGGCTACAGATGCTTTGGAGGTGGCAGCAGGAAGCATCCCCAAGGCAAGCCGGGCAGCCCAAGCCTGCAGACAGACTTTCCACGGCAGAACCTTGTCCATGTCCTTCCCGCCTCTGCTTATTTTCCTGAATTTGACTCTTGGGCTTCCTGTTGACTCTGAGGCTCTGCCTATCTATCCAGTAAATTCCTTTCCTGGGTAGGTGAGCCAGAGTCCATCCGGGTTGTTTGCAACCCCCCAAAACCCTTGACTGGTGGAAAAAGTTAAAGAACAAAGGCGCTCTCAGAAACTGCTGCCCAGAGAAAAATGAAGAAGGGAATTTTCTTCAGGATAGGTTTTGGGAAGGTCAGGGTTTTTGGATGAACTAAATATTTCTGTTAGAAAATCAGTTTTAAGCAAACTGGAGAGGGATTGTACTTGGTTTTGAAACATAGGAGAATGTTGTCTAAACCCGAAATACTGGTTTTGGCTTTGATTGGAGCCCAGTGGGGACCTTGCCTGCCTGGGACGTGCTAGGGCCTGGAGCTTTAGGGAACTAGTGTTGGGTTTGCAGAGCAGCTGCCAGGAGGCCAGGAGCCTGGGCTTCAGCTTGTGTGGGGGCCTGGGAAAGAGGAAGGGCACTTTAAGGGCCTCAGCTTGGGACAAATTGTAACATCTCTGCCCGTTCTTAGATTTTCTTTGCGTTCTCCTGCTGCTCCTGCTTCCTCTGTTTGCCAGATAAAAGCAGAGGCAGCCGGGGCAGCATCAGCGGCAGAAGAAGGCAGTGAGCTTGTCTGGAGGCCACACGTGGGTGGAGTGGCTCCTGCTGCTCTTGCTGTACCTTTCTCAGGTTTTTGTTACCTTTATTTTTATTTTATCTTTATAGACTTCTTTATTTTCCTTTAGGTCTGTAAGTGTTTTGCTTGCATTTGTGTCTGTGCCTCACGTGCTTGCCTGGTGACCAGGCAGGCCAGAAAAGGGCAGGTCCCCTGGGACTGGAGCTGTGGGTGGTTGTGAGTGGCCTTGTGGATGCTGGGAATCGCAGCAAGGTCCTCTTCAAGAACAACAAGCGCTCTTAACTTCTGAGCCATCTCTCTAGCCTACTTTTACTTTGTTTGTTAAGGGAGCAGCAGGGCTGGTTTGATTCCTCTACCAGTTCCCAGTACCTGTGCTGTCCATTCAGCCTGGAAAACCAAACGCAGGTTGACTGGGGTGGGGTCCCACATAGGGAATAAACAGACTTTCATCACGTGAGTGCACAAACACACACGTACACACACGGGGAGGTCAGAGGTCAATGATAGATTCACCCTCAGTCGCTCTCCACCCTATGTTCTGAGCCATAATCAGTCTCCTAAGGACCCTGGGTTTCCTGAATTCACCCAGGCTGCCTGACCAGTACTCCCCGGGGATCCTGTTGTCCTCTCCACACTGCTAGGATGACAAGACCCCTGCTACCCACCGGGCCTGGCTTTTATGTGAGTGCTCCGGCTCCAAAGTTAAACCGTCCACAGCAGTCACTTCGTGACTGGGGAACTAAGCCACCCCCAGCCCAGGATATTTGCTTTGATTTCAGTGTAGTGCATTCATCTCGGTCCTAACCGTAGTGTGGACTGTTCTGTGCCTACAACTATAAACACAGAGCTATTGATTTTCACTAATTCTCTTCCTAGACTACATGTACTCCTCCCCACAAAAATCTTCTCAGCCCCTGCTCCCCCGTGGCTGCACACACCTTGAGGGAGAGCTGCTTTACTCCCGTGCGCTGTCACGCTCAAACACGCAGGTGCGTGCTTTCATCTTGACCAAATGGCTCGTGGTCTGATTGTAGCTAAGCAATTTTAGTTTGTTGTATTTGAGTGTGTGCGTGTGCACGCATGCACATGCTGTAGTGGAATTGTAGAGGTCAGAGTGTGTGCCAGTTTGGTGGAATTGGTTCTCTTCTGGAAGCTTTACATGGGTTCCAGAGATTGAGCCAAGTCTTACACAGCAAGTGCCTTTACCTGCCTTGGTGCAGCAGCCGTTTTTAAGTTAACATAGGATGTGAGCTGCCAGGATGAGTGAAAAAAAATCCGGTTTCCAGGTCTCTCCTAACTCTTCCTCACTGGACAGTGTTTCCTCCTTTACTTCTTCAGCATCCATAATAATCGAAAGGGAAATAGGCACCAATGTGCTGAACATCCATCTTTATCTGAATGCAGCCGAGGCCCTCTGGTCCAAGTGTCTGTAGAACATACTGCCTGATGTTGCCAGCAGTTTCTGTCAGAGAGGCCTCCATGTCCTTGGGACACTGTGTCCCTTCAGTATGGTCCAGGGGTTGCTGGAAATCTTTCTGTAAGCTGATCCGGGTGGATTTGGGGCATGGTGTTTTTGTTACTAGTTGATATGTACCTAGGTGTTATCACTTCGTTAGTGCCAGCTCCTTTGTTAGTCCTTCCTGACTAAACAGGACTGGATAGGTTGCTTGTGGAGTGAAAAGGGCAGTAGCAACAGCTACCCCAAATACCTAAAAGTGTACCCCACAAAGAGCATCAGTTGTCGGAATGTTTTCTCTTTGAGCTCTCTCCAGGTACTAGGAAATTGATTCTTCCCAGAGATGAAGGAAGATGCTTTCATGAAACAAATGTCTTAGTTTGTTTTTGTAAACTTCACCCAGACCAGACTTCAGGACTTCTGTGAGACAGGGGTTACGGCTTTTCTGTCTCCTGCTCCCTCACAGGCTTAGTATTCTGTCGACATGCATGTGTGTTTTTTTCCGTGTGTGTGTGTGTGTGTAGGATTCCTGTGCAAACGTTTAATCATAAAATTTTTCTTCCCTTTGGTCTATAAATACCTCCCTTGCTTCTTTATGCCATTGTGAGCATCACTACGAAACTCTACATCTCCAGAACACAAATATTTTCAAGTTCTCTGGGGTGTGGTTGCCATGCACTCACACTAGCACAGCCTGTGTAAAGGAGTCCTCCCCAGCTTTGCAGCCTTCCTGTGTTTCCCCCAAATGCCACAGCATTATACCTGTGCCAGCCCAACGAATGACCGAGGCAAAGTGATATTTCCATCCCTTCCTTCAGCTCCCTCGTCCTCCCCTCTTCCCAGCTTCTTTTCCTTAGTAAGTCTTTTATTTGAAGGCTGAGTTGGAAAAGACGATATCTTTGTGAGCATTCTTCCTATGGTTGCAGTATGACCTGGTGTCATGCTGGTTCAGTGTTAATGTGCTTTGGGCTCTGGCCTATGAGCTGGCCTGGTCCAGATCGCAAGTGCAAGATACTTATCATCAACGTGCTGTGTGTTCTTTAGAAGTAAAGCTATATCAAAGATACTTACATTTAATGAGATGATTGCACCTGTCTGTCATTGCAATTAAAACATTTATGAGCTCCTCAAACACCTTGCAGAGTGCTCCTGGATGTATTGCTCTGGGTAGGAAATCCTATCCATCACAGCGCTCTGCAAATAATTGTATTAGGAAAGCCTGGTGAAGTATGTTGGCACCTTAAGTAAAATATCAATTGCCAGGTAAGTTTGGGGTGAACCCTAGGCCGCCTGTCATAGTGCAGCTATGACTAATCGGGTGGTTTAAGCTAATTACTCTTCCCCGAAGTCGAGTTCTGAGGAAGTTAGGGCTGGTGGTCCTCTATGTGGAATTTACTTGTCTGCTGAGTGCGGCCAGGTGCTCCGCTGAGGGGTTTAAGTAGCCTTCCCCTGTGAGACAGACAGAGCGGAAGGGCCGCTTTGGTGCCAGAGACACCGCCACCACTTGCTTGTGTTGAGTATACTAAGCCACTTAGCACTGATGTACGCAACCAAATGAGGTGGTTGTGTGGCAAGGAGACAGACGTGCACGTTTACCTTGGAATAGATCAGGGGAGGCCAAGTATCCTTGATGTGCTGAAATCTCTCTGTCAGTATCATCTGACATGAACCAGGAGGTATCTGGACTTCTGAGATTGTTTGCCTGCCCATGTAAGATGAAGATGTTTGTCAGTTGGTGGCTGCCTCTCTCTTCAGATGTCCACACAGCTTTTGACATCAGGTGGTGGCAGTGTCAAGACCAGTCATTCTGGGAACTAGCCCGTGTTAGGGCTTTGGGCTCCGGTTGACTCTCCATCACAAGAGATAGGTCCAGACCTCTTCTGGTCATTCTGTGGTTCCTGGTGATCCACACTTGGGATCTGTGTGCTCGAATCGTTACAAAGAGACTGATGGTATTTGAAGGCTAGGGTGAAGTTGTGATGAGTTTAAAATTCTAGGATTTGTTTCTGTGAGCAAGAATTGATTTCCTGGACATTCAACATTGGTCACGTGGCAACAATATTGCTCAGAAATTTTAGTTTATCAAAAATAACCCATGCTGGCTTCTTGAAGCAGAATAAAAGTTTTATTAAAGTACATAGTGTGTAAAAAATTTACAAGGTAAAATAGGTGGTCCCTATTTAGGCGATTTAGAGGCCATGATGGTCTGTCTCTATAATAATGAGTTGTGCCGTGGCGGCTTCTTTACTGCCACTGCTCTGGCAACCCAGACAGATGCTCAGGACCTGGTGTTCTTTGGCAGTGACGAGGCTACTTCTGCCCCTATAGAGGTATGTGTCTGGCTGGAGGGATGGTTAAGTCAGAGGACCCAAATTTAATCACCAGAACTCATATTAAAAAGAGTCAAGCCTGACGGTACATCCGGGGGCTTGTGCCCACCCAACCAGTTTCCTTATCTAGGTCCAGGCCAGTGAGAGAGACCTTGTCTCCAAAAAGAAGGTAGATGGTACCCAAGATTGTCTCTGGTTGCCATGTCCATATATATGTATGTGCACTAAAACATACACATATACCTGCATAGCTATGAGCTCATTCATGCAAGAACATACACAAGAATTGTGTTTCTGATCATTGCTGCTATCACATGAAGGAGTCTCCACCATTCACTGCTGTCTTATGGTGCCTCATCAGATTGGTGAGACCCATCTTTTCTGCCGTTACTTAGTTACAAGATTGTCTGTGGTTTTACATTTTGTAGCTAGTCCACGAGGATGCAGAAGATTACTAAATATGGAATGTCTCAAAGACATGGGGCAGTTATACAATTTAAGGTACAACATGGCATTCTCAGTCTGGGTTACTCCAAGAGGAGTGGTGTGCAAGGCCATGGAGAGTTAAGGAGACATAGGGCAGGACTCCCGGGTACAGTCACAATTCCCATGAATCCCACGGCTCTCAGAGGGTGTCCCATTTGCCGTACTCTTGGGGCATATGTCTCCCTTAGTGGTCCCTCCTGGGGCTTTCTCAGCTGCCACGTGGCATCTCAGCTGTCCTTCCCAGAAGCTTGCTCGAGCTGGGTGAAAAGAAGGGAAAGCTTTGTTCATTTCCACATTCAGTGGACACATCATGAATGCGAACGGGAGGCTGAAGCCCCTCATTATTGTTATTTGATGCCTTTGTATATAAATATGCCTACGGTTTGAAAGACTCAGTGATGTATTCAGCCAGTGCTTACGTTGCTATAATGTACTGGTGTGTTCATTTCTCAGATTAGCCCGAGAAAGAAAACTGAAGTCGTGAGCGCTGCTTCCAGAAGCCTGATAACAGATTCTGGCTGATGAAGCAGATAGTCTGCAACTTGATAAACTCATAGAACTGTGGGGCTTTTGTTACCGCCACGTGAGAGATGGGAATAGCCAGGGACTGGTTTCGAGGGCCAGCAGTAAATAATGTGTGTGACTCTAGGAGAGGAGCTGAAATAAACAGGGGAGAGATAGGGACGAAGAGTTTGCTCAGAGCCACTGGACTTCAAGTTTGGGAAGGGCTTCCTAGGCTCAGGTCAAAAGAAGAAAAACATAGTAATAGCAGTGAGTAGTTATTTAATATGTGTTACCTTCTTGTACATGCTCATGTGTATGTGGTGTGTGTGTGTACGTGTTTGTATGCATGCATGTGGAAGACAGGGCAATGTCAGGTGCCTGCCCAACCATTCTCCATCTTACTTCTTTCTTTTGTCTTTTTCATTTGTTTACTTTGTTTTGTTTTGAGACAGGGTTTCTCTGTATACCACCTAGCTGTCCTGAAATTTACTTTGTAGACCAGGCTGGCCTCAAACTCATAGAGTTCCGTGTGGATTTGCCTCCCAAGTACTGGGACTAAAGGGTGAGTCACTGCACCCAGCTCTGTCTTAGGTTTTGAGACATAGTTTCTCATTGGACTCACTGTTGCCTAGTCTGGCTGGGATTGCAGGTATGCAGTATTATACCTGTATGTTTTTGTGGGTGCATGGGACTGAACTCGGGGCCTTGTGATATGAAGCAAATGTTTCTGAGGCAAACATTTTACTGACTGAGCCATCTTCCCAGACTCACTAATTGTTAACATAAGAAAAAATTTTATTTTTTAAAAAAAGTGTGTGTGTGTGTCTGCATGTGTGTGTGTTCATGTGCCCTGGGAGGCTAGAGGAGTCAGATCCCCTGGAGCTGCAGCTAACCACCCAATGAGAGAGCTGAACCCATCTTCTCTGGAAGAATAGTTTATGCTTTTAACAGCTGAGCCACCTTTCCCTTCCATAACTACCACCTCTGAGGAGTCCTGATTCTATGTTTTGCTCCTTCTCTCAGTTCATCCTCACAGAGACCTATAAGAAGGTTTTTTTTCCCATTTCCAGGATGAATAGACTGAGGCATGGTGAGTCTAGGAAGCCAGCTGTTATCCTACAACCTGACCTAGGGACAGCTGGCCTTTGATTCCAGATGTGTCCTTAAGTAAATACTCAGGAGTAGTGACTGACATCACACCCGTCTTGGCGTAGCTTTGTTCCCTTTAGTTAGGTGTTCTGAAAACTTCTGTGTGTTCCCCACACAGAGTGCCACTACTTCTAAGTCTTCAGGCCGCCTGCTCTGTCTTTGTGACCCTTACCCTTGATACCTTCCCATTTTCTCACTGATCTCAGTTTGATCTTAGGCCGGGTGTGCATTTAGCTCATCTTTGAATGACGATTAGCTATGTAGAAAGCAGTGCAGTAATTTCAGTGAAGGCCTGTGCCTCATGGAGTTTACAATGTGCAAAAACTAAATATCGGAGTGTTGTAGCAGGTCGCTTGTTGGTTCCCGGCTGTTTAGCCCCGAAATAATCTCACAGAAACCATATTATTTAAGTCACTGCTTGGTCCATTAGCTCTTGCTTCTTATTGGCTAACTCTTACATCTTAATTTAACCCATTTCTATTCATCTGTGTATCACCACGAGGCTGTGGCTTACTGGGTAAAATGCCCAGCATCTGTCTCCGGTGGGGCTATACCACTTCTCTCTGACTCTGCCTCCTTTCTCCCAGCATTCAGTTTAGTTTTCCCCTGCCTACTTAAGTTTTGCCCTATCAAAAGGCCAAGGCAGTTCCTTTATTCACCAATGGTATTCTCAGCATACAAAGGGGAATCCCACATCATTGGTGGAGCGATAACTCTGACTATGGCAGAACTACAGTGTATAGAGAGAGTCAAAGGTACTGGGTTAAGACCTGAGAGCCCTGGGTTATGGGTACTGGGTAGTGCTTCAGCCTCAGGATGTCGTGTACATAAGGCCTCTGTCATGATTCAATAGGTAGCTTCCAGGGAGCACAGTAGGCCATTGGTATTCAAGAATGTAATATTCTTTTGTGTATTAAAGATTATTATGGATGCCTTGTAACATACATTCAACTGTAATTTTGCTAAGGCAGCAATGGGAAATGCTTGTACCAGATTGAGTCACTCAGCTAGCAAGGAACCCAGCTAGCCCTCAGCCACCCATGTCACTGAGTGGGAGTCTTGAAGTGTGGGGCACAGGGGCCTCAGAACAATACATCTTATTGTCGGTGTAGTTTGTGCTTCCTTGGTTTTTGTTCCCTACCCTGTCCTAGCCTTGGGAGGTAGTAGGTCCTCTTTCTGTTCACAAATGGCTGCCCACTCTGGGTCATCACTCATGGGTGGAGCTTGTTTGTAGGCTCCTTCCTGACTGACAGGATTTGTCTGTCGATACATGCTCACTTCTCAGTTCATGCTCTAGGTGAGTTCCACCTTATTTATTGGTCAAGAAGTCCAGTGTGATCATCTTCCCAGTTCCCACCAGTCAAGCCCCTGCTACCTGGCCCCAAGCCTGCCTTTGCAGGACTGCAAAACTGAACTAGCGAGCCTCACCCAGGAAACTCATGCTTCCTGGGAAATCCTTTGTTATTCACCTGAGCAACTGGTAAGGGAATTGGTGTACTTAATTCAGTGTTTCCCACCAAAGCTGATGATATCTTGATTTTGGGAGGTGGCTTCGCCCTGGCTCAGAAGACCTTCAGTTTTAAGGCAAATCCCAGACAAGTGTACACAAATCCTCTCTCCTCTTGCAGGCCAGGCCTTCTCCTCTACCCAGCCTACCTCCACTATGACTCACTCACCAAAGTGAGAAACACACTGGTTTCAGAGCCAAGACCCAGCTGGGCTGCCCCTCCCCACCCGGGGATCTTCAGATAGGTGTCAATAGCAGGGGGCCCCCCAAGCCCTGCCAGAATGATTTGGCTTCAACCCCAAGATAATATTTGAAGCCCTCGTGCTCCAAAGTGTCAGAGTATTAGGGGCTCCTTCCCTTTCACCCCACCTTCCCTAGGCACGGCCAACGCTTGACATCTTTTTATCAGATGAGCCTGGCACCGCCAGGAAGGGCTCCTCGCGCCAATGTGGCAGCAGCCACAGCCCCTCAGCTTGTTAGACTGAAAGAATGTGCCGTTTTAATTAATGATATGTAAATATCCTTGAATGGGCCGCATTTGCATATTAAGAGAGATTTGCGGAATCTGCGGAGTAATATATTTTAATTAAGGATTAATTAAAAATAATGGGAATTTCATTTCGCCTGGCAGAATCCGTTTAGATTTTAGCACACGTCTGCTTGGGAGTCTGGTAGGAAGGCCCTGTGTTACGATTCCCGCAGATGAGAGAGGCACTCCTGTGTCTATCATCCTGGAGCCCCCACTTGGGGAGCAAGGGGAAAGGAAAAGGGGCGAATTTTCCTCTCGCCTCCCCCCGTCACCCACCCCCTCATCTTCCCTCCTCTTTGTGATTTTAGGGCTGTTTTGGTATTCTTTATGGTAAAGTAAGTAAATGGCTCTGAGACACGGAACACTAGTTGTGTTGGCAATTATGTTAATGGGATGCTATTAGGCTATGATTCTATATGAGCAATTGGGGAGAAGAAATGCCTTACTGAGAGAGAATGATACAACAGACGTCTGTCTTATTGATATAGCTCCAGTGGTGCTTTCTGCATAATTACACTCGGCCACTTTCTTTAGGTGGGGGAGAGGCCCCCGCATTAGGAGTCAGGGCCAAGAGATTGGGGATAAGGGGTCCCCCCAATAAATACCAGGGGTGGGGCAGACTCTCCCAGCAGACTTGAGTACTGCAGGTGAGAAAATTCTATTTCATAGACAGACCAGTCTCTTCTTTTTTTCCCTCCTTTTACTTCCTGGAAGTAGTCTCAAGAGTTCAAGTACAGGCGTTCTGTCCAGAAGTTAAATATTTTAGAAGATCTGCAGGATCCGTTTTTCTACCTCCACTTCCTTTCTTGGATTTATGTAACAAACCCATGTAGTCTTAGGAAGTTCACTGTCTTTCGCATTCACTGTCCAAACACACTGTCCAAACACGTGTTCACAGCCTTCTAGGACCTCCTGTCACTCCGCTTGGTCTGTGTGTGTGCCCGCTGGGGGCTTGGTATGGGCACGCACCATCTCCTGCCATTCGTGGATCCTTACCTGTTTCTCTCCTTCGGTTATACTGGCATTTGTTTCATGTATTAAGGGCCCGTGAGGTTGGGTGTGTACGTTTCCAGTTCTTAACTCTTTCTGATGGATTTCCCCAGATGCCCAAGTCCAAAGGTGCTAGACACACAAATCCACTTGTAACATTTTCTCCGCAGGTTTGACTGCCAGGGGATGAGCCCCGGAGGAAGAGAGACTCTGCCCTCAAGTGACCAAGCGCTTCCTCAAACTGGATAAGTGCTTTTGGTTATCTTCCATGGTCACTTGCCCTCTGGGGAACGTGGGAAAATAGCCACGGTCCTCTGTTTCAGGGGTTGGCCTGAGGCTGGCACCTTTAGAGCAAGGTTCTAGATTGTTCAGTAACTGCTGGGGAGAAGAGAGGCTGGGGGCTGGCATTTAGCCATTATGCTTCCACACAGAACCCCTCTCCAGGACGATCCCCTGGTGTAAAACTTCTCCACTTCCACTGGAAGCCCTAACTCAGTTTTCTCCTTCCTCTCATTAAGAAGTATGTATGTCGCTACCCTCCTCTCCCCCAGCTCCAGCCGGTATGACTGCTGATCACAAATTCAAGGCAAGCAGACCTTCAGGCATGGCTAGGTGGCCTTTTCTCCTGGGTACCGAGACTTCTTTCTTGGCCAGCTTTCTGCAGGGCCGGGCGTGGGTGTGAGTAGGTCTGAGAGTAGAAAGGAGAGCCCTTGAAGCTGAGTGCACCGAGCCTGCCAGCACTAAGGGAAAGAAAGGGGGCTTATGAGGCTTTTATAACCCAAGAACAGTCCTGGTCTAGCTGGGAGGGGAAGTTATGGAGTGCTCAAAGTAGCCAGGGAGGGAGGAGAAGTGGCAGGAGAGAGTGTCGTGTAAGCCAAGGTCTGGAAGCTGCTAAGATTAAAGGGACAGTGGGGGGAGCATGGGAGAGGCTCTGAGGCCTGTCCCCTTCTGTATGTCTCTCCGCCCCTGTGCACTTTGCAAGGACAGCCTTGCCTTAGCCAATGCAAATGGAGAAAATGCAGTTTCTGGTAAGTGTTCCCTAATAAATAACATCATTCCCTATCAGCTGGTGACATCCCGCATTCCTCTTCCCTATGCACCAGCCCAAGACATTTAATGATGTGGTGCTCCCTCTGGATGTGAGGTCCATGCTAATGTTCCAGTGCTCACAAAATGGTGGGGACAGAGGGGACAGATTCCAGCTTGGCTCAGTGACTTCACACTGCCAGAAATCAGAACGCACGTAACGTGTGTGTGTCAAGTGTGAAGGTAGCTCTCTTTTTCTTTCCTTTTTTTTTTTTTTTAAGAGAAGTCACTCGTCTCCCCCCCCCCCCCCTTCATTATGTAGAAATTTGTTCAGGGTTAGTTTTTGGTCGCTGGAGGATTTCATTAACGAAATGAAGTAAAAATAATCAATTTCAGATGTTCCCAGTGTTTGTGGTAATGGTTTCTCTAACAATTCTGATTAGCTGTGTGAGATGGAATTTTTCTTCCAAATTACTGCATGTTGACATTAAATATTGGCCAACTTTTTGTGTGCGTGCGTGTGCCTGAGTGTACCCACATGTGCCCAAATTCCTCTGCATATGTCTGCGCCCGCCTAGAGCTGGGCAGGAGGCCCACACCCACGCTCCTCAGACCTCCTCACTCTCCATCAGCACGGTTCTGAAGGGCTCTTGGCTGTCCTTTGCTCTGTCTAGAAGTCTAAGCCGTTTCTGGGAACATGTGTGGAGGACTGATTTTTTTTTTTTAATTGGTGGGGGAGGAGGGTAGGCGAGGCTGGGTGACTGCTTTCAAATCAATAGGAGATTGCTTCACTTGAAATCAGGTCCTGTGAGACAGTGGTGGCTTCCTTACTGGTGTCTCTGCCAGCCCATGGGAAAGTGTCTGCCCTCCCTTGTACCCCACTGCTCAGTCTTTCTGGACTCCCCTTTGGCTGTAAAAGAAGAAATAAATTAAATCGAAAAGTCTATAGTGGGCTTTCCATTATTAACTTGTTTCTTTTTATTTATTTTTTTCCATGCAGTTTGGTTCCCCCTCGCCTCCCTCTCCCCTCCCCTTTGACATGCCCTGCTCAGCCCTGCCATGCATCCGCATGCACAGTCACGGGCATTGATTTCCTGCGGCATGAGTGTGACTACACAGATAGCCATGGATGTAAACCCACCAGAGAGTGTCGCTGTGTGTGTGTGTGTGTGTGTGTGTGTGCGCGCGTGTGTGTGTGTGTGTTTTGTTTGTACTGTTCCCCTTTGATAAGCTGTCATCCGTGGGCACTGCTCGGGGATTTGATCCCAGTAATCGCCCGGCCCCTTGCAAGACATTAAACACTCTCCCAGACCCTTTTCTCTGCCTCTGTCTCTGAACCTTTCACTCTCCTTTAATGAGAATTTCTCCTAATTATTTCAGTGGCTGCAGCAGAGGGACTGCAGTGTACTTAGATCCCGATACTGGGACGTGACTGTTATGCTGATAGAGGCAAGAGATCAATAATTTAGGCCCTAGCTTTAATGGCAAAGCCGAGAGCTTTAGCGTCTGCAGTCAGGTTGAGTCGTAGACGTTCTAAGGTATTAATAATTTCCGCAGGATTTTCTCTCCTTTCGTCTTAGAAAGCCGTGGCCATTGTGCATGCTTTTCTTGCTAAAATGTATTTGTGGGAAGCTGTTTGCCTCCTCGACTCAGAGGTCTGCACGTCTTACGGCAGGGGTATGTCTGTGCATCTCCTGTGAGCGCATATGGTTGCTCACACGTATGTGTATGCAGATGTCAGCATGCAGAGATTTCTAGAACCACTCTTTACTGAGGAGCAGCAGCCTTAGCCACTTTGTCTTTGACCTTGGGGCTGCCCATAATTCTTCCTTTCAGAATTTATCTGGTAAATTTGCAGCCACTTCAAAGGCAAGGGTAAAATGTCACCCCCTTTCTTCTTGTCATGTTCCCCACTCCTTTTTTTCTTTTCTTTTTTTGTTTCCTTGTACTTCGTCCTTCTGTCTGTCATAATGCCACTGTTGTACCGGACCCAAAATGTCAACCCTGGATCCATGACCTCACTTAGGAGTGGGTGTGCACATGCACAGCCCAACCCTGTCTTACATGGAGCCCTTCTCGAAGGAATTCCGATAAACCCTGTGAGCTCCAGCAGCGCATGCGTCCGACTCAGATAGATGTGGTGTATGACACGTTTCATATTAAGCTTGAAAGAAAAAAAAAGGGGAAAAAAAAGAACCCAACAGAGAAACATTGCACAGTGACAGGATTTCCTCAGAGGGTTAGCCTTGGAATGTTTCAGCCATGTAGGGCTACAGAGAATAATCGAGGCTTTCCCCCAGAGGCTAGGGGTGGAGCTAGGAGCCCAGAGTCCCCAGTCTTCAATATGCAGCTTGCCCTCCAAGCCCAAATTTTGAGTCACCATTTCTCCCCATTTTTTGTCCGACCAACCTCTGCCTTTTTTTTTTTTTGAGCATTATTGATATTTTAAAGTTCCTTTAGGAGACATAACTTCCATAGCTCTGCTTGTATTTTGACACCGTAAATTCAGTAAAGGCATTTTTCTTCAGTGTTAAACCTCCAAACTGGGAGGAACTTCTAGGGTAGCGAATGATCTCAGATCTCAGCATGTGCCACACCCAACCACTAGGGGGCAGAGCAGCAGGATTGTGGTTTGCATGGACCAGTGAGTGCAAACCCCAGTAATATTCATTGCTAGTGGTAGGGAAGCACAGAGGTGCGCTGCAAACAGCCTCTGGTGCTTTAAATAACCATCTGTTATTCTCAATTCTGAGCTAGTGTGGGATTTCTTTTAAGCGTCCTTCTCCAGGGAAGAGGGATAGAGTAAGCCGAACGCAAGACAACTGTTTGTATAGTCCCAAATATGACTCGCTTTTCCCATCCTAGTTACATTGATGGGGTAAGGGTTTGTTTGCCTCTTTCTCAACCGTCATCCTCATGTCTCTACCTCAAGTATTCCCTCTAACTTCACCTGGGATGACAATTTCTGTATCCTGAGGAAAATTGTTCCTGCACCTGTGTTCTCTGTCATGGCATCAAGTTTGGGTGCCTTGGGGGTGTGGCTTACAGGAACAAAATGGCGGGAGGTTGACCAACATCAGGCTAAAGATTTAGCTATGGTATCGTTGAGTCTGCCTGTAGTTCTAGTTCTATCTCCGGTTCAGGTATTCCTATAGTTGATTTTCTTCTTTATTCTCTACTTCAAGGTCACCATTTCATTGTTAGTTAGAAACGTTAGACCTGTCTGTGGGTAATTGCCACTAAAGCCTATTTTCCAGTGAGCGACAGCCTAGGGACCCATGTTGAGTTCTAAGAGTCCTGGAGACCTTCGGAAAATTGTATGGCAGAGAAATCAATTACAAACCACTAAGTACCATTAAGAACTTGTTGCTGATTAATAAAATGGCAGCCATTTTTAAAGATCCTACCACAATTGACCAACCATCCGGTATACCAGGTCTTCAGGCAGGCAAAACCACAGCTAGCGAAAGAAAAATGGAGACTGACTTCCCACTCTGAATCCACTTGGTCCTGGGAGTCAAGAGGCCTGGCCTCCTGTAGACACAGCGATCGCAGATAGTTGTCCAGGGAAAGAAACTGCAGCCCTTCCCACAAGAAAGGATCCTTAGCTTAATAGAATGGTGCCGTGACTTTATGGTACAAAGGAAGACACCTCTTCCTTTAGCATCGGGGTTTATAGTTTTCCAAGTGCTTCCACGTTGACCTAGTCAACCCTCAAAATGACCCTCAGCCCTGTAAGATTAGCAAGAGTAATGCGTTTCATCTCACTGAAGGTAGGGAAACTGAGGCTTAATGATTTAATACAATGCCATTACATTAACCTAATGTACCTACATTGCATTAACCTAATTAACCTGTGTAACCTAATGTCACCTGGAGCCTTTACATCTTCATCCTTGAGTTACAAATGATGTCATCAGACCTAGTCCCTGGGAGTTTTGTTTAAAACAGTGTAAAGCCATTTTCCCTACAGACACTGAATAGAAATAAGGCCCTTTGGGCCTAAAATACTAACTCTTCAAATGTACGGTATCAATGTGTTTAAGAGGAAAGCTTCAGGAGTGGGGGGTGCCTGGGTCCAAAGCCTGCGTCGGAACTTTGGTTAAGTACTGCTGGTGGTACTGTTGCTGTTGGCTTTGTCGCTTTATTCAATCCCCACCTGTCGGGAGTTCCTTACAGTGTAAACCCTGATTCTTAGCACAGGGCTAGGGGTCTGCCTTTAAATGGTCAGGCTGTTCAACGTGGCCCTTTCTGCCCAGAAGCACATACCGTTTGGATGTTTTTATTTTTGCATAGCAGAGTACAATTGGGACAGGCGCCTTTATGGGCTCCTCTGATCACTGTCATCCAGTTTCGGTGCCTCAGTTAAGATCCTTGCCCTACTTTCCACTCCTTTCCCAATTGCAAGGAACACTAAGGTCTCAGCATGACTTATAACCACGTCCGGGTGGTTCTGACAGGTCAGGATATCTTTCATGCATAAATTGCTTTAGAATTTACAGAGCGCTCTTTTCTATACTGCCAATGATGTGTTGAAGGTGCCATCTACTCAGAAAAAAAAAAAAAAGAAAAGAAAAAGAACTTAAAAAGAACTGGTCTCTGCCTTAGGGGAGCTTCTGATTTTTCATTTTGTTGCTGCTGTTGTTTTCTTTCTGTATGTATATGTGTGTGTGTGTGTCTGCACACACATGTATGAGCACACACACACCATTCACATGCATACAAGGAGGGCTTCAGTTCTCTTCCTCTGTCATTCTCTACCTTATTACCTCGAGACAGGGTCTTTCACTAAATTAGCAGCTTGTACTTTTGTCCAGGTTGTTTGCCCAATGAGCTCCTCCTGGGTTCCAAGTCCCCACCATTTATTTATTTACTTATTTATTTATTCATTCATTTTGGTTTTTTTGAGACAGGATTTTTTGTGTAACATCCCTAGCTATCTTCGAACTAGCTCTGTAGACTGGGCTGGCTTCAAACTCACAGAGATCCGCCTGCCTCTGCCCCCTCAGTGCTGAGATTAAAGGCGTGCGCCACCACCGATCGACGTGTCTCTATCTTTTAATGTCAGGGTAATAGGCACTCATGGTCATGCCTGGCTTTTATGTAGGACATTGCGACCCAGGTCCTTGTGCTTGTGTAGCAACAGAGCTAGCTCCTCAGTCCCTAGCCCCTAGTTTTGACATACTGACATGCATAAGCCACAGATGATAACATTCAGTGTTGTGGCTAATGACATGGCGTGGCTTAAAAGTATAATGCTATTTCAGAGACTGAAGCAGTATCTTGGAGACCAGGGTAACTTGGGTTAGTTCCATAGGGAGGTGGCTGGTGTAAGGGTGAGGATGGAGTAGGAGCCGACACATAGAGATAATAAAGTGGGGGGCCAAGCAATGCTCAGAAAACACACAAGTAAAACTTACTAGGCAAAGAGAAGGAATGGGCATGAGGAGATGGGCCTGCCTACTATGTGGGGTCGGATTTTACTAGTTATGGAAAGAATAGCATAAATTCAGATTATGGAGAGGAGACAAAAGAAGTCTATAGTAGGAGATTTATTCATTCTCTGAAAGCCCCATGCCTTCAGTATTTCTTGTCCCATGTCTCAGAAAATGTGTCTGATGGAGAACACACTTATGAATGTCTGAAGCAGAACTTCCTAAATGCAACATGGCATCTTGCATGCCAGGTGGGATTCTAAAATTAAGATGGAAAACCTTGCGGACTTCGGAAAGACAAAGTAAAAGTGAAAGGAAGTAGCCAATAAGACTGTTCACCACACAGAGAATCATCTGCTTTTAGAGGACAAGGCAAATCTTTGCTTGCTGCATGTAAACGTAACCAACAAGGCAAAGCACCACCGTCCTCAGGTGAACTCGGTTCCCGAGATGGGCATTCTTCCTACAGATGGCCAGTCGTGGCCGCCTCGCTTTAGCCACACATGGTTTTCTGCTAGTTGTAGCCAGTGTCAGAGGCATTGTCCCTGTCTCTATAATTTATGGCACTTTCAGATGACCAAGCACAATTCGTTTGCCAGTGAAAGAAGAAAATTCTGTGTGATTGTAGTCCTTATAGGAGAGTTGCATTTCTGATGGACAGAGCTGTTGACTTTCTCCACGTGACCACTTGGGAACGCGGGCTGGTAGCTAGGGCCTCCAGCAGCACATCCTTGGAACTGCTCACTCCATTGCCATAAGCCCTTAGGGGGAAGCCAACCCCACCCATGGCACTCTGAACTATGTTTTGTCATGTATTTGTTTTCACTGACCGATTTGTCCTAATAATTCTCCAAGCTAAGTAAGTATGGCAGATTTTTTTTTTTCTACAAAAGATAATGCTGTCTAAAAATGAGCTAATCCCAATACAAAGCTAAGATGAACTTTAAGCATCCCTTGTCCACAAGCCCCACGCAGCCTCAAATCTGCAGGGTCATTTTATGAACTTCTCTTTTTTTTCCCCCCCTGAGGTAATGACAGACATTGCAGATTCCAGAGGAGACCTGCCCGGAAGTAGACGAAGTGGAGCTCTAAAGTTATTATCATTTCAGCTTTTTTGTAACTACAAAGAAGCCAGTGTGAGGAAAACGTCTTCACATAGGCGGAGCGGGGGGAACTAAATTCAAATTCTGCATGTATCTTCTTATATCAAGACTAATGTTTTGAGAAATGGCTTGCCAATAAGCAAAGAAACCATTCATAGATTCCCTCCCACCCCTCTCCCTCCTCCTGAAGTTTACACAGGTCTTCACACTCTTAATTAACCACATCAAATAATTTGTTTCCTAGGCTGGCCTAGCAGGGCGATGTCTTTTTATTTGGGTGATGAATGACGAACGATGATTCAGCAGGGGATGATTCAGGCAAGGGGATGGAGGACTACAAAGTCCTCGCCAAACTCGGTGCTTTCTGTTTGTGTGCGCATTGGAAGGGCTAAGATAGCTCATGAGACTGTTAACGAGACAGTCTGCTGCTCTGGACACTGGAGGAAGACACAGCAGCAGGGCTTGGGGACCTCGGGAGACTGGGGAAATGGTGATAGAGTGCAAAGAATCCTCTCAAAACAGGCCACAGGGCACCGTGTGTGCAGTCTTCTGGACGTTTACTGCAGGAGAACGGGGAACAACTTGCGAAGTCACAATCAGAGCCAAGGAGATTATGAAGAATAGACCAAATGCAAAGTCCTTACACCTGGCAGATAACTGTTTTTTTTAAGGAAAAGTAAAAATGGGCTGTGTGCATTTAGCAGACTAAAGTAGTAAAAGGTGGTTTGTTACAGCCGTATGTTTGACAGTTACTTTCTAACGTTGCCTGGAATGCATCTTCCCTCCTCTGAGTTGCCCTGGAGACTTGCTTATGTCCTAATTGACCTTCACCCCTAGAAGTAGTCTTATAGGCCAGCTCTGATCACCCCTGATTTTTAAGATGCCTGTTCTGAGGCTCAGAGGATGTCATACCTGGATTCAGGGCTCCAGGACCCTGCTGGTGCTGCTGCTTTTAATCCACTGGTCTGATCTCAGTTGTGCCAATGTTTGTTAGAAATATCGGTGGTTGTGTGGCATCAGTTAATGGTTCTTCTTTCTGAATGTAAGTGAGATATGTTTGTTAAGCTTCCCTGTGTGAAAGTCTGGTCCGCCCAAATGTGGTTGGTTGAGGGGACCTGGAGGTATAGATCAGGTTGACCTTTTCTAAGAATTTAGAACCCAGTTGCTTAAAAAAATCATAAACTTGAAGATCATAAGGCAAATTTTTATAAGACAGGTATTCACTTTTTAAAAGTGTATTTATTTCGATTTTGTGTGTATGCATACCTGTACTGCAATGCATATAGGTGAAGTGAGGTGACAACATGGTGGGTTTCCTCCCATGGTTTTGTGGGTTTCAGAAGGAGAATGTGAGCCATTAGGCTTGCTCAGTAAGGCTTACCCTGCTGAGCTGTCTCTCTGGCCCCTCATATCCATTTTTTCAAAGGCATAACCTTCCTTCAGGATTTGGGTTATATCTAATAAGACTTACTCATAACTTTAAGGTTATAGGTTCTTTGCTTGTTTGTTTGGCTTTAAATTTTTCTTTCCATTTATTTTTATTTCTCTCTCTCTCTCTCCCTCTTTCCCTCTCTCCACACACACACACACACACACACACACACACACACATATTCTGTATATATAATCTATGTATATATAGCTTGTCTGTATGCGTAGCATGTTCATGCAGAGCCCTAGAGACCAGAAGAAGGCATCAGATCCCCTGGACCTAGAGTGGTTATGAGCTGCTGATTTTGGGTGCTGGGAATCCAACCCAAGTCATCTGGATGAGCAGCAAGTGCTGTCAGCCTCTGAGCCACCTCTTCAGCCCCCAAGTTATAGATTCGTAAGGGATTTGATAGTAGAACACCACCTGGGGATCCTGTCACTTCAGTGTCAGGGTCACGTGGCCTGATGTTCTTTGGTAAGGTCCAGGACTAGAGAAGTGGGTGGGTGATGTAGCTCAGGGATGGAGTGGCCACCAACCTTGCTCAAGGCCTTGGGGTTAATATCTGGCATCACCTTTAACTGACACACACACACACACACACACACAGAGAGAGAGAGAGAGGGGGGGGGGAAGAGAATCAACGTTTTTTCTATCTTTAAAGAAGTCTTCAAGAGTATTATTGAACAGCACTAACCATTAAGGTATTATGTACAACAAACAAGCTGTTTTATTCGTGCTAAACCGAGTCTGTGTAGCGAAATGTTCCCCATCCATCTGAGGCCTCCCGTTGGACCCAGCAGAGAACAGGTCCATCGCAAAAACTGCGGAGGAATTTCCAGACCATTATTTTCAGCGGTTAGTCTTTGCTTTCTTAAGCGGCACACTCCCGATTCCATGTGCTTCTTTGTATTGTTCATGCTTCCTTCTCGATGTGTGACTCTGCAGACATTTACAGAGGGCCTGCTATGTGTGGGCTTGGCATTTTAAAGTTACACAAGGAAAAACTTGAAATCTGCATTATAGCCTAAGGATGACCAGGGAATGGGAGGTTGGTAGCACTGTCTTTCTTTGTGTTCATGTAGTAGAACATGGGATACACATGTGCACTTGCATACACCGTAATCACATGTGTACTGTATAAATAATATAAGCAGAAGTGGGACTAGTGAGAAAGACATTGATTAATTAAAAAATGATTTAAATTTATTTTTATTTATGTCTATGAGTGATTTGCCAATGTGCATTTGTGTGTACTGTGCACCATTAAAGGTCAGAAAAGGATGTTGGGTTCCCTGGAACTAGTGTTAGAAAAGGTTGTCAGACACCCTGTGATTGCTGGGAACTGAACCAGGGTTCTCTGCAAGAACAATTGCAATATTCTCTCCGGCCCTAATTAACATATTAAGTAAGTCTTTTGACTTTTGGTGGGGTAAGGGAGTAATTCTAAGGTCAATGATACCTACCTCTTGAGACAGAATTGCTGTAAGGCACCTCACAGCTTGTTGCCAGGCCTAGATGCCTGCCTGTGTGGGGAGAAGATGCTCACTTCAGCACTGGAGACCTGGAATGTGAATGAAACCCAATTGCAAAAGCAAAACAATGCTGGGCCTTGTGGCACATGCTTTTAATCCCAGTACTGAGGAGGCGGAGGCAAGCCTGGTCTACAAAATAAGCTGTGGGCTACCTAGAGAGAATCTGCCTCAACTCCCCCCTCAAGAAACCCCCAAAACAGCAACAACAAAAACCCAAAACAAACAAATTCCATGAAAAAAAATGAAAGAAAGAAAAAGAGAGAAAAGAACCAATAATAACATAAACTATCTCTTCTTTATGCCTTGTACTGAGGAACTTAATCTGCCTTTTTGTTCATTGGTGAAGGTCTTTACTAAGCAGTAAAGAAACCAATTAGATAAATGAAAAATGTGGAGAGGGCATCAGAACAGTGGATTCCAAAATTTAAGAGTGCAAAATAACATTCTAAGAATTTCCATCGTACATGCTTTCAGTGCTCAAAAAACTGTATTATTATGTCTTCTTAAAACAAAATTTACAAGTAATGACAATGTAGTTATGATTTTATAACTTTGTATCAATTTTAAAACAGATGTGATATACTATAATATTATAGAGTTGGTTGGGAGAATTAAAGTGAGATAATCCTACTTTTCCTTTAATGTACTCTGTAATCATACTAATTCTGAAAGACCCGTCTGGTTATTCTGAGTTAGAAAGACAAGAATAGATTTTGAAATCTCCAACTTTCTTCGGTTGCATTTAGAAATTAGTATAGTTTTTGTCTTGATTTTTTGGAATTTTGTTTATTCATTGTTGGAATGAGGTCTATCTGTGATGCTCAACTAAGTGGCTTTGAATTCTTGAGATCTACAAATCCTCCTGCCTCAATCTTCCCAGTAGGTGGGACTTAGGCCTGTGCTACCATACCCCAATAAATGTGGTTTTGTCCATCCATCCATCCTTCCATCCATCCATCCATCCATCCATCCATCCATCCACTGTCCACATCCACCCTTCTGATGTATACATTCCTGTTGAGTATCTCCTAGGTGCCAACATTATTTTTCATTTTTAGGATACAGATATAAACAAAGCAAAACAAAGATCTTGGCTTTAAGGAACTTTTACTTCAGGGATGATGACTTTCAGTTATTTGATTGTTGTTAGATTTGTCAGCTATTAGCTTTACCCATAAGCCAGAAACTTCGTAATGTAAAAAATATTAAGTAATCATATGTCCCAGAGATAGGGAAGTCCCAGGTTCCTCTACACTTTCTTTTCTAGTTGTATTAATTTGTAACCTCTTTCTTTGAGCTTCTGATGGGGTCATGCCAGGACTGCGTGGTCAGGCTAGACACTATATTCATGCTGACGCTGCCTCTACTGTCCAGTCTGCAGGATCAGAAGCAGTCACTGAGAACAAGTGGATCAAGGACAAAGATTCCCCCTTTGCTTGCCCACACCCTCCTTCTCAGGACAAAGTTGTTCTCAGTGACATTGCTCTTTTCTTTGATTCCAGGGGCTTTCCCATAGGCCTGTGCTGCTCGGAACCCAACTCTCAGTTTAGCGATATGGAGAGTTTATTCACTAAGGATGTTTTAAAGAAGGTGGATGGAACAGAAGCCTCCAGAACCAAGGTGGCCATAGCAAAATTTGTTGCTATGTGTCAACAGGCCCATAGGGCAGTTGCCTGACCCTAAGTGAGTCAATAGCATTAACATTTGTGTAGTGTTTATAGCTTTTCTTTTCTTTTTTCCTTTCCTGCCCTCCCAAGTGTTGTACAGCTTTTCCCAGTGAGAGTGGTTTTGTTTGATCAGTTAGGGAGCCCTGCAGCAGCAGAAGAGGAAACTAGAATTTCAAGAAGTCTGTAGCAAGATCCAAATGGGACTTTAACTGTGACACCACCCCCTTTTAGTAGGTCACATCTTTATGTCTTTATTGTCTTGACTCACACAACAATTAAGATATAAATTTCAATCGGTATCTTCTCTGTGGCTGTGAAGGGAGAGTAGTTGTCTATAATACCAGGGTTAGGAGACCCAACATGCAGACCAAACACCAATGTACATTTAAAAAAAAAAATAGAGGCAGGTGGTGGTGGTTTAATCCCAGCAATTGGGAGGTAGAGGCAGGGGAATCTCTGTGAATTCCAATCCCAGCCTGGTCTACAGAGTGAGTTCCAGGATAGCCAGAATTGTTAAATAGAAAAACCTTGTCTTGAAAAACACAACAAAATAACACAACAAAATCAAAAAGAAAGAAAATAGGGGCTCTGTCACTGAAGACCTAGGTCCTGCTCTGACCCCCACCCCTTGATTGACAAGGCATATTAGACATTTCTCCAAGTGCCTTCAGCTAGTAGGACAGAGTCACCTGGCTTTCTCTGGACATCAAGACATATGAGGATATACTGCTGAGGATAATACACACCCTTTGAGAAATCACTTAGAGGAAGAGGGTGTTTCCCCGTGAGCATCTTGAATTCTTAGGTCATCCTGTGCTGGCAAAAAGAGGTCTGAGCATGGTAAGGACACTTCCTGTTCCCCTGCACATGTATTTACAGAATATATCCCTCTTGTCTGCCCCTGTATACGAAGTGTCTAAACTTGACATAGCATTTGAATTGAGAGACTCTTTAGTATTGAACTTGACATCCTTGCCACAATTGTAAGAACTGTAGTGTCTAAGTGACTAGAACTGGGTTATTGATTGGGAGGAAACACATCCCAGAAAGGCTCATGGCTTCCTCAACGATACACAGCATCTTCAGCGATGGGATCAAAACCCATCCCTGGACCTTGTTCTGAGATCCCCATTTCTGTTCCCATGGTTCTGCAGCCCATCACTGTCCTAAGGCCTCCTGCTGTCACAGCTGTTCCTAGGAGCTGGAGGCGGCTTCTCCCCTGCCTGGCTGCATGGTTTCTGAGGTTAGGAGTTATTCTCTTCCCAGGAGTCTCATGCTTTTAGCCCACAAAGTAAAGGCTTCTCCAGGTGTTGCAGTTGGAGGGGTTTACCTCACCTTATCTCCCTGGGATAGAAGCAATGAAAATGAAAGGTCAACTTCCTCTGGTGAGCACCTAAAGTGGGCGGAGTCTCTTATCTCTGATCCCACACTACCCCCCTCTCTTCCTTTCTGCCTCTCAGAGCCAGGAGATTATTTGAAAGCCTTTCTATTTTGCGTCAAAAGGAAAAGGATTCTGGGAATAAGGGAGGAATTAATATTCATCAAAAGTGACAACATTAAGATGTCATAATCCGTGGACCACATGTCTGTGAAGATTGCACCATTCTCATTTCTCATGTGGGGGAGCAGGGGCCTAAGTAATGTTGCTAGTCACACAGTTAGTCAGAGTTGAACTGCGGCTGCAAACTCTGAAGGGTGTGATTTCAGAGACCACGTGTCTTAGTGTACATGGACTATGCCCTCTCTTGTTCCAAGGAGAGGTGGGCACTACAAGAAATCTCGGACAGTGGCCTTCTTGCAGCCTTGAAAAATATTGCGTCCCTATTACCTGTAGTGAAGACATGAAGTACAGCCCTACTCTGGAAAGAGAACCTGGAAGAATTCATCAGATCTGAGTTCCTATCCGGCCTCAGACAGTAACCATTCAACTTCAGTGGTACTCGTTTTAGTATTCTAGCTATTCACGTATCAAATTAAGAGTGAGATTCAGGGCAGGAAACTTGTGAGGATGAGGTAAGAGGATGTGTAAAGCCCCAACCAAGCTTATGTTCTGCCCAGTGTTATTCACTATTATTAGTGTAATTCTCGCTTAATATACTTGCTTTAGATAGGCATGTTAGGTTGCCTGGTTATCTGTTAGGTTATCTGTGTGTGCTGTCCAATACTTAAGTTTTTTGATCTGTGAATGTTAATTTCCCAGTGTTTTGGTCTGTTTTCTGTTGCTGTCCTGAAATACTATAGACAGTGTGATTTATATACAAAAGAGGTGTAGTGCCTTTTGGCTCTGGACATTGAGTAAGGCCAAGGTGGAGCCGATGTACCTGGTGACAGCTTTCATGTTGCGGCATAGCATGGTGGCTGTGTGCAAAAGAGGGGGCACGCAAGCAAGCAAGAGCCAACACTCGCCAGAGCCAGGCATGATCCCCTTCACCAGGGCTCCACCCCATGACCCAAGCACCTCCAACTGTACTCAGTCCCCCACCCCACAAATGGTTGGAATTGAGATTTCAATGCATAAACATCTGAGAGATTTACTCAGCCTTGAGGTCTGATCTCCCACTCCAGCAGACGTATCTGTCGTACCAGCCTTCTCTGTTATTATCAGACCTGCCTTTGTATCTGGTGTGGGCTTTGGGGAGACTTCCTGGCTCCACAGACTGAGCCAGGCATCTGGGAGACAGATGCAGCAGATCAACAAACCAGGCCACTAGAACTTCTCTTGGCTGCCCAGAATGTTCGGGGTGGGAGTGGGGGACGCAGTTTAAGATTTGATATCAAAAGGTGGAAAGAATGGGAAATGAAGGGTAGGGCTGCAGAGTGAGAGCAATCCACGGTGACCTCCAGGTATATTGGGGGTCATTCCTCCAGGGATCCGCTGTTTGATTTCTCTGGTCACACAGCACAGGCCAGCAGGATCCTCAGGCTTGGGTATGTTTGCTCCAGAAATGTGTAATGTGTTAACCTTCAGAACTCTGGGATGCAGAAATGGCATTCAGACTATTTAAAAAGAACAAGAACCAGCCAGTTAGGGTGAATACTGTCAACAAGATGACTCTGTACACACTCTATTAACACTTAGCCTGCTGGATGTGTGGGAAGTACAGGAGCCAGACAAAGCAGAGGGTTGTGGGTAGCACTTGCATGCAGGGATGTAATACTAGACGTATTATCTGTCAGATGGCACTATTGGATGCTCATCTGTCCGATGGTATAGAACGGTCTCAGAAGCACAACTGATAGGGCCCCCAGAGTTCTTTTGAGTGCATCCAAAAACACGTACAAGGTGTAAGGATATTTTGTAGATTACAATGGCAACAGTATCTAGGAGCCATAACCAGAATTGGCTCCTGGGCCTTAGCTCTGAGTTCTTTTTGAGAAACTTATAGAAAGAAAATGTGGACTTAGCTCAACCTTCAAATAGGAAGTCATTTTGATAAGAACTCAGTGGATCTTTTTATTGATTTCCTTTTTTCAGATCTTACTAACTCTCTACATGTACTTTGCTTTAGGGACCTGTTTTTATCCCAGGCCCTGTGGCTCTTCTCCCTTGGAACTCCCATGATTCTTTCTAGGAACCCTTCTTTTCCTGGGGACACCTGCCTCTTGAGTCTTAGCCCTATAGCCTAAGAACTGTGCAACTCAGGCCAGGTTTTTGTTTTTGTTTTCTCAGTCCAAGTCAGGACTGCATTCTTGTTTGGTTTTGTTTGTTTGTTTTGAGATAATATCTAAATAGCCCTGGCTATCCTGCAACTATATGGGCCATACTAGCCTCAAATTCATAGAGATCTGCCTGCCTCTGCCTCTACCTGAGTGCTGAGATTAAAGGCATGCATCGTCACGCCCAGCGAGGGCTGTATTCTTGAAACTACCTTTAAGCAGTTTGTCATTAATTAGAAACTACTGTTTGCATAATTTTTCACATATTTTAAAATGTTCCCTGGTCTGATGAAGGATTCACCAGCTGCTTCTGTAAATGGAGAGACTCTTTGGTGTCATGTGTGGAGGTCAATAATGACTTCACACTGTGCGTCACTGCACACTTTTAGCTAGCCGTCCAGGTACCATGAAAAGTGAAATATGGCTGGGCGGTGGTGGCACACACCTTTAATCCCAGCACTCGGGAGACAGAGGCAGGAGAACCTCTGTGAGTTCAATGCCAGTATGAACTCCAGAGCGAGTTCCAGGATGCCAGTGTAACACATAGAAACCCTGTCTTGAAAAACCAAAGAAAAAAAAAAGAAAGAAAGCAAAAGAAATACGAATGAATGCTGACTACCAAAGTTCACATCATTCTCCAGACTTGTGGATCTCATCTGGCATTGAGGGCATCATTGATTCTTTGTAGGACAGAGCTGTCTACATGCCTAACCAGTGGTGGTACCTGGAGCCACCCTTCCTTGTAGTTGTATCAGGGCCAAGTTCTCTTACTCTCTTAAACATTCATCAAGGGGCATGGTGGTCCTGGTACTGAGGTAGCTGAGACACAAGGATCCTATGTTTAAGTCCAGCCTGAGATACACAGTGAGACCCTAACTGTACAATAAACATCATCTCTGTCTGTGACATGTGCCCCTAAAGGCACAGCCATCCTCCTACATAGCCATTCTCCCTCCCTGCCTTCCAAGACTGTGCGTGCTCTTCCACCTCAAATGACTGGAATCCACAAAGGTAGTTAAGAAAAGCTATAGCATTTAGTTTCCCAAACTCTTGCTTGTACACAGGTCTTCAAAGAGATGACTGTAATGCCAAGGTGGGTATCTGCTGAAGTGGCCCTTCTATGTCTCATATTCATCTGACTGAGGAACAGGAAGGGGACAGTCCCATCTTGGAGTCCAGTGGCCCCAGGGTGAAGCCCAGTCTCCTCCTGGCTCGGGGGACAGCCCGGAGAGCCAGCGACCTTCCTTCAGGCCTCCAGATATCGAGCCGGGGAATGAGTAATTGGGACTCGCCAAAGTGTTTAAACACCAGAATTGAAATTAATGTCCCCTCATTGCTGGGTACGCTGACAATACATTACAGCAAACACCTTCCCAAAGTGAAATGAATGTTTGTTTATCCTCATGAAATATACATCAAAACTTGTTGGTAGAAGAGGCGCTAATGAGGGAAGTGGCTGAGTTTCTTGTTAATTCCAGGCAAATAGCTAACTGAGATATAGGCTTGCTACAGTTTGCTCTGTGGTCCCCATTCTCCCCATCCTTTTTTTTTTTTCCTTCTCTCTTCCTTTTTTTTTTTTTTTTTTTTTTGAGAGTAACCTGTCCACAGCTGTGTATCTAGGACATTAATATGGGTTTAATGAAAACTCCAGTTGATCTGTCCAAAGATATTGATGAGCAGGGCCCGGCCGTATTAATCATCTCCTTGAGGGAGGAAATGAAGGGAATGGGTGAGCAGGTTTCTGTCAGATGCCAATCCTGACGAAGAGATGTGGGGTGTGGGAAATGTTTTCTAACCCTCCGTGGCTACATCTATTTCCTGTGCCAAGGGCTGGGCCAAGTGGGAGTGGGAAGGCCATGGGACAGTACAGGAAATTCTGGGACACACTTAACGCGAAGTCATTAAGTGTCTGCCAATAAATCCATTACTGTTAATTATATTGAGATGGCCAACGATCCGCTGACAATATTCTGTCATTGATTTTCATTCGCGAGGGATCGATGTGCCGGCTGGAATATCTTTGGCGTTTTTATGTTTTCCTTTCTTCTTCCCTCTCCTCCTCCTCCTCTCTCCCCATGGCTGCTCCCCTCCCCTTCCGTGTCTGCAGTAAGGCAGGTCCCCTCTCTGGAGATACAGTTCTCTCCCTAAGTGCCAAATGTTTCTTGATAGGAACAAGCTACATTTCTTTATGGCTTATGGCAAACTGCCTTGATTACTTCTACTGCTGTACCCATTATGTGAATTAAATATGTATTCAGTTGCATGCTGCTTGCGATGTTATTGCAGGGTGACATATGGTACCGACTCAATTAGAATGAGGCAGCATTAGATAACCCTGTGATTACATGCCTCCTGACCGGCTCCTCCTCGGCCTCCCCTCTGTGTGTTCGCTCTCGGTGTCTGTGGGGCCGCAGGTTTTCATTATCGGCTATCATCTCTGCTACCTCAGATGTGGGCTGGGGCCTGGAGGGGGAGGGGCCTGTGGGCCTGTGAGAAAAAAAGCACATTTGGTAGACAGATCCTCTACAGGGTCATGGAGAAGGGGGCTAAAAATCTTTGAAATGCTGATTCCCCCCCACACTTTCTTTCTCAAGATGGCTGTCTGTCCTGCTATGAAACAAGCTCCCAAGGCCTCCCTGTAGTTGTAGGGTGATTGCTGTGTGTATGTGAGTCAGTCCTTACCTTGAAGATGACTAGTTGTGTGTGTGTGTGTTTTAAAGAGTACTCCTTTCATGCGCTGATACCCTTGCCCCATTTTGCAGATAAAACTGAAGACTGCACTAAGTCAAACACAATTCAAGGTCACAAAGTCGCTGTCTAAATGAGGAAGAGTGATCTGGAGGCAGAGTGAGACTATGCTATGGAGTGACCAAGAACAGCTAAAGCTTAAAGAAAGGGGCTTCCCGTGGACCCTAGGCAGCCAGGCGTGGCACCAGCTATTCTGAAAAATGGGAATATGTGACATCTCCCTCTAAGTAGCCCCCTCCCCCATTTGTTAGCTTTTTCTGTCTTAAGTTGTTCTAACCCCGTTGTCTTGACTCGTTACTTCCATTTGCCTAAAAGAGTCTGCAGACTCATTCTCCTTGGTTCCACCCAGCCACAGTCAGGAACTGATCCAGCCTGAAAGGGTAGGAGCTCCTGTCACCCTGGGTAGAGAGCAGAGTCTGCAGGGAGCCTGGCTTTCTTCAGGTCTCATAGAAAGCCTGCAGATCCCTCATGGCTGGGCAGGGTATTGCACACGGTAGCTCAGGTTGTCAGGCTGGAGCCCCTGCAATATATTTTGTGTGCACTAGGCAATCTATACATTTGTGTGCACTAGGCAATCTATACATTTGTGTGCACTAGGCAATCTATACATTTGTGTGCACTAGGCATTAAGCTGAGGGAACATTAACATTGGCGTTGCCACTGGTCCCAGTCAGTTCAAGTCTCAGACTCGGCTAGAGGTGAATGTCATCTAAGTAGGCTAAGTGTGCCTGGGGACAGTATGGACCCAGAAGGACCACCCATGTGTCTTAGTGTTCCTCTAGGTGGCCACTCAGGCCGTGTTGTGAGTCCAGCCACACTCAGCAAGCACAGATCCAGCAGATGAATAAAGGAGAAAATGGAAGAGCATTAACGAGGCAGGTTTGCTTGGAGGAAATGGGGCCCTGTCCAGATAACACCACGCTGCGCCCTAGCCCCCTCTCCCATTACGACCATGATAGCACACTTTATATTTAAAGCCACCCTTTCAAGAACCACTGAAAAGATAAACAAGAAATGAACAAAAGTGCTTATCTGGAGAGGGCAGGTGCAAGAGTCGGAACGGGGTAAATGAGGACAAGGGCGGGAACAAGACTGGATGGCCGGTGGGGAGCACAGGGATTTATTATAAATATATTTTATATCAGAAATTTATTACCTGTTCAGAAATAATATGAAAATGAAAAGGACTTCAGGAACATCATCTTGCCTAATCTTCACAGCCACCCCAAGGGGGAGCTTTTTATGAGATTCTAATTTTACGTAAGGAAACGAAGACACGGAGTTCCTATACCTCACCTAAGGTGATGAAGTCAGTCAGTGTCAAGACAAAATTCAGATTGAGTTCTTTCTACTACAGCGTAGCCTAGTGGTGCTAATCCAAGCCAAGCGGTTTCTGATTGGGAGCCTTAAATGGGGCAACTGTTTACATGCACGAGGGAGGGAGGGAGGGAGGGAGAGAGAGAGAGAGAGGGAGGGAGGGAGGGAGAGAGACAGAGGGAGAGAGAGAGAAGAGGGGGGGGAGGGAGGGAGGGAGGGAGGGAGAGAGAGAGAGAGAGGGAGGGAGGGAGAGAGACAGAGGGAGAGAGAGAGAAGAGGGAGGGAGGGAGGGAGGGAGGGAGGGAGGGAGAGAGGGAGGGAGGGAGGGAGGGAGAAATTGATTCTGAATGTCTGTCTGGTCTGTGTAGGAGATGCTTGGAGGCCTGACCCTCCCCCACTGCCTTTGCAGCACCCAGCACTTAAGCAGCAGCCCCAGCATGGTCGTGCCTGAAACTGTCCGCTCTGGGCCTGCTGATCCTGCTGGCTGTTTCTGGAAGGAGGATGCTAAAACAGATGGCCTCTACCTGGTCCTTCGCGTGGGCCTGGGGTACTCTGGGGACCTGCTGGGCAGCAGGGAGCTATTATCGTTATTGTCATGCCACAAAGGGCCTGAGGAGAAATCTGGCATTGAAAAAATGCCAAAAGTTGTTGGTCTTGTAAATGCAGGGTGACATGGCATATATCCTTGAGGGCAAAGAGTGACATTTTAATGACCTGCTCCGGGTAGCTGTCACCCTTCACCTTGCGCATGCAGGTGCTTGCTACCAAAGCTGCATCCGAGGTCTCTCGTCTTACCTACGCCCTGCTCACACCTTCCCTATTTCTCTTTGACGTCCCCCCCCACCCCCGGCAGAGCTGGGCAGAGCCTCTGTTGTTAGTGAGTCTAAAGCATTACCTATCTATCGTTTGGCATACCTATTTGTCTAGTTACACTTGTGTGCACTTTATAGCTAGAGCTTTTTATGGGGGACTCACCCAGCCAATGGGGAGCACATCTTCCCGTAGACTCCATAAGGCAATCTGCTTCCTCAGTCACTGTGGCCTTTGCCCTTCATCAAATGGGGGTACTCATGGGATTCTGTGCTAGTGTTTGTTTCTGGGGAGAGTTCAGGTCTCCCAGTCCAACCTCCGTGGATTGTGTCCTGATATGAATTCCGATGCAGCTTTCTCCTGCATCCTCTGCCGTTCTGTCCCAGGCCCCATCTCCACAGAGCGTCTGGGACTCTTTCAGACTTTCCTGGCCCTCCATGTGAATTCCAGGAACTCTGGTGTGCTAGAGCACTGTTTCCTGAGTTCAGATTTCCATCCTTTCTGCTGATGAAGTTCCCCAGTTGACATTTTAGCTCTTCCTCTACAGCTCTGCTGCAGTTGGTGCCGAAGACCTTATATTCCATCGCTCTTGATTTCCATCTTCTCCTCGTCTTGTCCCCAGTCTCTGGATGGATCTTCTCAGTTAATGTCAGTGCCGTTTGCCCCTTAACCATCTCTGAGGCACCATCCGGCGTCCCCACGCCTTCTTTTATCATCCCAGCTTCCAGTGCTCTAAAATATCTCTGCTATAACCACCGAGGTCAGGGGCCTACGCTGTCGGCTCTAAAAGCCCAGCAAGTGCCACAATGTTCGGATTAAAGTAAGTAGCCAATAAATACGTATTGAAGAAATGGTAAGCTAAAACTTGCGTTTTCATCCTCGATTGACTTCTGTGGATTTCTGATTTGTAGCACAACAGGCTGGCATCTCTCTCTCTCTCTAATTTCAACTAACTTCAAGGTTGGCATGCACAAGGCAGACCTCATCAGACCTTCTGCCATGGTCACTCCCTCCCCTGTGTTCTTTCCTACTGTCTTCGACCCAATGTGGAGGTGTCATGTTTGCACCAGACTCTTAATTTTTCCATACATCCCCTCCCCCGTCATCAATTATTAGCCAATTTGTATTGATCCTGCCACCAAGCGTGTATTGAATTCTTCATGCCTGACTGTGTGCCAAGTGAAAGATCACAAAGGTAAACAAATCGTGTTCCTCATCTGTCCTCTGTCCGTCTGCCACGGTCCTAGGTTAGGCTCTCATTGTCTTTCATCCAGACAGCTCTGTTGACCTCCTCACTGGGATCTCTGCCCTTGATGCCTTCAAGCAGTCCATCTCCCCAGAAGCCCATCAAGATAGTCAAAGCAGGCAAAGCCCACTTGACTTGACCCTGACTCAGAATCCGTGGCCAACAGCTCCCCTGTCAAATGCTCTGGTGCCACACTCGGTTATGAAATGTCTCCCAAGTGATTTTCGTAGTCACAATGGTTCAACACCTGAGATTTGTCAGCTATTTAAAATGTTCAGCTAGTTCAGACTATCCCCGTAGACTGTTACCTTCATTCCGTCGAATTGCCGTGGAGTTTCCTGCGTGGAAGCGATGGAGTTTGTGTTCAGCTGGGTGGGATCTGTGTGCTTTTGTGGGAATTCTTCTAGGGGTGTGTCCCACGTCTGGCTGTCATGATTGCATTTGCCTGTACAATGGATGGACACAGGTGGAAAGTCTGTGGGCTGAGGTCTAAATTCCGCATCCCAACCTATGTTGGCCGTGTCATCTAGCTCTTGATGACCTAGTTTCCAGCATTTTCTTCTATCTCCATAGACAGTCCAAACAGATGGAGTTTCCTGAGTGCCTTAAACATGCTGGGTTTAAAAAAGAATGCTTTTGGAGATTGTTCTGCCAGTAATTCCCCATAGCTACCGTCTCCATAGAGAACCACTACTCGTCATGATGACCTTAACAGAAGGCCTGCCGAAGCATCCTGTCTGAACGCACCTATTCATTCATTTCTTCCCCTTAGCATCTGCTTTTCCTTATACATCCTTTCATTGTAAGACTACATGGCATTTTTTGTATGTTTATTTTTCCTTAGGTTGAATGCATTTTGGCGTTAATAACTTTTAAATTATTAATATTTTTAGAACAGGTTTGGACACGTGACAGGTACCTTGTAATTTTATCCACTGACGCCAACAGTCTTATGGTAGAGTCAGGCCTAGTACATCCGTGGTGACTATGTGACCTTGACATGTTGCATGAAACACACACATTTTGATTTTTGTTTGTTTTGCATAAATTGCATGCTGAAATCGAGTTAAGGATTTTTAGTCTGGTTAAAAAATATATAGAATGTACTGAATGGGAGACTTATAAAAAATACAATGGAGATTTCATTTAGGACACAAAAGCACACAGGTCCCAATGAAACAAGGGTATCTTAGGACTGAAAAACATCAGACTGTTCAGAGAACATTTTATTATTAGTTTTTTTAAAAAAAAATCTTTTCTTACATTTATTATTGTTATTTTATGTTTTGAGTGTGTGTATCTAAGCACAGCGCTTATGTGACTGTCAGAAGATAGCTTATGAGAGTTGGTTCTCTCCGTCCATCACGTGTGTCAAGGGAATTGAATTCTGGTCATTAGGCTTGGCCGCAACAGGGTGCCTTTCCCCACTAAATTGTCTTCCCAGCCCCAAGAAAGTTATCTTAACAATTAGCAGAGCCTGGTGGCATCTAGGTTTAGACATGAGGAAAACTGTGAATGGAGGATGCCAGACATTTAGATTCAATAGACGAGGGAGGCGGCTCAGTATAGCCTTAAGCTGATTGACAACATCAGTTCCCAGGTGGTGGAGGGTGTGGTCAGAGATGCTGCATTAGCGGGTAACTGCTGCAAACTGGCTTTGCCCAGGTATTTACTGTGTGCAGCCTCGAACAAGACTGAGAAGAGGCCTCTCTCTCTCTCTCTCTCTCTCTCTCTCTCTCTCTCTCTCTCTCTCTTTCTCCCTCACTCTGTGTGTGTGTGTGTGTGTGTGTGTGTGTGTGTGTGTGTGTGTGTGTGTGTTTGTAAGCACATAGGTTCTCCTGCCTGGTTGCCTGGAAAGATGGGTTTGGTATTAAAGAAATAAAAAACTGAAGAAATGGGCAGGCATGAGAAGTTTTGTTCCTTCCAGAATGTGGAAGTTCAATGACTGTTTTGACAATATCTGGGTACTTGTTTATTTCATTTTGAACTCCCCTCCCCACCCCCAGTGTTGCTGAGGGTGGAACCCAGGGTCTGGGACAGCCCTAACCCTAATCGTTGATTTTTCTCTTTGGTTTTGCCTCTCAAACAATCATCTGTTTTCTCTCTGCTGGAATCATGCTGTGTTTTGAGGCAGTTCCTAGGTTATCCGGTCTTTGCTAGGCTGAGCTCACTGGTTCAAGAGCTTTCTTTTCAGTAAGAAGCCTGAAGTACCCATGAGTGGTGTACCAGGGTTAAATGGCAGGGAGACAACTGGGTGTTTTAGATCCTTCATCTGCTTGTCAGGTTGCCTAATTTTGTCTACTCTTCCAAAACTCAAAGTGGGGACTATGCCACCTTCTTCTGTGGGTCAGTGATGGGTTTAGGACTTAACGTTCCACGAGTTGGTTCTTTATTCCCTGAGAAACCTGTGAGTTTTGTTCTGCCGTTTTCCCCATCACATTAACCAGCATTATATTGGGAATGTTTTGATACTGGCCAGTAGACAAATTAAACAGAAATTAACCGTGTAGAGTTCAGAGCCTGGTTTGAACGACCACAGGTATTGAGCCTCTAGAAACCGAAAGTGTGACAGTGTCCCATCTCCCTCTCCTTAGGACAGCTCTGCTCAGACACTTCCTCGGGTTGGTCACACCCTCTACCATGTCCCTCTAACGAAATACCTGAAGTAATTAATATCGTTCATTTTCAAACTTGTATGTTTTTGGTATGTGCGCGTGTATGTGTGTTATGTGACATGGCACTCCTGTGGAGGTCAGAGGACAGCTTTCAGGAGTCAGCGCTCTCCTACCACATGGGTTCTGGGACTCAAACTCAGGTCGTCAGGTTTTGCAGCAAATGCCTTTGCTGGCTGAGCCATCCCATGGACCCGTTTTCTGGCCTTAATTTCAGCCATCAGTTTATATTGCCCCCCACTTCAGTTGTTATAAACTTTTGGATAGAAACACTAGTGTCCACACATGTGTCGTCTGTCTGATGTTTGCTTTACACATGGAAGTCTTAAATGCCAATTTCAAGGAAATAAACATGAAAAGCCCGTTCATCTCTGGCAGACACCTTAAGCCTTTTGGTGTGCAAAGGTTACCTTTGCTTTTTGTCAAACTACGTAGAAAAATTAAAATGTCAAGGAGAGCTATCGGCAGCAGTTACAAAATAGGATCACTTAAAATAATTCAATAATATCACTTAGCCTAGTTGCAGCCTTTATATTGCTACCCCCCTACACACACACCCTTAACAGCATCCTAAAAACAGAAGTGATCTTTGATTCGTAAGTTAGATGGTTTGTGACATTTGGAATTGAACTAGGCCAGAAATGAAGTGTCCGAGCCTGTTGGTTTTGCCACCAGGTCTCAGCCTTGCTATGTCCCGTTCAATCTTAATGGTCTCTGCATTTCCAATTGGTAGGCTGACGTCACTCTCAAGTTATATAAAAAGTAACTGGCTTGAATTTGCTGGGGTCTTTCCCTGCTTAGGGATGGGAAAACCGGCAGGTACGAGGAGTATATGAGAGTGACTCTCTCGTGGTCCTCAGTGTCAAGTTGGGAGCGGAAATATTTCTAACATTCAGTGTGTTCTTTGCTCTGAGAAGGAAAGAAAGAAGAAACAACCAAAAGAAAACTCAAACACAAAACTCTAGTTAGCAGTGGCAGGCGGGAAGAAGAGCCCCATAGTGGAGTGCTGAGACATGGAGGAGCCTTTTTGCTCTAGGGAAATGGTCCTGTTGGCAAAGGTAATGATACACTGCACATTTCTTACTTACCAACGTAGTATTGCACACAGCACCTCCCATTGTCCTCTGAGGAGCAGCCTGGGGAGGTGGCAGACAGAATTACAAATATCGGTTTGGCAGTGGTAGATGAGAACATGTTCCTTCCTTCCTTTTTTCCTTACCCTGAATGTGTTTCTCTGCAGCCACATCTTATCGTTCAGAAGCCAGTGCTGGCACAACTGCCGTGTTTGAGGCAGCCGAGAGCCAGGGCGGTAACACAGTGAAAGCCCAGGCTCTTAGCTAAGCCGGGGCACTGACTCATCAAAGCAACCTCTGCAGATCTGTATTTTCGGGTCATTTTTACCGTGTAGATGCTTTATTTCCCAGAGTGTACACATGCCAATCATCAGCGTTCTCTGAATTTTGATTGACCAGAGACAGCACCCTAAATTATAACAGGTGCCGACACAGGGTCCTTTCTGTTCTCCCCAGGAACGGTAAGAGCAGCGCAGAGGGTTCCGAAACAGGGACCTGGGCTGGCGAGTGCTCAGGCTTGGCTTCTGCGTGTCCTTCATTGTGGTTCTGTACCTCTCAGAACTGAGGAGAACTTAGGAACACAATAATTAAAATTAGGAGGGTTCAAAAAGCCCGGCAGACCAGGGCTGGGTAGAATAGGTCAGAACACTCCCATATAAGAGGGTTCCATTTAATACGTAACTGGCTTTCATTCTGGTAAATGATTTCAGCCATGAAAAAGAAGCCAAATAATAGCCAGGATTCTCTCCATCTCCCCAACCTAGATAGTTTTTAAAAGATGCTAAACAGAAACAAAACATGTTTTTAGAAGATATCCCTCCCACCAGACAGATAGAAGTAGAAGCAGTTTGATAAAACCCCAGGAACAGAAGACAAAATTTCCAAGATTGACTGATTTTTTTTTTCAGTAGTGTTTATTTTTCTTATTCCCCTACCTGCTCCTGGGTTCCAGAGTGTTCCTTCTGTGCTGTCTTCCCCCAGAACAAAGGTGGTAGACCAAGAACTGTCTCCACCCCCCTTCCCCCTACTCTAGCAAAGATGACAGCTATTTAAGAGTCGCATCTAGGTAAGCAGACTGATGCCCACGCACTCTGGTCTGTGGTGCTTTGCACCTCTGGTGCAGGTGGATTGCGGGCAGTGGAGTAAATGTTAGTCTTTGGCAAGGTATGGAGGAAGGGAAAGGGGGGGCAGTCACAGGATGGGAAAGCAGAAAGGGGGAGACACTCCTTTGTCTGGATGGGAAATAAATGCCTGGACGGACCCTCCAGGTCTGTTAAGCATCTCTGGTATGAGAGAGAAAATTGCTCTTTCCTTTGCTCTCATAGTCTCTCATTCCTTATCTTCCTTCCCTCCCTCCTTCCTTCCCTCTCTCTCCCTTTTCTTACCTCCCCTCTCCCTCCCTCCTCCTTCCCCTTCTCCTTTCTCTTTGTAGAATAATATTAAAAAAAAAAAAAAAAGGACCCAGCAGAACGGGAGCTGGGATGCTGTCGTCGCTGGCGTTGATGTTATTTATTTTCCTCAGTTGGTGCTCTGGAAGCCTGGAGTTGACAGAGCGGTTTTGTAGAATAGAAACATTATAGACTGTTACTGTCAGAGTGTTAAATGTGATGGATAGAGAAATAGAGGCGAAGGAGGGGACTTAATACTGAGAGCCAGGGTGCTCATGGGAAAATAAACCATCCGCATATAAGAAATGAATGAGGTAATGTGGCGGGAGGTAATGGGCTTTCGCAACACGCCGGAACAGAGATGCTCATTACAGGGTGTGCTTAACCCTTGGCATGCTGATTTCTCTTTGTGGGTTCCGGGGCCGTTTTGCTAGGTCCCTCTGTGGGAACCCGTGTGGGGCTTTCCTTCAGGCAGGGAAGCGGCATGCTTAGAGGAGTGGAGACAAACGTGTTCTTAATAATGCTGCATTAGCAGCCCGTACATCAGAGAGCTTGGCAGCTCTTGAGGGGCCTCGCATCCCTGTGGCGGTGTGAGACTGAATGTGCCAGCATGGCTGGCTCGGGAAGACGCAGGGTGGGCATGTCAGGGGTGCACCAGGCTCTGCTGAATTCTCCATGGGAGACTTGAGATGAGTGCTTTGGTTACTCGGGAGTGTCGCTTGGATCCCTGGTGATTCTGCACACTCGATATAGCAAGTGCCCAGTGGACTGGAGTGAGATGGTTTTACTGGTGAGCTGGGGCATAAGAGCTCCTCTGGTCCTCTTTCCGTTTCTGCTTTAGCGTCTACCGTACTGGTGTCATAGGTGACCATGCTGGGGGAGACCTGGAGCCAGCAGGAGGTTGCAGAGGCCCAGCCAGTCTGGACGAGATGAGCAAAGCACACCAGAAGCCTGCCAAGTCTTCAACAGGCTTGAGCACTGACCGTTTGTCTGGTTGTGAATTCTTCATTAATAACACGAATATAAAACTACTCCATTAAAGTATAGCCAGAGTAAACATGCTGATCAAAATTTGGCAAGCCGCAAGGCATGCAGAAATGTTATTATTTATGTTACTTAGGTAAAAGTTTCTGGGCAGCACCTTCACCTGCTTTCCTCCAAATACAACTTGTCTCTGATGTCAAATGCTGTGTTCATTAACGAGTGTGCTGTAACCCCAGCATTGAGGAGGTGAGGTGGGGGGATCACCATTGAACTCCGAGTTCTAGGCTAGTCTAGGCTACATAGAGCAACATCCATTCTGGATCAAGCTATGCTTCAGAGTGAGACACTGCCTCAGAACGACAGCAGCAACAACAACCCAATGATTAAAAGCTGAATTCCTCAGTTTTGCCCTATATGTAGAGGTTTTGGAGGTTCACATGGTTCCATATTTGAGTGTCTTTGTATGTGAGTTCAGAGGATTTCTAAAGAATATAATATGTCTATTAATTCTTTCAAAATTTCATGTAATATATCTTGATCATATTCATCCTCCACACCTCCCAGATCCCCTTGCCTCCCTACCTGCTTTCAACCTCCCGCTCTTATTTATTTTTGAAAGATGTGTTTATTATATATATGAGTTTTGCATGCATGGATATATGCATACCCTGTGTGTGCCTGGTGTCTGCGGAGTCAGAGGAAGGCATCAGATTCCTTACAACTGGAGTTACAGATGGTCACGTGCTATACCATAAGGATACAGGGCACTGAACCCCAGCCTTCTGCAAGAGGCACTTCCTAGTGCTCTTAACCACTGAGTCATCATTCCAGCCCTATTTATTTATGCGTTTATTCTATGTAATAACTTACCAAGTCCAGTTTGAGCTGCCCATCTACCCACAGGAGTGGGGGCCTCCCCTGGAGCCTGATAGACCTACCAGCGGCCACGCCCTTAAAGCAAACTGACACTCCCTCTCCCAGAAGCCATCCCTTGTCAGTAGTTTCTCAATTGGGGAAGCAGGGATATGTGAACCTCTGCCTTCTCCATGATGGAATGTTGACTGGTTTGATAGTTTTCACAGGCAGCAGTGGCTGCTGGGAGCCCCTGAGTACAGCAGTGTGGTCACACCCAGAAGACAGTTGCCCTCTGGGCCTGTCTACCCCCTGGCCCCGACCCTCTTTCTGCTGCCTCTCTGCAGTGACCCCTGAGTATAGCAAGTCAGTGGTGTAGATGCCCCGTTAGTAGTTTGGTGTTTATTTTCTCCACTTTGATCAGTTGTGAGTTTCTGCCTTGGCTACTATCCATCGTGCAAGGACAGTTCTCCAACAAGGACTGGGGGCTCCACTTGTTTATAGGCTTAGAGAAACACATGAGGAGGGCAGTCTGATACTGTGTCCATCCAATGAAATAGTATTACTAGGTTCACCCTTGGACCTGTGAGCTCCGCAAGAGCTTGAATTCTTGGTTAGATTCGCAGTACCCGGTAGGTGTTTCTTCTTGTGGAGTAGACTTTAAATCCAAGGAGAAAGTGATTGGTTGCTGCCATAATATTTGTGCCAATATTGCGCCCACAGGCCTGTCTTTCAGCAAATAGTTTTTGATGATGTGAAAACAGGTTTATGTCCTGTGGTGGGCCCTTGGTATCACACCACTGCCTTCTGTTATCCACAATGCTTCTTTAGGGCTTTCTTACGACATCTCAAGAACCTATTGAATTGAATGGCAGGCAATTAGTAAACTTTGACAACACAGACAAAATACATGGAGAGGGTGTTCAGAAAAGTTAAGACCCTGAACTTCCCCGGAGAGGGAACAACAAAGAGGAAGATGTCCCAAGCTCACATGCACAAACCTGACACTCAGGTCTTTGCTGTCTTTGCTGACCGTGTGTATTCGGTGTTGCTTGGCATCACCTGATTCTGGTCCAGTTGCTCTGTTCACAGACACCATTTGACCTGTGCCCTTCCTGCCAGAGCGGAGCTGTGCTTGAATATCTGTACTCACTCGAACATATGCTGTGTACGCATGTGCATATGTATATGCGTATATTGCCATGGTTAATCTCATGATCTCAGAGAGATACCTTGTCTATTTGTTGCACGCCCTTCTTCACCCCCAAACATACACATACAGCATGGTTCTTTATTAACATGAACCTAAATTTATTTCAGCCACAATGACTGGTTAGCCACGAACCCATGTATACCTACAGCAACTTGACTACCTTTGATGCTGACCACAGCTAGCCCCCTTCCCACTAGTTATTAATCTGAGCCCAGCAAAGTTCCCATTTGGTTCTGTGTAGTCGCAATGCTCTGAGATCTGAGAGAGGTCGTGAGGAGAGGGACGACCCGCCCCCCCTCCTGCCTTCCCTCACTCCTCCACACAGACCCAATGGCACCCGGGAGGACTGAAGTACCATGTTCCACGGGCTCTGCCATTCAGAGCAACTTTCCTACAAATCTCTTTTTATTGGCATTTCCTCCAATTTAACCAGCCCTGAATTGCATTTGAATCAGTTGAGAGAAAAAGGGGGAAGGAGAGGGGAGGAGGTCTCCCCCGTCCCACACTCCTGGAAAAGCAGTCACAACCAGCTTTATTTGGTAAAATGCTGCAATAGATGCTTGTCAGAAATAATTTATTCCTGTTAGCTGTAATCTGAAGGAAAACAGATACAAGTCCTATAGTTTAAAAAAAAAGCAAAGTCGACTTGCTTTCGCTGACAGTACAAAGGTGTCATATACAAGAAGGATTGACACAGACCAAGGGGTCTTGTGGGAAATATGATAATAACTATAAAGAAGACAGATTATTCCCCAGTTGCCAACATTCAAACCTTTTTACAGTCAGTTCAAACATATAAAACTTTATTGCTGTAGCAGAAAGGGGAACAATTTCTGGTCGCACAGCTTTCCCAGGGCTGGGTTTATACTGTCTGTGTTATTGCTCTATAGTGGCATTTTAAAGTTTATTGAACAAGACTTTTACAATTGAAGGAAGTATATAAAACTGTAAATTTATTAGATTTTTCAGGATAAGTGCCCTTTCTAGTTGTGCTCAAGAATTCGGAGCTACGAGAAACTGCTAGTTACAAAACTTATTAATATTAAAGACAGAACGCGCATGATTTGCACCCTAACTGATCTAAAAAAAATATTATGTCACTGAGTGTCAGAGATATGGGGCTATAGGATAGGATGGGTGTACACATATAGGACCAGGTGAACCAGATGTGTTTATTTTTCACCAGCTAAAAAGTTAACATCTGTGTATCTTACTTTATTTGATTTTAATGCAATGGGTCAGTGTATTCCAGGTGGGAGGCTTTAGAGTGGGTGTTCTCAACCTTTCCTAAAGCTGCGGCCCTTTAATACAGTTCCTTCTGTTGTGGTGACCTCCTAACAATAAAATTATTTCCATTTCTATGTCCATAATTATAATTTTGCTGCTGTATGACTCATAATGTAAATGTCTGATAGGTAGAATATCTTATATTCGACCCCTGTGAAAGGGTCATTTGACCCCCAAGGGCGTTGTGACCCATAGGCTGAGATCATAGTTCTCAGAGCACATTTGATGACGCAGTAATACACTGTAGCATGTACAAGCAGCAACAATGCTTTCTGTTTTAGATTTTGTTTGTATTTTATGTGTGTTAGTGTTTGCCTGAGTGAGTATACATCTATGTACTATGTGCATGCAGTGCCCGCAGAGACTAAAGAGGGATCAGATGTTCTCAGATTAGAGTCACAGGTGATTGTGAGCCACCTTATGGGTGCTGGGAATTGAGCCCTGGTCTTCTGGAAAAACAAACAATGCTCTTAACCGCTGAGCCGTCTCTCCAGCCCTTCAGCTATATTTTTGATAAATAAAAATGATACTAATTCTTTGATTCTGCCCCTTTCCATCCCTTCCTTTCTTCTTCCCTTCCTCCCTTCCTCTTTCCCTTCTTTTCTTCCTTCTTTTCTCTCTTCCTCTTTCCCTCCTCTTCCTTCCTTCCTCCCTTTCCACCCCCTCCCTTCCTTTCCTCCTTGTCTGTCTCCTTCTTCACTTCTCAAAAGTTTGGTGGGCGGGCATAGATTGAAAGATCTTACAATGCTGATGATAGTCTGTATAAGGATTTTGTAATTTCAGGACCATTAGTGTTTGAGGTCGCTTAGTTTCTTGTGGCCCTGTACACTGTAAGTTGTTCTGTCACATCCCTAGGTGCTGTCTGCAGATACTAACAACACCCCAGTACCCCCAGATACTGTCAGATGTCCCTAGGAGACATAAGCTCCCCAGTTGTGAACTCCTTGTGTATATCATACTGTAACAGACCTAGAAAAAAAGTAACTTCATTTAAGTAAGTAATATGGATGGTGTTTGGTAATTAGAAATAAAATAATCAACACCCCAAAATTAGTTACCATAAATTATATGAGTATTTACTTTCAGAAATATCCAACCATCGTTTTTATGACTGTTTCCTAGAGAATGCAGCATACCTGTCTCTGAGAGTCTGTATGCCTTCATTCATTTCAGCGTTACAATGTATGGAGAATGTCCGATTGTCCAGCTTCCGTCTGCAGGCTTTAGGCATATCTCCTTTTAAAGTCACAGTTCGTATTATCTGATGTCTAAGCACGGATATGTTTTTGCTTGTTTGTTTTTCTTTTTTTCTTTTTTGTTCTTATCAAGGTAGGGTTCCACTGTGAAACAGTTCTGATCTTCCTGGAACTCACTCTGTAGACCAAGCTAGCCTCGAACTCACTGGGATCTGCCTGCCTCTGCCTCTTGAGTATTGGGATTAAAGGCATGTACCACCACCACCTGACTTCACTGCTAGGTTTTGCCGCTTTGTCTTTTTATATGCCTACAAAGAGCCGTGTGTGTGTGTGTGTGTGTGTGTGTGTGTGTGTGTGTGTGTTACTAAACACGGTGAAAGATTTGAGAAACACAGAGATGATTTTGATAATAATTTTCTTAGGTGACAAGTTTAATTTTGAGGTACTGTCCACTTCTCTTTAATTTTCAATTTGTATTCTAAGTTTTTTCAACTTCTGGAGAAGGTTTTAGTAGTGGAGAGATTAAAAGCATCCCGACACATTGTTGATAGCGCCTGGTTACCCCTCGTCACCTGATTTGCAGACACCTGTGTGTACGTGGGACTTTGATCTGGCGTTCGGTGCTAATAGATCTAATGGCCACACGTAGCAGCTTCAGAGATAATTAAGCTAATGCACTGTTTAGAGGGATTTAAGTTATAATAGGCCTTTGGCTTTTGATTGCCTGAGTTTGGGAATTTTGTTTTGCTTTTTCTAAAAGAGCTGGATACTTGTGGGTTTCCCAAGGGCCCTTTCGGAAGTATTTCTGTGGAGACACTATGCTTTTTTATCCCTTCTGTCTATGGTCCCTTAGTAGCATGAGCCATGTAATAATGTATCCTTTTCCTTGCCATCAAGTGTAGTTTACTGAGCCCTTAACCTGTAGATGTCTCTGGGGTTTCCTTCCGGGAACTCTACAAGAGGTGGTACCCTTTAGAAGTATGATAGGATCCCTTTGTTTCCCGAGTGTCCTGCTGGTAAGATGGGCATGGTGTATGATTGACAAGCAAACCTTTGGATCCTGCTGATGGGTCTGGCTAAAACACCTGTGGTGATCCTTCCAGGGAACCAGAATGTGCACCCGTTGTATCTCCTCTAGTTACTCTTGTTTCTCTTTCTGGTAGACCTTGCTGGAACTTCTGAGCTACTGTCTCCGTGCTTCCTCTAGTGTCCAGCCCATCTACAGCAGTATGGCTTCTCCAAGTCATATATATTTATTAAAATGCCTGTTTCTGAACCCAGGCCATTGGAGAATGTTCTTCGATTCCATTTGGTAAGCTGCCATCCCTATAGATTATGATCTCAAACCCTTATAAGGTTAAGGAAGGTACTGTCAGATTTAGGTAATGACAAGAAGAAGGGAGGTTTGAGTACCCTGAGTGGAGTACAGAATTCTCAGCCCTCCATAGCACTCCAGAGAAGGAGGATCTTCATTAAGACTGCCGAACCTGTCTGATGCATCCGTCTGACCTCTGTGCAGGATGTAGCGGGACTGTAATCATATAAAGTCACTCAAGGGAAAGAGAGGAGCTGCATTATAAAATAAGAACCCTAACTCCAGACTTGTATTTAGCGGGGTAAGCTAAGTCCTTGTTCTGAGGTCCCGAACTGCCTCCTACACGCTTGCCACCTGCAGAGGTGACTGGAAGGGACTGTGCCGCCTTTGGGGGCTGAACAGGAAGGAGCTTGGGCCACACGAAGCAGCAAATGTCAGAGAAGTCAGTAAACACTGAATCGTTTATGAGACCTTGGATATTCTGCTCTCAGCTCTGCCAGCAGCGAGATTGGAATACAGATTACAGAAGGGAGCGTCCGTGACGTGAAGCCCAGGTTTAAATCTTCCCAAGGTTTTAACTTGCCTTACCAGAAGAATATTTTGTTATTTTATTTGGCACTCTTCCCACAGGAGGCCAGGAAAGATAACATTGACTAAGCCTGGGTAGGGCTCACCTAGAAAGTGCAGATGTGAAAGCGGTAGGTACTGCTGAGATTAGTGTGTGTGTGTGTGTGTGTGTGTGAGAGAGAGAGGGGGGGGCAGGCTCCATTCCTGTAATCCTGTCTCGTGTAAGACTCCAGTGCTGAAAACACTAGAACTACTTATGAATTCACCCCAGCTTCACGGCAAGAGGAAAGAGAGAGAATAGAGGACCCCCACGCTGAAATGAATTTATGCCTAAGAGCTTGTCTTGGGAATGCAAATGGGTTAAGAATCTCTTTTTCAAGGAAAGGAAAAGCAATGCATAACCCTAGACCGGAAAGACACTGGAGGAAGCGTGTGTTCCGCTGCTCCCTGAGGGGGCACTATGTGTCCTGCTAAAACACGAGTGTAGGCAAAACGAAGTTCATGGGTGTCAGCCCATGAGGTGGTTTCATGTTCAGCCCAGCAGAAGCTGAGGGCCATGGACCAAAGTAGGGCTTTGCTGTGTGCTGTGGTGATTAGGGCAGGGCACCGAGATAGTCACAGACAAGGTCAGTGCAGTGCTAGCACGCTACAGTGGTTCTCCCAGCATGCCTCGGTTTTGCTTTGTCACGTCTGATACATGACTCATAGCCAGGTGAAGCAGCGTGACCTCAGCCCGATGCAGGCCACAGACTCCAGCAACGACTGTAGTTGTGGCAAAGCAGCACAACCAGAGCTCCGTGGCTGCAAGGGTTTCTCTGCTCAGAGCAGTCAGGTGTGGTTGCAGAGGTGTAGGGGGTTGATGAACAAGAGCTACATGTTCATAAACAACTATTTATTATGTGACTGTCTGTGTCAGGAGCCAGGCTGAGGAATTGAAGCATGTATAGTTTCCACAACAAATCTATGGTGTCATTCTAGAGCTGGGGAAACTGAGGCTCTTAAGGAAACAGACAAGGCAGATCTACATAGTTAGCTGGGGCTGAAGCTGAAATGTAGACTCCGTCCAAGGCTTTCTTGGCCTTGGGCATCAATCTGGGCAGATTTGGGTTAAATTTATTCCTTATCTGCCTCCAGTGCTTCCACTAGGTACCACTCTGGGTGCTGGGGATACATACAGCATGGAGGAAATTAGTCCCTCAGGTGTTTATGTTTCTGGGGACACCCAAGAGAGTCAACAGGAGCAGCGATGTGTAGACGCTCTGAGAAGGCTGGCCACGGTTCTCATGGCACAGCCTCGGCCGGGTTCTCATGGCACAGCCTCGGCCACACAGCAGGAGCATGATGGTGGCACTTTCATTTTTCCACCATCTGCTCCAGCAGCCCCCACGCTATGGCCCTAAGTAAGCCAATCCATTTTTCTTCGAAAGTGGAGGCCAGTCAGCCCAAATGGGCTGTGGACAAAAATGAGAGCCATGCCCCAGAGAAACAGGCCTGCTTTGAAAAAAAAAAAAAAACAAAAAAACAAAAACAAAATAAAACAAAAAACCCTGCTTGTTAGCCCTAAATGGTGAAGGAACAAAACTGGGCTCACTGAAACAGAAAGAATAAGAAAACTAAAACAGAAAAACAGGGGAAACACTGTAGCTTGAATCAGCTACAGCTGAGCCCCACTCCTGCTCTCTGAGGAGGGCTCACATGCTCCCCGGATGTTTTCAGATACTGGTGATCATGTAGGAAAGTCCTTCATAACCTTGCTTCTTTGTCAGTGTGCTGAACCAAGACCACCAAGATGGGCATGCAGACCCCCCACTGCAGCGTCTAGTGTGGTCTGCTGGCCAGACCCTAAGTGGGTTTTGCAAAGCAATCCGAGTAATATTTAGTTGGGGAAGTTGTATGTGGTAGAGCAAATGCAGGTGTTGAAAGGCCATGGGAAAGATACAGAGAACGAAAACAAAAATGCAGAAATGTGCCTCGGGCTCCTTTGAATTGTCATCGGAATCTCAGACTTCTTTCCCTTTTGAATTTGATGTTATTGTGAGAACGTTACCAGGGTCTCAACTTTCACTCGACAGTGACATACCAGCAGTTATCTCGGGACCAGAGTACTCTATCCTCATGTTCTGAGGGATTGTGTGGACATGGAGTGTGTGAATGAGCATCCTCTAGAAGGATAGCGTAACGGTAGTGTTTGGATGTGGGGTGTTAGGAACTAGTGAGACCCTGGAATTATAGGGGTTCAACAGTCTCATTCTGCTTCTGTATGTCATAAAATTATTTTGAGGATCACATAAGTACCTTTATATCATTGTTAAACCAACATGGTACATTGCGAGTGCTCAGTGTATGCTGGATCCTCCCCTTCCCCACTCTAGTAATGTTTTTGGGGACAGGGTTCCTTTGTGTAACAACCCTGACTGTCCTGAAACTTACTCCATAAACCATAAGCCAGCCTGGCCTTGAACTCAGAGATCTGCCTGTGTGCCACTGCGGCCTGGATGCCTGCTGGGTCTATTTTCTGGTATTTTCTCCAGGGCAAAGTTATATCATGCGATCTCTGCGGAATTGGAAACCGAAGCGCGTAGAAAAGAGAGGTGAAACCTTTGTGAGCATTTTGGAATCCTCCGTGAATTCCGTCGTGATCTTTCTGGCCTTTGCGATTCTTGCTTGGTTGTCCTTATGAACGTCACCAGGAGCTGAGTTCCACCTGGGGGAACATCTCCAGCCCACTGAATAGTATTGCGCATGCGACCCATTAGTGAAAGATGCTGCCAGATTTTTTTTTATGATAAGATGCAGAAGTTACTGGAGGATGTAAGGAGGAGACAGGAAGGTAACTAGAACAGGGTGTCAGCAAGGAGATGCAACTTGAAGATGCTTAGCGACTTGAGGCTCCAAACAAATGCAGAGTTAAAAGAATGAACACTGCCAGCTGGTGCAAGGTGGGGTGCTTATCTGCCTCCGAGTCCCACCTGCTCTCAGTGACCCCATCTGGCCAGCCAGGTGTGAAGCGTAGTGCAGTAACAGTGAGGCCCTGAAGAGAGTCTACTGCTGAGGAGTAGACTGCACCTGCTTCCTGGACCTGTTGGCTGTGGGCTGTGCTTCCATTTTCTTCTGCTCCTTTCCCGTCACTCTGCTTCAGATGTCACCCAAGGCGGAATGAAATGCGTCACACCAGGGAAGAGCAAGGTGGCTTCTGGCTTCGTGCCATGAGCAGTGGCTCCCAGCTGAGATCTCTGTCATCAAGACTACTCTACTGCCCGGGAGACACACAGTGAAATCTTTCACCTCAGCTTTTGGTACACAACACCTCCGTCTGCGTGGCCTTAGTCCCCTCGCACTCAGTCTCGGCTAATGACTGTCTGTCGAGGGAAGGCAAAGGGAAGGGTATAAATCCCTCACAAATACTCAGGCCTGCCTCACGGAGGGCCTGATATTCAGAAACAGGGAGGTGGGAGTGAGCTCAATAGGGGGTGGTCCTGGGGGCACCTGGTGGTGGGGTGTGAGCCCAGGTTGATGTAACCACTCAGGCTGTGCCACTGATTTGGGGGCTGAGGACCAGAGAATGGCATGGGTTCCCTGTGATAATGTTTCCCCTCTGTTAGAGAGTAGAATCAGAAAGGCCCCATCTGCCTTTTAGGGAAAGGTCATGCTTGGTGACTGGTGACATCTGGGGAAGGGGCAGTTCATTATGCCACCAGAATATCAGTGGCTTTAGCATCGGGAACCAGGGAAAGAAGAAGGGATTAAAAAAAAATAAAAAGAAGAAAAGAAAAGAACCCTGCTGCCAATCGGGCTGCTCTGCCTGTCTACAGGCTGCTGTGACCCACTCGTTACAATTAAAATGAAGTGTCCGTCAGCGGCTATCTTCTCTGTGTGGCCCATATGTTTCTGAGCTGATACTGTCCGGATTATTCTGTTCGGGAAAACGATAACGGCTGTTTATAACCTTGGCAAAGACTGAGGCCTAATCAGGCTGGAGCACATTTTCACCGACTGGCTGATAAGAGGCTGTTAGCAGCCTTATCGCTGGGGAGAGATAGGCCAAAATAAGCAGATCTGTGAACGCAGGAGCCCAATCGAGTGGTACACACTCTGGCCCCAGCTTTATTTTTAGATTCCCTTTTCCCGGTTGATAGCAGAAGGCCCAGAGGAAGGAGGTGGGGTGGGCGGTAATGTGTGCCCTGATGGGGGTCGGTGTGAGGTGGAGGGGACTTTAATCAACACAGCGAGGCAGAGGGTCAGCCTGGCTCCCGGTGCTCTGGGCTCTCTTCAAATGAGGGAAAAGGCAAGCAGGGTCTTTGGAGACAAAGGAAGGGCAGTGCTGTGCTTCCTGGCCTGGTGTGTGGGCTATTTGCCTGTTCAGCTCAGTGGCTTCTGCTGTGGTCGGAGTTTCCATTCAGGCAGACAAACCGAGATGCCGAGCTTCTGAGAGTCTATTCTTCTTCCAGACCCTCCCCAGCAGCGGGATCTGACTTCCCTTTCCTGTCTCAATCCACGTTGCCTGAGCATCTTCATGGCGTCTCCCTAGAGGGACTTTTCCTTGAAAGGCACACATCCTCACTCATGTGAAGACCAGACACAGAATTAGGATTAAGAGGAAGGACACAGACAGGCAGGTCCATGAGCACAGGGATTCTCGGCTTGCTCTGATGATCAGTGCAGTCCATGGCATCCCGCTTATCCTGTTCTCGAAACCCCAGGTGGGGGTCGTAGGTTCCAAGAGGAGTCTATTTCTGCATCTTAGTAATCTTTCCTGGAAAAGCCTCCGCAAACTTGCCCCTATATAACTATACAGAAAAGTCACATCTGTAGCTAGCTTCTCCTTCTAGGTTAGAGCAGAAGGAGGGGAATACAATTGAGTGAGCTAGCCATAGAAAGGGAATGCTCAAAGGTGCTGCACATTCAGCAGCCCAGTCTTGGGAAAGAACTCTCATCACCATTACTATTATCATTGTTATTGTAATTGCATTGCTGGGAATCAAAGCCAGAGGAGCCTCATGCAAGTTAGGCCAGCACATTGCTACTGAACTATGGTCCCAGCCCCAAACAGTGAATCCTTGTATTTCCTTTGTTCGTTCTATACAAATGTCCTTATCCTTAAGTACAGCAGATTTTTAGGTGCTCTTCATTCCCCACTTTGTATGTCTGACTCCTTCTGCTTTCTTCTATCCCCTCTGCCTCTCTCTCTGTCTCTCTCTCTCAGCAGCTGCCTGTTTTGGGAGTCACTTTGTCTTTCTAGGATTGAAAGAGGAGAACCGGGTGGTGGGAAAGAGGGAATAAGGGTCCCAAGCCTGGGGGAGGGGAGGCACTTTCAGGACACACAGACTGAAGTAGGCACAGAAGGCAGCAGAGAGTATTATGACCATTATCATGCTAATCTGTTTACAAGGCTCTCTTTATTCATTAATCTTTGAATGGCAGAATTTCTTCTCCAGCCTGAAATAAGAACCACCTGTGCCTCTTGGACCCAAAAATAAAAGTAGAGAGGACAAATGACACGTTGAAGCAGGAAGGGGGAAAAATTAAATACATACAAAAGGATTCAATCCCAGCCCTTCTGTCAGATCTCTGCATAGATGATCTCACAGCTCGCAGGCTACAAAATGACCACTTGGCAATGGGCGGGGGGTGTGCAGCATCCAACATTATCCAAGTTCAGAGGCTATCATTAGGGAGGGAGACAGTGCAGTGAAATTATTAAATGGTCTGCTTTTTTTAAAACCCAAACTTAGTGTGTCTTTGTTAATCGGGGTTAATCCGAACACTTTTTACTGGCACTTTAGAGGCACCAGTTAGCTTATTAAAGGAAACTTAGGTTCTCAGGAAATTCCTCGTGACAGAAAGCTAACCTGGAAAAGGACATACTCTCTGCGCAGAACCCCCTTGTCTAGTACACCTGAATTAAGCATGGCTACAGCCACATGGGCTACAGTCCTGTCCGTTGCATAAGGCATAGATGGTTTACCATACCTACACTGCCCTTGCAAACACTGCCCTGTTATAATACTGAGTGGAAGACCCAGGACCCGGAGATAGAAGGACATCAACTTTCCTTGTCATTATTTCTCAGGTGGCAGAAATGGCAGTTGTAATGTCTACAGAGGGGACATAGTCATGTCTGGGCCTGAGCATCGTCTATGAAGAATGCATCAAAGCTGTAGGGATGGACCAGCTTCCCTATGGCTTTCCATAGGACCTTAAATTCTCCAGATAACTGTTCTAATTTAATCCTCTGATCCAGAGACTTAGTTATTTAGTTATAGTTAGCAAACCTTATTCTTCACATCCCGTGGTCCTGGAGATGGAAGAATCTGCTCTTCAGATGAGGAACTTCAGCCTCATGAGAGAGGGTGCACTGCACCCAGTAAGTCTAAGCCAGGACCCAAACCAAGACATTTCACTTTCTAGTTCTGTGCTTTTTCAGTTTTTAAAAGTAACTTTATATTATGATTTCCTAGTAGAGTGAAGCTTTTAAAATGAATTCCTCAACTGTCCGTGGCACTGTTTATTTATCTGTAAAGTAAGCATTGTAATTTCCCCATTGATTTTTTTCTTAAAGTTTCTCCTGAGCTGGGGCTGTCCCATGCATCTCAGTGTCTCCCAAGGCACCGACCTTACCCAGTTCTGCATACAGAGCTACTCGGTAAATGCTGGCTGTAGAGGAGGTGAAGGCATGAGTGAATGTGACTTGTAACTGGGCTTCTCCAGTGATCTCCTTTATTAAATGATTTTCCTAAGTCACATGCAAATGCTCAGCCCGTGTCTTCCAGAGAAACAATGGCACCTTGGGCAGTGACAGTGGAAGGAGACCCGAACTGCAGAGGGTTGATTACGATCGTCAAATTGGGTTGTCATTTGTTGTTGTCAGAGTGTCTTGCCCATGACTTGGGAAAGCCGAGAGGCCTTGTGGGTCTGTTAACCTCTAGGTCGGCGCTATCCCTTGCAGGAGACAATGCTCTTTTAGCTACTTCAAGAATCTGTTCAGGATATTGGAACTGCATCATCTGCCTGGAACAGGGAAGAACCTCTATAAGACCATGGGGGTATTTGATAAGTATTTGTCAAATAATAAATGAATGTGCAATCATTCTCAACTGCTCATGCTCAACTAGTCCATGCATTCAAAGTCTAATAGCAGACTGGGTAACTGGTAGCTTCCCTTTCAAAGTACATGATTCTTTGAATTACCTGAAACCTCTTCTGACTCAGAAATGTTAGCCAAGATGACTCTTCCCTCTTGAATCTGCATTCTGACTTGAAGACGCTGGGCCTGTGGACCTATAGCTCAGACTGACAATTTCTATCTGCATTCCAAGCCTCTGCTAATCTCTATGGCCTGGCATGATTACCTCCTAGGCCTATGCTGACTCCGGTCTCTGAAAGCAGCCATTCAGAGAGGTCAGAGGCCGTGGCCCAGATAATTTGGGTGGGCGGAGAGGAAGGTTAACAAAATTGCTGTTTTGTTAAATCCAACTTGCTTCTCAGAGGCATGTGCCTGGCATATTTGGGTCATTAAATACAAAGACAGTCTGCTTAAGAATCATGCCAGCAAGATATTTTCAGATCACACCTAAATGGCGTGTGTGCTGCCTGCCAAGTGGTGCTTTCCTGTGTGTGTCTTTGTCCTCACCACCCACCGGTCTGTGTTAGGCCGAGGTGCGCTGCACTAAAGGCAACATCGTTCATTCTGGGATCACAGACCTTTTCATAAACACTCAGTCACTTAAGACTCTTGTGAGTTAAATAAATAATAAGCTCCTTACCCTTTGAACAGAACATGAAGCCTAAATATTGAAAAATTAGGCAATTTAGCCCAAGGCAGAATGTGCAGAGAAAGCATGACCTGGTGAGCCAGACCTAAGTGCCAGCAGCAAGGATTTGGATCTGTAAACATTTCGCTAATAGCAGATTGCAGGAAGACTTGAAAAGGGTCTTTCAGCCAGTCTGTTAGCTTTTACTCAGCACCTGGTGTGTGCCCAGTACGAAGTTAGGACCCATTCAATGGGCCCAAAAGGGCTAATACATGCACCGTTGCTTTCTTCCGAGACTTACAAAGCGTTCTTTCAATTTGCTGAGCACACTCTGGGTACCAGACGGATCAATGTGAACTATATATAAAATATTAAATACTGGAATGCAGACAGCACGCGATGTTAGAGGCAGAGAACAATTGCTTTGGGGTAGTGATCGTGGAGATAGTAATGAACAAAAATTGGGTCTAAGAGTCGAAAAGTGGATAGAAGTGAGGTCAGCAGAAGGTCATGGAGTATCATATGGGAGAAGAATCAAGCGAGCCGGCACAGAAAGGGGATGCCATGTCTGTAGCATATCTCTCTGTGTCAGTTTTCTGACTGCCAACAATAAAGGAAACCATACTGGGTGGCAGTATGCCACCACCGGAAATATAGCTGAGGGTGACTAATATGTCGGTAACTTCCAGGGTAGATGCTCTGTGGTCACATGCTGTCGCAGGACAGTGGTACTATTGCATGTTTCTCTCTCTTTCAAAATGTTTTCTTTTCCCTTTTTGAGATTATAATATAATTATCTCCTTTTTCCTTTTCCTTTCCCCCTTCCAGGCACTGATGTTTCTGGGGAGCTTCTCTGTGAAACAAGGCTTCCAGGGCATTTTTTTTTTGGAGTCCCCTGTCTACTGTTTAGGACCTTAGGGGAGAGGGAGCCCCCTCTTTATATGTCACAGCATAGATAAAGATTAGCTACACTTAGGTGTCCCTGAACCCCTCCTCTCTCAGACTGAGTGAGCTCTGTCTAGAATTTTCAGGCAGGTGTTCCCATAAATAATGCAGCTAAAAATACTTCCAGCAGCAGCTGGGGCTTCCTTAGCTCTGGGATGGTGGGACCACAGCATCCCAGCTCCTTGGCCAGGTGTGTATCATCCCTAGAAAGTAGGAACACACTCCAGTCGCGTTCTTGAGTAGACTGAGGTCTCCTTTTTGTTGGAGGAAACACAACATTTATTTCATGTAATTGTTACCTGGAAACAGGTGTTCTTGGCTTGAAGGCACCAGAGCTTAAAAACAGGTCAGCTAGTAGGCCCCCACTAGGGAACGACTGTGTCTTTAGAGGGGTAGGTAGAGTCTGTATTGTTGCCATTCTGTCCAGGTCTTCTCCATTGCAGACCGTTGTCCAGCAGAACTTCAACGTGATTACTTTGTATTTGTTAATCATAATGTTGATGACTGTTCGTACACTGGCAGTCTTTTATTAAACACCTACCGTGTGTCAAATACCAAGCTTATTTCCTGACTTATGTAACCCTCTAAAGTGCATTGGTGTAGGCTCTGTGCTGTAGAGAACAGAAGTTCTTTTTGCTTGGATTCAGAAACCAGGATTTGAAGAAGCATACTTTGCCTATACATGTTTTGAGTCAGAATTGGAACTATGGATGCATTATTATGAATGATATTTGCATTCCCATTATAATTTTCATGTAATATGGCAGGCTTTAACCCTTCTCCTTGGCTCTAAGCTTGCCAAACACATTAATACATAATATATAATAATTAATCTTTGTTTTTGGCATTATAGCATATCCAAGGTAGAATTTGGGGAAACTTACATGTTTCTTTTAGCAAGGGAATATGCCATCTCAGCATATAAAGACAACCCAAGTAAATGTCTTCAGCTTCCCATGAAAATCTGAGGATGTAGTCCTGGGGCAGGGGACGGGGTGAGGTGTTTCAAGCATTGTTCTTATAGGCTTAGCCATAGTCCATATAATCAAAAGAACATTGGACAACCAGGAGTATTTAGGGTGTGGGTGACAAATGTGGTTTTCAGTACAAATCTGTGTTCCTCGTACTCATCACTGTCACATGAGGAGGATCTAAACGTCAGTGAGGAACCAAATTCTGAGTGAGTTGCCTAGGCTTTGGGTTAAACCTAGCCTATGCCTTTACTTTTATAAAAATCAATACTAATACAATTTATATGTAAGTGAGACCAAGTTAGACTCTTTGACCATCAAGACTTTATGTCAATGTGGTGGAAATACTGTGTCAGGATCTAGTTCAGAGGGTGAGGTCATTTCCCACATTTCCAGTTACAAAAGGTGGAGCTACCGTGCTATGACAGGGAGGCAGACAGAGTTTGAGTCTGTTGAAACCTGCGATTGTAGTTCAATTTTCCCAGTCTTCAGAATCAATTGTCCTCCCCCAAGATGAACCACCTTAGACCTAGCTGGAAGAGGAAGAGCTTGTCCTCAGGATCCAGCCAGGGGACAACTTTTGGTTGACACCAGAAGTGTTTCAGAATTCCACTCAGTTTCCCATGGACAAGGACCCCATCAGATCTGATAAGTGGAGCAAGCTATAGGGCCTGGCAAGAGCTGGAGATTTGCATTTTTGTTTAAAACTGAGGGAGGGCAATGAGAGTCTCCTTGCTCTTCTCCTAGCTCCAGGGAAAGCTAGGAACCTCCTTTCTGAAATCAAGAGTAAAATGCAGAATCCTAGGCATGATTTCAAAAATATTTCAGTTCCAGGACAGTTAGAGGACACAGAAGTGGGCACCCAAAAGAGGCCGCCATTTTTACTTGGATTGGGGATTTGAAAACATTTAGCTTTTAATCTGAGTTGAAAATACTGTATTTGCAGGAGATCGGAGAGTCAGTTTGCGGCATATTGAAATCACTTGAGGACATTTTAAAAGTCTGTTTATGCTCTGGTTCAGAATTTCAGGGTGTGGGGAGACGTCTGCTTAGGTATCTTTGGGAAGCTCCCCAGGGGATACTCTGCTATCTCTCACTAAAGTGCAATTCCCCTGTTGTAGATCTCCTCATGGCAGTATTATCTTTGTTTTCATCCAGTGCACATCTCAGCAATGGTACCACATTCCTGCCCTCAGAGTTGCAAGTGTCTGAGCTTCAGGAAGCTCCTGTGGTCCATGCACCTCTGAAGTGCGTGTGTGTGGCCCATGAATGCATGCATTTGTTTGCTTTCCTGGGCACATGGTATGTGCTCTGCTCCTGGCCCGTGACATGTGATCTGAGCAGTGTGTCCATGACAAGCCTGGGCAAACTGACTCTCCGTGTGTCACCCTGTCTGCAAACAGAGTCAACATCCTCAAGGTATAGCTCTGAGTCCCCACACTGACCTTTTCGTGAAACATTATAATCAAGTTGAACATTTCCAGTTTTACCACAAATGTTTGCCCTGTGGGAAAATACTTCCCTACATTTTTTGACAATTGATTCTGAGTTTAAAGAACTAATTTGTATTGAATGCAAAACATCCAGCCTCACATGGAAACTGGAAAGTCCCCAAGTCCAGACTGGTCCAACAATAAGTGTTTATTGTAAAGACAAAGGAAGCAATGAAAGATTGCAGTTCTCTTTTGTTCATTGTTTTCTTTGTTCTTTTCTTTTCTTTTCTCTCCTCTCTCTCTCTCTCTCTCTCCCTCCCATCCCCTTTTTCTCCCTCCCTCCTCCTTTCTTTCTTCCTTCCTTTCTTTGTTTTTTTCTGCCTGCCTGTCTGTCTGTCTGTCTCTCTCTATGTTTCTTTCCCCCCTTCTTCCTCTCTTTCCTTCCAGTGGCTCCCATGATCACAGGCTATTTTGTAGATATCTGGGCTCATAGGAAATGTCACCCTGCCTGGATTCTAAACTCGTCGATGGCTGGCAAAGCCTGCTGATCTTATACCAGATGAGAGCACTGTGCTGTGCCCCCCACCCCTAGATTCTGAAGTGAACACACTGACCTCTTTCATGGACATTTGGACTCACAGTAGACACCTGACAGTCTGAAATCAATGTCAACATTTCACCAGCACCTAGAGTTCTTCCCACAAAGGAGGAGATGCTTCTGAACTCCTTGTGTGTCTAAGAGTCCTGGGGGTTTCTTCACTGGGAAGAAGTCCCAGACACAGAAGCTTCTGTTTCTCAGCCAATCGCAAGGATGGTATCTTGGCTGGTGCACTAGTAGAAAGAAGGCTCGCCTAGAGACATGTTGTCATTATACCATGAATTCTGCTTCTAGGAATAAGTTAGTGTCCTCCAATAAGCTGAATGGTATGTGGGCAAAGGGTGGTGAGATGCCTATTAAGGTAGTGGAAATGCCCTGTGCATTATTCATGGCATTGTGATCTCTGATTCCTGGGAAGTGATTCTGTTGTCTTGGACCTAGGTTGGCTTGAGTTTTACGTCATTTCCTTGCTGAGGTATAGTCATAGTGACTGTGAGTGACCTCTTGCATAGTGATAGCACTGAGGGTGTCCACTGTCTGCAAAAGAATATCAGGATGCCTTTGGTAGCATCATGTCCTATTTACATAGATGAATAGGGAAGGTGGCTGAGCAGGCAAGGTCAAGGGCAGATGTCTATAAAACATCTTCTAGTCCCAATGATTTGGAAATATTCTGGAGCTCACGGTGACTGTCTTCTTCAATTTCTGGAACTGGCCTCCTGGTATTATCACCCATGGAGGTTTTCCAGTTGTACCATGAGGTGAAAAATCTGCCAAACACAAGGTCCATCTGGCTCACGACTCTTCCCTCCCTAACGTCCTGAGCAGACTGTAGGCTGTGAACTTGGGAGCAAGAGGGCCTTCTCCATTCTCTGTGTTAGGATCTGGTGAGGGCACTGTTTTGAAGTTTCAGTGGCTCCGCCTGCTAGACTGGGTGTTTTGAACCTGGTGCAGGTTGGGATGGATGGCGGAAGAAGAAGGATAATGACTTTAAAAACAAGTGAATTCTTGAAGCTAGAGAGCATTGTTCTGGAAATACAGTTATTTCAGCCGCGAAATGCCTTCTAAAGCATTTCATCTAGATTTCCCCACTCTCTCATTTGCTGGCATTGTTGTGATTAAAAATCAAAGGTCTCTCCACCAAAGGGTCGTGCATGTTTTACAGGTGTGTGAATGCTGCACTTTTTATTATCGTCTCATTAAGAGCCAGCCAGGGCTTCTCTGTTTTCTCCCCGGATTTGGTTTCCCTGGTCCCATCCCGAGGACTGGCAAATGGGTGCTTGTATTCGCAACTTGATCGACGGGCGCTTATCATTTACCTGTTCCCTGTCTGCAGCCTTACTGGTCATCTCCTTGTCATGTCAGCCTGCATTCCAGGTACCAAAGATGTACATCCTGGAAGAATCCAGACAGGAGCCTTGTCCTCCTGGTGCTTCCATTTTAGTGAAGAAAATCGATAATAAATATGACACAACGCAATGTAAAATGATAAGCTGCCTACTAACGTATGTGTATTTTTTTTATTTTTCAACTCTATTTTAACTGGACCAACTCTTCAGCTTCAGGCTTCCTGGCATGTGGCCCCCTGTCTGGCTATGCCTGGCTGTCACAGGTTATAGCTGTCTGCAGGGCTCAGGCCCTTGCTCTGTAGCCACTCCTGTTACAGAATCTTCTGGCTGCTCACCCAAGCCTTAATCTCTTATGCCTCAATCAATGGGTTGTGTGCCGTCTCCATTCGGATGCTCATTTTTTAATCCCCGCCGCCTCCCTCAATGTCATCCTGTTCCATTTTTTCTTATAGACTTCTGGGTCCTACTGTACCTGCTGATTACTTAGTGGAGAGCACTGGACATCTCCCTTAATTAATTCCATCGATCTGAAATCCCACAAGGTTCAAGGTCCTTAGATTTCTGAAGGAGCTAAATGGAATGTCTAAATTCCAGCCCTTTCCTTCTACAAATTGTTTTGCCACAAGTAACTGGGAAGAAGTGCTGCGGTTGTGTTTGCCAGAAGAACAATATTAATCTGCAGAGGATTCTGCATTGTGTGCATGTGTGCGCGCGTGTGCGTGTGCGTGTGTGTGTGTGTGTGTGTGTGTGTGTGTGAGACATGTGTCTGTACATACACACGGCTGTGGAAGAGGGAGAGGACTATGTCAGGTGTCCTGCCCTGTCTTTCTCCTCCCTATTTCACTGAGACAAGATCTCTCACTGAACCTGCCGCTCACCATTTTCCCAGTTAGCCTAGCTCAGAGACCTTCCTGTCTCCGTGCCACCACCCCCAGCTCTAGAGGTACAGGTATACATGTCGACCCCCAGCTTTTATGTGGCTGTTTTAGATCTAATTTCAAGTCTTTATGCAAACACCTTGCCCACCAAGTCATCTCTTGAGCCTAGATTCTGCATTTTATTTTTATTTATTTAATTTTTATTTTTTGGCCACCTCTTTGACCATAAGATGAAAGAAAAAATAGGTTTGAATTATTTTTATTTCATTCTCCTTTCCTAGGTCCCATCAGGAATCTACACACAATTCTCTTCTCCTGGCCATCTGTCTCCTTTGTCCTTTAATTGCATGCTTCTGGCTCCCCTAGATGTCCATCTTGGTGGCCAGTGACTCCTTCCTTTCTTTGAAGATGTATATGGCCATCACAAAGGGTATACAGTCTTTGCCCACGTCTTCTTTCTCAAGACCAGTGGTCCCAGGTCTATATCCGAAGGCCATGGCCAAACACAATGGCCTTGACTGTGAAGACTTAGACACAGATGGCTTCCTTGTGACCCTGTGAATAGCGAGCAGAGAATGTCTAGGAGGAAAGTCATCAAATCTGTTTCAAGGGCCTTTGGAATACAGGAAGAGCAAACCTTCCTCAAAGAGGCTCATAAGTCAGTGCTGGAAGGAACTTAAGACATCACGAGTTCACCTCTTTAATTTTATAGGTGTGCAGGTGAAATAAGTGAACCAGAACCCAGTGAGCACTTGCTATCGACCAGGTCCGAGGCTAGACTTTAAATGTGTGTGTTCTCAGAATGGGCAAGAACCTGTGTTGTCCATGATAAAGCTGCTACTAACCCCCAGTCTCACCCCAAACATCACACTGCCATTTTTTTAACCCAAATGTCTTGGGAGAGGGATGAGCGATTGATGGGTTGCCAATGGCTCTTGGGCTCACTCTTCCCATGCCTCAGATCTGCTCTGCTGCTGCCCGCATAGACGCATGCCAAAAGCTGCTTCTCTAGAAAATGGGTGGCATAGCTGGTTTGGTTGTGCTTGGGACATTGACAATCATCAAAGAGTTAATGTTGGATGAATACGGATGGATGGTAGATGGATGGAAAGGATTGGAGAGAGAGACATGCAGATAAATATTGTCCTTTCTCACAGGACAGTACATGTGACAACCAGAAGCTGTGTACATGGTACAGGGGCAAGAAGCCCATTTGGAGGAGGGTGTGTGTGTCTCTAAAAGGACTTTTATCTCTCTGCCAGAACCAGCCCAGCCGCTGAGCCTCATGATGCCTGCGGCTGAGGAAGACTCTGTTGCTATGCGCCGGAAGCTTAATTTTATTATTGCTCTCCCCTATTTAATGTCTGTCTCTCAGGCAGCTGGTGATGTTTTAATGAAGCTGGAATTGTATAGTCTGTAGCCCTGGATAATCATAAGCTGCCGAGTCAGAATCAAATTAATAATTCATGAAATTAAAGTGTATAATTAATTTGAACCGTGCAGATGAGAAGAAGGGCCAGAGCCCAGAACCTGCAAGGAGCTGAAGTGTGGGGAATGTTTATTTTCTGAGCTCAGCTTCTATTCCATGTCTATCAGCAGACATCTGCATGCACGTGAGATGGCACATTCTGTGGGTCTCCGTGGATTTGTGCTTGCCCAAAACAAGGTGCTTTCGCTTAAGACTTGAAAGGATTTTCTTAGAAGCTTGGCAGCATTTTAATTGGTTTTGAGTTACACTTTGCAAGTCCCAGAAAAATCATGTTTAAGGAGAAATGAGATGGTCAAAGTTTTACAGGGTTAACATGAAATCTTATACATTGTGGGATCTATAGAAAGCTCTGTTAAGAATTTTATTCTTTGGGGGCTGGAGAGATGGCTCAGAGGTTAAGAGCACTCACTGGCTGCTCTTCCAGAGGTCCTGAGTTCAATTCCCAGCAACCACATGGTGGCTCACAACCATCTGTAATGAGATCTGGTGCCCTCTTCTGGCCTGCAGGCATACATGTAGGTAGAATGTTGTGTACATAATAAAAAAAAAGAATTTTATTCTTTTTGGCATGTCCAGAGGGCATAAATGAAAAATTAAAACCAAATCCTGTTAATAGACTCAATAATCCTTCCCCATAAACATGGGGAGAGGGGAAGGGAGAGAGGCAAATGCCAATAACTTCCTTCCTCTGGACAGAGTGGCGATATATTTTATGTCCTCCCTCTCTCTCTCTCTCTCTCTCTCTCTCTCTCTCTCTCTGTGTGTGTGTGTGTGTGTGTGTGTGTGTGTGTGTGTGTGTGTGTAGTGTGCATGTGTATGAACATTTATGTTGACACTAAAGAGTTACATCATATACATGATCATGGGTATGTGCTACATGGGCACGCACACACACACGCGCGCACACAATTTTAGTGCTATACTAAAAGCACCACGGTGAAAGATAAGCAAGGTTCCTCGTGGGATAGAAAGCACATTGTCAAAGTACTGTGGTCTTTCTTGCGTGGATCTTCTGGGTCACTGTGCAGTGTTGGTCTCTACTATATTTCCTGGTGTAAGATGGAGGACTTCTCCTCAGTAATGGGATTTGTAAAGCTTGCTGGGGCTCTCTCAGGGCCCTTTATTGGGTCTTGAGGGATGCCTATGTAGGTGGGTCCATTTTGGCTTTTGAATGATGAGTTCAGTGGTGCCTAACATCTTTGGATTCTGCTATTTATTTAAAAAGCCTTCCCAGAGAGAAACCTCCTAATGAAGACTGCTTCTTCTCCCAGCAGAGACGAGAGAAAGAGGGAGAGAGAGAACAAGATTGGAGTCTGAGTTGTCCATTTCTCCTTGTCAGACCTTTGAGAGTTCTTGTTCTAAAGGGACAGATGACAGGAAGCTATGATACAGACTAATGGTGCATAAGCCCCCAAAGGTTTGGGCTGAATTGAGGCTCAATTGACTTTTCATTCTTAGGTCTTCAGAATGGTTATTTGTCCCTCAAATAGAGGCCTTTGCTGTGCCTTCCTGTTGACACATTTAACCAGGAACACAGTCTCTCTTCCAACAGAATGTAGCACACAGCGTCTCTTCAAATTCTTTATCTTGGTGATCTCCGCCACTGGCTTTGGTTGCTATCACCTTGAGCTCCAAGATCACATTCTCCTTCCCACGGGAAGGACTTCAGCCCTCGGCGCCTTGCCGGACAGCCTGATGACCCAGGAACACATCGTCAGGCTCTGCTTTATGTGTATCCTTCCTCAATGTGTTGTGAGTCTGGCCGTCTCAGGCCAGCACACAGACAAGGAACAGTCGGTGTGCACCCTACACCAAATGCTTTTCAGGACCAAAATAATGGCCCTCTAATATGTTCTGTCTTCAAATACTTTGCCTATATGACAAAATTCTCATTGGGAAGTCACTGTTTATCATTTTTGGGACAAAGAAAGCCAACTTATGGGGGTCGAGACCACCATGGTTTGCCCCAGGCATCTAGAGTGCTAAAGTACTTGGCATGATGGTAAGATTTGTTCTGGTTTCTACTCGGTGGAAGCAGTCTTTGGTGATCCCAAGATTTAGAAATAAAATGTTACTACCTTGAAGCTTCTGGAATTTCTTTTTCTTGTCTGTCTCCTTTCTTAATGGAAAGTTGCTTATTGTTGAATAAATTGCCATCTTAGAGGAAAAGAATTCTGCTACATGATCATTTTGTTTGGCCATTCTAGCCTTCAATGTTTAATCTACTTTTTAAACATCATTAAGATTACTCTTGCACAATTAGAATTTGGGTGAGGTCCCCCCCCCCATGTAGTTTGGTCAACTCTCAGTTGCCTTACCTCAGGGAAGGGTAGATTTGTTATTCAATTGTGTTGATTAAACTTTAAAGGCTCCCCCTCCCCACAGTGTCAGGATTCCTGGATAGAGCAGGGATGGAACAGAACAATTATTACCTCTGATTGGCATGTGATCCATTTCATCACCTATGTGGCATTTAGCCCTAAATATGGCTAGAACCAATTGAGTAACTAATAAATAATTAAACAAACAAACAATCCCCAAGACCGGCCAAATCTGGATGAGTGAATGAAACCATGTCAAAGAAATATATGAAATTATTGGCATGCCCACTTATCTATTTCTAAGTTAACACCATGTGTAACATCATTGAGTATAAAATAGAGGATATGGGATATAAAATGGTCTTTCAAAAGTTTTGTGAGGAGAGAAATACCTACTAAATCCTGTAAGGACCAGATAAAATATTATTGATGGAAACAGCCCCAAGCTTACAAGCCATGAAATAGGCCTGCAGGCCGTTAGAAGAGAATAGGGGTGGGGTGGATAGAATGAACTTCTGTGGGGCTAAGGCCTCTCAGCAAATCCCTCTATGCTAGAAATAGAGAAGGATTCCTAGATTCTTAGCCCATGAACATCTCACGCTTCCACAGCACTGAATGACGCTGCACTTCGGTTCATGGGGCTTCCAGTCTCAACTTCTGGTCACTTCCTTTTGGTCACATGCTCACTCCAACAATGCAAAATGCTGTGGTTGATTTTTAAGAAGTAACATCAAGGTTAGGCTTGATTAAGTTACAGACCCCAGAAAGGAGGGCTTGACCCTTAAGCAGCTACTGAATGAGTTACAGCCCTCACCACTGGGCATGCACATAAGGAATGTCTAATGAAATCCAGCAATTACCATACTGAATTTATGTATTTGTTTAATGTACACCCTTAATGCCTGCCTGATGGTCTTAGAAAATCTGTACAATCTGTCATTTTTTATTTTCTAAATTTTTAATTATATATGTATTTATTTATTGTATGTGTGTGCATACATATGTATGCATATGTGCATACTGTTATGTGCACGTGCAAGTTTAGCAGACAACTTGTGCAAGTAGGTTCTTTCCTTTCACTATGTGTGTCCTGGGGATCCAGTTCGAATCATAAGGGTTGGTGATTCGAGCTGTCCTGAAAGTCTAATACTCTGCCTGTGGAGTTTTATTTACTAGGCTCTGTGCTCTATTAGTAAAGCTATATTTGGTCAAAATTTAGAGGAGCATCGTTCTTACGGTGGGCATTTAATAATATCTTTTTTACAGTCACATGTTTTAGAAAGTAAATAGGAAAATAACCTTTCTGGAGTGGTCCGTAACGTAGAGCTTGGAGCTGTAGCTCTTAGTGTGGGTCTGCTGTCTTACGGCATCCTGTAACATGAGGGGCCGGCTTGTTGGGGTATCTGTCCCGCCCGGTACCCCACAGCCAGCAAGCCCCAAGAAAATCACACAGAGTCTACATTAGGTTATAAACTGATTGGCCCATTAGGTCAGGCTTCTTATTAGTCCTTGTAACTTATATTAACCCATTATCATTATCTATGTTAGCCACATGGCTTAGTACCTTTCTCAGCATGGCTCACATGTTGCCTCTTCGGTGGTCTGGGCAGGAATGGCAGACGAAGCTTCTTGCTTCCCAGAATATTCCTGTTCTCATTGCCCCGCCTCTACTTCTTGTCTGGTTGACCCACCTATACTTCCTGCCTGGCCAATCGGCGTTTTATTAAAATACATGATTGACAGAATACAGACAATTCTCCCGTACCAGCATCCACTTGTACAGTTGCAACTCCCATCCGATCTTAAGTATTAGGAATCATTCAGAGTGTCACACACATGTGCTAGTAAGGGAACATGGGTTTAGTGGATCAAAAGCTTTCCTACACTGAGGATGACTCATGGCCTCTTTGGCACCTGCAGTGGTAGCATCTGCCCTCGTCTTTGTCAGCTGATAGAACTGGGGTATAGTTCATTGCTGTAGTTCAAGGGAGGCTTCTTGTTTGAATGCCCAAACCTTCGTGGAGTACTTGTGAAAAGATGTCTGTTTCTGCTCCAAACTGGAGACCCATTCTCCCTCCTCCTCGCAATGTTTCCAGTGTGACTTCCTATGTTTGATTCCCTTCTTGTGGTCTTCTGCTAAGGAGAGGAGGAGACAGACAGATGGGCATTAACAGCAACAAAAATGGCAGATGCGCCTTCCTGTTCATCCTGGTGGGAACTGGGCATAGCTGTGGCCAAGCTAGGCAAACTTGAAGATTGTACTTCTTGGGGACACAAACTAGAAACCCATAGGGTTAAAGAGGTTCGGTGCAAATGCACTCTCCCTTCCTGTGCAAACCAACAATTTACATGCTTTCCAAAGGGCTAGAATTAATTCCTAACTTTCAGGAATTATTTATTATCATTATAACCATTTCACCACAGGCAGCAGATAACACATTATTCAGAATTATAACACATTTTGATTTAGACAAGGAAAAGAATAATGAAGTTGAAAGAAATGCAGCAAATGTGAGTATTCATGCTAACAACATATTCCACTCATTGCAAGGGAGGAAGTATTCTCAGACAAAGAACTGATCATTTTTCTCAGAGTACAGCTTTTGCTTTTGTTATTGTTTTGCCTTGGGCCCCTGGTCTCACATTAGCACACTGGTCAAGACCCATTGGGTAGTTTTTAGCTGTAGGATGTGTCTCTGTCCTGATGGTCTTTTCCACCTACCCCAGCGTAGCTTTGTCTACACAGGGTGAGGTTTGCAAAGCCAGTCAGAGGCACTGGATAAGCCAAGTCGCTTAGCTCACTCTAACTTCTAGGAAACCACACGGAAATTATAGGGTTGCTGCTGGTAGGCACCTCGGTTGCGTGAAGTATTGGCGCTCTTCTGTGCTCCGCTGGCCATGGCCGCTTCTCCTTTCCACACATCTTATCAGACATCTGAATAAAGGTGGCTGACATACATTTTCCAGTTGAATTTTCAAGCAGCACAGGAACTAATCTTAGAGAGCCAAAAAGTGTATGCAGTTGAATTCCTACAACGAACAGGAAATAAATTTTAAATAATCTGTGTCAAGTCACTGGAATACAGCTATTGATTAAAAAGTGAATCTTCACTAAATGATATGGTATTGATGGATTCATGCACTGTGAAATGCTCAGATTTGACCTACTGAGTCATCTTTTGTCATTTATCTGTGTGGTTTTATTTATGTCTTGCTATTTTTCTTCCCCCTTTCCCTAATCTTTATCATCAAAAATGTTTATTAAGAACTCACCTGTGAGGGTAGCAGCAGGCTGGACTGGCTCTCTATGGGCACCTACTATGAAAGTGGTCAGAAACACGCCAGCTTTGTTGTGTAAAAATGCCCAGGTTTCTACATGGGTGTGTGTATAGTTTACTAATAATGGAAATACTTATTCAACATTTCCTGGGTCTGGATCAGTTCAGGCAACTCACTTAACCTTTTAAAAGAAAAATATGAGTCAGGTACAATTATTTCCCTTCTTTTACAGTTGAGGAGCCCTGGGGCCTAGAGAGGTTAACTAACTTGCCCAAGGTCTCGCGACTTGCAAATGGTATTTTTAGGCAACCTTCACAGGCTGTCTGCCTCACAAGTCCGTGCCCTTCAACAATATGCTGTACTACCTTCCGAATATATGTGCAGGAACCAATGGTTAGATAAAAAGAACTAATGCTGGGCTGGAAAGATGGCTCAGAGGTTAAGAGCATTGCCTGCTCTTCCAAAGGTCCTGAGTTCAATTCCCGGCAACCACATGGTGGCTCACAACCACCTGTAATGGGGTCTGGTGCCCTCTTCTGGCCTGCAGACATACACACAGACAGAATATTGTATACATAATAAATAAATATTTAAAAAAAGAACTAATGCTAACAATTGTTATTGTAATTTTAATGAGCCAATACTAGCAAGTGTTTCCTCAGAGTGAGACTGAGCAGATAACGCATTATTTAGAATTATAACACGTTTTGATTTAGACAAGCAAGCACCCAACATGCATGGTCTTAACAACAGCATCCCACATCGAATGTTTAGAAGCAGTCCTAGTTTCCAAACCTGCCCTGTGCTACCGAACTAGTGAAAAGTAGAGACTCTTAGCATTGGGGTGGACTCTGGGAAGCTTTAGGATATCCTCCAAAGGCTTCCATACTTGCTAGGAGGGTAGCAGGAGGCCAAACTGGGAGGGGCCCATGCAAGAGATTGGGAATAGCAGTGTGTGGAGTGGATGGTGAGAGCAGGAAGAATTCTCTTCCCCGCAGTCTGTTTTTCCACTAGTCCCAGAGTGGATGGCATTATGGGAGGGAGGAAGCAATGGGCAGGGTAGCTCAGTGGCTCGAAGCTCATGTTGTACTGTCACTTGCAATGCCGTCTATTGCCCCAAAGCCTGAAAGACTGGCCTGGCCTGGCCTGGCCAACACACAGTATTGGGTGTAGTATAGGTCTAGGGACTGTGCCGTGTATAACGAAGATGACATCATTAAGGGTCTTTTCCTTGGGTTAGGTCTACAACACAGAAAATTCTCTGGGACACCTCCCTCCTCCCTCTTACCATCCCCCTCTGGCCCCATCACTCTAGAAAGGTCCAGAAGCTCTTGCCATTATCCACAGTTTCTCTGAGGCAAAATCGCTTATGGCTCCATGTACTTCCTATTTGTCACAGCCAAGCAGGAATCAGGTTACTCAGGCAAGTGAGGCTCCAAGATGCAGACCCTGAGAGAGAACTGCTTTCTGTCAGCTGGGCCAAGGCCACAGCAGAGACAGGACACGCAGCCTGGAGTGGCTTTAACTGGCTTCATCCCCAGTGCTAAAGAAGTAACTCAACAGTCACAGGCGGCTACATTTAGACATTTTCTCTCCTTTGAGGACTGCTCAACACCTGTGTCTAGCTAGCTGTATCTGGGTGACTTTAATTTTTATCCCCATACTTTATTGCAGGCTTCAATTTTCCTCTAATGCCCATATATTTCTGGAGTAGGTGAGAGGCATTCGTCAATCAGAATGAGGTCAGAGAAACCAAGAGCTCCGGATTTATTTAAAATAATTTTTTTTTTGCTAGTATGTTCAGTGTCCATACATGTGTTTATGTATGTGTATGTGATATGAACAATGGGTCGTCTGGAGTCTGGGCTCCTTTACTGAGGAGCCTGAGACTCCTTACAGATGGCCCATGTGGCCTATTTTGCAAGCTTCCTGCCTCTCCTCTCCCCTCTGCTTCCCCGCCCCATCAGACATGGTGATAGCTCATATCATCTTCCCCTTTTCATCAGCCAAAAATAAAAAATAAAAAAACCCGCTCTTGGCTTCTCCTTTGATTTCAGCCTGTCACTTGATGAGGTCCCTGCTATTTATATTTTTGTTTGTTAGGAGGGAGGGGGGAAGCATATAAACAAAGCCCAGGCAAACCAGCGGCCCTGCTGGATATGAAGGGACTCCCTCACCCCTGTGGCAGGAGGACTGCCTAACTGGTATTTAAGAGGGGACCAAGAGGTCCACACTGTGAATGCCAATGAAAGGGTTACTGGGAAATGCAAACAAAAACAACATGCAAATGAGGCTGCCAGCAACAGGTAGACTTAATCAGATGCTGTCAGATGAATTCAGCATCTCCCCGATTGTCGCCTCTCTTTGCCTCCCATTCGGAAGCCCTCATCTGCTCCAGATGTGGTTTAATTTACTGCGACTTGGCTAATTACTGTAATTAAGGATTAATTACTGTTAATTACTTTCACATAAACTCAACGCCAGTCAAAGAGCGGGAGCCTTATGAAGTCTGCCACAGAAGTGAGCTCGGTTCCACGGCCTGTGTGAGCTCGGCAGGTCTCCATGTGTTGCCTGAGCCCCCGCTGCCTTGAAGCTGCGTGCCCCTCCTGTAGCAGCAGTGGGACTGGAGGCCAAAGGTACACAGAGGGTCAGTGCTCATGCCCTCACAGTGTGCCCGGGATCAGGCACTTTCGTGCACAGTGGGCAACCCGAAGGATAGGGCCATGTTGGGGAGAGGGCCCGGATGATCTGCATAGACACCAGCCTTCCCCAGCAAGCCCGAGAGCCAGCCTTGTCCTCTCTTCCTGTGATTACACTGCTGACTCTCTGAGCTGATGAGATGCCAAAAGGCCGTGTAGGTGCTCCAGCCCAGGAGACTTCGTCCATAGGCAATTGGAACAAATAGAGGGAGCGGAAAACAGTGTCCACGTCTCTATTCCTCTCTGACTATTGAATTCTCTTCAAGTATGCTCTTAGTTTTGAAGTTAGAAATAGATTTAAAAAGAGAAAAAAAGAAAAGAAAACGTAAAGGTCCTGCATGCTACTTGCCTATACAAATAGAAGGTCCAATGACACCACCCTAAGTACTTCCTCTCCTACTTTACTCTCCCATGATTCCATTTGTCCCTGCAGATCTTCCTCTGTCGGAGGCAGAGTTCAACCTCTTCCCAGATGAAGACATTGCGCTGTAGTTCACGCGCAATAGCTAATCTCCCATGTCAACAGCCCCAGCCTTCCCATCTCCTCTTACTTTCTTGGCTTCCTTTCTCTTCTCGCTGAGAGACACTCTTTGTAGACGAGACTCTTCTAACTGTGCCCCACACGAGTTTCTTCCATCTTCTCGTCTTTGCTTTATCTGTCATTCCACCCTTGCGACCCATGGACGTTCCCTTCTAACCAAGCCCACAGAACCTGCAGAAACCGTCACAGGCATCCGCCTTCTCAGCTGTATACAATCTTAACCTTCTCATCATTCAGAGCTTCAATGGCAAGCCTTCCCTTCTCAACCCTCTGGAGTCTTCCTTTGATGCCACCTTTGATTATTTTTTCTGTCTCATGTCCCATGGCTTCCCAGTAGTTTAATACCTCCTGTTTTATCTGTCTTCATCTTATCAAACCTCGTTCTTAGCTGGTTTTCACTGTTCTACACATCACTTTTCCCAAGCTCCTCTTTCTTAGCCTCTGGGGCTCAGGTATTTTTGTCCCCTGCGTGGTCAGCTCTCCCCTCAGGTTCTGACATACTGACGCTTGCAGACAGTTCCCGCCTCAGGTCAGCTACACCTGGATATGTCATTTATCAGCCTTTCCATCGCATGGGGTCTGTCTTAGCCCCAGTCCGAGAACTTCTTGAAGTCAGACCATATGCCTCGGTCATGTTGCACCTGGCAGGGATGAAATGCTGTCAACAGCACAATGGGTGTCTTCTGGACCCTGGGCCATATTACCCAGGGTTCTATGTGTCTTTGGCTGTCCACCAAGGAAGGGTTCAGTGACCATGGTTGCTTAGTGTACCACTTTTGCCCTTATCTGGTGCATCTTAATGTGGGGGTGAGCTTGATCTTTGTCTTTTAAGAAAACTTAGTATTAGACTGTTGCAAAAGGCCCAAAGAAGGTACTTTTTGGAGGTAAAATTAAACATTGTAGATACAGAAAAGGAGCAGTGGGCACACTGTGCAGCATGTCTCGTGTGATATGGTACCACCCCTTTACCAAAAGACCCATTTGCACATCAGTGAAGCTGTCTTCATATTGGCTGGATGAAATCACTCAAGTGGAAATTTAGGTCTAAAGCAGGGGTTCTCACCCTTTCTAATGCTATGACCCTTTAATACAGTCTCATGCTGGGGTGATTCCCAACCATAAAATTATTTTCATGGCTACTGTTCTGAATCATAATGTAAATATCTGGTATGCAGTTTATCTGATAGGCAAACTTCAAAGGGACCACAACTGACAGCTTGAGAGCCCCTGGTCTATAGGAGCACTGCATCATCTCATTAAAGAATTCAAGAAATCAACAAAATTAACCTTTAATAAATGAGGTTTTAGTAAAGAGACTTTTTACTAAGTATTGACTCTAAATTTATTGACCGATTAAAGGAAAGTATCTTCCAGAGAACTGTTTGGTGCATTGACCTTTCTGTGTTTCTTTCTGAGTCCACAAATAATGTTCTATTACGTTTTTTCCTTGCTTGGCCAATTTGCAAATGGTTTGTTGGGCTTGTATATGCAGGCTCATGCCTTTACTTGCCGTATATTGGTGCATTGTATATATGATGATTTTTCAATATGCGTTTGCTGATTGTAAGTTTAATGGATCTTAAGATATATGTGATCTTGGTGGGTATGCACTTTATGTCTACAGGAAATCCACCAGATTTTTTTTCTAAGTTTTATTTATTTTATGTTTGTGTATGCTCTATTTGCATGGATGACTTTATGCTAGAAGAGGGCATCAGCTCTCACTATAGATGGTTGTGAGCCACCATGTAGTTGCTGGGAATTGAACTCAGGACCTCTGGAAGAGCAGCCAGTGCTCTTAACTGCTGAGCCATCTCTCTAGCCCCCCAGATCTTATTATTACTATACACTCTGAAGTTAGTTGCTTTTTCTCCTAGAATTTTGTTGTGGAAAATGCATTATTGAAAGTTTAGCTTCCTAGCAGCTGAAGAAAGTATTTCTTATATACAGTGAAGGAAATCAACTTCAGTAGCTCACTTATTGGTGTGTCTCAAATGTAGAAAGTGTAAAGGCTGCAGCTCTGGGTTATGGAACTGCGTCTCATTTCCTGCCTGAATCATTCATTCACCATTTAGACTTCTTCTTTAACGATTTTGTTTGGCAAGGCCTTACCTCAGTTGCTGCATTTGTCATTGCTCGTCAAGTACTATTAGAAGTTAGGGACTGGTTTTGTTTTTGTTTTTCTCTCTGGCTACATGGAAAGAATGTAAGTAGTTCATTTGACGAGCATTTACTGAATGCCTGTTGTATACCGCACACAGTAAAAGACCAGAAGGATAACATGGTACTAAACTGTTCGTAGCAACAGGTTACAGGATAATAAAATTAATAAAGCACCATTAGAAGTAGCAGCAGATACAGTTATTAGACATTTCCCTCTCCTTTGGGTCATATTTTCTTACATTCCTGAGCAGTGTGTAAAAAAAAAAGAAGCTGAAAGATGAGCTTTTATAAGACAGAATGTTCATACACTCCTTTGGCCAATAAAGTCAGCCTCGATAGGGCTGCCTGTGACGTAAAGAGACGTGGACTGGAGATAATATCACGTTAGTTGTTTGACAAGCTGGATAACAGGAGCAGATGTGAAGTGAAAAGCGCCACAGAGAACATTCCCCGCGTTTCTATAGTTTGTTACCTAAATATGTATCTCTGTTAAGTGTTAATAGAAATGCTTGTTTGTTGTTATTGCAGTATTTATGTTATATGTTGCATAAGTTTCATGTTATACAGTATCTGTTTTTATATGTTCCATATATGCACACTATAGTTCAACTCACCTATATTTCAGTTATGATCCAACTGTATTCTATATTCCATAACCATAATCATTAGGAAAAAAAATGCCACCTTCGAAAAGTATTGGTACTTAGACATAATTTTCCTTTCAACTTTTGGTTGAAACAATTTAGTCATAATTTTCCTTCCAGCCTTTGGTATTCACACATATTGACTCCTTAAAGAGACTGAAAATAAATATGCATAGATAAGTATAGTGTCCGTATGCAATTATGTCATACATGTAATTCACTTCTAGGCTCCACGCTTCTGAAGCTGGCATCTACACGGATGTGCTTATGTGTGTGCCTCTGTCCACACACACTTATGAAATTATGGGGTAGTTTGCACTCCAGGCGTCGTCGTTGGTGTGAGAGGGAACGAGGCTGAGGAGAGAGCCAGAAGTGAATGGCCGTGATTAAGCCGCATTGTTCAGTACTGATCAGCAGCTGCCTGCTATTGTTTTTCAGCATTTGAAGATGAAACATATTCATTTAGCTTCCAGAAAGAATGGCTTTAATAAGGGCAGAGCGGAGAGGTGGGGTAACACTGATGACTAGAGAGGCCCATCAAGACTCCCCCTAAGGCCATTCCTTCAGTGCGGAGGACCACATGACCATTAACTCTGCAATCAGGACAAGTTTTCAACATTCCTGGATATCCTTCAATGGCAGAAAGAGTCATTTGGAGTCAAGGGAAGATGTATATCAGCAGTAATTGGATTCTGGCCAAGGCTTTTAGGACAGTATTATCTATGGTGAGGGAATAGGGAGGGGCTGGGCAGAGCCAAAGGGAATGTCATTCAAGCCTCCGCCAAGAGAGCAGCAGCCACTACAGGCCACAGGCTTAGTGAGTCTCTGCCTGCACTGAGCCTGCCTAGAAGTCAGCCTTGCCTGTTTCTGGCTGGAAGTGAGCCCCTCTGCCTCTCTGGCTCCAGCTGAGGTGGGCTTTTGAATCTCCTGCAGCATCAGACTTTGGGTTTGAAGATGAAGCTGCCTTAGCTGTGCTAGACTCAACACAGTGATTTAAGGCCTGAAAATGCTCAGCCAGCCTCTTCCCACCAAGGCCCCTCTCCTCTCCTTCGTCCTGACTACTTCATTACAGTCTGCCTCCAGGCCGAAATTGCCCTGCTTAAGCCTCAAATCATTATAATTACCATTATTAGAAATAGCTGTGGGGGAGGCATTGGGACACTAAGAGAAAATATATGTGTGCCCACTGTCCCTAGAATTACTCCTGTGGAGCTCAGGGGACCACAAGGCATGCGGGCTCTACCAAAGCCAGTGAACACGATGCCTGTCAGGTTTACTCATCCCACCTGTCAACACGGGAATGCGGTGGGGCTCATTTTTTTAATTGACACCTTCCCCTCTCCTTCCACGCTCTCACATCTCATCCTAATTCTTCCTTTCGTCTTTCTTTTTTTCTCTTAGGAAAAAAAAAATTCTAACCCTCTGCTCCTTCAATACAGCAAAGGGAAAAAGCCCACACGGGGAACAATGACATATACATTATCCTCCAGAAAATACACAGACCTTAACAAAGTCGCCCATCAGGAGATGCACCAAAAGTCAGAAAAATAATTGTCAGCCATGTGAGCACGAGGCAGACAAAATGGACAGACGGAGGGGCGATACATGGAAAAAAAGGTCAGCGAAGCAGGCTACTAAGAGAGGTGGGAAGACGGGAAACCTTGTCTAGAAATCAGCAGGAGAATGAGTCATTTAAGAAGTGTGAAAGATTCAACAATTTTTGAGCTTTAGTTAAGTGCCTAAATGAACCCAAGAGTTCTGTTCTCTCAAAAGAAAGATAGGAAGGATGGGAGGGAGGGAGGGAGGGAGGGAGGAAGGAAGGAAGAAAGGAAGGAAGGAAGGAAGGAAGGAAGGAAGGAAGGAAGGACGGAAGGAAAGAAGGATGGATGGAAGGAAGCAAACTAGTGTCAGCTTGTTAGCTGGAATCTGGCAGAGCCAGAAAGTAAATGCTGCATAAATGCTTCTAGCTTTGAGCTTATGAGAAGCATTTCCTACGAGTATTTTAGGAGGGAGTTTCCAGGTTAAAGGTGTGTGTGTGTGTGTGTGTGTGTGTGTGTGTGTGTGTGTGTGTGTGTATGTTTGATGTCATAGACAGGGAACCTAGGAGACAGGGAAGAGAAGGGTGTGTCTAAGCAGACTGCACTCACTAGGAGCCTAAACACCCCCACTCTTCAACAGTCTTGAGAAATCTGCCCACACTGTTTAGAGCATCATGATTGAGCCCCACGGAGAAAGCTGTTTCCCTGAGGATTGGTTTGATAACTTTAAAACAGTCACTTATTTGAAGTAATATTGAAGAGAATTGTATCAGAACTTTGAATAATTTTATAGTGAATTAAACCAATCCCTGAATAAGGGGGCTGCAGAGATGGCTCAGTGGTTAAGAGCACATTTCTTGCAGGAGACCCAGGTTCAGTTCCCAGCACCCATATGGAGGGTCACAACCATCCATAACTTCAGTTCCACAGCTTCTAATTCCTTCTCCTGCCCTTCTTGGGCACCAAGCATGCACATAGTACACAGACACATACACAGGCAAAACACTCATGTACATATATAAACACTCATATACATACATAAAATTAATATAAACTTAAAAACTAAATAATAAATTAGGTGAAATCATGAAAGCATATCAGTTTTTGGTATTAATACTTGCCTTTTAGTAACTTCATTTTTGATCTGCTTAGAGTGTCCCTTGCATAAATGAGCATCCCAATTTTAGGCACAGAGGCTTGACAAATATCTCCTCTTCTCCACCATCACCCTAGTCTCTGTTGCTTCGATCTTAAATCTCCCCAAGGACTTGTCCATAGCTTGTGTTGTTAGAGAAGGTGAATGGGATTCAGTGAGAAGCCTTTGGAGGTGTGCCTTCGAAGGGGATCATGGGAAGTTGGTCTCTTATGTCGTTTTGGTCTTCCTGCCTGGTACAGGGTGAGCAGCTCTGCTCACAGATCATTTACGCTGTCTCAGAGAGCCAAGGAACCATGGCTTGGACCAGCCAGTCCCCTGATCCCAAGCGACCATTTTTTCTTTGAGAGTTGGTTATCCAGGGCACTCATTATAGTAACATAAAGCTGACTGACTCCGAAAATGTTATATTTAAAGATTGGTGATTTTGAACAATTATGTCTCCCACCCCTTACCAGCCATATTGGTCAAAACAACATTTTCTTGAGCATCACAGAGTTCTCTCGTGATTTCACTTAATTAGCACCACCCTTCTTTGTACCCAGGAATTACGGGGTGAAATTTCAGAAAAGCGAATCTCTTTGATTGGTAGAGATGAACTTTCCTAACATTTTATTCTATAAATGAAATTATATACAATGCAGCCTTCTTGTGCTAAGGCTCTAATGTGTCTCATTTGTGTATATCTTACTTGTAATAAAAATAGTATATTGAGATTTTTTTTTCTCGTGGCATGGCTTAGCAGTTTGTTGCTTTTTCTTGGTGAGTAGTATTTCATTGCAGTGATATCTCAGAATTTTTGTATCCATTCATCTATTGATAGGCATTTGGATATTTGTGGCTTAAAGTTCTTTTATGTAAATTTGCATACAAGCTCATAAGACACACTTATTTTCAGTTCTCTTAGATAAATAGTAGTGCCCCCAGGTTAAATGGTAGTTATGTATTTAATTCTATAGGCACCCACTATACTATTTTCTGGAAGTCTTAACCTCCAGATCTTTGTTTTTAGTTAAGAGTTTGCTATGTGTATACAATGATCTTTAGTTATTTTCACTCCCTACTCTCTTCTACCCCCTCCCTCTCTCTCTGAAACCCTCCTTTCCGGCGAGATCCCATCCTATTTTCTTGTCTCCTTTGTGGGTGTGGCCCATTGAGTACACTTAGAATTGACTACAGGCGCATGGATGGGAGCACACACAATGTGTTATCAGCTGCATCACAAAAAAAGCCACCCTCTTGCCAGTAGCCACCAACTGCCAGCAGTCCCTCGGGGCAGGGGACATCCTTAAGGGCGTCTGCTCTTTCTGTGAGGAGATGAGGGGCCGATCTAGAGCTGGCCTTTTGCTGATGCCAGCCCATGAGTGCAATCACCACGCTGTGTCCAGAAGGCATGTTTCTGCTGCGTAGCTACCCACCCCTGACTCTCATGTTTTCCGTACTCTCCTCTTCTGTGGTGTTACCTGAGCCTTGGAGAAAGTTCCATAGATGTCCCATTTAGGGTAAAAGGCTTTGCTTTTACGTCCCTCTGAGTTTGATTCATTCATGTTTCTCACACTAGGCATAGTAAATGAGACGTTTCTGTAGGCTCTAGAGCTGTCCTCACGGTCACCCAAATAGTCCCAGTGATTCCATTTTAACAGTTAAGTGGCATCCATTTAATGCCATCTATAAAATGTACAAACCTTAATTAGCAGTTGATCTAATTGCATTATTAGTTAGTTGTTTGAGAAATCCCAAATCAATGGTTCTGCTACCAAAGGATTCAAGTCCTTATTTCTCTAAATTCCTACTCAGTCTCACTCCTCCGAGAAGCTGTCAGTCTGTCTGTCTGTCTCTTCACCTCTGTTTCTTCACTGCCACATCTGTCATTTTCCCAGAGCCCACTAAGCTGGGTCATATTTCTCTCAACACACATTTTATTCTGGCGGCTGCGTTCAGTAATATCAAGTTTGGTACAGGTCCCTTACAAATTAGAGGGGGAAAGTCTCTTTTCCTTCTTCTTTCTAGTGTTTTTGCTGCCTAATTATAGGATGTGTGCTATAATAAACACTGGAATAAATGAACTTGCTTCTTAGAAGCTATAGTTCAAAAATTCAAATAAGCACTCCCCCTAAGGTAAAATACCTTTTAAAAAGGATTCGTTTTTGTTCTTTTTAAAACATTATGTGTAAATATGTGTGTCTGTACAAATGAGTGCAGGTACCTAGGGAGTTCAGAAGAAGGTATACTAGATCTTCAAGGGCTGGAGTTATAGGTGGTTCTAAGCAATTTAATGTAGGTGCTTGGAACTGAATTCAGGTCCTCCGCATGAACGGTACCTGCTTTTAACCACTGAGCCGCCTTCCCAGCCTCAGGTAAAATCGATTAAATCTCACAGAGATCCTGGCTAAGGCTAGCCCTGCCCACCCTTATACATTAGGTTGTTTATTGTCTGTAGGGAGCCTTTCACCTGTCTGTTCGTGTGGCCTGAATGAGCCCTGCATTCAGCTCTCGGCCTCTGAGTAAATAACAACATGATAAAGCCAGAGAAGCATTTGGCTTTGGATTTTATTTTTTGACGTCGGTTGCTGGTGCGTTTCCTAGGCTGGACTCAATGGTGCTCTGTTCCTTCTCATAGTTTATTCTGAGTTCTAGAGCGCACCTGCTGGTAAGTGACCTTCCTAACCACTAAAGTGCTCTCTTGTTATTGAGAGCACTGAGCCAGGAATTGGTCCCAGTTTTACTTCAAAAGACACGAGCGTTTTCCTACCTTCTCATTTCTAAAATCAGATACGATGATTTACTTAAATTGCTGTCTTTAAAAGTTTAGATGGTTATATTTTTTTTCCTAACCCTTTGTTTGTTTTCTTCTTTCTCATGAGGGCAGTGCCTTCCTTCTTTCTGGTATTAGTCAGAGTCCTCCTGGGCATAGTGTTTGTACAGTGACGGTGGTGTGTGTGTGTGCGCACACACATGCACGTGTTTGTTTTTCCATATCAATCAGGATCTTAGAGACAAAATAAGATATATCAAGCTCTTAACATTTTATATTTTAATTCCAGGGTCCATTTACTCTCTAGGCCCAAGTAACAGCTATTCATGGTGAATAAATATATAAATAATAAATACAATCCAAATGCAGCAAATGTAAAGTCTCGGTTTTTGTGCTGGAAGACAGGTAGTGGCAGCTAGCCTCAAAGGCTTAGGACGAAGCGAGACAGTCTGCAGTCAAAGACTGAAATTTGGTATAAATGTGGGGAGAGTAAATAAAAAGTGGCACCAGGGAATGGAGACTGGAATTTAGGGGACAGTGAGACAGTGATAAAAGCCTGTGGCCGGGTGGCCTGGACTATTAGAGCCAACTGTTCACAGACCCATCACCACAGGTCCAGTGCCCCTGGGCCACAGTTATCTTTATTTGTGATCTGTGGCCATGGCAACAGAACATCCTAAGCCAGGACGTGATGCCATGTGCTTTAAATGTGATGACTATATGAAGCCAGGTCTTCCTTTAAGGTTGCTACAATTTAATCACTGAAGGCCTAATTCTTCCCCTTCCTTATCCTTCCTTCCTTTCCATCTCAGAGCAGGCTGGGCTAGTTGGCCAGCGAGCCCCAGGGAGCCCCAGGTCTCTGCCTTCCCACCTCTGAGATTGCAAGCATATGCCACCATATCCATCTTTTTAGTATTGCTGGCGAGGGTTCTAGAAGTCAAACTCCTCGTCCCCATGCTTGCGTGGTCAGCTCTTGACCGACTAAGCCATGTCACCAGCTTGAGCTTTGTTAAAGACAGAGACACTGGTTCAGTTGTCTGTGTCGTTCTCTGAGACTGTGGGTGAGATGAAATCATTTATGGGGTGTGAGAAAGAAATCTGTGAACTCAGTGGGCCAGGAAGACATTCTGGATAAAATGCTTTTGAGTAATTCAGAACTCATATGATTTAGATGTATTATTCAGTATTCTTTATTACTCAAAACAGGCTAGGGAAGATTTTTCAAAATTCTAAATTCCAATTTCTATTACCAGGCAGCCGTCTCAAAGCCGTCATAAAGAGGCTGACAGTAAGATGCCCTCTAGCTCCGACAGTGCTGGAACACTGGCGGACTGGCGACACGGTCATTTGTACCTATCATTTACATACATGGAAATGTGTATAAGGAAGGAGCTGCAGAAGGGCCTGTGCGGTCCCTGTTGGTTGCGCTGGTGGGATAGAAGCCAACCTTTTGTTTCTTTCATTTTCACTCTGCCGCTCTAATAAATGGTGAGAGTATTTTAATAAGTCCCCTGGCCTCCATTGTACTTACAGTGTCTAGATGAAGACAAGTACGAGTCTGCTGTCCTAGGAGGCTGGAGTGTGGCGTGTGTATGTGTGTGTAATTTATGAACTGCTGAGCTCACAATTAAGTACTAGAGCGAAATTCACCCACGTTAACAGCGAAAAGAAAGTCAACATCAATTCCAACAGGAATTGTAAACCTGGAGCTAACAGCCTCTGGTTTGATTCTTTTACTCTAGAAATTCCTTTAACTTTTTTAGGTCAAACTGTGTCCCATCTGGAAATGCACACATTTATGGCAAGAGAAAAAGCTGAGAGGTGCGGTTTTCATCTAAGCCCCCTCTCCCAAAGTCGGCCTTTGAAAGGCTGGGTTCTGGGGGTTCTTGAAGAGAAGGGTTCCTGCAGTCTGTGTGCCACTTTGAGAGTTCTGGAGAAACCAAACAGGGAGACCCACAGATGCTTGATTCTGTCTCTCGTAAGGGGAGAAAAGACCTCAAGGTCTTCAGCTTCAGGTCATTGGCCTTGCTGATGGGTTGGAGGATTACTCACATATCAAAGGTCAGAGGCACAGGGCCAGATTGCCAGTACCACAGTCAACCCATTCTAGGTCAGTGATAGACCTAGAAAACAGACCAGAGGATGAATGCATTGAGACCATAGTGTTTAGGTTAGAATTCGGGTGTCTGAGGAAACTTCTCTGTGGTAGTCTGTTTTTAACCAGCTGTGTCCTAACCTCCGACTTAAACAACACAAAGAATAGCACATCAGGTGGTGACAACCTCTCCCAAAAAGCACCCTGTGGAGATCAATTTACCTAACTTTGAGCTTTTGTTTAGCTATCTACAGAACAGCAGTTAATGGTTCCAGGCCAGCTTGCTGCTTGAGCTTACCAGAGGCATGGCTTCTGAAAGTGATCTGGACCGAGTGACAGTGACAAATGAGCAATGGTAATGAGTAACTTTATAATGGAGCTGGGATGGCTTGGCTTGCATACTAGGCAGCCAGCTTACAGCCTGGGACAAAGCTTTGACTCTAGTAGGACCTCTGGCACACAGCAGTGTCAGGCAGTGCGCAAGAGTCCTACTCCAGGGGAGCACTGCTAGCCCAAGGTTGGTGCCCGTGGGGGCTCACTCATGTTGCAGGCCTTCCACACAAGCTGCCATCAATGACAACAGCATAGGTGGCCCCGATAAAAGTGGTACTTACCGTTCTGTTGACCTGTTTTGTTCAGTATTTTCTTTGCATCAAATCCTTAGAGTTAGTTGATTCTGATCCATGGAGTCGCTTCTCCCTTTTCCCACCCCCTTCAAGGAATCCTTAGGACTCCAGGATCCATCGCTCCTAGCCATCTGCTATTGTGATATTTTTCGTTCAGTCACTTGTTCTCCCTGCCGCTGTTGGAGCTGATGTCTGTCCAGCCTGTGCTTATGCGTAGACCTCTGCGCTCGAGCCCTTAGAATTTATGAGGTGCTGGCTAGGAGATTGCTGTCGTCTTTCATTTATCTGCCGTGTGTGTTTCTAAAATTGATTTCAAGGAAATCTAGGATTTTTGTCAGACAGTGGGCCAGGTCTGACTGAAGCTTGGACCTGCCTGCTAATACTGTAAAATGTTTGAAAAGTTGAATTAAACTGTGTCTTATGGGATAGAGTTAAATGACCCACCAGCAAAACTGGGGCCTTACTGAGAAATTAGGATGTGCTTAATTAAGGTCCATCCTGAAACCCACCTCCTAGTTAGCATTCTTCTTGGGTGTGCAGACTTCAGAACCATGTTCCAGGCAATCAGAAGGAGGAGGGGCTAAAGCCAGCATGCTCGTCTGAATTATTCCCTTTAAAGTAACCTTCTTAAAACTCCCACACAACAAGCCTACATGCATATAATTAATTATATAGTACTTAGGCCCATGGCTACTCCTTGCTGCAATGGAGTCTGAGAAATATCACTGCGTATCTGACATACTCTTTGAGCAAATTGGATTTCTGTTGCTAGGAAGGAAAGGTAGAATGTCTATTGGCTAAGAAACTGGAAGTCTGGTGGGATCTTCTGGCTACATTTAATCCATCTTAATCACTTCATTTCTATTTTTCCTACTCCAAAGAAAGCATCCAAAAATAGAGGCAGACTTGAGGAATGCCAGGGGACATAAGCCAACCATTGCCATGTCCTGTGTGTTCCATGTTAAGAAGGTACAGCTAGAAATTCAGAAGCCTGCATCTGACTCAGCAACAGATGGGTCCTAGGTTTATTTCCAGCGTAATCCTCCACCTTTGGAAGAATCTCTTTCCTCTTCCCATAGTTCCTTCCTGTGTTATGTTCTGTTTGAGATATTGGAAATCCCCCCCCCCCAATTATTAAGGTCTGAAGGAATTCCCAATCATGATGCCTTGCGTTTGTCTATAAAGCAAGGGCCTTGTGAACATAGATCCTCTTAGGTGAAGCAACATGACTAGGGGTATCACTGGCAGTTCACAGAGCCTCTTGTCAGGTATCCAGTGTCCTCAGATGCATCAGCTTCTCAGCATCACAAAAAATCCTGTAGACAGACAGTGTATTCCAGTGGAGACTGTACCTAGCTGCAACCATACTCCACCCTCTATGGCCAGAAGGTACTTGGCTTATAGTTGTACCGTATTACCATATGTGCTCAGAGGCTTATAAGTTTTTTTATGCGTAAGTCATAGCCATGGCCTCTGCTCTTAGGGAACATTTGATCAATAGATAGGGGGTGGATAGCTAGCCTGAGGGCATTTTATTCAGTAGTACAGGCAAAAATTGGATGTAGGCTCGAAACGTTAGTTGAACCGTAAGTCTGTTCATGTCTTACTCAACAACACAAGGAGGGTGGAGCAAGGACAAGAGGAAAGATTGTGTTTTGACTAAGTATCTGCATCATTTGACAGATATAGTACTATACCATAGTCTGTCCAATACCATTTGACAAAGCAAATATATAAAGTATTTTATTACTGGCACCAAAGTTTCCAAGGCATTTCTTCTTCTAGGCTAATTTAGAAGATGGGGAAACTGAGTCTACAAGGCTCAGGGCAAATTGCAAAGCTGATATTAAAATCCACATTCCTCCCCCATGAGAGCTCTTTGCCTCTCCAAGAGAAAAAAAGCAAAGCAGGAAATTTGAACTTTATAGTGAAAAATAGAAGCGACCCACGGGCCACAGATTGAGCAATGGGCTGGAAATTAGAATTACCGAATTCCATCTCTTCCCGACGCTGCCTCGCAACTTTGCTTTATCATTGCAGGCAGGGTGTTCAAAAAGCTCCATAAAGGATGGAGCCTGGTAGGAGTGACATTTCATCCTCACAGTGAGAGACCCATCCCCTCTTCTACCCTTAGAAAATCAGAGTGATCATACTGTTTCTTCACCAAAGTGCTCTGAGAATTGCTAGGTTGGAAAGGGCTAAGAGAACTTAGCCACAGAGCTTGTCAACGCCATCACATGGAGAAGCGATTTTGTATCTTCTAATTGAGCAGCATCATCTAAATGTAAAGAGCCCAGAGAAGGTAGTGGAAATGGTAACAATAGCGGTTCCACGGTAATTAGTCATAAACGTGTCCAGTCGGTGAGAGCTGAGATCAGAGCTTCTACGTAAAAAGAATTTGCTCCTGCTTTGACGTGTCCGATAGCGGCATTAAGAGAATGATAGCCTATGTGCACGAGGTACCATCAGAGAAGTCATCAATGGAATTTACTGCTTGCCTCATATGTGACTGAGACTAAGGAATGTCCTGTTCCAGAGATCTAGCCTACTCCAACTGTGTTGACCTCCCAAGGTAGGCAGCTCACATCCATGAGTCACGTGCTTACAAAGATCCTCTACTAGCCTCCCTCCTACATTGAAAAATAAATTAGAATCCATCGGCCACCTATCTGTGAGTCACACTGATTCACTGTTCATGTCTCTTGGCATTACCCAGAAATGTATGGCTGTCTTATAATAACAGGGCAATACAGCATAGGCGTTTTTAAGTTATTCCTTTAAGTCCCTTAATGTATTAATTTTCCTTTTTTAAAATCAAGCTTATATGTATGCATGTGTATGGATGAATGGATGGATGTACGTAAGTATGTAAGTACAAGTACTTGAGAGCCATAGAGCACAGGTGGAGATCAATTAACCATGGGCAAGAGTTTGTTCTTTCCTTCTGTGTGGGGTCTGGGAATTGAACTCAGGTCATCAGCCTTGGCAGCAATCGCCTTTAACCTAAACAACCATGAAGACCCTTTTTCTTATGTCTTGTTAGCTAAAGAAAAGTAAAGTCAGCTTGTAGGTGTCAAAAGTATGAGAAGGACTTTTTCTGTTTGGTATTTTAGATGTATGAAAGACTCAGAGCAGACGAGCAGTTGGTTCAGGTGGCTTCCGGGTCTTAGCTACGGAGGCTGGCATTGGTAGGGAAAACAGGTGACAGACAGTGTCATGTGAGCATGTTGAGGTGTGACATCTTCCTGTGCCATTCTTACCTAGGATTTCAGCAGCCTCGTCTGACAGCAATACTCTTTTGTTGCATTTGTGTGAATTAACTCAGGGCTGTTTTCAAAAATTCTACAGGATCCTCATGGTTCCCCAGGAATTTGTGGCAATGAGGAAGGGCCAGCGAAACTGTGTGGGCTAGGATGAACAAGAAACAGTAGGATTGTGTGGTGTGGGAATGGATGATGGCAGACAGGATTGTGTGGGGTGGGAATGGTTGATGGCAGGCAGGATTGTGTGGGGTGGGAATGGGCAAAGGCCAGCAGGCAGGCTTATAGGATCCCACCTTTCTCCCAGAGTGGCACCATTTCCTTCTACTCCAGCTGTTCACTTTCCCAGTCATAGAGAAGCTTCCAGGTAACAACAACAGCAACGAAAAACCTTGAAAGAGAATCTCTGTGTTCTCTCTCTCCCTCCCCCCCCCCTCAAGTACTTGATGCAATTCTGTTGCTCCAGAAACCCAGATGAGAAATCAAGCCTTGAACAAATGGTGGGCACTCCTAGAAAGTCTAACTACTGGCTCTAACTCTCATCCCCTGATTTGAAATTTTCTTCCCATTTCACCAAATGCTGCAGACTCCCTATTCTATATGTATAGGGCTTAGGCTTCCTTCCTTTTCTGTACCCTTCTTATTAGGTATACGCAGCACCGATATATACTTCTCTGAGCCATATATGTTTGTGTTTGATTCCTATTTCAAAGTACAGAAAAGAAGGATCATTGGCTGCAGATAAGTTTGGTTATGTTTATATTCTTGGTCCGTTGTAAAGTAATATGGCAGGACATTGTCTGTATATTCCTTAGTCTCCTAAATATACTCAACTTATAACACCCATGACATAGTATGTTTAAATAAGTCCCCGTACCTCTCTAAGTGTTTTGTGGCCATCTTCAACCCGGGTGGGGACATTTGACAGTTTCTTCATGAAGAGTAGGCCAAGCAGGATTTGTTTGTAATATTTTTGGCTTATGATTAAAACAGTTTTAACATAATTAATGAAGCTTTTGAATAGAAAAATTCCTTAGGCTCAACTGTCTCAGATTTGATGTGAGGCACAAGGATGAGACCTAGTGCCTGCTGTGTAATTGTTATGCCCCAGACTAGACAGCATTTGAATTTTGTTTATATTGGAGACTGAGATCTTGGAGATAGGACTTTTTCAAATCAGAATAGCAATATTTTTATAGATATGGCAGTAATAAAATGATGCACATCAGACTGCCCATGAAGCAGCGCCTGGCTCCAAAATTAAGACATTTAGCCACTGTGACCAATAACACGGGCACAATTTTATCTCTTTTTTTTAAAAAAAATCCTCTGTCAAGAAAAATAAAGTGAAGGCATTCTGCTGATTATACAGACCAACCAAGAGGATTTCAGATATGTATTATAATTAAGAGCATTGAATCATTTCCTTAAAAATGCAAGCTATTGAGAGATCATATCACTTTATAAAAAGTAATTTAGAATGCAGAGGTGTGTGGTATGTATGTGGTGTGTTAGTGTGTGGTATGTGTGTATGGTATGTATGTGTGGTGTGTGTGTATGGTGTATGTATGGTATGTGGTGTGTGTACGCTTATGTGTGGTGTGGTGTATGTGGTGTGTGTCTGTAGTGTGTGTATGGTATCTGTGTGGTATGTGTGTATGGTGAAAGTTTATGGTGTGTGTGTATGGTGTGTGTGTGTATGGTGTGTGTGTGTAGTATATGTGTAGTATGTGTGTATATGGTGTATGGTGTGGTGTGTATGCGGTATGTGTGTATATGATGTGTTGTGTGGTGTATGTGGTATGTGCGTATATGATGTATAGTGTATTTTGTGGTGTGTGAATTGTGTGTGTGTGGTGTACTTCATGCACCTATGCACATGCATGTGTATGTGCCCGCCTATGTGTATGCTTTCATGTTTCTGTGTGTTTCCCGGGTGAGCCAGCTTCTTGAGGCTCCACTGACTTCTGTAGCTTCCCACATTCTGCTGGATGCTAAAAGGGATGATGTGGATCAGGGGACTGGTCAAGAGATAATTAAGTAGAAATAAGAACTTTATATCCAGCCTATTTGGAAAGAGGGATCGAATACTCCTAATCAATTCTGATTCTGCTGCCTTTGTTGCCTAAGGTCAGCTTCAGTCATTAGAAGAGGCTGCCCCAAGCTCCAAGATCTTTATCAGCTAAGGTTAAATAATAAGCCTTCGAAAGGATGGGGGGTGGGAAGGCAGAGTCTCTGCAGAAGCCTCTCACTTCTTAGAATTCCCATCACAAATTTTGAATCCTTTGACAGGAACATTTGGTGGGTAGCTACATTCTGAGGATATTTTCCCTGTACTCTGGTAAGAGTGAGAATTGTCCCGGGGAGCATGATTCTGTCCCTCCTTCTAAAAGGTCTAATGTATTGCACCAGACTGCCAGTCATCTTCCCGACCACCCAAGCAGGGACCTCAACAGAAAGGTGAAAGATTGGGGCTGTGGTGGGTAGTGGGGGAAGACTTGGTTCAAGATCTGATTTGAAAGTGTGAGGAAATAACAAATAAACACAATCAAACAAAAACCCTTCGCTATTCTGCAGATTTGGTGTTAGCATCCTTTCCTCTCTACGCTGCTGAATAAGCTTTATGCACCATGGATACTTCTCGCCATGTTACTTACTTCCCCATCACTGAGGTGAAAATGTCACATGGGAACACATTACAGGAGGAGAAATTCATCTTGGCTCCCGGTTTCAGAGGAACAGTCAGTCATGATGAGGAAGGCATGGCAGAGCATCTTCCGTGGTAGCCAGAGCCTGAGGAGGCAGCTCATCCATTCTGGTAGATTGGAGAGCTGAGAAAGGATCATAGGTGGAGCTGGCCTCGATCCATCAAGGCACTGCTATATGGCATGGTGTCTGGCAGGTAGGCCCTGCTTCAGAGGGACAACAACCTCCCTAAACAATGCTGCTGTCTGGGGACCAAATCTAGACTCAAACCACACTGGTGCGCTTGCTTCCCAACTGGATCAGGGCAGTGGTAAAACATTACAAGGAGCATGGCAAGTAAGAGAAAAGTAGTGTTAGTGCTGCCCCAAAATGAATTTTTTTTTTACCCGCTTTCGTTCTTCTATCTTTGCAATACATAGTTAAATATTAGACAGTTATTAGATATGAGATATTACATAGTTTTAATGGAAACAGACACAGCGAACTCATTAAAACAGGCTAGGAATTGTGTATGTCGCTCTGTTACTTTCCATCATTATTTTTGAACAACTGCTCGCTGTTCCTCAGTTGTAAGTGCCGTCACCTAGAGCCAGGCAAGTGTTGATGAGTAGCATTTATTATTATCATTGTGAAGATACAGGGAGGAAATGATACCTTTTTGTTTTGCTCTTCCTTCAAGTCCTTGTCAACAAAGCATTAGGGGAATACAATGTTCAAGTATTTGGTTTTTAATTGCTGGAGATTTTCAGCAGATTTGATTAATGTCCTGTTGTTAGGTAAGGTTGTCCATACTAGGACTTCAGGGACAGATGTGGGTATGTGCCTGTGGGAAAGAGAAAGAAAAGTCTGGCCCTGATAAATCGTGAAGACATGCTTTAGGAGAACCGTGGGCCGACCAGGCCTGCATAGGAGGTTGTCTGGTGCTGAGACCCATCATTTGGCAGTTAGTATGTGGGAATGACCTTGAGTGAACAGATACAAGTCAGTCGTACTCTGCATAGACTGTTAGAATTAAAACAAAATTAAATAAGAAAAATGTATATTGCCTTTCAGGGCGTTTCACCCTTCCTTTAAAAATACCTCAAATGTAATAAACATTTCTAGTAGAGCCAGTGTTTGTCCTCCCAAGGTTCCTTTAAAGAGAGCTGTCATTGGGGCCTAGGAAGGATGGGAATGCACACATGTATGTATGCACTTGCATGTGAGCGTGTATGTGTGCAGGTAGTGTGTGTGATTTCCTGAATTCTCGCACCTAGGCATGTGGTGGCCTTTCTTACTAACGTGCCTGTGTATGTGTCTTTGTACAGGATGAGATATCTGAGAATACAGTATTTAGACCCCATTAGTGAGGGTAAAAATGTACAGATAAACTATATCATTTATGGTTATGATATGGCTACTGTCAAAATAACATGCTATTTTGACAGTTGCTTTATCTTTGCTCTCACTGAGTCTACAATAAGAAACTAGTTTCTTAGCAACTGAAATATAGTCTCAAACAGAAGCATTAAAAAAAATCCCACAAAAAAGAAAAAAAAATTCCATAGATGGTGTGTGGGCAAGCTATTCCCATTGCGTGGGAATGAGATGAAATTGATCTGAAACAGTAGGGTATCCCCCTGCTGGTCCACCGCCCTTGGATAGCATCCTTGGTGGAGGCAGCTGCTTCCTAAAGGGGCTGGATGCTAAAACAAGATGTAGCTGCAGGACACTTGGGAGAAGACTGTCGTTATCTTTCTGTTTTTCATTTTTCCTTCCTTCGGTGTCTTTTTATTAAATAATTGTTTCTTCTCGAAAGTTGCTAGATTGTAAGGAATAGAAAACCTGCGTGCCCACTGGCTTCCACTGTGACTGCTAGCTAATAGCCTGCGTGTCTCCTGTTCATAAAATGAGGAAGCCAGGGGAGGGGGACTTACCTGCACTAGGACTTTTGTGTTATGTCTTCAAAACACTGAAAATCTCTAATATAACAGTTCTCAAAATATAGTCTCAGGATCCCCAGAGCCCTTCTTAGAAGATCACAAGGTCAACACTGTATTGTTAATAATGTTAACAGGAGTATTGGCTTTACTCACATGCAGGGGCAAAGAAGCAGAGAGACAGAGAGACTAACATACACTCACCAAGGGAGAGACTTTTTCAGGGACCAGGGAACTTGTTCAAGAGGCAGAAATGCAAACCCAGCTCTCTTCTGTTAAGTCAGACAGCAAAGAGACTCACAACGCTGTAAAACAATTCCACCATTTTTTGCTGTTTTTTTTTCCTCCAAATACCATTTTTATAAAAATGTATTATGTCTGTTAACATCAATAAGCATAGTCTATCTAAACAGATTCTCTCAATATTAAGGTCTCATTTTCTTAATATTGAAGTATCAAATTTTCAGCTTTTTTATATTTACAAGTGTTCTGCCTACATGTATGTATACGTAGCACTTGAATGCCTGGTGCCTGAGGAAGTTCGAAGTGGGTGTTGGAGGCCCTGAATTTGAAGTTACACATGGGTGTGAGTCATAAGCATGTGGCGACTGAGTCGAAGCCTTCCGCAACAGCCACAAGTGCTCTTACCTGCTGACTCATCTCTCCAGCACTCAGGGTGAATTTTTAATATATGCATGGATCCCCAGGCCGAGACATTTGAAACTGTCTGCGTCTAGACCCTCGACACGCATATCCATGTATGCCCCAGGGCTGTTTATTATCTTTCCAATCTGTGGGAGCTTTCAAAGTCACTCTTAATGGAGCTCAAGCAACCAGGCAACTAGCTTTCCTCTTTGGATTCTTCCAGAACGTTCTGTGGCCTCAATGTTAAATTATTCTGTGAGACACTCAACTCCCAAGTACGTGATCCACCGCGTCCCGTCATTTTCGTGGCGTCTCCAAGAGTGGTGCGAATGGCCTCCACCATCTCGTGCCCCGCCCTCTGTAATGCCTGAGAGCCAGACTGCCATTCCAGAGCAAGATGGGAGAAATAAGACGTTAGGGGAGAATGCAGAATGTGGGTGGAGGAGAAGGGGGGAATTGCTAATTAAGCTCTATTAAATATTAATTGAAATATAAATTCGAAACCTCACCAATTCATGACAGTTATACAGTCTAATTAAGTGGTGGGGCCTGCTGCCCCCACGGTGTCACTCGGTGGATTAGGGAATGCAGTGAGTTTCTGCTCATAAGCACCGTGAGGACTTTATTAATCCAAGGTTTTTGCCAATAAAGTAGATGGCGAAGTCGGCAATATTCGGGGTTTTATGGAACATTGAAGAACTGGAGGGTCAGTGTTCATGCAGTTTGTTAAGGGCTGTGGGGAGATGAATGCCGTCTGCAATGCCTGGTCTCTTCTGTGGCCTGCAGAGATGAGATCCTTTCCGAATCAGCCACATTTCTGTGGGTGGGTATTTTCTGCTAAGAGAAGGTATCAGTCTGGGAGAAATGGCTCACTGGGGCAATGTTCTTTCTATGCAAGCACGAGGACCCAAGTTCACATCCCCACCAACCATGAATAAAGCAGGCAGTAACCTTAGTTTTCCAAGGAGGCAGATACCTGAGGGTTTGCTGCCTGACAACCCGGCTCCTGGTTCAGTAGGAGACCCTGGCTCAAGTCAATATGGTTGAGAGTGATAGGTACCCCCGTTCTTCTCTGGCCTGACTATAGATGTACACATGGCTGCATATGTGCACATACACTAACACACACACACACACACACCCCAGGAGGGAGAAAATGTGTTTTCAATCCCCAGAAACAATTTCAATTTTTTAAATTACCGTTCAAGAGGGAGAGGAAGACTTGTGTGTGTGTATGTATAGTTTGGCCTCAAAGTTTCAATGAAATCTCATTGTAAATGGACTAGTACCATGGGTGTGGTGAATTGGCTGCAAACGTGGCTAAGTTTTTGTTTGGAGATTTGCTGCTAATGTACCTGATAAAAGAACAATACAGATGACCTGAACACTTGGGAAAAATGCAGTCACCCCATGGGTCTCGTTTCTGCTCTCAAAATGTTCTCAGGAAGTAAAATGAAAATGGCAGCTTGTATATTGTCTTCCTTGTAATTTTTTAAAAATATGCAAAGGGTGTGTCTGAGAATTTTTTCAACTTTGTGTGTGTGTTTGTCCTTGCATGTTTGAGTGTGTGTGTGTGTGTGTGTGTGTGTGTGTGTGTGTGTGTGTCTGTCTGTCTGTCTATACAGGTGGGCCGGAGTGGCATTGCCTGTCTTCCACTATCACTCTCCACCTTGTTTTATGTGAGAGAATCCTCACTGAATCTGGAGCTCTCTGGCCAATGGGCATGGGTGATCCACCTGTCTCTGCTCCATCTCCCTGCCCCCACCCTCAGTGCAAGGATGGTTGGGAGCACACTGCCGCACTGGCATTTCACTGTGTGGGTGCTGGGGATCCAAACTCGAGATTTTTGTTTTAGGTGGTGCAACTCAATGTAACACTTCCATCATAATGCTTTATAACAATGGCTCAGCCTGGGTCTGCTTACTCTGTTTTTTTGTTGCGGTTGCCTTTAGAGGAAGGGTGTGATGGTGCCTGGGATGGTCTTCCTCCCAGACTTTCTTTATGCCCCTTTGTCTTTGTTTTTAGTGCATTATTCCCCAAGTGTAGGAGACATTTCAGTAAAAACGCACTTTGCGGGAGCACATTTGCCCCCTTGGCATTCAGCCAGATCCATTCCTGAGTGCCACAGCCCTTGTCTGGCTGGTGCTGGCTTCTTTGAATGTTAGAAATGATCACAGCTCCTTGTCCATAGACTTCAGTGACTACCCAGCTGTCCTTGAAGGCGGAGGGAAACATGTGACAGAACTGTGTCACAGATCGCTCTGTTGTTCCGTATGTTAGCAATTTCGCCGTGGCCTCTTTTATTTCCTATTTAATTTGAGCCTGGGCAGTTTCCTGAAGGAATGTGCATAAAGGTTCTCAGGGTCAGGAGCTGGCAGCCTGTAGCGAGAGCAGCTTCCTCATTCTCAGAAGGTGGCCCAGGAAAGCTGGAAGGGCCCAGGATAGGAGGGATTTCCAATGAGCATTCTGGGGACCAGGTCTTCGCTCTTTGTCTTTTTTGGTGTGTAAAGGGGAAAGCAAGTCCCCTGGCCATTGGGTGACCAGCCCTTGGAACACACCCATCTCTGCCAGAGGAGACGGAGCAAGGGTTGGGACTAGATGACACTGGTTCCCGTGGCTGTCTGGAGGTGACCACGAGTCCTGCTGCCCATATTCCCACTCGTCTGCGGACAGGAGCATGGGTCCCAGCTCAAGCAAACAGGCAGAACAAACACCTTTTGAGAACTTGGCACAGCCTTCCCGTTCACTTCGGAGTGTTTCTTTCCTTGAAGCCAGTGTTGGATCTTGGGTCTGTGCTGCTGACGTTTCCGAACATGAGAAAGAGCCGCGGCAGGAGCCAAGTATCTGCCAGACTGTGTCGGGAGAGCCTTTATCATTTCTGTCAGATACATCACAACTCGCTTGTCTTACCATACATCTTCCTAAATGTGACAGAATATTCAGCTGTTATTAATTGAATACTCTCTAATTTAACTGCTTAGCGGGAGCAAGAGTGACTGGTTTGTTTCAACACGTAAAACTGGCACCAACCTGTATGTGGGTTTCAGTGGAGTTGCATTTCGAGGCCTGGAGGAGTTATTGTCTGTTATGTGGCATGGCTCCCCACTCTTTTGCTAGAGTGACTAAAATTTAGCTTGTATTTCTAAAATCAATGCAGGGTACTGTGGGAGAGAAGGGTGGAAAAAGAGAGATTACAAATGAATCCGTGAGTTTGTGGGCCATTATTATTATTATATTACTATTTCAGTATGTTATAGCTCATATGTCACAACCTCTGAAATAACTCAACTCACTTGGAAGGTGACATTCTAGGGGCACCCCCCCATACACACACACACACACACACACACACACACACACACACACACTGTCTCAATTTAAAGCTTTAAAGACTGAGCTTGAATATTCTGCCTTTATCTTTCTAACCAATAAAATATGTAGAGCTGTACACATTTCTGTCCAACAGGGAGTGTGTTGCTAAAATGTCAGAGTCATCTTGCTGAGGCTAAGAATTTTAGAGATTAGAATTTAAGAGACTAAGGATGGCTGTGAGGGACACAGAACACAGCTTGTCCCTCTTAGGTCCTTTGATGAAGGAACAAAAAGCTTGTCCGCCGTCCTTCTCTGCAGCTACCCTAAAATGTAACCAACTGAAGACCCCTAGTTATTCATGTCGGAAGACTCCGATGTGTGCAAACTAGAGATCCTACTGAACTCGGGTTTAAATATGTTTAAACAACATATTTATGAATACACAATTCTATTAAAGAAGATAAAAGGTGCATTCAGTTCCAAAACACATTAACGTTTATTTTTCTCGACGAAATGAATTCAAAGCATGGTAATAAGTAGAAGCTGGCCTGGGCTTGGCTATAACACACTAAGTAAAACAAAACAAAGGGCAGTGTCCCTAACTCCGCCATGAAGGTCGCAGAGTGTGGTTCCGCCCTTCGCAGAGATGGATGAGAGCTCCAAGGCCGAGGACAGGAAAGAGCATACCTACAGTCCTTTCAATCGCCCATCATAGGCCTATTAGCTTGAGCGTTCTGGAAAATATTATTACCCCCAGGGCGCCATGTAACTCCCTGGCTCCTGACAAGCTGCCAACACGGCTTTCTCTGGGTTGCAAAGTTGGAGCTCCTCTGGCAGGCTGCCAGGGTTTTAAGAAGGCTCTGGGGGCCCAAGGTAGCCTCCTGGTGCCAGTCAACATTCATTGAAAAACCCAATTCAGAGGGGAAAAGGCTCCCTTGCTTCCTCCTCTGCACAGAGCTAGCTGGCATCCGAGGAGCCTGGACGCTGGCACACTGCCCCTAGTTTTAGGGGCTGGCTTTTGCTGTGGACGGCATGGAGAAGGGGATTATTTGCACTGTGACTTTTGATGTAAGCCATCATTGTCATATTGCATGAATAGCATTGCACAGGGATGGCCGAGCACAAAGCTTGGGCTACCATCCCTCCTCACATTGTCCTATGAACCTCAAGTCTTGGCTACAAAAGGCCTTTCTAGATTTTCGCTCTTTGTAGCCTTACGAAAAATAGTGGTCTCAGATAGAAACTTAATTTTTCTGTTAAGGAAAAGCTTATTTTAATTTGAGCACTGCCAACCATCTTTAAAAAAATGCAAGTTTTCTTTTTCCTGAGAGATAATTTACACATTTGATTTTTTGTTTGTTTGTTTTTGTTTGTTTTTAATGGAGAGATTTGAGTTCAGAAGTGCTGTGCTTATATGCTCACAAACTTGTGGTTACTAGAGTTGAAAACTTGTTGCCTTTTTCTCCTTTTTCCACTCTTTTCTGCTGTGATTTTAAAAGATGTGCTTGGTTGCCAGATCTTAAGATGCCATAACATCACCTGCAAGGTCATCAGGGTGGGGCATGATGTAAGTCTTATCATTGAGCATAGAGGCATTGTATGGTTGGAAAATCGCAACTGTAGACTTGACTCTTAAGAAAAGAACTGTTGGGGAAATTTCTGGTGTATTTCCTGCCTCACTAAGTTCAGAGTGTAAAGGAAAATGGAAGAAGGACATACATGTAGCACAAATTCTGGTTTCTGTGTGCAAAGATGTCAGCTTTTAGGCTTTTGATACATAAACATAATAAAGAAAGCATGGAGACTGGGGTGGAGAGAGTTCCTAATATTCTCCAAAGCATTATGAAATCATATGACCAAAAATGTCATAATTTAAATACTTTGTAAAGAAAGCTTTTGGTGAGAATTACAATTGGATATTTATACACAGAAACTTATTGATAGAGTCAACAGTCTTAGCTCTGTGACACATGGGGAGCCGTAGGGACCTTGGAGCTGAGGAAGTAGAGGTGTGTCCTGGCAGTCTTCTCTAATTAATCTGGCTTTGTTTCTTAGGACAAACAGGCAACAGCTCTTTATAGGGGCCTTTCTCAGATCAAGGATGAGGAGGTTGCAATACAAGGACGGTGGGTGCCGCTGTCTCCAAGAACTCAGATTTTCGTAGAGGGGCATATATAAAATATATTGGTTCAGGAACATAGACCATGATAGAGGATAGTGATATTTTTGATGAGATGGCCGTGACTTTGAAAGGTCCAGTTCAAAAAGTATAGATGAGAAAAGCCAGGAAATGCTGTTATTTTTAAACAGCTTCACATGACAGGAAGGTTCTGAAATGAAAGGCTTTGTAAGATAATAATTGATCCCAACACGGAGGTCTTCATCTGTTCATTGAAGATTCATATTTTCAATTACGGCCCGAAGTTTGACCAAATAAGGAATATTGAAGGACTGATTAAAAGAATATAAATAGCAACCGCAGAGGTCTGTTTGAACTTTGGAAATATTCAGAGAGGCTGAAGGACTCGAACACTGTTCTCTTACCCACCCTTTTAATCATATAAATTATGTCGCCATTTAACGTGTTTAGCCAATGAAGTCAGCATGTCGCACCTGTTGTCAATTGAGTATTGACAAGGAGTGAGAGGTTTCTAAAAAGCATTTGCCAAGCTCATTTAAGCCTGTTTTTTTAACCTCTAAATCATGCTGTTACTGTTTTGTAGCCCAGCATGTTTCCATTAAGGCGACCACACTAGGCTGCAGTGACCCAGGAAGACTTGCTGGGGTTTGTCAAGCACCAGGCTGGCTCAGGCTGCAGCCCAAGGTCATGGTTAGCTTCTTTGGTGGGCTGCTCGTAGCAAATCTTGGAATCTCCTGAGACCCAGTAAATATTCCTGAGCTTTTTAGTATTTTGCCCTGAAATATTTTTACTGTGGTAATTTAAAGCTGCATGCCAAGGCTTTGGGGACAATTAGACTTTGGGGGAGGCCGAGCAGTGCGAGGGATCTGAATTTTCACTTGGAGACGAGTGTTCCCACAACCAGCGAGTAGTCCACAAGCATCCCTGACCATCTCCAGCCCAGATGAGCCCAGCACTGTATGTCTTAACAACAGCTTTGCTTGGATCCCCGACTTTGCCTTCCCAAATCTTTATCATTTTCATTCCTTCCAGAATCTCTGATCCGTGAGTGGAGCTTTGTGCTCACAAAACTCTGTTGGTTATTTTTACCACTTCAGTGGCTGCTTCAGACAACCACTGTTTTCTTGTTCATTATTGCTTAAATATATCAATGCATGGTGTCACAGCTTATGGCTAATAAAACTCCCACTCTGAGTGACTGCAGTGTGGCTTGGTGGGAAGTGGCATCCCGAGCTGCAGGCAGACTCTGAAGAGGCAGATTTCGCATGTGACCTGATGCCAGAGATTGATCCTGGCTCCACAAAGAAGGACATAAGAGAGATGATGCAAGGATCCCTGCCTAATGGTCCCTGCCAGAGGCCGGGAGGAAGGTGACTTCTGGTGCCTGTGGCTGCACGAGAACCTGCCTGCTCACTATCAACAGCCTTGCTTGGACTTCTTTACGCACGGCCGGATGCACAAAACTTGAGGAGATTCTAATATATAATTATAGATGATGCCTTCTGAAATATAATAGTAGATTATAGCCCCCTCCTCCTTGATACCAGTAACCAAGAAACTTGAAACTAAAATCCTTTTCCAGTAGTGGGTCCGGCAGGAATATCTTGAGCACCGATTGTGTTCACCAGACATACAGAAGATGCTCAGCCAGGGCCAGCCCCAGTGCACGTAAAGGGAAAATAAAGTTTCAAAGCTGGACAGGTAACACCTCCGCTCAGGAGCAGCGAGGACAGTGGACACTTGGCTGTGAGAGGAACTTGCACGGCGTTGCTACCTGCCACAGTCTCTCCATTCTGGATAATGCACTATATGCATTTTGCAAAACTCCGTATGGCTTCTGGGCTTTTGTTTAATGCTTTTCACACCACAGTAAGTTAATTTTCATGGATGGCGTCAGTTCTCAAGTACCTTGCAGTGTAGCTTCACAGAGGGTTGGATGGTGGCTGTGGAAAGCATTATGCAAGTCACAGGTTCTAGCATGATTTGGCCGAGCCCGAATACCAGAACCATAAGGCAAAAATGCCAGCTAAGAATGGTGCATACCAAGCCCTGCCTTGATATATGGTATTGAGAGAGACTTTGTTTGTTTGTTATGCTTTGTTTTTAAGGTGGAGGGAAGGGAACTACTTTCTCAACTGATGTCCCCAAGTCACATGTACAAGGAACTCAACACCAGGTGTCTGGCTAGATGATGTGGAGTCCTGGGTGGCTGGTTCAGGAGTGTCGCCTGCTGGCTCCCATTTACGATCCCCCCCCCCCCTTTTTTTAAAGAAAGAAACATAAGGAAAGCATTTGCTTTGACATCGAATCCACTCCCACAAGTAACAGTAATTGCAGGGCCCAGAGGAGGGAAAAACGTATCCTTCCCATTTGGAGCCGAGCAGCCTTGACAACATTGTGCTAAACCTTTGGATGAGATGAGGCCAGACTGCAGCAAGGCAGCCTTGTCTCAGGTGAACAGACACTGGGCACTGAGCATGCGGCCACGAGGGACTTCTATTATCAGGAGACAGAGTGTGGGTGACAAACTGCCTTCCCAGGGCCTCTCTGGGAAGATGCCATCCAGGGTTGTTGATCTTTCATGTAGCCCTTGATGCCGCTGGGAATCTGGGGCAAGAGCTTGTCTGATGCCCATTTCACACAACAGATACTTCCTTTCTGACGGCACCTGGACCTGACCAGACCTTCCCACCCCCCCAGTCCCGTTCAAAGCAACAACCTGACAATTGCTGCAGAAACAGAACCCCTGGAAAGTCCCACCACACGCCTCACACATGCTTCCTCCTCCAGGCTCCGTGTGTCTGTGAAAGTTCAAATACTGAGTCAAGTTTATTGTTTCTATCTCGTTTATTTTAAGTATAGTTTTACACTTTATTATGTGCGGTGACATCTTAAATGGAGCTTGTCACTCCATCTCGACTGCTGCTAGGGGCGAGAGCCACTCACTTACCCTGTCACCATTTCGGCAGCCCTGATTAACGGTGTCAGAGCAAGCAGCTCCCGCTTCACCCTCCCCAAAAAAGAGCACCCCTTATTTACATGAAGCAAAACACCAGAGCAGCAGCATCCCAGGTCTGAAGTTGGAGGGCTTCCAAATTAGTGAAGTTTGGGATGACATCACCTTTTCCTTTGCTGCATTTCTCTATCCCTTTCCTTTCTCTTTTCATCTCCCTTTTCTCTTTCCCTCCCTTTTCATCTCTTCCTCCTTTCTTGTCTCCTTTCTTCCTTTCATCCACCCTCCTCCCCCTCCCCTTTCAGATGTTAAATATGTGCTCTCCTCTCTCTAATGTGTTTTGATGTCTTTTCTGTGTCCTCGGCAAGAAATCAGTTTCTTCTGTTTTACCCTTGCCCTTACGGCAACAATAAAAGGAAGCAAACCAAACTCAAGGCACCTTCTTTCGCTGCCCTCTCTCTCTTTCCTGGTTGCAAGTCGATGCTTGAGCCCCTGTCACCATGTGAGGTAGCCCAGAGTAATTTGAATATTTCATTCTCCAGGCTGCTAATGCAGCCTGTGTTGCAGATGGCACTGGCTTCATCCTTCTGGACTTGGTTCAATTATAAATGAAAGTAGGGAGCTGAAATTTGTGTTTTTGTCTGTGCGTAGTTGGGATAATACAGTAACGCTTGGTGGATAGGAATTTCTCAGACTGCTGGGGATGCTTCTCACTTCCATCTCTGCTTGGTTCCTGGGGGGTACCAACACGGAGCCAGCATTGTTTCTTGGATGTTCTCATCCCTCTCATTTTGAACGAAGGCAGTGTCTTTAATGAATGAACAAAGCTTCCCATCCCTGTAACTCATCTTTTTCTTCCACTGATCTCTTTCTTTTTAGACTCTGTTTCTTTCTTGGAGCTAATAGGGATGGCAGCATGACTTGTTCAGGAATCTAGAGCAAAACCCTCAGAGTCCTGAGCTCCTCACCCAGGGACACATTGGTGGCCAGAGGAAAGGGTCTCTTCCCACAGTGTGACATGTACACCCAGCTTATCACATTGGTCGATAAGAACAGAGCACACCTATATGGCAAATTATGCACACTTGTGAATTTAATCTTGTATGTGCATCCTCATTAGAAATTCATGTTATTTCGTGTGTGTGTGTGTGTGTGTGTGTGTGTGTGTTTTGTGCACACATGCCCAAAGACTTAGGTGTTTGGTGTATTTGAGGGATATTGTAAAAAACAAAAAATACCCAAACTGTATTCTTATAGTGGGACTTTATTTAGTGAATATTTTGGTGAGTAGTGAGGCATGATACTTATCTCAAGGTGAGAGTGTTTTTAGTGCTAACCAAGGGTGTTAGAGATGTTCTCAGAGGAGAAGTTGACTCTCATAGCTGCCACTAAGAGCACTGGCCATGCTTCATAGATTGACAGCTGACATGGCAGTAGGTTGTGTTGGTAATCCCTGACAATTGTTGTGTACTCTGTTTCTCCTCGAAACTGTTTTGCAGGGTTCCACTCGTGGGTTCTGTTTTGTTTCTGCCATTTGTTAAAAATCTTTGTAAAGTTAAGCAGGGCTATTGACTTTTAAGCTTTCCTAGTGACTAAGGTGAAGGGTCAAGGGACCTACAGAGCAGTGGGCAGTGTAAAAGAGAAGTAGAGGGCTGGGAATGTGACTCAGGGTAGGGTGCTTGACTGGTATGCTCTGCACGCGACCCTGATTTCAAGTCCCAGAACAAATAGAAGAAAAGCTATGTTAAGAACTAGGGAGGTAGCTCGGTGGTAGAGTGCTTGTTATGTGCGCACGAGGGCCTGAGATCCCCATCACTCACAGAAACGCTGGACACCGTGGTTCACATCTGAAATCCCAGCCCTTGAGGTGGACTTGCAGACAGAGAAGAATCCCTGGGGCTTGCTGGCCAGCCAGTCTAGAGAATCAGCAAATTTCAGGTTCAGTGAGTGACATTGTCTCAAACATAAGGTAGAGGATGATGGAGGAGGACACCCAACGTTATCTTTTGTCCTCTGTGTGTGCGGGCGTGCGCGTGCGCGCATATGCACACACAGTTAAAAACAAAACATGCTCAGTTCTGCAGTGGTTCGCGATAAGCCACCTTTCCTAGGCCCTCTGGCCACTGGAGAGTTGGTGCTGCGGTGTGCTATGTAGCCAGATTCCTCTAGTACGCCAGTTCACACAGACACCTGGCTTATCGGTCCTCATTCAAGAGATGGTGTCTGAATGACGGGTGAAAATTTGGAACCTGAGGAGAATGAAAAGTGTCTCTCCACACAGACCTCTCAGATAGAGAAAATGCTTCTTCATAACGTTTTTTTTTTCTAAGAACACAACAATTAGAGGCGTTTAATAACCAACCCCTGGTCACTTCCTCACAGCTAATTACCTTGGACTCCTTTTCTGCTGATAGCGAGTCTTGCCCGAGTAATGAAACCGGAGTTCCTCCTCTCAGCTACTTTCCATTTGTCAATCACTGACCTACTTTTCTCTGGAAATTGGGAATAAAAATGAAAAATAATAGCAACCGTATTAATATGGGGATAATAATGTTCGACGTGGGAAGTGCCCTTGAAATATTTTATCTCAGGTTTGACATTCACAGTAGCATGGAGGGAACGGGGGCTTTATTTCTCTTTGCATCCACGTCTAGGAAACAGACCAACTGGGAAGAAAGCAAGCTAACAGACGTGAAACAACTTAAACCCATCACTCAAAGTTAGCTCAGATGTGCCGGGATTAGGTTCAGTCCTGAGTGACAAGAAGCCACTTCAACACTGAGTAACAGAGGCCACACCCATCCCTTTTCAATTAATGGCAGACAAGAGTCAGGCATTTCAGGGTGGCTTCCCCTGCCCATAGAGATATAGACCTCCTTCCTCTCTTTACTCCACCTTCCAGGAAGTGAGTGTGAGATGTATCATTTGATAGAAATATCTTTTAGAAATGAAGCAAGTTTCTTTCTCTTCCTGTTTTTTGTTTTGTTTTGTTTTCCAAGACAGGATTTCTCTGTGTTACTTTGACGCCTATCCTGGCACTCACTGTGTAGACCAGGCTGGCCTCAAACTCAAAGAGATCCGAGTGTGGGATTAAAGGTGTGTGCCACCACGGCCCGATGAGATTGCACACAGTCTCAGCCTTCACACCCGCACTGTTCCCCAGTTTCCCTGAGCAGATTAGACAGGCTGGATAGACATTTTTGTGGTCGAGATTTGATGGGAAACATAGCTCTGACGTCACATGAGCACGGGTCTTGTCCCAGCAAATGTGGGTGAACAGGCTGTGACTAGGTGTCAGCATGGCAGGTCACATCAACACAGAGGAAGCGAGTGTGCATCCCACAGTGCAACAGCCCTGGTGGAGTCACACAAGCAGACGACCCTCAGGCCCGCTCTAATCCCTAGATTGTTCCCCACCCCCAGCGTGGCTTTTTACTTGGTGACATCTTAAATCTGCATCCCTCCTTCATGTTATTTCCCACCAAAGTCAGAATGGTGTGTACAATTTTGAAGACTCTTGGGATCGACTTCTTTGTTATTCTATAGTTAGAGGTCAGGGGTCCTTCAGCTGCCTATGATCTCAGTAGAGAGGTTGTCTTATTATTCAATTCTATGTACGGCAGAAGAAAGCTCAACCTTCTAAGTACTTGGGCATGTATTTATGCACTGCAGCCCAGAGACACCATAAGTCTTTGTCACTGAACAATCAGTACCGGGTTCCTACATCATCTGCTCCAGAAACTTGGAAAGACACGCTCGCTCCACACCCATGACACCTCACAGGGACCTTTTAATTGTGTGTGTGTACATGTGTGTGCACGTGTGTTTGTGTATGTGTGTGTGCGTATGTGTATGTGTTAAGTGAAATGAAAAACGAATGCCTGTGTGTTCGTGACAGAAAGCATTTGTGTACATCTGTGTATGGTGCTTCACATTATATATTAGTTTAGCCCCTTAATGTCATTTTCCTAGGTCACAAATCCATACAGAATGTCTGACAGCATAGTGTGCCCCATGTCTGACAGTACTTGTGTTGCAGCATTGTGGGGACGACCACATTACTCCTAGGTGAGCTGGCCTAGTGTCTCCAGAATGTCAGGAGTGGCTTTATGGTGCTGCCCACACCGCCACATCTTTTATTTAGAGCACGGGTGTTTGTCCTTATAATTTACTTGTCTTCGTTTGCCGCATCTTGACTCTTTCTTCCTTTGTTTTCCTTGCCTTTATGCTTCAGTTGGAATATGGCTAAATAGCTGTAGTCCTCCTACATGAGAAAGACTGTTAGCTGTACCTAAGTCTGTGTATGGTATTCAGGTGAATAGTGAAAGGGGCCCAGACAGGAAACTTTTTCTGTCTCATATTTATATGAAATGTTTAGGTGAGTGGATTTCTGTGTAAGTTCTGAAACTTTTGCTCGCATTATGTGCAAGGGATTCTGCAGTCACCATTCTTTTCATTCAAGGCTTTTGTTTCTGTCTTGTAAATTCTCGTCACTGTTATTCTCACCTGAGTTAGTCTTCAGCTTTGAGAAGGACTTTTTCAGCACTAGAAGGCAGATTCCTGTACAGGTCCAGATTAAAACCCCCTTCCACCCCTGTCGCTTTACCAGCCCAGTGGCTTCAACTAGCATTGCATATGTGGCCATCAGCCAGATAGGAATGCAATAGTGACCTCATTCTCAGCGTCAGCAGGATGCTCTGAGGGTGACCTCTTCACAAGAGATGGTAACTGGCATATAGTCTCACCATTAATTCTAGCCTAGCAACATCATGTTATTATTATTTTTTTAATTTGCTTCTGGTGTTGTGGAGGTATATTATTGGGCACTAAGCATTAGAGTAGCACTCGCCCACTATTAACAAAATTGGGTAGCGGCCCAGTTTGTCTTGGAAGCTTGGACCAGGAAGTGAGGGCTCTGCTTGATCAGTGACGCTGATTGGCTTAGCTCTGTGACTCTCCTCTGGTGGCGGATATCAGGGAGGAAATGGCAAGTAGATGTTTAGCATTGAGTCACCTAGCAGAGCAGAGGGAGGCAATGGGCACTTGGGATGCCTCGTGTGTCCAGCTCTCTTCTCATGACTTGGCACATGTCAGCTCAAGATGACAATCCCGGAAGACAGATGAGGTGCGCCCACATTTGCAGCTGAGGCAGCAGACGGGGCTCTGAAGGGTGAGCTGATTCACCCACAGTCAGGTAGCTGACAGGGTGGAGGCACCAGGATGTAACTCGGGTCTGTCTAATGAGAAAACCATCAAGTGTCTCCAGGGTATCATGGGAACTCTCACTCTGTCAAGCTGAGAAATGCTTCCGGAAATGTCACCATGTGATAACGGAGCTGGTGTCTGCCTTCTGTCCTCGTGGATGCTTCTACCTTGTTTGAATAAATCAGCAGCCATTTCTAGGTGGATCCCGTACCTCTAGCAAAGTTCAAAATGCTTTGAGAGGGGCAAAAGACAATAAAATATGGTTCTGGCCTTTGGATGAGTGGCTCTCTATGAACAATGAGAAAGCAATGTATTAAAGAATTGCTGGCCATGGTGGTTTCAAATTGTCATTGTCATTTTGTTGACCTAGAAACAGAATGGGAAGGTGAGCCTATGGGTGACTGGGGGAGCATCCAGGATAACTCTGCTGTGACTGAGTGGAGGGAGGGCTGAAAGCCGAAGCTTGGGGACCAGCTGGACTGAGAGGTGACTGTAAAGTTGGGGTGTCCATCTTGTTCCCAGGCATCTGCATTTCCTCACTTCCTCTCTTACTGAGGTACAGCCATTATCATTGTCTGCCCCAGATTTGCAGATAAGGAATACCACATTGGCGCCATTCCTGCCATAGACTGTGTCCCATGACGGACTCTGGAGAAAAAGAAGCAGCAGAACTCAAAGTGAAGGAGTAGAGCATCATTCAAGGCCATACAGCTAGTGAGAAACCCACACCTTCCAAGTTGCAACTTTGTACACAAATTTTGGAGTTTCCAGCATTTGGTCTCCCCCATCAATGGGTTCCAGTGTATAAATAGGTTGAATTCCAGAAATTACTTCTGGTTTTTTACCCTTGCCACTCCCAAACTGTAACCAATTTTCTGTAAGTATCATAATGCTGGATTCCAAATCCCAAACATGGATAGAAGCCGGTTGTAAAATAGAAATTACTCTCATTGTGATGTGCTCATTCTATTTAAACCGCTAGTCACAAAAAATAGTAGAGCTGCAATATATCCTGAAGCAGAGCTGCCCATGGAAGTTATAGACTCCAATAAAAAGGGGAAATGTGGCCACTATTGTCCGAAACATACTGGGCTAGTGAGACGGCTCACCAAGTCAAGAGACTCCTTGCCAAGTGAGACCAGGGATTGATCCCGAGATCACACCGCCGAAGGAATGGGCTCCCTTCCACAAGTTGTCCTCTGCCTTTCTCACAAGGGCTGTGTACATACACGTGAATCCACGCACCCCTCTGCACACCTACATAAGTAGATGTACTTTTTTGGGGAGATTGAGTACTTCACAGTGGTAGCATTAGAGAGTTAATGTTAAGTGTGCAGGATGTCTGTGAGTGGGGCCCTGAGAGACTGCACAGGTTTCACACACACAAAGCTAGCCCTGCCTGGAGCCTTGGCTCCAGAACACAGGGAATAGCTTTTCCTGAGGCAGGTGCCGTCAGTGGTGAAGTGTGAAGGAGACAAGCAGGATGGGTCTGAAAGACACTGCATGCCAGCTTGGGTGAGGTTCTGATATGGGGCCATCTGTGTTGGGTGCTCCCGAGTGCTAAGAACATGGTGATTCTCTGTTGCTTATAGAAAGCTATCTCTTTATTATTCATGCCCGAAGAATTCCGATGTGGAGCGCAGGGGAGCATGGAGAAGTGGGAGGCAGCACAGACGGCAAGAAATGGGCCTTCTGAGCTCGCCTTGAACTCAGCCCGATTCCTTTTGTAGTCTGTGTCATTCTGGCAGTAAGTATAGATCAGGCCATCCCTCAGAGAAGTCCCAGCACTTTCTGTATGCCTTTCTGGTACTGAAAAACAGATGGATAGAAACTTACATGAAAATCACATCTGCCACTCTGGACAATTAAGCAGAACATGAAATTGCAGCAAAAAAAAAAAAAAAAAAAAAAAAAAACAACAACACAGGGTATTGAAATAGAACAAGATTTCACACGAAGGAATCATGCTGGTGAACCTGAATAAGGTATCACTCCCCATCTTCCTGAATGGGAGGGCTAGTGTTTGTTATTCTTTTATTGTAGCTCCCGCTGACACACCTCACTGAATGTGCCTGCCTATCAAAGACGACTTCCATTAAACAAGGGGCAATAAGCTAAACTGTCATACGTTCAAGTCACATTTCCAAGATTAATTTTTGATTATTTTTATATTTGCTGTATTATCCATATTTATTACTATTTTTTAAAATGTGTATGTGTGCACGTGTGCATATGTGTCTGTGAGAATAAGTGTTAAGTTGCCCTTAAAGGGCAGAAGCCAGCCTCAGATATCCTAGCTGAAGTTACAGGCAGTCGTGAGCTGCCTAACATGGGTGCCGGAAAGCAACTTGGTTCTCTCCAAGAGCAGCAAGTGTAATTAACCACTGACCCGCCAGTCTCTAAGTCCCCACGTTACCCTTTTAAGGGATCCCTGAAGAGGGGGCCAGTGCTAACATATAGTTTGTGCCACTCAGGTACTTTGGGCCAACCAGCGCTCTAATTAGTGAGCACACTCAGCTTTGCCGGACACTGAAGGACCCAAACTTTGTGATATTGTCCAAAGCTTCCTGGTCCAAGACTGCTGGAGATGGAACTAGAAATCCAAGTTTGAAGTCCAGGCTTCCCCTTACACAGAGCCTACCCTGTCTCATGTCCAACCTTGGGCGCCAACAACAGAATACTACAGCGCCGACCCCTTCTCCCCGCCCACCGCAACCTTGCAAGGACTCTCGGGGGCCCTGCTATGAACAAAATCTGAAAGGGAAGCCAGCTCCTGCTTTATACGTTTGCATTTTCTCCCTTCCGTCTTCTGTCGTGTGGACAGATGTCGCCTGGTAGATAGATGGCCCCAGTCAGCAAGAGCTGCTACTTGTGCCCAGTGGAATGACAGAGTGGACAGAAAAGTGGCCCTCTACTGTCACAAAAGAAGCAGCTCTCTTGCCACTGTCCCACCCAGTCTGCTCTTCCTGCCCTCCCCGCCGAGGGCTGTCACTAACAAGTCCCCTCCCATTCCTATGGAGTTGTTGGCTTAGACTTGTGTTTGACTCCCTTGCCCAGTGAGTGTTCTGCCTGCAGAATTTTAATGGGACCTTGAAGAACCTCTCGGATGAGGTATGGACCCCAAACTAGAGAGCTGTTCTTGGGTTCCTGTCATTTTCTATTCTCTATACCATGGAGCAGACAGATCTTCCCTGTTTGATATCCGAGGGGACTTCGTATTTGGCTCTGACCCTGCAGGAGATGTGTGAGATGGGGCAGAATTAGGAATCAGATATCCTATATACTGAAAGTGAGGAAGAGCCCTTCCCCCTGTTTGAGAAACCTGGGTGATGCTCTCTTCCCTGCCTCTCCTGTGATGAGTTACTTATTTGATTGACCCAGTAGAACTGGTCCATGTCTAGCAAGGCACTGTAAGCTAGGATTAGGCTGTTGTGCCGTAATGGCGGAAGTGACGTCATAAGCAGGAAGCTTGACTGTGGGAACATGTGAACGCTGGATCTGTGTCTGTGATTGTAGCTCAAAACGTTTAGGCGTGACTGGCCTGTGAGTGGTGAAGAAAGCTGCCATCATATTACTCCAGAGAACTGGGGTTCAGTTCTTGCTCTTACCTCTCTCCATCTGCTCTGTGAAGCAGTCACAGCCATGCACAGCCCTGTATGCCAGTACCCTTTCCTGCCCTTTGACTCTCTCTTCTCAGCTCACAGAATGGGAGCTGACTCAAGAGCAGAACATATCGCTACATGGCCAAACTGTCCACGGCTCTGAAGTGGAGCAGATGAGCCGGGGCAGTACTGAACACATAGACTGTGAGGAACTCCACGTCACGTTCTCTATTATCTGGGGCAGGTTTCAACTTTTCTGAACAACTTTCCTAAAAACTGAGAATTGAAGATCGACTTCTGAAGCTTGAGGTGGGTGTGGGTCAGGTTGCACAATGTGGATGAGATCATGTGAGATTTCTTGGTACAGGATTAACCACTATGGAAAGGAAAAAAAGAAAGGAAGGAAGGAAGGAAGGACGGAAGGAAAGAAGGAAGGAAGGAGCGAGCCAGGATTACTGTTAAACATCTGCCCAGCTCCTGTTGCCTTTCCATGAATGCTGACGCTCCCGGTATATGTTTTAATAAACAAATAGAAATTGACCCACAAGGCCCTGAGTTCAACCTTTGCTTTTTAATAGATACACGAGAGTGACTTGCCCAGAACTGGAGGTCAAGAGTCACAGACCAAAGCAGGAGCTCCTGTTGGAACCATTGTTATTTGCATATGACCAGGGCCCATGTGAAGTTCCCCGCCATAAGTGCTCCCCTCTTGTGCTCTGTCTGCCTTGGCCCCCTTGCTCCTTCTAACCAGATCTGCCAGGATAGAATTGCCAGGTTGTCCTCCAGAGTGTTTGCTGCACCTATCTGGGCCACCAAGTTTCCCCTGTGGATCTTCTCCCATAGACTGATTTTTATAGTCACCCTGCCTGCGCGAAACTCTACTCTGCCGTGACTCCTATTCTAATCGACAGACACAAGTCTATGTGCCCATCATATAGCACACATTGTTTTGATGTAGATGCATTGTCTACTGTCACAATGGAAACCTGTCACCCTCTCTGTTTACACTGCTGGCTCAGAGGATTTCCTTGAACAGTGTGATGCTAAAGCCAAGGCTCAGAATCCCCATGTCTTTCCATCCCTTCTTCTCTTACATTGGCTACATAGGAAATGTTTTGGTGCTTGTGCTGTGAACTTGAGAGATACGGAAGAGGGCTGTGAGCACTGAAGGAGAGCCAGAGGCTGACACAGACAGCATCTGCACCTTCATTTGTTCTGAGTACTGCTGCTTGGACCGTTAGGGCAATCTTTGTGAGCAAAGTGCTCGAGAAAATTGCCGCCTTCCAGTTCTGTAGCTCTAAAAGGCTCCCTTTCACAGGATGGCCACACTTCATTCCCAGGCCTCCTGGGAGATCTCTTCCTTCCTCCCTCTATCATTTTCCTCCTCCCTGAACACCTTACGGATTTGAAGATTTGAAATACTTCCTGCCCGCATCTTCAACCAAGAGACTGTCAAGGGATTTCAGCGTTTATTGCTTTCTTCTCTGGGAATGGAGCAGCTCCCGACCAGCTCCTCTTTGAGAAAAACAACAGGATGGTTTGGCTTATTATCAAACTGAGAACAGAGTTTGCTTGCAACAAAATAAGAACCTGAGTCTTTCTACATGCCTAAGGGGTGTGTGTGTGTGTGTGTGTGTGTGTGTGTGTGTGTGTGTGTGTGGTATGGGGGGATTCTTCATTCTCTGTCTCCTTGTACCGGAGCTGATGCTCTGAACACAGCGAGGAGGAAAGGTTGCCTTGTTTGTAATAATGAACGAGCTTCCTCTCATCCCTGCCTCTCTCTTCCTGACCCGGGGCTTCCCTTGCTGTTAGTCTGTTGTCTCGAACACAGAACTCCCTGCACTTGACTTTCGCTACGGTCTTTCTGGATTCTCTCTTAAAACAGCTTTCTTCAAGCCCCCAGAGATCTTAAGGAAAAAATAAAAAGGAATGCAAATGGAAATTGCTTTGGAAGCTAAAATGAGCGTCACTGGGAGCTGTGAGCTCTGGCCACACTGGGACAAACTCTTTTTTTTATTTTGGGTAATATTTCTTCCTTGGCATTTATTACACCTCTGTTAAACACGGCTCATGTGACATTGTTACTCACAGGCAATCAGAGGAAAAGCTGAAAGTTGAGCCATTAGTAGGGCAGGGCAACTTATTGTTAATAGCAGCCATTAAAGCTGAAAGGAAAAATTACCCATCTGCCCCCGCCAGACCTGTCTGCCTGAGATGGGGATTGGGCCTCCAGACCGGAAGGGGGGCTGGGAGACCATGAGGGAAGGAGAATGGAATGCAGAAATCAGAGCTCTTGGTTGGAGAAGATAGAGCTGGATTCCAGTTTGGAGCCTATCCCAAGAGTGTGGGACAGGGGATTGCCCCATCAGAATTGAAGAGGCCTTTTGGTCTGATTATACTTTCTCAGGAAATCACCTGGTCCTTCATCCAAAGATCTGTGAACTCCATTTTAGCCACAGGTAGGAAACTCAAAAGCAATGCCCTTTCCCAGCAAGGCTCCCACCACAGTGTATAACTGAGACAGGACTCACCCTACCTGGTTCTTTGCCATGAGCCTTGGGGTTGAACAACACATTTTTTAAGTCTGTAATTGAAACATACACACACACACACACACACACACACACACACAACTTCAATCCCCTCCTGACAGCTTAAATTCTAGTGAAAGAGGCAATGTCAGGTACCCACTTTAACTAGCCACTCTGTAAGATTTGTTTGATGGGACCCTGTAAGATGTCAGATAGGAGGATAAATTTAAGAAGCCTTCTTTAGGGCGTGGTTATAAAATTCACAAGGTGCCCTGAAGGGAAGGGCTGTGACTGTGACCTATTTTAGATTGTGCTTACTCACATCAGTGCAGAGGGACCTGTGCTGCCAGGGTCACAGGTCAATGTGAAAAGCTATGACTGAAACTTGGAAGAGAACTCTCACGGCCCACCCATCTGAAACTTCAGAAAAGATGGTGTAGTTGGGGGTTTTGATGTCTTGCCCGCATGTTTTTGTGTAGAATAATAGATTAAAACCTGAAAAGCAAGGTTCTGTGATGTGCGCCACGGCTGGCTGATGGTCTTGAGCTTACGCATGTGCATGTGCATAGCTCATACACAGGCGTACACGCGTGCACACGTGCACACACACGGTGTCTGACAGATGATAAGTGGTCAAGCCTGTAGAAAGAGCTGCCTGCTCACTCAGGACAAGGGAAGCCTCTCCCAGGCAGGGTCTGATTTCTCAGATGTGATCACATCAAGTTCTTAGCCTGCTCTCCATATCAAAGCCATTGCATGTCCAGATCCGTTTAACTTATTACAAAGGCAGCTCTTGGTTGTTCTTGGCTCCTTTTTGCATTCTGTGGCTTTTTAAGAGCTGTTCTACTCATTTAGCCTGTGCTGATGACATAATTTTGAATAGTAGAAGTATTTAGTTGCAGTTTAAGACGAGTTGAAGTTCCCTCTAGTACTATAGCATTCGTGGAATAAATGCTTCTTCCTGAATTGAGCATTCAGCTTCCCCCGCAGTCAATACTACAACACTCAAGCACACACATATGCACACGCACACGTACATGTGTACACACACACACACACACACATTCAACATACACCTCTTATTATCAGTTACTGTCTCTAGAGGAGTACCATACCGTTTCTCCAATCACCCGCTCTTTTAACTCTATGGGAAAGAACTACATGTTGGGGGCAGGTATGCAGCCCCTGGCAGAGTGACTGCCTAGTCTGTGTGAAGCTCTGGACTCCGCCCTTAGCACCACATAAACTGGACGTGCTGGAGGCAGGAAGATCAAAAGTCCATGGTCATCTTGTACTGCATAGTGAGATGAAAGCCAGTCTGAGGTACTGAAGAGACCCTCTCTCAAAAAAACAAGTAAATGTCAGGTGTTGGAAGGGTATTAAAGAGCAACTATTAGAAAGAATTGATTAAAGAATGATTTGACTTAAGTTGTGCAGGCTTGGTAGGGACCACCCACCTTCCAGTCGAGAAGAAATGAGCAACAAGTTTGCACTGAAAGAGGTAGACGTAGGGAAAGACAGGAGACCCACCATGTCCCGTCAATGGAGGCAATTTCCTTGAAGGATTCTTTGATCTTTAAAGAAACATGAATGGGAGAACAGAATAGGTGACAAGAGAGATGTGGAATTGCAAAGGGGGGATGATGGCTTTTTCTTTAGGAGGTGAAGAAGACGGTACTTTCTTAACTTTAGAGGATGGCCAGTTGCTATGAAGAGGATGGTTTAATAGTTTACAAGCAAATAGCAGGGAATTAAAAATGTTTCCCTTCTCAAGCATCACAGGAGGGCATTTAGAACCACTTCAGAAATCCTGCTGCCTCCTGTCAATGGAATTTACTAAGCAAATACCCCTCCCCAAACATAATGTGATATCCTGGAATCTCAAGTGAGATGGGGGTGCTTCCATCTGGGAGATAGAAAAGGCAGACGCCATCTGCTTTGGCTTGGTTTTGGCATCTTCAAGGTGTGGATGGGATTTACAATTTTTATTTTACTTTATTTTTATTTCTCAACTCTGGTACCCATTCCGTTGTAACTCCTTGTTAACTGGGTCCCACTCGGTTGAATGGTTGGAGGCCGGGGGTTCCACTTCACAGACAAAACTCTGCAGATGTTTGTGTGGTCAAGTGAGGGAGAGTATCTGGCTCCCCTTGCTCTGGCTTAGGGGAATATTCTGTTCATAATGGGCAAGAAAAATCTGCTCCCGTGCAGGAACTGCAAGACCTTCCAAAGACTGGGAAGGAGTCTAGGGAGCGGGCATCAGCTGCCATCTCGTTTTACTCCCGTAACACCAGCTTTTCGCCACTTCTCAATTGCTACCTCCCAGCATAATTACCATGGCAAGCATTTCCTGTTCATCCCCTGTAGGTACACCATGTTGCGCCAACAACGCTCGGCCCAGCAGGAATATACAGTATCCTTTGCCAGTGTCGATCCGGGCTTGATTACACTTCACGGCTGTAATTCAAGCCCACTAATCCTCCTCTGTGGTAGGAAAAGAGGCCTGTTCTATTAGATAAGCTGATTACTGTCTGGTGTGTGCTTCATGCCTAGCAAGAGTTGTTTATATGTAGAATTATTGCCGGTCGGGGTCTGGGCCTCACCATGCTGGGGAAAACTCACTTTAGGGTCAGGGTTTGTGGCTACAAGTTGGCCTGGGATGGGTAAAGGTTGGCGAGTTCATGGCAGCTACTTTTTTCCTCAGTCTCTCTGCCAGCCACTCATATTTCCTTTGCTTCCCTATGAATGGAAGAAGCAAGCTATTCAGAGACTTGGACTTGCGCTTCCAGGAGCCCCTGCAAAGCAAAAACCACTGCCCCAGACTCCTGATGAGGTTTGCAGTGCACTATCTTGAGAGCTGAGTTAGCACGGACGCTGGTGTGTCAAGCTGAGTGTGTGGTAAACTTGCCAGCCACAGACTCCAGACAACCCAACCACAGGGGGAGAATGTCTGCTCAGACTGAGTAAATGCTTTCTCACATGCAAAGAAGTCCTCTTTGAGACCTCAGAAGCCTAGAATCCGCTCTGCCAGGCCACACTGGTCTGGTGGGTAACTTGTGGCCTGGGTACCACACTTCACAGCTCTTGCTTGTCCGCGAAGAGGAAGTGTGTTGGGGACACCTGTTTGGGAAGTGCGTCTGTGCTCTGATTCCTGTCTGCTGCACTGTCGGGATTCTCATCTCTCGTGTGGGGTACCTCATCATCACACGCAGACCCAAGAGGCTGCTCATCTATGGCTCTTCGGTGTTGAAATCCTATGCACAGTTGACAGATTGAATGGTACAGAGATCTGTGGGTACTGAAGAGATGCAGGGAGACTCCAGCACCCGTCTTCTGTCAAGCTCTGTAGGAGCATGTTTGGGGTTCTGTTGGCTTATCTAGACATGTGGTGGCTTATGATCGAGGAAAGCATTGTGATGAATAGCAGCTTCCTGAACTGTGAGGTGGTTAGGTGAGAAAACTTCATATGTCCTATGAGCTGCAGCTAACAGCTGTCTTATTTGTTTGTCTTGCCCACTCAACCGTTTGTCCATGTCAGGAATGCCTTTACTCTTTGTATTCAGTGTCCTTGGTATTTGTCTAGGACACAGTACTCACCCAGGGAATGATTCATGTGAAGTGTGTGTGTGTGTGTGTGTGTGTGTGTGTGTGTGTGTGTGTGCGTGCATGTACAAGTACATGTGGATGCCAAAACACAACCTTGGCTGTCATTCCTCAGGAACCCTCCCTCCACCTTCTTCAACTTGATTTTTGAGACAGGGTGTATAACTTGTCAATTAGGCTAAACTCGTTGACCAGTAGTCTTCGGGGGATTCACCTGTCTCTGCCTACCTTTCCAGTGCTGAGATTCTAAGTGTACACCACGGTGCCTGGCTGCTCTTCCCCACTCTTTCCCATGGGTTCTTAGGTCTCTGTGCTTCTAAGACAAGTACTTTGCCAACTTAGCAACCAACCTACCCCCAAGAATAGTTATCTTCTTTTTTAAGTGTAATGGATAAACATTAAGCATATTTCCTCAAAGGAGGGACCCGTGCATGAATGAGTTACTATAAATTGCTGGGCATTGATCACAGTTCGATAGAGCTGGGTTCCTTCTCCTCTTCTATTTCTGCCTTTCTTTCTAGGGACAGAGAATATCAATCCTCAAGAATTTGGATATGGCTTAGGTGTAAAGGGCATGGTCAGCCAGCAGAACCATATGGTGGGTGAGGCAAGGCGCTGCGATGTGGTACAGAAGGGACATGGTGTAGTTACTCTGTCCTCAGCGCTGAGACATCTGGCCCTGTCATGCTTCTTGATCCAGAAACGTCCTGTGAGTTATTTCATCTCCCTCTCCTAAGAAGACCACCTCCCCCCAGTCCTCTTTCCTCCCTCCAACTCCACTCTTCGATTTCTAGGGAAATCATAGTTTCTTTAAAATCAGCATATTCTTCAAATGGATGAATCCTACCCCAGGAATTTCTTCTCCTCGTGAACTTAAATTAATTTGTCGTTGGAAGAAACATCTAAAAGGAGCTACGGTGAATCTTACACACCAAAACAAAGCAATAGAAGTGGCTGCAAAGTTGTCCACCCAGTCTGAACACTGGAGAGTCTTTGTTGCTTAAGGATTAAGCTTCTCATCTTTCATTGCGAAGAATTAAGGAATCCATGAGTACGGTGTGTCCATCCTTTTGTATGTGAGCTGGAGCTTCGACATCTGGGCTGTCATTTCAGACTGGATGCCTGTGTCAGATCTGTGATCTTACATTTTTGTGCACTCTGAATTCACTGTGCATATCGGAGGAATGTGGGGGAGGGGGTTGCCATTCTCAGATAGCAGGTATATTTTATTCTTCACATAAATTAAGCAAATGCTTAGCAATCAGAATAACTAGAAAAGTTATTCATGCTCAACTGAGTAGTTAGTCACAGGACACCAGTTACCCACTACAGTGTTTCTGAAGTCTAGGGACCGACCCACCACAGGACCCCAGGAATAGCCTGTAGGGAGAAAAGAATTATAGAAATACCTGCTTCTAGTTTTCTACTCGTAATTTTCGATCTTGTTTTTTTCTTGCACGTAACTTCCTGTCACTTAACTTCTGAACAACTGAGCTACCACATACCATGACCATCTGGAGTTCTAAATCCAGCAGTGTTGTTCATTTGCCTAAGGCTGAAGGCTCTAGATCTTGACCAATCTGTTTCTCTGGATGCTGACTGGAAGAAGGGCCGCTTAAGCACAATTCACAGTGCTTAAGTTAGACTTACATGGCGTTGTAGAATCCTAAGATAGTTGCTTTATTTACTAGCATCATCATGGCTCCAGTGCCCATTTAGAGGTAACATTCAAAGATGAGGTGGTTCGTAGCATTTTAACTTTTCCCTAAAAAGAAGGAATATATATGTCCTTCAAATGTTCTACAATCTTGACCCGAGAACTAGGCAATTACCTCATTAGAGCAATCAAGCTTTCTTTCTCTGCACTGTTTCTGAGAGCACATGGATCATCTTGGTGGCGGAGAGGTGGTGATGGAGTTCAAAGAGAACAAGGAACCAGAAGATCATCCTAGCGGGTGATGCAGAACTTGAAAACCAAGGTGTGGTACCAGCTGCTCAGCGCCCTTCTACCAGGAAGAGCAGCATCCAACAAAGGCAGAATTCACCTTTCAAAATACCTGTGGGCCTCACCCTAACTTTTGGTGTCCTCGTCAAAGCATTCCGTGAACTTTTTGTCTGTTTTAGGACAGAAGGGGTCATTTTTGAAGCTGTAGAAATGGACACCCTGCTCTCAGTTTTACTGATGTAGGTGAGTTTAGGAAAAACAGGCAGAAATTCTGTGAGAGGCAGTTGAGATGCTAGCATTGACCTCTCTCCTGTGAAGCTACAGGCTGCCGCCTAATGTCCGTTGCGTGCTCACTACACTCTGCCACCTGGGTACCAGGGGGAGCAGATGCGAGACCAGGAGAGGGGAGAAGGAGCCCCAACTTAAGTTACCAGCAGAGCTAGTTCTGTGCCCATAGGTCCTTTTGACTCCTGGGCACTTCAGTTCCCATATCAGAATAAAAGGCTTCATCTCCCATATCATCCGTGGAGCATTCACAGCAACCACACTAAATTTCGATAAGTTGATATGTAAAGTTTAACTCCAACAAAAAAAAAAAATCATCAGGGGATTCTTGGATTCTTTTTATCATCGGCCCATCATCTACTCTGCTAGTTTCACTTGTGAAATTGCTCCCTCCCTATGATTCTCAATAGTCAGTCAACTCTCTGTTCCAATCTCCCCATCTCAGGTATGGGCCAGGCGGAGAATAGGGACGCGGTGAGCTTGCCGCTGTCATTATCAACCGGGTCTTTGGAGGAACAGCACTGTTGGTGAAATTTGTGCAGACCATTGTGAGCGAGCTCAGAAAATCTTATTTTGAGGTCTCCATTGGTGTACACCTGTAATTGTAAAGCGCTTGAGAGCGGAGACGTGGAGGCAGGAGAGGCAGGGGTTTACCACCCTGAGCTGAGGAGTAAGTTTGGTGCCAGTCTCTGCCACGGGAGATCCTACCTCAAAACAGAGCTTTATTCTAGCTGATCTGGGAGGCTGACACTAGACATAGTAGGAATGGCCTGTCTGCAGTCACGCCCAGTGCCCGTGCCAAGCCGCCATGTAGAAAAAGAAAAGCGAATTTGACTTCTAGAATGGTTGTCTGTGTTTTAGAACAATGAACTCAATCCCCGGCCCAAGTTTCATGGCTCCAATGATATCTTCTTCCCATTCTGTAGAAGACTTCAGGCATAAGCATGAAGGCCTGAGTTCAAATTCCTAGTGTCCTGCGTAACAACTCCGATGTGACCTGGCATCCCGGCACCCTGAAGGTTGTATTAGGCAGAGATAGAAAGATTTCTGTAGCTTGGCGGCAGGGAGACAGGTTCCAGGTTCCACTAGAGAACTCAGAGACTTAAGGTAGAGAATAACAGAGCAGAGAGTCTGCTTTCTCCACACATACACATGCAGCAAACATGTGCGACACACACAAACACACACACACACACACACACACATGTGCGCATGCGTGCACGCTTTTTTAATAAGTGTGTGTGTGTGTGTGTGTGTGTGTGTGTATTTATGTATGTAAACAGGCACGGCTTGCTATTAGCTATTGGCTCTCCTTGAGTCCAGAGAGGCCCATCCCGAGGTGCTTGCCAAGCCAGGCTCAGGATGTAGATGATGGAAAAGCTCTGGAACTTTCGGGGCAGGTATTACACATTTGGAAAAGACGTTGGCTCACGAGGTGAATGAGAAAACAAGACACTTCTTCAGGGAAATATGGTAGTAACCGAAGTAAATAAGGCCGAGCCTCAGGGAGGTGAATCTTTAAAGGAAAATGAAGCTCATGCCTCATCCATCTCTCTGCCAGTCACTGATGTACTTAGCCAGAGCCTTGTGGTACAAATACATTTCAATGATGCTAATCATGATGCCCACTGTACGCCCACCCCCAGGGTGAGTTCTTCCTTTGCAAGTGTTGGGGTAGGGAGCCCTATCTCAGGATACAGAGGAAGGGAGTGCGTGCTCATCCTCGAGTTCCTGATGTTACAAGTGTGCAGAAACAAGCGGAGGCAGCATCAGCAGCAGCAACAACAACAACAAAAAGCCCATCTGAAAATCTGAGCCTAATCGCGCCCATCTGCTCCGGCGCTGCTTCCCCTCACTGCCTGCCAGGATGTCTGCCACAGACGCTAAGTAGCACATTATTTTCGATAAGTTGCAATCATTTGCTTGAAATCTACTTCTCCTTTAAAATGTCCCCTGGAAACCAGAATCAGTTTTGGAGGAGGCCTGCTCAGGATGAACCGTGAATGCCTATGTGACTTCAGGACAAGTGTTACCCACTTGGCCAGCGGAGGTCCATGGGTTTATGATTCAGCCATTGGGCTGTGCTGGGAGCAGAGGGAGAGACACCATGGAGGACAGGCCAGGAAGACTGAGTCCCCAGGGAAGGATAGAGGTTCTGAGAAAGAATTGGGTACCCTACTAAGACAGATTCGTCACTATCCCCTAAAGTCAGTAAGCCAACTTTCTTGGTGTCTGAGATGCTTGTTTTGTCTCTTTCATGCAGAGACTAAGCTAGTGAATGTGTCAGACGTGCTTTGTAACCCAGAGCCCAGGCTCCCCTAATGCCCTGTCCCCAGCACAACCAGGATTCTTCAGCTTCTCTCTCTCTCTCTCTCTCTCTCTCTCTCTCTCTCTCTGATGAGACTCCAGAGTCAGCTTTTAGACTCTTAGCTGATCTTTGTTCCTCGGTGCCCGGGGGCTTCTGGAGAATGCTGGGACGTTCTGAAGAGCAGGAAAAGGCCCCATTGGCCTTGTGCTTATGTGTTCTGCTTCCCTTGTATGGAGAAAGGCAGGGCATGGAGACTTGACAACAGTAAGGTTGGGCGGAGGGTGGCTTTTGAGGTGGGTCAAGAACTGTACTCACCATCTCCCTGAGGGACCCTGTCTGACTCTTGGTGCCTTTGAGAGATGACCGTCTTGGGATCATGGTTGTTGGCTGTTTTGGAAAAGGGAAAGTCAGTAGACTTGTGTACAGGCTTCTCTGGGGGGGGGGGGTCTGTGGATTCTGCAAGAAATGGCTACCATTTCTTCTATAAGTAGAGTGGCCTAGGACCCCTGCACCCGACCAGTTCCACATGCTGCTTTGGCTCCATGTCTTCTTCTTCTACTGTTACAGAGGCATCCACTGTATATCTGTAGGCAGGTTTCCGGCTCTTGGTCTAAAATGGTAAGTTAGAACTCCGCCTCCCATCAGCTACCCCTCTTCTATTTGTATCCCCCTTTATAGCTGATTGAGTTCGGTTTTCCTCTGGGCAGGGTAGGAGGGAAGGAACAAGGGTTCTTAGCAGGTGTGTATGCACACCCTCCTCTCCCCACCCCTGCATTCCTGATCAAGGCCAAAGGAATCTTCTATGCACTAAGTACCCTAGTCACATGACATCTCCCTTTCACATCCACTCACCCAGACTTCTGGCTTCTCTGGCCTCCACTCATGGTTCTGGGGTTATCGAGGAGAGGCCCCATTGTGGCCCAGCGTTCTCTGTCTGTAGAGGAACTTTATCAAGGCTTGACTTGGCTTTTGGTGTGAGTCACCTCTAAATCTGCCATTTCTAATATCCGGTAACTCTCTAACCAAGGTGAAATCACCCTGCCTTCTAGATTCCTAGCCTTTTCTTAACAGTTTGTATCAACTGGAATTAGTTAAACTGCCGAAAACAAACAAACAAAAACCTGAATGATTCCAAAATATGGTTTAAACAAATGCAGCTTGGTTATTCTCCGTTCTCTAGAGGTGAGAGCGTTCAAGCTGATCTCCAACTCTGAGAGAGTTCTGTCTCACTTCTAGCTGGTTTGCTGGGTGAGGCTTCCAGTGTCCTGACCACCTCATGATATAACAAGGCTTCCAGGGCGCCTGCTGTTCCCATTCCAGTTACCAGAAGAAAAAAAGAAAACCCCGAGAAGGGTGTTCCCCCTTCTCAAGAGGTTCCTGAAGAGTTGTACCCCCTACTTCCTTTTACTGCTCACTGTTGGGGCTTTGTCACATGGCATGTGAGCTGCAAGAAAAGCTAAACTGTTGCCTTCCTGCATGCAGCTGTGAACTCTGGAGAAAAATAAAGTTGGAAAGAAATAAGTGGATTAACCCTTACTGTCACTTCTGTGCCAGCCTTCTGCCTGGTCCTTCTCAGGATGGTCCCTTGCCCAGGTCCTTTCATCTGTCAGATGTCCACCTATGTATTAATGTGGTTGGCATGCAAATATCCCCATACATGTTAATGTGGTTGACATGCACATTTGCATAAGGTGCTCTGTGGCCCTGAGTGGCGGTTGGATTGATAATGGCTGTCATTGGCTTCTAGAAGTCCTTTCTTTTTGCTAAATGTGCTCTCTTTTTCTCTCCTGCACCTTAAACTTTCATCCTCTTGGTCAGTGAGGTCATAGGTCTGGTACAGAGCGAGAGGGAAGTGGAAGAACACAAGCAAAGGGCAGAAGGGATGGAGGCACCTATAGTATAGCTCCTGTTTCCAGATCCTGACACAAACCTCCTGTCTGTTCTTGGTCCTCTCTCCTTCCCACCTGCAGAGTGGGACTGTCACCTGCAGAGGTTTGCATCTCCATCTTGCTGGAAAGGGGACCTCATTCAGCAAGGTGAAAAAGTACCTCAGCACATGTGTTTTTTCCCCAATGTGGTCCATTGAAACACAGATTGGGTTAGGACCGGGTTGTCAAAGAAGTTTGTGGATGTCCTTTGGGGTCTCTGCATCCCTCTAGGTCATTCACACTTCTGTCAAGGAAACTGGCCCCAAACAAGTCAATGGAGGAAAAAAACCTTAAGATTCTTCTGAGAACATCATCTTTATTTCAAACTTACTTTGGGGCTGGTCATAGATTACTTAGAGTGCTTGCTCTGTTGCAGGGACAAGGAATGGTGGGGAGTTGGGGGGTTAGGTGCAACTCGTGGTACCTCAAAGCAAGCAAGTAAGCAAGCAACTTAGTTCTGGTGAGAGCGTTTGGAAAGTTAGAGAGAAAAATCTCTCTGCCTCTATTACTTTGTGAATATGGTCAGGAAAGTTTCACCGCTAAGAGCAAAAAAGACATTTGTTATCCTAAGCATCGATATCAACAAGTTGAGCCCACACATGCCACAGGCCCAGCAATAGCAACTTGTTTTAATGTTTTGAATGTGGAGTTTCTCCATGGCCTAGCAGAGGACGCTGGCTGCAAGTGTTGAATCCTACCCAAATTTAAGACTGAAGCATGCTTCCCCAAACCTCAGGCTATGAATAGAGTCTTTACTCTCTTTCTAACTGTAATTTATGTATTTTTAATGAAACTTTGAAAGCAGCCACTACAGGAGACTTCAAGGCTAGCTTGTCAGACATAAGGTGAGGCTACTTCCGAGCCAAGTGGTTCCCGGGGGTCTTCCAGCCTTCCAGAGAGGCCAAGGCATCCAGTGTGAGCCCTGGTGGGTAGGGAAAGACACAGATGCTTTCGGACTCAGGGAGAATACAGTCTGGAGAATCTATGTGAAACGCAGACACACAAAGATCGGATATAGTAGAAAGGAGGAGATTGGCGGATGGATACCTGTAATGTTTTCTCGACTCAGGTTAGAGGAATTGGCAAGTCTGAAATCAAAAGAAAGAAAGAAAATAAAGAAGGAAGGAAGGAAGGAAAGAAAGAAAGAAGAAATAGTGGGGAGCACCCGAGAACAACACCTAAGGTTGTCCTCTGCTTCCGCTTTCCCAAATACATAAAACACAAAATTCTCAAAGCAGTGGGGGCCTTACAGTACTTAGAACAGCAGCACAGGAGCCCAAGCAGTAGGGAAGGGGAGAAAAAAATAGAGGGTGCGTTGAAATACATTCTACATATTGAGGAATGATGGATTTGCGAAATGCGATGACATCACTGATCAGGGCTTATTCAGAAGCACACATGGATAGTATGTGTATGCATTTGCGTGTGCCCGTGTATGTGGCTGCACTCACCGGCTTATGTTTGTTCTTGCTTTGCTATAGATTTACAACATTCAGGAACCAGACACCAAACTCTAAATCTATTGTTTCTGATTCTTTGCCACTGCCTCCCTCTCCCAAACGCTTTAGCCCGCACAGTACGGGGCAACCTCAGGCTTGCTTTCTAGCTGAGGGTGATCTTGAACTCCTGATCCTCCAGCCCCCACTCAGGAGTAATGTATTAACAGGTATGAGCATCAAAGGGACCCTCCTTGTACCAAACACTGGATTATGCTTTTATAAGCAATAATAATAGGCCAGAGTGGCACTATATGCCTTTAATCTGAGCACTGGGAAGGCAGAGGTGAGTGTATAGACCTCATGGTCTATATAGTGATTTCTAGGACAGCTAGGACTAGGTAGAGAGAATATGTCTCAAAAACAAAAAGTATAATAATAAATAATATAAAAAATAAAATAATAGCAATAATAGCAACCTTATTTTGTCCATTATAAGAACTGTGGCAAATTACCATTGTCACCACTGAAACTGAAACTAAGAGAGAACAAGCCACACAGTGAGGATCTGAAATCTGGCTTAGCATGGAGATAGCCCACTCCTATCTCACTCCACCTTCCTATGCCATGTTTCAGAACTGAGTGAAGAGAACCCCAGTAGTGTTGTTGGGGGGGAGCGGTGCAGGGAGCTAATCACGCTCTGACAAGAACTGGGCAAAATCCTGGGCACCTTATCAAGACTTCAAACTGCAAAACATTTTCAGCCTAAGGCAAGAAAGAATTAAGAACCCCCCTCCTGCTTTCCACATGACTTTGTGGAGGAGATGCCACTGTCGAGCGAAGCCTTCCTCACCACGGAGTGCACAACATCCTCCTGCCAGTGACTCCACGTGAGAAGTGGCTTCTTGCATCATGAGCTCCCATGTGCGGTCCAGGCCTTGCGCGCTCTACCCTGGCCCTCTAGCGTGCCTCAGCCCCTTTCCTCAGATCTCTGAGTACATGGATCCAAGGGCCGAGGCAGCATGAAGTCATGCCCCAACCCTCAGCTTCTGTAGCTTTCCTTTAAGCAAAGGGGTTTCCTGAGCAGCGGTACAAGCTTCAGCTATTAAGATCTATAAGTCCCTCACTCAGGCAGCCGGCACCCATCCAGAATTGCAAGCGCCTGTTGCCCAGTGCATTAGCTTTCTCACTGCCAGCTGGCCCGGGGAGACTCAGTGTGCCAAGCAGGGAATGTGTGAATGGGATCCATGCCCGCACATCCCCCGAGAAGTAGAAAGTCCTCTGACCAGAAGGGCTGAAAGCTAACCCAGAGAAAAGACAAGAAAAACTCGGTGCATCTCTATAGAAAACCCCTAGACATAAACACCCAAAATAGTAAAAGTATCCCAAGAGTGTCCTGTGTTTTGTTAGCATCCTCCTGCGTTAAAACCTCACCCAAACCTCCACATGCAGTGGCTCTTGGCCAAGTGTGAAGAAGTGAGTGCATTTTCAGCTCCTGGCACAGCCATGGCACCATAGTAAACACTCCATAAATACACATGTCCTGAAACATTTGAAGCTCTCGGTATCTTGTTGCTGGAGGGAAGACTACAAGCCCTCTTCTGGTCATAAATGCTGTTTTTATACCTGCTTAACAAGCCAAGAAAAATGTCGGGAGAATTAAAAGATACCTTCACACCAAATGCCCCAGAGACGGTGGCAGTTTAGGAGACTGACTCAGACCAAGGCCACTGTGATTCTAAGAGGACAGTGGGTACTAGGGTAACTGCCAGGTTTACAGATTCCGTACACCGGGGCCTCTCTGAAGGGGTCACTATAGGCCAGCTGCGGAAGATTCCCCACTTGGTGCTCTAAGGTCTGAGTGGGCTCTCTGGGGTCCATCCATCAACCGCTGTCTGGCAGCTGCCTGTAATGCCGGATTGCGAAACTGGGGAAATCAAATGGTTAATCATTCCCATTTACTTGATAGACGACTCTTTAAAATAATTCCCCAAGACAGCTTTTCCATCAAACACAGAGAAGAGGCTTGCGAACCGGGAGTGAAGAGCACCCGCACATACAACCCCGAGCTCCAGGGTAGCAAGTAATGGAGGATGTGGGGCCTGACATGGTTTGAAAGAATCAGTTTATAGCAAAGTTATTTCCCAGCTGGAAAAACATCTAGTAGTTTGTGGATGATGACTCTGCCTCTGGGAAGTGACAGAAGCTGGAAGGACAGGGGGTCTCCAGATCTAAAAGCAGTTGGTGTGGAAGTAGGTCCACAGATATGTAAATTATGGACTTCTAGAAACCAGAGTCCATGTCTGCGGCATCTTGGGAGTTGCAGTACCCAGCTCATCTTTAATACCTGGTTAGTGATTTGGCTCACTAAACATTCCACAGTGTCCTTTCGTTGTGACTTTGCACTTGGGGTCTCTTTGCTGTCAGGCCCTACTTTCAGGTCTCATGAGAACCCTTCACAGGTACTGGTCCTGTGCCTGGTTCTCCCTTGCACCGAGAACCTTTGCCACGAACAACATGGGCCTAGAACAGACATACCAAGTTAAGTCTACAGAGCTCAGTCTTAATGTCACTATAGTGTTGCTTCTGTAGGGTTGTCAGGCAGATCTGACTTTCTTGAAATGAGTGTGGAAGCGACGACTGAGAGAAAGTCTTCTGTCTCCAGTGCAGCGTAGACCTGGAAGGTAGGCATATGCGGGGACCTGACTGACTGGCCCAGAAGGGAGGTGAGATACAGATGCCTGGATGCCACAGTCCTACATCCTTCTTGGCTCCCATGCACAAGAGCTTCAGCGACACCTGAATAGATGCACCCTGTGAGATCCATGAGTTCGTGCTGGGTCGTCAAACCACCAACGCCTTCCAAGAACTCAGAATCTTGCTTGCAAGGTGGCAGGAGTCCTGGCTGTGCCCTGCTTGTTCGGGTTTTAGCAAAGTGGCTTTACCTTTATAATCTTTGAGGGTGCAAGCTGTACTTGGGTTTTATAGCCTCCGATGATGTAATCCAGTGTGTGGAAGCTGTATCTGGCTCCCAAGGGCTGAACGTTTTTCGTTTCTAAAAGTACAAGGGCACCCTAACCCTGGTTCCACAGGCCTCAAAGTCTCCCCTCGCTGGGGAATGGCAGTCTGGCTTAGAAAAGGCAGTGCCATTGGGGACTGTAAAACCCTGGGGTTTCAAGGAAGCTCTCTTGAGCCTTCCCTAAGCCATGTCTCTATCCATTATCTCTTTTCTCGCTCAATTGAGCGACTTTCAAGTTTCACCCCATGCTCTAAAACAATGCCCTCTGTAAATATGTCTTACTCTCTTTCCTGCCTACCTTTGGGAGCTCGAATCCAAGCAGATCCATTCCCCCAGCTCTATTGGAGATGTTGGTGGAACCCGCCTATGTACAAATCCTTGGTGGGAAGAGAGTGCCCTCTAGTGGCGACCAACTGGGAGTGGCTCTGGACCAGCATTGCTCAGCCAAGGACAAAACAGTCCTTAGCAGGGCCCTCCCACCAGTTCTCTAACTGTGCCTTTGGGTTTGGTTTGCTTTTCTCCTTGTGTGAAGAAAATAAATAAAGATTGAACAGCGGGAGGCCAGTTGTGTGAGCAGCTCCTCACCAGGCTGTGATAGTCTCCCTATCTCTGGAGTTTTAACACAGGATTAACCCGAGGGCAAGTGATGGCAGCAATGTGAATGTGACTTCAGGTGTTTTCTAAAGGCCATGACAACCTCTCTAGAAATCACTTACCTGTCTTGACTGGTCTCTATCTTGATTGGAATGGGAGGAGGGAGTATATGGGTAGAAAGCTCCTTTAAGAATTATTACCTAACAGGGTTAACTATCGTGATGCGATGTGCAGCCAGTGGGGCTGTTCGAACTCTGTGTTGCCAGCATCCTCGGGCATCAGAGCCCTTTAAAGCTTGTTTCGAGGAATGCTGTGGGGAGGGAGAGGGAAAGGAAGAGGAGGGGGTGCAGGGCACCCATCAGGGAGGCGGGAACCTGATCATATGTGATGGCTGCTGGATTAGGTAACAGCTCGGCTGGCTGAAATTGGATCTTGGAGGACGAGTATTAACATCTCTGGTGTCCCAGTGAAAGGTTCATTTGAGTCTTGCATGGTGCTCGAAAGATAAAAAGGAGCTTTTAAATAATCATTTTGTCTCCAACTCACCAGAGCACTGACTTCCAGCCGTAAATAGGAAGCATCACTTCAGTTAGCCATATCAGCTGTTTCATTCATTTATTTAATGCTGGTGGGATTTTTTTTTTAAACTGACTAGCTGAACGGTTTCCGGGTCAGTGAAACTCAATACCTGTTTTTATAGTGGTATCTTGAAATCTTGTTCTCGGAAGAAGTTTGAGCCTGCAAGATTTCTTCCTGGTCTTCTCCAAATGTGCAAATGCAGCCCAAGGCCTTCCGAATCAGAACCTCCTGGGTAGTAGAGCACAGCAAAATGTCCTTCTATTTGCATTTAGTTCTTGCACATATCCCAACATTGTCTATTTTCATGATTAGAGTATAATTTAGAAGGTGTAATGTGTGGGGATCCATCTGGGCTTTTTCTTCTGCATCTTTTCATTCTTTTATTTTCAAATTTCTGATGGAACCTATTTATATATTTCTAGCAAACCCAAATTTCTTTTGAAAGAGTATTTGTTGAAAGCATTTATGATGTAAAAATTAAGCACGTTTATCGTTGCCTATCCCACTCCCTCCCTAGGAAATCTTCATTCCCCAGGCAGGAACCAGAGCACCCCAGTGCATTGACTGCCTGAAACCTCCACTCTGGATGGGCATTAACACTCTTGGATTCTGTATCTCCTGCAACAGCCTTGGGGAGTTCCTTATCTTATTTAAAATATTTAAAATTTCAAGGACAAGCAAGGTATTCATTAGTTTTTGAAGAGGAGCTTGGCTGTTTTAAAGCACTGAGTCAAGGGCATGACTACAACCCAAAAAATAGTCTCAAGGAATATCAGGCATATGGGACCCAATAGTGCCGACCTCCTCATGATCACCTACCTGCTCTGTGTTCTGTGGGTGCCTGTCTTTCACAACTGTTTTTTTCTTGAGGGTGAGTTGGGAGTTTAGGAGGCCATCCTTGGCACCTACTCTGTTAGAGGAGGGGAATACCAGACATTGCTTTGGGCAGGATGAGCTTGGGAGGGGAGGTGCTGACTGTTCGATAATGGAGTTTTTTGTTTTTTTTGTTTTTTTTTGGCCATGCTGTTGATGATGCTGTTGATGGTGCTGTTGTTGATGATGCTGCTGTTGTTGATGATGCTGTTGCTGATAGTATTGTTGTTGATGATACTGTTGTTGATGAGAGCAGACCTGTCTTCTCTTAGGGATGGGTCATGTTCTAAAGGCATAGACTGTAGAGTCACCTGGAGAATGCCTGCAGGCTTATTAGCACCTGGTCAAATGTTATCAACCTTAGCAAGGTGGGAAAGTTTTTAGCCCTGGGAGTTTGCTTTGACCTCTTCTGAAGGGAATGTATTTGACATTAGAGTCAGAAGACTAGATTTAGAGCTGGGTATAGTGAGATGTAGTTGTAACTCCAGCACACAATGGAAGCCAAATAGGGGCCTTGTGAACTTGAGACCGGTCATAGACCTATAGTAAGCTCTATGTTGAATGAATGAAACAGTGAATGAAAGTGGATTGGAATATTGCTTTAGGGCGCTAGAGAAGTGACTCACTGGTTAAGAGCATGAACCACTGTTTTGGAGGACCTGGGCTTAGTTCCCAGCACCCCGTCAGAGCTCACAGCTCTCTGTAACTACAGTTGTAGAAGATCTGACACCATTACACAGACATATATACAGTCAAAACACCAATACACATAAAAACAATAATAAATTATGTTTCTTAAAAACTGTTACCTTAGAACAAAATTTGAAATATCAGTCTAAAATAATGTACTTGTATTTAGTAGCTCAGAGGTAATTTCTTTTTTGAAATTTGCGAATGGCTCATAAATATAGTTTTGATTAAAATTCTTCATGCCACGAAGCACACCTATAGACCCTACAAGTGACGCCTTCATACCCTCATTGAATGCGGGCGATGGAGGGGGAGGGGGACGTCTGGACTTTGAGACCCCATGGAGAAGGTTAGATTCTCCTCAGTGTGTTCGGGGACCCGCCATGTTGAGTTCTTCAGAGGACTTTGGAGATCTGAGTGAAATGTTCACCACACAGAAGAACATGGCTGTGTTGTCAGTAGTCACCCCAAGGGACAGTTTCGATCGAAACTTTTGAGCCTACGAGAATGAGTTTTCAGTGAAGGGGATCCTCTACAACCATGTCACCTTCTGTCAGCCCCACTGACAGCAACCTGGTTTGTGCGTGGGAAGAAGACTTGCGGTGCAGAAGGGAAAGACTCGTGGTGGCACAAATGCTGCGGTGTGCGCGTTTAGGTTTCTCTTCTCCTCTCCGTCTCTCCGCCCTTTCTCCTTCCCTTTCTACTTCATCGAGAAGTGCCTTTTAGAATCTCTGCCGTTACCCGTGACCGCCCTCCTACTGCCCGGCATTGGATGAAATCCATGCTGTAGTTTTTCTCCTGAAACAGAAATTAGGATTTCCTTCAGAATGAATTCACCAGGATGGTACCTCTTGGAAGCCAGGAGCATGCGGGCACAGCCAGTAGGGATGTGGGGCATTTCCCGCGAGGGGGTGGCTTCATCTCTGCATCTCCTTATGTTGAGCTTATTCCTACCTTCCCTAACACAGCCCTTGGAGTGAGGAGGATGGCCTAGGAGACTGGAAGTTCTTGGTACCCCCAAACAGCTCTTGACTCTCAGGGTCCTTGTCTGTCCATTGGGACGCCACCTCCATCCCTAAGGAGGCCTGAGTAGTGGCCCTCTTCTCGTCTTCTAAGTCCTTTCTTCCTTTTCTACTTCTCCCAGAATTCTCTTCGGCTTTTCTTCAACATTGAAAACGGTCTTCCTGTTGTCTCTCCACAAAGGCTTGGCGGCTGATGCCACAACTGGATTTAGTTGAGTGGTTTGTTTATTTGAAGGCAGATTATGTACAAGAGGGACAGAAGCATCTCTTATAAGCCGCTCGGCTGGATCACTTCATCTGTTTCAGTCTAAGTCACCCCATCCACAAAGTTGTGTTGTTTCCATAAAAAGCAGCAGGAGTTAGATCTGAAACTCGGTTCTACCAAAACCCTGGGGTTTCTGAATCCATGAAAACATCTCGTAACAAGGACCACACCCTGGCTTTGCACAGGACAGAGGCTCGCCACCCAGAACAGATGGATCTCAGTTTTAAAATGAGCATGTCCCTATGCCAGGGTTAATCTGTCTTCCCGGTTTTCTAGACTACTCTGTATTCTTCCAGCTAGTCCACAGAAAAGGTCTCAAGATTTAATTGCATGAACTAGATTTACCCTGCTGAAGTTATTCTGGAAATGAAAATATAGGTTAATTTGATATTACAAAGAAAGTCACAGAGTAAAAGCCACAAACAGAAATCTAAAGAAAGAAATGAAGAAATATTTTTTATTGTTCAAAACCTTGCAGTTTGAAGATGAAAATAAAAAATCCTATTCTGTTATAATTAATGTTTGTAGTCTAATACTGATTGTGACACAACACATATAATGGGAATTTTGACTGTTTTGTAGAGTTCAGTTTAGCGCTACTCAGTCGATTTGCATGATTGTGTGACCTGTCACTATCGTCCGTCTCTCTTGGGAGAGGGTAGAGACAAGGCCTCATGTAGCCCTACTAGCTTGTGACACACAGATACAAAATCTCTCTCTCTTTCTCTCTCTCTCTCTCTCTCTCTCTCTCTCTCTCTCTCTCTCTCTCTCTCCCTCTCTCAAATGATGACCACTGATCTTCCCGGTTCCTGAAATTATAGCTACGACAACAGTACTGGACTTTCAGCAACTCTTTATCTTCCCCAAGTAAAGCTCCACGCAGGACACACTGTCTCCCCGTGCCCCTGCTCCTACCATTCTCCACGCAGGACACACTGTCTCCCCGTGCCTCTGCTCCTACCATTCTCCACGCAGGACACATTGTCTCCCCGTGCCTCTGCTCCTTCCATTCTCCATGCACCATGACACTGTCTCCCCATGCCTCCCTCCTCCCACCAGTCTCCTATTCTAGAGACTTTGTCTACGTAGAGTTTCTTTGGAGCAACGTAAGGGTCTCCTTCCACATTTTTACCCTCTCAGTTCTTGTCCTGCCCTTCCTCCTTTCTCCACATGCCCCATGGCAGGTAACCTGGAAGCCAGTGTAGCGGAGGAACACATCAGGGTTCGTGTTTTGCGCTTGTTAAATGTCTCCCTTGAGCTGCTGTTAATACTTTTTTTTCCCCTTTTGTCTTTCTCTGTAGTTTTGAGTATTCGGGGAGCCCAAGAAGAAGAGCCCACAGATCCCCAGCTGATGCGACTGGACAACATGCTGCTAGCAGAGGGGGTGGCAGGGCCCGAGAAAGGAGGAGGTTCTGCAGCAGCGGCGGCGGCGGCAGCAGCTTCGGGGGGCGCAGGTTCAGACAACTCAGTGGAGCATTCCGATTACAGAGCCAAACTGTCACAGATCAGACAAATCTACCACACGGAGCTGGAGAAATATGAGCAGGTAACCACACCCCCGCAGACTGGGCCTCACGCTGGTCCTTGGGTGAGGAAGGGGAGAACAAACTGCCACTTCCAGCTTGCAAACCTGCCTTGGTCAGTCCTTTCCCAGAGGGCAGGGCTTATGGCCCTTGAGTCTTGAATCCCCTCTAGACCCTGGTCTCAGCTAGGTAAGGCCCAAGCCTTACATTGGGCAAGACACTAAACAACATGACATTGTAGATGATGGCCTTAAGAAATATGCATGATCAATGAGAGGAATACCCTGTGCCTGGAACTCCAGACCACTTGAGGGATGTGGAAATGTGCCCAGAGGGACTCCCTGGTCCCCCAGTGCATGGGTCATTATCGGAGTTACAACCTGATTGCAGCATGTGCTAGCTTCCTTTGGCCTCAGGGACATCATTGTTTTGATGCCCCGAGAATCCCATGATTCTCCATGCCCGAGAAAGGGACACTGTACCTGACCTTTCTATGCTCGGATCAGCTGAGTCAAATGTGCTCTTACCTGCATCCTGTATCCTGAAGGAGGAGCAGGCATTTAATAGAGGACTATAGATTTGTGATAGGTCGTTGACATCCTCTGATAGAAAGAATATGATGGCTTTAAGACACAAAGCACTGTCCAGAGATGCAGTACCCTGATGGTGACAGAGCTACCCCCGGTTAGGGAAAGTCCCTCCTGTCCCCTATACATTTGGACCGCTATTTCAGTGCTATTTTTTCCAGCCATCGTGATCAATAGTGCTCTATCAGAAGTCCTTTAACACTTCCCTCCATTTATTTAGCTAACAAACACATTTGTTGTCACCATTGGATTCTATCTGAAACCCAGGATCTATAGGATGTCTTTTCCATGGAGTAGATTTTCTTTTGCTATTTTTATGAGCCCAAAAAGGAAAAAAAAAAAAAGCACTCTACTTACGACCGCCTAGGTAGATGGCAAATGCAAACTTAATAGAAAATTTAAATTTTAAAGTAGAAATGGACATTTTAAAATTTAAAGTGGAGAAAGTTTCATTAGTGCACTCCTGCCCACCCTTGAAGTGGAGGATACCCACCAAGTCCACTCTTTCATGCAGGGCGAACTGCTCTGCCTCCTTCAGTGAAGCAGAGTGAAATTCGGCCATCAGACAGGTGTAACTGAGGCTGAAGGAAGGGAAAGAAAACCCAGCATGTTAAGAACTGCGAGTCATTACCCTGTACCTCCTTGGAAGAGAACACATGTTCTTGACACACTGTTGGCTCATGGAGACTTTTCTCGTGTCCCAAGAGAGTCTGAAATAAGCTGTTCTGCCTAATCATGATGCTTTTCCCCACATGGACCCTCCTGAATCTGGACTCTGCCCCAACTTAGTGGGATAACTTTAGAAGATGCATGTGTAGTCTTTTCTTACAAAGGTCTCTGGATGGCCTCTTTTGGTTTGTCTCATTTGTGCAATTCTTACTTCACCTTCCCCAGGATGCCTGGTCTCGGCCTAGAAACCCGCCTAGACCTGACATCTAGGTTAACTCATGCCAAATAAGCAAGGCAAGAAAGGAGCTTAGAATGTAGCTTCCTCTAATCACACAACTGCAACGTGTATTAGACTTGGAGGTGTTGAAAGATGGCTTTATTGTTTCTTTGGAATGCAGACAGCACAGAATTGATTTCTCCATTGAAACTCCCTTGTCCTTCTCCCATCCTTGTCCAAAGTGGGTGACCACTTGGGCAGCAGTAGTCCCTTCTAATAACATACTCACTTGCAAGACATCAGGGCCACTGTAATTGCCCTTGCTCTTCCTTGCCACTTTGTTGCTGGATGCATAGGACCACTTGATGCAGGCAAGGAAGGTAAACTGTAAGGGGTTAAACATGTGTCTGAGGTCACACATCCAGTAAGGAACAGAGGTTGCCCCACACTCCTGTTTTGACGCGTCGGCCAAGGGCCCTTATTAAAAAAAGACCCAACTTCATTAGGAAAAAGGAAGTATAGACATCAGTCAACATTGAATGGCAAGCATGTTCTGTTGCCTTCCTGGGCTGGACTACTGGCACCAGGCTAGTGATAGAAATGTTCCCTCTAGAAACTTCTCATGGCTTCCTATCTATTCTAAATCATTAGAGATGTTAGAAGTGAAGAACTTCGGGAAAGCCCCACGAGTGCACAACAAATTATGCAAATGTAGCAGTGGTCGACTTGTCTTGTATATTTATTAAATTTAGGAAGTAAGGCATCATGTCTCCTTATTTATGTGGGCAGTTTCTGGGTGAGAAGTGAATTCTGCTTAGCACATTCTGGATGCTTAATAATTTATTAAAATTAGTTTGTTAATTATAATAAATGGCTGCTTGCAAGGCAATGGCGCCGTTAACCTTTCAGCTGGTATGTTTGAGAGATCCATCTTCTTCATTTTTCTGAAACAGTTCCTCATGGGGGCTTTGTTAAAAGTAGGGAACCTCAGTCAGGTAAAATGTCACCCTACATGTTCGTAGTTGTTACTGTTAATTTTGCTGTCTTTCTTTTGTTCTTTGTATATTGATAATAGATAACCACACACGATAACTAACTACCACCTCTTCCCTCACCCTTAGCCCTCCAAATAAACCCAACAGGCAGGTTGCTATTTTATCCCGAGGTTATTAAATAAGGAAGCTTCTAGAAACTTTCATCATTATTAAATGACAATGATAGAACACAGATCATGGTGGTGGCTAAGGTAGGTAAAAGCTGACATATTCAAACAGATTAGAAAAAAAATGGTATCAGAAAAACCAAAATTTATTCCAAGGTCTGTTTATAGAAATGGCCCTCTTGTTGCTTTGGGGAATTCTTCAGCTTTTGTAAACAATGTCACTGGAGTGTAACTCTCCAATGCTGAACTGGGGTTCACAGCTAAGGGGGCTCTTGGATTCCTCTTACCTTTGTGAGTGAGACTAGTCCACATTCAGCTGGAAGGAGACAGGAAGGAGATGGATTGAATAGCATGCAGGATGTCAGCCAAAATCTAGACCTTGTGAGGTTCCCTGCGTGAACTCCAGAGACCCTTGGGCAACCTCCTTGGGACACTTCTTTGTAGAAATTCCCCTACCCCACAAGGTGGCTTGAACCTTCATCGTAGTTCTCTGTTATAGTTCACAGCAGAGACGGCTGGACCCTGAGGATTCTATTTTGTCTTATTCTCAAATATGTACCTTACTACTACACTGTGAGCACTTGACCTAACAGAAACAGTCCAGCTTCTGATATTGTCATGGTGGGGAATTGAGGGGTCGTTTTAGACAGTTCAGGTCCTAGACGAATCTGGACCATTCGGTCCTGTCCATCAAAGACAAGCTCAGAAACCCTGAGCCTCAGTTGTGTGTTCTCCCAGATGTTTAGCAGCTGCTTCGCTTCACCTTAGCAGTGGGTAGAAGGGCTCCACTGTCTGCTCATTGCGGAGCTTGAAAGGCCCTGAAATAAAATGCCCCAACTAAACACCAGATATTGTGAGGATTTTGATTCGCAGTAATGAAACACATTATTATTAGCGAAGCGCTGCGGCTTCCCAGCTGAGGGCTGGTATGTTTGACAAAACCTCCTAGCCTGCAGCTCCTCCTCCCTGCAAGTCCCCTAGAGGTGAGGATGCTGCAGCACAGAGGATTGTTTCCTCAGAAGAATGACTGTGGGCTTGTTAAGAGCCTAGCCCTCTACTCTCTGTCGTGGGGGCCTTGGAAGTCCTGGGAGCTCACTGCCAGGTTTTAATTCCCTCTCTTTGTGGTATAGTTGCAGAGTCTGTGTTTGTTTTGGGAATAAGACTGTAACAGATCCATGTCTTGATAACACTTTTCTGAACGGAGAATGCTGCATAGACCCATCTGTGGCCTTTCCTTCAGCACAATCCTGCAGCATAGAGAGGGGGACATTTATTATCACATTTATTTCACCAAAGAAGACATGAAGCCCGCAGAAGTTTGCTCTATCAGGATAAGATGGTGGGTTGCTAAGGCGCCTCTATATTTATTTACTTTATTTTATGTGTAAATGTTTTCCCTGGATGTTTGGAAGTTCACCACCTGTACACAGTGCCCAAGGAGGCCAGGGAAATGTATCAGATCCCCTGGAACAGGAACTACAGATGGTTGGGAGCTGCCATGAGGGTGCTGAAAACTAAACTTAGGTCCTTTACAAGCAGCAAGTGTTCTCAACTGCTGAGTGATTTCTCCAGCCCCTAAGTTGCCTGTGTTTTAAAGCCATAATGAAGACACAGATTTGTTGGCCTATGTATGCATTGCACACACAGTAACTCTGCAGATCTCTATGGCATTTTCTTAGGTAGGCGATTACCATCCTAGCTGACATTATAGAGCTTCTCCAAATGCCACTACTAAGTCTAGCTGGCAGGGACCCAGGCAGCCTGTCACGCAGCCCATTTCCTGCTCCATACAAATGTTCTCCTCTACATCTAGGTCTCTATGAACAAGAACGTGGGTACCATTTAATGTGTTAGAGGGTTGAAGAATAATTAAATCTCTCAGAGAAGATTTGTATAAATAATCAAAGGAGCAAGGTTGAAAGCAGGCCTCCCACTGTGTTTGCTTCCCTCTGCCCATGTCCCTTTGGTCATCCAAACTCAAAGAATGCTTCAGTAAATAGCCCATGAGTGTGGGCTCCTGTTATTGCTGCTCCATTATTGACACTTAGGAAGAACTTTGTGGTAGAAAAGCACAGCAATGCAATGTTGTTGATACCGAGCATGTTTCTGCTCTTCATATTAAACTCAGAGTCCTTTGAGTCCTAAACTTGAAGTTCTCAAAGCACCATCTTGCTCTTTTCATGACAAATCTAATACAGTTTTATAGCATTGCTGTGAGTTAATCGGTGAATAGATATTTTATTGAGTGTTCAACTAATGAAGCTAGACTATGGATGTTAAGTATTAATAACCGAAAGAGTGGGTAGCGGTTCCCGAAGAGTGAGTTCAGCTTCTCCATTCCCGGGCCCATAAATGATAGGAAGCATTTGGGTCACACCTCGGTCCTTCCAGGCCTCCCGTGTGCCTTTGGAAAGTCCCTTCATTCCTCTGGAGCACAGTTGTCCCAACTGGAAAATACAGACGTGGAGAAGTTAGGTTTCCACTTCAACTTCCACGGCTGACTGATAGTCTATTCCTCCAGAGGTGGTTGCTAGACCCTGTAACTCACATTGGGTGCTCTGTTTATAAGGTTGCTGGGGACCGATTGCCCGTGTGTAGACCAGGCACAGGAGGGCTTCTTTAGATAAAACTCAAGGCCAGCTAATGAGAGATCTCTGAGAAGAGTCATCAGCGCTTCCTATTTTGTGATTTCAACTCTTGGCTGTTTATGTATCCCCAAATTGAATATTTGGAAGCCCTACCATATCAGGGATAATGAACAAGACAGAGAAATCTCATGATGTATTCGACCCCAAGTCTCTCGACTCTTAACATAGGGCCAAAAGGCAGGGGTGGATGTTAAGTATCTCCCCTCTAACTGTCATAAAATTCAGAAAAAAATGATTTTAAAATGATTCAGAATTTTATTTTCCCTTAAGAAGTCGAAGCCAGGGCCAAAATGTAGACAAGAGCCACAGAGAAGAAAAGGAATTTCCAGACAACTATTTATTCTAGCTATCAGATTTGATAAAATGCCACCAAATCTCCTACTTTTCTTCACTTGTCCAAGTCTCTAGAAAATCGCCCCAACTGCACGGTGTGGACTCTGTTTGCTAAGCCGAGAATTTCAGCTCACCCCACGTTCCCTTTGTTGCCACGTAGGCATGCAATGAATTCACCACCCACGTGATGAACCTCCTTCGAGAGCAAAGCCGGACCAGGCCCATCTCCCCGAAGGAGATCGAGAGGATGGTCAGCATCATCCACCGCAAGTTCAGCTCTATCCAGATGCAGCTCAAGCAGAGCACGTGCGAGGCCGTCATGATCCTGCGCTCCCGGTTTCTGGATGCCAGGTGAGTCTCTGAGTTATCTTGAAAGGTCATCAAGGTCTTTAAAGATCCTGGTGCAGCAGGGTCAGGGTTCATGAGATGGCCCTCTCTGAAACTCCAATTCTGCTACACTGAATGCTGACCAAACACTAGCCTGAATGCAGTTCTAGGGTCTGAGGTACCCAGGCTGGAGACCGCTGGTTTCCTATAGCACTGGAAAATAATTCATGATTGCAGGAGATAATGTTTATTGCTACATATATCCCTCTCTGGGTGAGGAGCACTGGTAACAATGAGAGGCCAGGCAGGGTTTTGTTGTTGTTACATAGCACTGTGTCCCTGTGTTACAGGGACATGTCATAGCCACGTGTTTATTGTCACAATACTGGCAGAGCATCGTGACACTTTCTCCAAGAGGACTGGTTCTAAGTGTTTGAAATCTGGGCTCTTTCCCTCACTGTATAGACAGTGTACTTCATTGAATTCAAGAAACATTTCTTAGCAGATTACCACAGACACTATACTATGGGCTGCAAGTTCCCAGTTGGTCACCACATGCTTTCCTGAGCATAGAGAAGCAGGAAGGTGACTGGATAGGAACTCGGTTAATATGATATTTCCTCTCTGGCTTTGGTGATGCTCATGACTTTACTTATGAACTCAAAATAGAATGGATGGCCCTTTAAAAAAAAAAAAGCATGAGAACTAGAAACAGACTAAGAACCAGTTCTTAATTATCCTGTTCTGTAGCCCAGTGGATTTATTTGAGCCCTTGGCTTCTCTTCTCAAGCCTCAGAGATGGTGATAACCAGATTTTACCTTTATCCAGAAGAAGGATTTTGACAACTGATCTACCAAATGCTTCTTACAGTGCAAGTATGCCTTATAATCCACAGTTCCCCTTGAGTTAGTCATCTGTTGTGACTATACAATTCCTGAAATCATCCTTACTGTAAGACTCCTGTTATTGAGTGTTGGTATGTGATGGTCAGCCTGCCATTTCTTGATGTGTATAGTTTTGTTCCTTTTAATTCAGACTGAAGGATTCATGGCTATGCCAGGATTGCTTTCCTCTCTGAGAGCATGCATTATTCAGCTCTCTCACCTGCCTTTTCTCTCTCTCTCTGCAGTGGTAGGGTCTCTCGTGGTCTCTGTCCCTATTTAAAAGTCCCTAGCATTTTCTCCTGCCTCCCCCTTCTCACTGTGTTTCTGGATTGCATTAGAAACAAAATGAGAATGCTAGTCTGCAGGATACACCTCTAGGTTAATAGGATCCTGTAGTCAAGGGAACCTAAAAGGGGGGTGAGGCAGAAGAGATGGCTTCTCAATTAAGATCACGAACTCCCCCAGCGAAGACCTGAGTTCAGTTCCCAGTGAGTCCATCAGGAGCGGCTTATAACTAACTGCCTGTAACTTAAACTGCAGGGGAACCAAAGCCCTCTGACTTCTACGGGCTTGCAGGCACTATAGTCACATACACAACCTCCAATATATACATGTAATCAAAATTAAAATTAAATCTTAAAAGATAAAGTTTTCCTGTCAGGGTGTAGGGATAGAATAGTAGGCAAAATCAACCCCCCTAGCAGAACCCATTTTCTCTTTTGCCCAGTGGCCTGCTGCCAGCCTGCTTTCTTTAAGGCAGCCATTCTGCACAATGTAAGTGACTGGTGGCTTCTGCCTTGGTCTTTCCTCTGTGCTGCAGCCGCCGCCGCCACCACGCTGCATGTGTTCCCTGCATCCCCATGGTAACTACCTTAGTTAAAATGCTGGAGTTGCTATTTACGTTGGCAGATCCTGGGGCGGGTGAGGGGAGAAAGAGAAGAAGAAAATAAACTTTGGGTCTAGACTGGTTTTTGTTTGTTTGGTTGGTTGGATTCTTGTTTGTTTGTTTTTGTTTTTGAAAAAACAAACTGGAGAAATGAGCAAAACAGAACCATCGTCTATATGGGCTTCTCTTTGCATCCATTCCATTGTGTCTAGTTGAAGGTCAAAGTCTAAAAGGATGCAGAACTAGCTGTGCTTCGTACACATTTCCTTGCCTAGATTCTTGATTTGGAACCAGAAGGGTAGTCGCTCTAAGGCAGGGTCTCTTTCTTACTTGAGTAAGAACCCTTCAGATCGTCATTTCCGCCCCCAATAAAATGGAAGCGGTCGCCCTATGGTCACTGGTGGTCTCATCTCTTGCTATGACTGTATTTGTTGGCAAAACATCACCCCAATTCCTGCCCAGGGTGAAGCAAATGGCTTTCCCAGCTCTCAAATAAATGCTTAAACAAACTGGAGGTTAGGGAACTTACCTAATCTCCTACCAGTCATTGTAGGAGCGAGCTAAGCCAACCCCTGTGAGAGAGAAATTCAGCGCTCAGTGACTGAAAACTCACTGTGGGTTTTCACCTGGCCCCCATCCTATACCCCCAAACTGTTCATCGGACGGGCAGGGCCTCATCAAATAAGATTTCATGGACGACAAATGGAATACAAAGAGGACTTGATTCAGTAATGGGATTAGCCTTTGTGTTTAATAGGTGTGTAGAAATGACTGTTACTCTCCTTTATGGTGGGACGTGCCTCGGATTAGCTTTTAGTGACTGTATAGCACATTACCACACTTGCAGCAGCTTAAAACCACACACTTCCATCACCTCGCAGTTCCTACTCGCCTACAGTTCGAGTATAGCTCGGTTGGGTCCCTCAAGCTCCCACCAAGGTATCTACAGAGGCTGTGGCGACATTTGAAGTTCAGGTGCAATAAACCCTGTTCCCTGTGGGATTTAGAGAGCTTTGGTTTGCAGAGGCTGTCCCTCTCCAGAAGCATTTCACAATCAGACTGTCTCCTTTCTTCCTCGAGGCCTGCAAGACAAACTCTGTTTGTTAAAGCTTTAGCCTAGTCACAAGGTGAGACCCCCCATTGTGATCACCATCCCAGTCACTTGAAGAAGGTATCGCACACGCCAGGGGCAAGGGCATTAGAACCCCTCTCAGCTGAGCTCTTGGTCCAGATATCTTAGCTCAGGTGGGAGCCTTTCTTCTTAGCTTGCATTGATGTAAGGATGTCAGCAAAGTTGAACCTAAAATTCTGTTTATCCATTTATCATCTCACCATGTGTACCTCATACTATGGTCTGCCCATCTTGGTTTATTCAGTATTACACATTGTGTTTCTCTTAAAGAGAATAAAGGGGGAGAAATTTAAACATCTAGTGGTTTTTAAAGCAAAAATTTTAAAGTTTTTTTTTTCTATAATACTTGGTTAAAGTTTGTAATAGTAACACAGGTGCTTAGAAATGTACTCCCGCACTGTGCCCTGAATTACCAAAAACAGGTTCAAAGCAAAGGAAAAGACATCAATAAAGTACAGGCAGACTGACCCTATATGCAGAGTTGTTTATGCATATATTTAGACTCCTGGTATTCGCCAGATGGTGTTTTAGCAACTAGAACAGCAAATATAATGTATAAATGTGTCTTGCCTTCTCATAGCTCATGATCTCATGGGTACACCCTTGCAGATCAGCATAGGACTGCATGTCAGACCTCAGAACATCCACCTACCAACTCTTGTCACAAGGGAAAAGGTCCAGGAAACTGAAGACATCTTGCATTTCAGAAGACAAGGATGCTTGTGAGGTAGATGGAGTGACCGGAACAACACAGAGCATCCCCCTTCAACTTCAGCAGCTTTCCCTACCCAAGAGCTCGCTATGTGGTAGACACAAGGTTTCAGATAGGAATGAGCTGTGGCTACTGCCATTGAGGAGCTTGCTTTGTAGTTGCAGACATGTGTAAGCCGTGGCAAACACTGTGTGAGAGAAACGTACCAGGGTGTCTAAAAAGGTAGAGGAACCGACCTGCAAGCCACCGGGTCTTTGATTAGTGAGGACATACGTGATGTTGCTGAACAAAATGGTGTAGCAGTGTGTAGAGTGTTGGGGAAAGTGAGAGCTGATGAGCAGGTGAACCACTGAAAACCTTAGCTGCACCAGGGAGCTCTGGAATCCCTTCCTTTATGGAGCAAAGTTGTTTAGGGAAGGGTTAGGAGAAAGTGTTGTACAAACTCGGTAATTACACTGGATTCAAGTTCTGGCTACAGGGTAAGTGACCCCTGTGATCATGGACAAGTGACTCATCGTCCCCCCAACTCAGTTTTTGTATTTATAAAATGGGAATGATTCTGCACGTGAGAATGTGTAAGGTAATATGAAAAATAAATATCGTATCTGGCACATAACACTCATTTTGTAATTTCAGTATAGTGCTCATAGCAATTGCTAGGCCACTCATTATGTATGTTTATATTTAACAAATTTAAATATTATTATCTTTAATATATGAATAAGTATAATTTATATAATGATGTGATATATGTATATGTAACATTAGTATATATTATCCATTTTATAGCTTAGTAACATCAGTAGAGAGAGTATTGGTTTAGGAAGGTTGCTATGGTGATTCTGCTGAGGATGTGCTAAACTGGAAGACTCTGATGTGAACTACTGCTGACCTCTCTGGCCCTCAGACGGGGCCAATACAACCAGAGGAGGAAATACAGTCCACACCTTGTGGCGCAGTGACAGTAATCTGGTCTTGTTTGAAGGTAGACATGGCCGTCTTACAGAGTAAAAGCAAACAGTGGGCTTTGTGGCCATCCAGTGTTTCTGTAGTCTCCTAAATCCTCCTCTCTTCCATGATGGTTGTTTGAGAGTGACTTTTGGCAACATCACTCTTAAGGCACACGACGAGTTTCTGGCCATTTGACTCTGAGTTAAGATATAAAATCAGGATGCCAAATATTTTTGTAGCGCTACTAGGCACTTATCAGCTACATGGTGGCCTCAGGTCACTATGGCTACTGTATTGGATAACACAAACAGAACATTCCCTCATCGCAAAAACCCCACTTGACACCATTAGTCAGCAGTGCTGTGATGCGCACTGGCTCATCTAAATCATTCAAAAATAGCAGTGACATCAGGAATGGAACAAAGGGATAGACGTGGGAGATCAGCGCTGTCGGGACCTGCTGCGGGGCCATGACCAGATGAGGGTGAGCATGCAGCAGGAGGGAGTCTGTGCTTCACGTTATCATGGTTCTTCTAGAAAAAAAAAAGGCTCCCATGGACCACAATCAGGCAGGAACTTGTCTTTAAAATGTAATAGTCAATAAGCATCCACATTTTCTTACATTAAAAGCCAAGATCCTGGTGGAGAGAGATGGTCCAATAATTAAAAGTACGTGCTGCTCCTCCGTAGGATCCAGGTTGGGTCCCAGTACCACTTGTAGACTTAGAACTGGCTGTAACTGGCTGTAACAGGAGGTCTGATACCCTCTTCTGGCAGTATATGTACATAGACTTGTGCAGGCAAACTGCACTATACCCCCACCCACCCCACACACAATCCTCAGCGATCACTGCTTCTGACTGGATGGAGATCTCAAATGTTAGCCCACGAGCCAGTCCCACGAAAGCAAGGAAAGCTGTTGTCTCTCCACTCTCAGCCTTACCTTCAGACACGAGCTATTTTCACTATGTTGCCTGAAGCACTAAAAAAAATCGAGATCACAGGATTTCTGAGACAGATTAAGACAGCTCCTGAGAGAAGTGATAAGCCAGTCCATCCGAGCAGACAAGACCACCAAGGGATGGTCGCATGTTGCGATGACACCCGGAGAGCCAGCAACAGCTGTCTGCACCATCCCCGCACCACAAGCCCATTCCTGAGAGGTTTCCTTTGAGCTCAGTTGGAAGAGTCCCAAAAACTACACTGTAATGCTAATTACAAATAATGGGATGAAGGATTGGGGGTTCTTCCAGCCTCAGAAGCATTCCTGGTCCAGATAGCCAGGCCTAAAACAACAATCTGTAAGAAAGACAGAGAGAGGGTTTTGGAAGGCAAACCAAGAGAAGGCACATTAACCACTTCTTCCACGTATACCTCCTTTATCTTTGGGCTGTTCCATCCAGTCTGTCCAGTTTCTGATGCTGGATGACCCAGAAACTCGGCGTGATTTGGGAGAGTGACTTGGGCTTGGCATCATCTGGACAGATGTGGTTGATACCTGTGGGCAGATGGTGTTCATCCGGTGAAATCAGGGACGTGATTGTGTTAATTAATCCAAGAGGGACCCTGAAAATACAATAGCTGAGTCTCCAGGCTAGCGAGGCCACCAGTGCTTTCTGTTGGCTAAATTTGGACGACCGTGCCCTGGTGTAACCAGATCCGTTCTGGAATTCTTTCCTTAAGGAACAGCTTTGATAAAGGCAAGGCAGGTAAATGTGCTAATAGAGGGAATTTAAAGATGAAGGCTTTACCCACTTCAAAGAGGGAAAACCGGGTCTACAGAGAGCCCAGAGTCCTCCAAGAGACTATCTAACTACCCACAGGCCTTAGCAGTAAGAAAGCAATAATGTGATTCTCCCTTGAAAGTTGTTCAATTAGTTCTTTTTTTTTTTAAGGCAGAAAAGTGCTTTTATGAAAAGAAAATTGGTCTTCTGCCTTTTGGCAACCTGTGTATGAGGAAGAATTCTGTGAGCTTTTGTTTTGCCATTTAGCAGCTGTTCCTGCTGAAGAAATGCCATCTCTCTCTGTTTGAGGGAGGTCAGATAGTCAGGGGGTTGACCCCAGCCAGCTTCTTGCCCTCTTCCCCAGATGGCTATTTAAACTGTTGGATGCATTTGCATGGGGACAGACTGGAGAGAAAATGACAGCTTATTTTTAACCTGGGGCTACAAAGCCTCGGTGTCGCTGCCAGGAGGCAACGTGTATAGACCAAAGAGCCTGGGTCTGATGCCAGGCAGACCCGAACTATCTCCATAGCATGCCTGCTGCATGAATTAGAACATGCTACTTCATCTTTGAATAGGAATAACCCCATCTACCTTGCAGGTGGGGTGAACGACTTGAGTTCGTTCGTTCCTGCGAAGGAAAGGCCTAGAGTACAACCCCTGAGTCTGGAGTTTGTCTGGTGCCAGATGTCCCACTGAGTTCTCCCTTTTTATGGTCCTCGTATGCTACCCAGGAGCTCTTTCCATTCAGTTGCAGAAGCTGATGCTTAGGGAGGACCTCCACAGACAGTCAGGTGATGTCTAGCTGGTCTAGGACTCAAACCCAAGTTGGCCCGAATGTACAGATGTGCCTGCTTCTCTTCTTCGGTGTGTGTGAAACATAGATAAATCGTGATTAGTGGTTTGAGCATCCAGCCCCCTTTTGCAAATTTCCTTGCACTCACCCTTTGCCCAAAGATGTACCGATCCTGCTCTGTTCCTCTAACAGCCTTCTTTCTCCTCTCTCTCCCTTTCTCCTGATGAAGGCGGAAGAGACGGAATTTCAACAAGCAGGCCACAGAAATTCTGAACGAATATTTCTATTCCCATCTCAGCAACCCTTACCCCAGTGAGGAAGCCAAAGAGGAGTTAGCCAAGAAGTGTGGCATCACAGTCTCCCAGGTGAGGAAACCCTCGAAGAGCCAGCCTGTAGTCTGGCCTGATGGAGCCTCGTGGCAGGGTCTTGGAGGTTTTTATTGGACGTTCAGGTTTTGTACAATCCACCCCTGAAAGCCTTCAAAGGACAAGGTAAGTTCTTAATGCTTGTGAGGCAGTTTCCAGTTAAGTCAAGAAGTCCAAAACAAAACCAACCAGAGGAAGAGAAAAATTAGAAAACAGTACAAAAAGAAGAACAGGCTCCCTCTGGATGGGTGTCTTAGGGTTCCTATTTCTGTGAAGAGACATAATGACCACAGCAACTCTTATTAAAGAAAGCATTTAATTGGGGTGGCTTACAGTTTCAGAGGTTTAGTCCATTGTCTTAATAGTGGGAAGCAAGGCAGCGTGCAGACAGACATAATGCTGGAGAGGCAGTTGAGAGGCTACATCTGGATCTGCAGGCAACACTAAGTGTACTGTCTACCACACTGAGCACAGAGTAAGCAAAGGAGAACTCAAAGCCGACCCCCACAGTGACACCTTCCTCCTACAAGGCCACACCTACTCCAACAAAGCCATTCCTCCTCATACTGCCTCTGCCGTTGGGGGCTATTTTCTTTCAAACCACAGGATGGATTACATTTATTTATAGAGTACCTGCACCTTCTTTACTGTTTCTTCCAACTTAGGCAATTCCTTCTCATTTTCCTCCCAACCCAGGAACTTTAATAAGAGTCAGTGAATGGAACTATTTGAATGAAAGAATTGTAAAGCCTTTCTTAGGATGTTCTGACTCTACAGCTAACAACCAATTGGGAGAAGGAATTTAGCACGCCACTCTGATGATATTGGAATGGTTTCACGAAATGTCACTGAGTGCCCCCTTCTTCCAACATGCATTAACTGTAACAGATGCCTACTGACTTGGAAAGATTTGTGATGCAAAAATTATGTAGACGTAGAATCTCTAACATTAATGTGAAAAGAAAAGCAAGCAATATTATTATTGGACCTTTGCCACAGAATAAAAAATGTATAAGAAAAATAGTATACTCTCCTAGATTTGAGAAGTAGACTTCTTACAATAGTGGACAGTCCCTTGGAAACATCTGCGTGGGTAAGACAGAATGAATATAGACCTTTTAACCCAGGCCTTTGGTGTGGCTTCTCTGACCTTGCTGAAGGTCATTTCCAGTTTTAGCAAATAAGGAAAGTAGGAACCAGGTATTGAAACTCAAGTAGTCTAACCTAATGTTTTTCTAGGGATGTTAGCATTTTTTTCTAGATTTAGACCTCTTGTCTATTGAAATATAGTGTGGGAGGGGAGGAAATGATACCCTTGCTACGAGGAATGGTTTTAAGAAGCGAACCATACCACTAAGTCACAGATCAGTAGATTTTAGTCCTCTACTTCCAAGGTAGAGTTCAACCAATCCAGGGACTGAATCTGAAGTCTGTGATTCCAGATTCCAAAGTTTAAATTTACCTAGAAAGGAGGGAGGAACCTTTCTGGAGGCACCAAGATCAGAGCTAATGGTCCTGCCTTGCTCTAGCAACCTCTGCCTTCTTCACTGTGGAAGCTCAAGTGCTGAATACTTTGTTCACCAAAATACTTATTTAGATGCTATGTCTCCTTTCTTTCTGCCAACTGTCCTAAGACCATCACTCTCTGTGCATCTCTCCTCCTCTCTCTCTCTCTCTCTCTCTCTCTCTCTCTCTCTCTCTCTCACGCACACACGTACACACACACACACACACACACACAACCACCACCACCACAATAACAATAACACTAGTCAGGCTAAGCTGCTCCACATTACCAAGCAAAGCAAATCCTGGTGGGAAACTACATGAAACCATTTGTAGAATATTCTTTGTAGACAATGGTCAATGTGATATTCTAGAGGATTCACTCTTACTTTTGAAGGGTTTTCATTACACCACTTACTGATCATGGCTGATTGGAACATACATGTTAAAGGTGTATCTGTTTCTCGGATCTAGTGAAGTATTAAGTTTCTTTATGAGGTGGAATCTCAGTAACCACCCTTTTTAGCATTAGACTCATGGGATCCATCTAACCATTTTTGGTTTCTTGGTTCCCTTATTTCTGGGCTTCCTCTTTTCCCCTAGAGCCAGCCCCACTCCATCTTTTGAAGTTCACTTGTTTCGTTTCTTAGCTTTCATCAGTACATAATCCACTCAGTAAACCTTAGTCATTCATTTTCAGTCACTACTTCTTTTGACATGTATTGAAAAGCTATTGGTTACTCTCATGACCCCTGACATAAGTAGGCACATATACCTAAATCCCTCTGAAATGCCTCCAATGACCATCTTCTCCCTAGGATCCCCAAAGGCCGCTCCTTCCATGTGAGTGCTATTCTGAATATGGTATAGTTTGTTGTTGTTGTTGTTGTTCTTATTCTTATTCTTCTTCTTCTTATTTTTATTCTTATTCTTATTCTTATTCTTCTGGAGCTCAACACCCACCTCCCAAATAAATACACAGAGACTTATTTCTATTTATGAATGCTCAGCCTTAGCTTAGCTTATTTGTAGTCAGCTTTTCTTAACTTAAACTATTTATCTACCTTTTGCCTCTGGACTTTTACTTTTCTCTATTCTATATACTTTTCTGTACTTCTTACTCTATGGCTGGCTGTGTGGCCGGGTGGATGACCCCTGGCCTTCTTCTCTCCTCTTTTTTTTATGCCTCACCTTACTTCTTCTATGTATTCTCTCTGCCTAGAGCCCCATTTATCCTTCTCCTGCCTAGCTATTGACTAGGCAGCTCTTTATTAGACCAATGAGGTGTTGTAGACAGGCAAAGTAACACAACTTCATAGAGTTAAACAAATGCAACATCAAAAAACATGACACATCTTTGCATCATTAAACTAATATTCCACAAGAGTATGGTCCTCAGGTCCCTACCAGCAGCAGCAGCAGCAGCAGCAGCAGCAACAACAGCAGCAGCAGCAGGAGGAGGAGGAGGAGGAGGAGGATATCACCTGGGAGCTGTGAGAAACACGGCCTCTTGAGTCTTATACCAACCCTGTATCTGAATCTTTGAGACTAGGGCCTGGAATCTGTTTTCACAAACCATCTGTGAATACTTAACTCAGAAAAGCACCATTCCACGCACTCCCAGCTACAAATGTAACTCCATTTGAATATCCAGATGGGGCTTTTGTCCCGGAACACTAAACTCATGTATATCACTTCCCCCTGGATTTTGCCATGGCTCTGCCCATAGGCTCTTGAAACATAACATGCTTGAGATGTAAATCAAATGCTTCCCACAAAACCTATTATTCTTTCTGTATTGGCTGACTCATGCTATCTCATCCATATGCATCTAGTGCTTGACACATATTAGGCCTTTAGTCTATGACAGTTGAGTATTAATTAATGAGACACCAACTCTACATATTATCTGAGATAGATGATACTGCTATGTAGACACTGTAGGAAATGCCTGAGTCTGCCTAACGTCTTCCAAATAAGGTCTTTTCTAATGTAAACTGGAAGTCTTTCCCAAAACACAGCCCTGGACCTGGGTCATTTCTTTCTTCCCGGAAGGTCCTTCTAAACCACCTTTATCTTTCCCTCTTTTTCAAAAAATGCCCCAATCCCTTCCTTCCTCCCTTTTACACATAGAAATCAATAAGCAATGATAACTGTGAGTGATTCGTATGAACAGTGAAGCTTAGATCAAGAGGAATTTGAATTTTAGAGTGCAGGTAGACTCGGCACGGCCCTGAGTTGTACTCAGAAGCAACCTTCCTCCTCCAGTTTACCTCTGCTTTTCTGCATCTGCAACAAATAAAACAGTTTAGTCTTGAATTTTTTTTCTCTTGTTTGCTAATATTGCACTGGGATAGTTTGATTTTCATAATAAAGATTTGGCCTTTCTGCTGCAGTGTGAGTCACATAGGCCTTTGACTGTTAGCTGGCCTGATAAGATGTGTTAGCTTGTGAATGCATTCAAAAATAAGTATAGTTTTACCCTACAGTTTCTTTATCTGCCATTGTTGATGGAAGGTTGACAATGAATTATATATGAGGTATGTTTGTTACATGTGTGATCAATTTGTTCTTCCCTCATCAGTTTTCATAGTTTGTTTTGTAGTTAGATAAAAGCCACAATACTGTAGTCCAAATCCCATTGAAATGTAATGTGTTATTAGATGTCCCTCCCCGAGGCAGAACTTGGGGGGCGTAAACGTCAGCGTATGCCCCGACTCCTTTCTTGTAGAAGTCTTTGTAAAAATGGGAAAGGAGTACCCACTTGAGCCAAGACAGCGGCTCTGAGCCATAGGAAGGAAATAGATGAACAAAAGAAAGTAAATTAGGTTTCTTGTGTTCATCAGCTTTAACATTTGAAAACAGGAATTCAAAGTAATAATTAGTTGTATTTATCAATTGTTTGGCTTCTTTCTTTCCATACATAAGGCCAAGCTTTGTGCAAGATGATGAGAGAAACTATATTGATAAAGTCTATAGCACAATACAGCTAAAAATCAAAGTATATAGTAAGATCATTTAACTGATAAAAATTTCAAATTAGTGTATGCATAGAAACATCCATATACTGGTATAGATTGATGTGAATATTTTAAAGGCCTGTGTATTTTGCTTGTACAATGTCAGCTTTAGCATTGCTTTGAAAAAGAACAAACATAAACAAAGTAAATGTTTATTTAAATGTCATAAAGTAGGAGATAAGCAAATTGAAAATACTTGTTCTTAGTTGAAGTGTCCCAGCATCAGCGAGCAAGTCTTCCATAGGAGAGTGGCTGTCATAGCGCTCTTGTGGGGTTTTAGAGAACCCATAGCAGGTCATTGCTCTTTTTAAGGATCTGACTTTACTTCAGTGCTTTTAATTGATATTACAAAAGTCATGAGTGAGGTCAGAGTATTCCAGCCGTGCCCTCCCAGCCCTTCCCAGCCTCTTCCGTCTCTCTGCAGTGTCTTCTGAAGGGTGAAATACTAATTCTGACATCTCTCCTGCTACTCCAGGTATCAAACTGGTTTGGAAATAAACGGATCCGGTACAAGAAGAACATAGGTAAATTTCAAGAGGAAGCCAATATTTATGCTGCCAAAACGGCTGTCACTGCCACCAATGTGTCAGCCCACGGAAGCCAAGCTAACTCGCCCTCCACTCCCAACTCAGCGGGTTAGTTTCTTCTTTGATTTGGGGGAATTGTTCTCCATTTGTGTATTTGTTTTTCCTACTTTGAGACTTTAATTCGTACAATTTTTTTGGTTCATCGATTTATACATTCAATTATTATTTGTTGTTCGTGACACTTTTGGGTTTTGTTGTCAAATGAAAAGGGTGATGTGTTTGTGAGATGGGGCTGTCTCCAGATTCACGTTGTAATGTATTTGTTTACCTTAAAATGGAGGTACATTGTTTGGCTTTAATGAGTCCTCTAAACTCCCAGATCAAACTTTATGCTTAGAGGCTGTTCCTTTGGGTTCTCATATGATGTTTTTGTCCTCGTTTATCTTGCTGTCCCTGTAGTATAATGCCTGGGTTTTCTGCTGGCATTCATTCTGTGCAGGAATGTCCGCTCTTCTAGCAAAGATCTCATTAGCAAATTCTAATGCAGAGCCAGGCTACAATATTTCCTCGATGCTGTTTAGAGATATTATTCTCTATTGTTTTGTTTTATTGGCTTTCTTTATGTAAACTATCGGGAAAATTGCAAGCTGTTAATTACAGACCTTTCAGACTTGAGTGTTCATATTATAATTTCAATCATTTACCCTGGGTCTAAGTTTTATTTCCACAAACATGCATTGTACCACTAAATGTAGACTTTAGGCTGACCTAGAAGTACATTTGGGAAATGCCCCATCACTTCTGAATTTCCATGATGCCAGTAAAATCAGTAATATAGGAAATATAACCTTCATACTTGCATGCTGTAGAAAGCATTTTGAGACTTCTGCTAGGGTGGATAAAGGGAACACAGACATTACCATATTAAATATGTCTAGTATCAGTCATCCTTCTCCATAACAGATGAAATATATTTATTTGGAATGTGTAATGCACTTCTAAGTCTGATGATACCAATCATATACTAGCAAATCTAATTATATCACATCATAATATGGTTGCAAATCTGGGGTTTCTGGGATTTCTTTGAGTATATCGTGACTTTAACCTCACAGTCTAGTTGTTCACAAAAGGGCTTCTTCCTGCCGTTTGCCACCTTAGTAACTGGCTACCTTTAGGGCCCCACTCACTTCTGTGAGCCTCCCCTTGAGCTAATTTGTTAGCATCAGGTTCTCCAAGTCCCTGAGCTATATACTACCAAGACCTTTTTTTGTTTCATTGGAATCACGCATGAAGAGAGCTCTTGGCTTTGTAACCCTTCCCATCATACAACACTGTTTAATTTGATCCAGTTCTATGTTTCTCAGACATGCAGGCCAGGTGACCCTGAAGAACACATTTGTTTTTGAAAGTTCTTTTGGTTTTGATGTTGTTGTTGTTGGCCAGTGTTCTTCTTCCTCGTCATGGGTGTGATTGATAAAAGATCCTGGCTAACAGGTTCAATAACCCCAGTTTCCTCCTTTCCTATCTGGTCGATTATTAAAGATTTCATACCAGGCATCACAAGGCGAACTGCAATGCTAGGCAGGCAGTCACACTTATCTCTTTGGAAGAAGTATAATTCTGTCAATATTAGCAAAAATGCACTCAGCACTCCTGCAGAGGTTATCATAATGCAAAACAGATATCAAAATGACTTTTTTCCCTGTCCCTGCTCTATCTGCATCACAGATGGCTTCGTGTGATTTATGACTAGTCCTTAGAAGGGCCCTGTGGGCTCCCTTCATTACTAAATCCATAACTATTTTTCTTTCCTAAAGCCCTTAAAAAGAGAAAAGTAAGCATTTTAACCCCCACTCTGTGTTTAAGAATTATGTTGGCTCTTATAGAATGTCAGTCTGATTACAGTTTCCTAAGGAATTTTCTGGTGGCTTAAACTTCGTATGACTATTCTGAGCACAAAGGACATTATTATGGAAAACTTGAGCTAAGCCTTCCAGTTGTGCCTAAGTTGTTGGAAATCCTTTGCAGAGGAACCCTTTGTAGTGTTCTCTTTCTAATACAGAGACCAAAGGAAACACTATTGTAGATGTATAATAGCTTGGAATTTTAGAAGATAGATGTCTTAACAGGAAAAGGTAGATGGGCTTTTCTGTATTTTCTTCAGCTTTTAACAGCCTAAATCACGGCATAGATTGGAGGAGAAGTGCTCAAACTTTTACACAGAGTGTTTATTATATCGTGTGCGGGCTCTCCAGTCATTTCAAAGGAGAAATGGTAATGGAAAGAGGTTGTAAATAAGAGGTTGATGTATGAAAAGGTATTTAGGTAGATTTTGAAGTCCAGGATTTTGGCACCCAGGACAGTTTTATATTCTCAGTCTGGAAATGGAAATTCTCCCAGCGTCTTTGCTTTGTTTACATACTCATTTCCACTGCACGACAGACAACACTGCAAATAAATCCTCTTCCTTCTCCTGGCTTTTGTGTGGGGAAGAGCACTCCAGGGTGGTTACCGAGACCACACTTCCATAGCCCTGTTTCTTCAGTAGACCTCGCCTCCTCTCCGGTAGCCCCACATCATAAAAATCACTTAGAGCTAGGTTCTGCCAGGGAATTTGCAAGGGTAGAGTGACTTTCAGCAGTTGTTACTGTGTCTTCTAGCGGGGGTGGGCAAAACACATGCAGTGATGGGGAAGGATGAAAGGAAAACAGTTGAGAGAGGGTATAGAGAGCGAGAGGACCAATTGACATCGTTGTAAAAAGCCTTGGTTCTAACACAACTAGAAAAGCCCCAAGTCATGAGCTCTCCGTTTCCCATGTTTGAAAAGATTATAAAAGCATGAATTGAAGACTCAGAAAAAGGCAAGTGCTTTTATGGAAGCAAGAATGAGATGTAATTAGGTTTGTATCTAGTAATAGGATCTGTCCTCTGTCCTCCCCGATGACATGGAGGTCTGGCTGAGTCAGGCCAGTCACCTCGTCCATGGTAAACATGTTGTTTTTAGACTACAGAAATTAAAGCAATATTGGCCATGTAGCTGCTTCATAAAAATATATATACTCAAAGAGGAGCCATGAGCTCATACTTTCAGACATTTTGAGTTTTTTAAGACACATACCCTTTGTGGGTCATTGGTTCTCAACTAGAGGTTAGTACGTAGCCCAGCAGACATTCAGTCGTATCTGGAGATGGTTTTTGCTGTCATTGTCTTAGAGAGTGTTACTGACATGAATAGATAGAAATGAAGAGCCACTTAACCATCCCACAAGGCATAAGATATTCTCCACATCAAAGAATTATCCGGCCTACAGCGTCAGTAGTGCCAAGACTGGGAAACAATGCTCTAGGTTTAAGTTAGATTTTATTATTAAGTTAGTTGGGTTTTATTGCACATCTGGGTTTTGCTTGTTTGTTTTGTTTTTCTGAACAAGCTTTAGACTCCTAAAGATGATTTGAAGTGAAAATACTATCTTCAAGAACTCGCCTTATGAACATGGATGCTCACACATTTTCATGTCATAGTGCTTGCCCAAGCAAACGCGTTAGACTCCTGGGTGATCCTTTATTTCTTCTCTGTCTAATTAAGTGCAGATATCAGTCTGCACACACCTCAAGGATCTGTGTGTGTACACTTGCCTTCACTCCTAAGTCGAATTCAGGACCTTCTCACTGACAGCACATCTCAAAGTGTGCTTCTAGTCATTGCTAATTCCTAGCAATATCTGCAGCCTGCAGATAACGTGGCTGGGTGGTCTCAGCAAACCGGGTAATATGCAGCCACGCTTATGCAGCCACTCTTTGGGAATTCCACAGCCCTTTCAAGAAAGCCCATTCACTGTTCGGGAAAGATGTGCCTCTCAGGAGGCTCTCCTTTCAAGGAGCCATTTCTTCCCAGCCTTCAGTGCCAGGTGAAGAGCACACCACCATACTTTGGGACTTGTGTAGACTTTGCTGCGGCACTCGACATACTTGGTCCCCTCCATCCACTCCATCACTGCCTCTAGATTCTCAGCAGAGAGCCACGACAGTGCCATACCTGGGTGTATAGAGACCACGAAATGCTGAAACAGCACAGCCAAGAGCACGAGGGACGATTTCTACAATTACTGCTCTGACACAAATGCATTTGTACAAGAAGTACATTTGTATGCGCATGTTTATCCCTGTGTATATTACATAGCCAGGCATATTTACAGTTTATCTGTGCACATATATATTTTTAAAAAAATCATCTGTGTCAATTGCAGTGTATATCTTGTAAATGGCACACTCCGTGTCTGCATGCTTGTATGGATGCCATGCTCGTTGGCATTGGTGTAGCCCTTTGGGGATTTCTCCCATGGCACAGGTTATGTAGTGATTACCAATAAACCCTCAGCTGAGCATACAGCATGTGTGATTGTTACATGGTATCAGAGAATGGGAAAGAAATAAAATACCTGGGCTTCAGACTCATCACTTTGGAGCTAAGGAGCGTGGGAAATCTGATGACATAAATGTGGCTATTGTGTACATTCTTGATTCCAATAAGTACTGAACAAGACCTTTATATTGCAATGGTTTTATTGCTTAGGCCATGTCTCTGTGGTTACAAACTTTATCTAATGGGGCCACAACTTGTCTGTCAATGCCTGGGTATGCGATACAGCCATAAGAGTTTGATCTACAATACGTGTTGCTTCTTCCATAGTTGGGGAAGATGGGTTCAAATATAGTGTGTCATACTAATGGAAGGAAGTTACAGGCCAAATCTTCTTTCCACTGACTGAATATAAATCACACATGATGAGATCTTATTCCTGTTTTGCTTAGATCCAGTGTTTCTAATTCTGTTTAGATAAGCTACATACGGAAATATGTGTCAGATGAAACACAGTCCTTTTGTTAATATTTAATTTCTCTCTCAACCATGAGGATAGCATTCCCTTTGCATAGAAAAGCTGGAATGAGAAGAGGGCTAGAGGCAGCATCAGTTTTTATAGAAATAGTTCCACAGCTTCTTGTATGAAGATGCACACTCCCCAGAACTAAGGAAAATGGAGGTGGTTCTTAACTGGTGGTTGTCCCCAAGATTACAAATGCCTGGTTCCCCTAAATGGCTCTTGTTGCAGACATGTGGTGACACAGTATACGGTCGTGTACCAGTTACTGGGGCAGAGAGGAGAACACACTGTTAAGTGACGGTTCTCCAAAGGGAAAGGAAAGGCCTTCTCCTCTGCTTAGCTGTGGGTAGACAGCTCTCTTGCAGAGTTTAGGTCCCTGTCTTGGGAGAAGAGACAGAATGCATCAGATGGGGGGCATGACTCATTGCTAGGTGACTCCCCATTGGTGGTGGCTGCCAGAAGACTCACACGAGAGCACAGGCTTAGAAGTCACACAGTGCAACTGACCTGGGTCCCTGAGGTCTCTCCTTTGCCAGGCTAATGTCATGTTTTTAACCAAACCTTGCACGTTGAGCTTTCTTTCCTTTGCATTGAACTGCACGATGACTTTGGAGCTCTAATTAGCTTCATAAGCCCTGGTGTTCAGGGTGAGCTTGGGCTAGGTTCACCCCATAGGAGCCTGTGTAAGGATCTAAAGCCAGCCGCATGGAACTTCCGTCTCTGGGAGGTGAAAGCCCATAGCTGACCGCCTGTTCTGGAGGCTCACTTTAAAAACCACTGGAAGCATCCCACGCATGCTTGAAATTCTTGGCCTAGTATTCTGCTTCATCTTTCTGAATTCTGGCAACTGATAGGAAAAATAAGCCATTCTCACATAATCTTGAAATCTTTGCGGTTTCCACATAGTAAGGAAGTTTACCTTATTTCTAGAAACCGAGAGTATCAGTAAACTTCGGGAGACATTGCCTCTGTGCACGCTCCTGTGTGCTGCCCCTATGTGAGTAGATGGGTTCAGCAAAGCATATTTAGAACCCACAAAAGGTGCCCTGATGCCCTATTATGGCGGCAGAAATATCACTGGCCAACCCATACCATTGGCCACAGTCTTCGTCTTATTGACCTCCTGGCCAAGCCTAGAACGTGAGAGCCATGAAAGAGAAATCTTACATAGACTACACGAGAAGAATTGAGCTTCCCTTTCTCAACTTCCAGTTGCTAGCAGAAAACGGTCTCAGTGACACCTTGTAGTGAGGGGTAACTTCATGTAACAGCGACAATGTGCACCCTCTTGCTTGCTCTGTTCTTCATGCTACTAACCAGGTTCTGTGGTTGTCGTTGTCGTCTTACATTTGATTTGGGGGGTTGCTTTGCATGTCCTACTCCTCTTGGCTGTTGGTTGCGGGGTCAAGCCTTTTTCTTTCTGTGATTCAGGTGCCTCACTCTTTCCTTTCCAGGTTCTTCCAGTTCTTTTAACATGTCAAACTCTGGAGATTTGTTCATGAGCGTGCAGTCACTCAATGGGGATTCTTACCAAGGGGCCCAGGTTGGAGCCAACGTGCAATCACAGGTAGGGACCCAGCCAATATGCCACCAGGTGAATTCAGGAGAGTCCAAGAGCCTTCAGGTGTATCAGCTTCCTGCTTCTGTCCAGACAGAGAGGAGCAAAAAAGAAAGGAAGGGAGAGGCAGACACACAGCAGCCAAACCAAATCGAAACAAAACAAAATAGGAAATACAACCGTTACCGTAGGGCATCATGTCCATGCTTTGTGGATATGTTTGGCTCTGGATTGTCAGTCACTCTAGGAAGGCAGGAAAAGAGGAAGTGCAGAGTGAGGTGAAGGAGGCCCGTGAGGCAGGTGGGACTGGCATCTTCATTTTTCTTCAAGGGGAAAGGATTTTCAGCCCGCTGTCTCTTCCGAGTCTCCGTCTCTTCTGTTGGTTTCCCATCTCCTGGCTTGGCTAACATAAAGAAGTCGTCAATGGTCAGGCAAATGCCCTGATATCTCCTGTTTTCATTTTCAACTTTAAAATGACCACGCCAGCTTGACTACACACATACGCTTAGTCACCCTTGAGGTCAGTGGACTCGAGTGTCTGCTGATAAGACCACACTGGGAACCAAAAATCAGTCATGTGTAAAAACCTCAGTGCTACTTAGTAAAGCTATCCGCCATCCGGACAGATACCTTGGGAGGCCGTCCTGCTATCTCTGCATGAAGTGTGACGCGACAGGGTGAAGTCGTATGCTCTGGGTCACAATGACTCGGGAAGATGTGAGCCGCAGCTACCCATGTGTCCTATCCGACAGATGGGACAGAAAGCATTACGTGCCTGGACTAGACAGCTGGCTGGTGACTCAGCCCCTTGCTCGGGAAGCACTGCCTGGAAACAAATTTGAGGTGATACAGGCAGACTTTGGTCATGTGACCAAATGGCTTACCATCGTCTAGATCCTTGATTTAAAAAACAAAAAACAAAACAAAACAAAAAAAAAAAACTGGGTCTTTATCTCAGTCTCCTCTCTCTGTGACATGGCTGCCCAAGACTAAACAGAACCTTGGCTCTCCTACAAGCTGCATGGAATGATCTATAGGGAAGAGAAGTGGTAGTTGGGGCTCCGTCCTCTCCCCTCCAACCCCCTCTGGCACCACAGTCCCTGACACCCCACACAGCTCTTCAATCTGTCTCAGTTTGGGGAGCCCAAGTTTGCTTTTACTGTTTCACTGAACTCCGAAGTAACAATGGATTTGGCATGGGGAGAGTCCCAGCCTCTTCCTCACGGACTCTCCTCCTGGAAGAATATCTCTAAAATGATTGCTTTAATGTGGCGTGCCACATCAGTAGCCTGTAAGACGATGATGTGCCACATCTCCTCCCCCCCCACACACACAACTAATTGCTTCTCTGTTGTTGTTTCTCTGTCTAGGTGGATACCCTTCGCCATGTTATCAGCCAGACAGGAGGATACAGTGACGGACTCGCAGCCAGTCAGATGTACAGTCCGCAGGGCATCAGTGTAAGCAAACAAGGCTCCCTGAACCCTTTGTTTCTATTCTATCACTGCCAATTATTTCAAAGCCACAGGGCCCAGAATGCCACTTAGTAGGGCTTGTCTTCGCTCTACAGCCACCTAGTTTCATGTTTCTCTATCGGTCATGCCATCGGCAGCATCCGCCCCGTGAAAAAAAAGTGGTGATTGGGCGGGCTTCATGCAGGCAGCTGGCGTCTAGGGCTGTCAGACACAATCAGTGTTTGCGTGGCACCTGCGGCCACATGCGTTCAGCTGAGAGGAGCTGCTAAACAGGTGACACCTAGTCTAACAGTGGTAGGAAATGTCACCGCAGACTGAGACCAGGGCATCTGCAGAAGAAAACCAGCAGCCCAGACCCATTGTGGCCAGGTCTGTGGCCATAAAAATAAAATACCTTTTTTTCCAAATCTGCCAATAGATGATTTTAAAGGATCGACACGAAGGCCTAGTACGTTAAAGGGACAGGGAGGGGGTGTGACCATCTTCCACTTGTTCTTGGGCGCGCTGGCGACTCCTGACTAGCATGAAAATTCATAGCGACAAGCTATGTCGCACAGAGTGAAATCGATCAGACAGACACAAGGAGAACCGAGTGTAGATTTGGGACAGCAATCCAACCTGATTTCTCAGATCAATCGTCTGCTATCTCAGCAGCGATGACAGCAAGCTGGGACACGAGGGAAGCCTGGAAAAGGAGGCTGTCCTTTGGATCAGGGGCGATTTCCAGTCTTTTAGGGGTCGCGGGAGGCTCCGGTGGGATGATTGGCTTGGAAAGAAAGCAGAGCTGTGGTTGGTTGATGAGAGTCTCTGTTATTGTTTGTTGTCATCGTGCTTAAAGTAAGTTAGGAGTGGAAGGAAGGCAATGCAGTCCTGATTTAATAATGCAATCTCAGTCTATTCTAATTGAGGCATAATGTCTACAAGGACATGGGGGATGGCCTCTTCAACTCTGCGTTGAGTCTCGTTCTACCCAATTATGGCAGATCTGGAAGGAATCAAGAGAAGAGTGCATCAGATGAAGAATAATTCTTTTAAAAAGAAAAATGGCGGAGCTGATAGCTCCATGGGTCGAGTGCCTGCTTTGCAAACATGAACACCTAAGTCGGACCCGTAGCATCCATGTAAACAATCACCTGACAACACATCCATAAACCCATCACTAGGGAGGCAGAGGCAGGGAGATCCCTGCATCTTTAGCGAGAGAGCCTAGAAAGAGAAAACCAGTCTTAGGACGTGAAGTGAAGCACAGTCAAAGAAGATAGCAGACTTCAACCACTGACCTCAACATACACAAACAACACATGTACACTCGCCCATGTGCACCCATGCACACACCCACACAAGCACATACACAAACTACACACACGTAAAGAAGAGAAAATCTTATCCCATAAAATATGGGTGATGTATAACAAGTTGAATGCTGCTCTCACAGAGAGGGATCTGCTTTATCAGGAATGGTCTAAATGGGACAGGATGAGTTTACTGAGTAGAAGCATCAGGGAAATGGATTCCAAGTACCCATGATAATAGGTCCAAACTAACCTTTGTAACAGTTAAAGTCTCCCACCACTAGAGGGCCTCAGACATGGGCTGACTAACAGCTTGGTAAGGATATGGTAGGAAGGAGCCAGTCAGTAGGTCGTAAAAAAATTTTTGTGTGGGGGAGGTGACATATATTGTTGCTTACAGTTAAGAATATTTTTGGGGATCAGGAGTTTCAAAATTAGGTTTCTCTGTATAACAGTACTGGATGTCCTGGAACTTGTTTTGTAGAGCAGGCTGGCTTCGAAAGCAGAAATTCTCCTGCCTCTGCTACCCGAGTGCTGGGACTAAGGGTGTGCGCCACCACCACCCAGCAAGTATTTTTTCTCATACCTTTAGGCAGAATCTCTTCTGCGTTCAGTAGCCTAACTGTTGATCTCTCTTTGGGAAGAAAGAAAAGGCAAGCTTGTCTTGTTCAACATGCTTTGAACAGTCATGTCATTTTCTAGAAAAGTTCAGGGAAGAGATTCTTCCCATTGTTATCACTGTATTGGTGGGGCCTTCCTGGGAAGCCTGCCTAGGGGAGCACAGGGTTTGACGTAGTACATGTGCTCTCAGAGAGAGTCCAAGTAAAGGCAGGAACTGGGTGTCTGGCCTTAAAGCCATGCATCTGTGTACCACTGAATGTTTGTGAGGAATTAGACTTTTCCAGAAAAAATTTTGTGCACACATGAAGGAGGAAAATATGAAACAGGTATAAGATGTAGGGACAAAAATAGATATACACAAAAAAGAAAACGAAGGAAGTACTTATGACTCAGTACGAGATGGGTCGAACAGTTTCTTATTTGGCATCTTTTTTCCCCTCCAAACTGCCTCACCATTCTGATCAGGACTGGATGGGGCCGGGGAAAGGAGATGCCCAGTATTGACTCCTTTGACGTCATCCATTGGGCTGGAGATCATTTCGAAGAGTATAACAACCATGTGTAGGCAATTATGTCTGATTGCATAAGCCCAGCACAAAGACTAGACTGGACAATGCCACTTGAAAGAGTCACTTGTGTGTATTAGTTTTCCCCCTATAAATCGTGCTTTATTTCTGAGTCTTTAATATACAGGCTGAGTGCATCAAAGGACAACGGTGATAGGATCCGTTGCTTTGGTGTCCGTTTTTAAATGTGCCACCTGCAGAAGACGAGGCGTGTTGTAGCAAGATGTATTTTTAGATGTTGGTATTAGAAGCTGGGGCATGGGCATACACAGAGTAGGGTTCTAGCTGCCAAGATAGAAAAAGAGAAAAAGGGAGGAGACCCAAGAAGAGACAAGGACAGGAATGAAAGATCCGAGCCAAAAAGCAAAAATAAACAATCCCTAAACCCAAAGCAGCAATGGAATTCCCAGCTGGGCTCTGGATTGTGTCTCATTTGATGGAGGACATTTTCTGGGCAGCGTTCATCTGCTCCCTGGCTGGGTTTCCACAGCACCCTTATCTTATCCAGCTTGTGTCTATTTTTAAGCCGTGCAAAATATGAAACTCTCGTCGTTAGCCGAGCTCAGCGCACTGGGATTACAATGGTGTAGAGGTAACATCCTATTAACGGTAGTAGGTAGATGACCTATCTTGGTAAACCCAGCATCAGGAGATGCTTTGGGGGAAACAAGGAAGTGAGTAGAAAAGGGACTGGCTAGGTGCAAGTTGTTTCACATGAGCACAGTATGACGTTCTTCGAGCGATGATGCTCTCGTTTGATCCTTTTCTCCTCTTTATGAACAGCTTTTGCAGAAGGTATTTCCTATTAAGGGTAGGTTAGGTCATCATTCAGATGTAAGAGTGTGAATTTAAGATGGGCACAGAGTTATTCAAGGCCTCAGGACCCCCTTGTTAGCCACCGAGAATGCTAAATTACACCTCCTTAAATACTTTGTTTCCATATGACCACAGGCAGTTCTCCATTCGTGTAGAGAGGCTGTAAGTAGCTCAGGGAGACTTCTCTCTCTGTCCACTTCTCTGTCAATCAGACATTCGTGAAGAGCACCTAACTATTAGAGTCTTTCTTTCCATATCCCCTGCCACCCTCCTAGTTCTGGAAGTAGTCCATTAGCTAGGCTTCTGCAGCAGACTCCGTGCTGTTGCTGTCTTCGGTTTGCCTCTCTTGAACATACCCACTGCAGTCGTCTAGTGCCATTCTTTGCTCAGAAATAATTGGCAGTCTTTACTGCCTGCCCAAGCAGGGCCAGACTCTTGCGTCCACATACAAGATTTTCCATGGTCGTTTCCATAGACCCTTAAACCCTGGCTTCCAGTTCCTGTGGTCCACTGACCTTGACCTGGTTACATCTTTAACCTCCTCCTCTGTCTGCACACCATCTGAGTGCCTGGTGACCTTAGAGATTAGGCCACAGAGCCACTGCTCCAGTCCCTGCATTCACTTTTGTGTGACACCTGCATGCGTGTCCCTTCACTCTTACTTCACTGCCCCATTCCTGTCCCAACCATATTTACTAACCCAAACTTGGTTCCTTCTTGGTGTCTTCCATCCTACTGATCCTTTCCGTCCATTTCTCACACTCAAACCCATTGTGCTCTGCAATTCACAAAAGCATACTTATTCCCATAGTACCTCTCATCCCTGCATATGTATACGGTCTTAAAATACATATATTATTTCTTTATTTTGTTTGGCAAAAATGTCGATCAGGAGAAGAAAAGATGCTACCAAATTAAAAACATATTTAAGGGCCACATCCACTGAGCCGTAAAGGTATCTGGTAATAATGATTATTTTAAGTGCTTCACTTATGCATAAATATGCTTTACTTTAAATGCAAAAAAAAATGTTCTTAAATATCCCTTTCTAGGCCAGGCATGGCAATGCATGCATAGGAGGGAGATGGGTCAGCCTGGGTCCCACAGCAAGACCCTGCTTTAAAAACAAAAGAAACAAACAAACAACAACAACCACCAATATAAGCTCTCTTAATGTTTAGGAACATGTGTTTAATATGAGAATACGATTCAAGGTGCTCCTCCTTTACTCAACATGTGATGGTGTTTTATGGTAATGCTGCCGAGCATCTTCCTGTCACCTGTCTCCCCAGAGCCCCTTTCTTCCTAAGGGAATCTCTGCGAGAGTATCTGTTTTTGGGTGGCTCTGTCTCTGATGATTCTCCTTGCTCCTCTCCTGCTATGGAGCTGGAGCCTGCACACCCCGCTTGGATGAAAGTGGAAGTAACTGGAAAGGAAGAAACACAGAATCTCGGACCTCGATGAGCTAACCTGAAAGTCTCTTTCCACTCAGAAATTCTGCAGTTCTACAGTGTGACAGTTGAGTCACTTAGCTAACGGAACACCAGGTCAAACTTCTAGCCCACCCACTTTCCCCCCTCAGTTTGTCTCTTGGGTTCAAATGTATAGCCAAAGGAGGAGGGCTGACTCTCAGAATTCCCTCGCTTTGGAGTTAGAGATTCCTAAAAGCAGAACCATTTCCTTGTAGGGAGATTATTTCTTTTAAGTTGTTTTGAAATGTAAGTTAAGGGAATGAATTTGCCACAGCCAGCCTGGAGTGTCAGTCCACCTGTAGATTTTGCTTACTCGAAGGTTTTAGTGCAAGTTTGAGTGTTAGTATTATCTCTGTAATGGCAGCATGCCAATGACACCCAGTTATGGAAGGAAGGGAATTCATTAATTTTTGGTTCGCGATAATCAGAGAACTGGAAAAATAGAGATGAAGCTTGTCTCTTGAAAAAGTGTAATGTGGGTGTTGTGTTTTGGCTTTTTCTCTTTCCTCATGTTAGGTGGAGGAGGAAAAAGGAACAGGCTCTAGATAAATAAATAGACTGTAAATCCTTAGAATGGAAATATCCTACCATTTCAGCAAACATGTATCAAGCATTTAGGTATCACAAGATTTCTTTAGCAACACTTAGCTGCATGCCACAATCTTACTGTTCTCATAACCACATCTGAGGGATCTTTCACTTGCAGTGTGTGTTCAGATGGTGTTGCCACGTGTGAAATTGTAGGACTGAAAGAAGCAATCATTAAATTCATGTGTGAATCTTTAAAATCTCATTTTAGTAATACTAAGTTTAATTCTCTTCAACACACTGAACTTCAAGTTGGATTTTGAAAGGGTTAAATTCGATCCAGATGTGCCTCCAGTCTGCTGCCTTTGGATGCCATTCGCATCCTGGGACCAGGGACTAGGGAGGAGCCACAGGCTGGTGACATGGAGGGGCTGAGAAAAATGGAGGGGTCCACACACACATGATCAGACTCCTACAGGTTTCCTTCATGACAGAACTCTGCCTAAATCAGAAGACCTTTAAAGCTTAACCCCATGTCAGCTCCTGCATTGAAAAATGCCCCCCTTTTTTAGGTCATAGTTGTTAATATATCAAAAAAAAAAAGGAAAAAAGCGTTGTAATGCTACATGCGTTCATCATTTTTCCTAGCTGCCAATTTCAGTGCTCTTAAAGATATCATAAGCAAATATGGCCAGATCACTCAGTGGCTTGTTCACTCATTCTCACATTTGCCCAGTCACTCTCTCATTCAATAATCATAAGCATTTTTTTTAATCTTTGAGGAATGCATGTATGTCATGTAATAGGTTGAGTTACAAAATCTCCATATCTGAAATAATAGAAAACTCTGATGATGGAGCTGGAAGATGCCACTGCAGTTAAGAGCGCTAGATGCTCTTCCAGAGAACCCAGTGTCAATTCCAGGTCACAACTGTCTAATTCCAGGCCCTGAGAATCCAAACTTCTCTGATGGCCTCTGCAGGCATCAGGCAAGCACATGGTGCACAGATATACATGTAAGCAAAACACCCAAACACATAAAAAAAAAAAAAACAAGACAAACACACATGCTGAGGCCAATCATCTCATAAGCAACCACTCTTAAGAAGAGTGCACCTTCCACCCGCAAGACAGCCATACTCTGGGCTTAGTGTAACGGCAAGTATCTTTTTCTGTACGCTCCTTATCTATTTATAGATTCACGGTGAACTTGGTTGACTTTGAGGCTAGGGTTGTGTTCACTCCAAAGATCTCTACGTCCATATTCTGTGAGCAAGTGCAGAGTGTATGTTTCAGTTCTGCCCATGTGACAATGAACAACTCATTTTCCTTTGAGAAGATTGAGTTTCCTGAGTGCCAGAAAGGATGATGGAGCTAGCTCTTATGTAAGCCATTGTCCATGGTCGTGTTATATTTATGAACAGTAATTATTTTCTTCTGCCCCAAAAAATGTAGTATGAGGAGAGATGTTCAAAGCCATAAGTAAAGAGAAATTGTGTCACTAGGAAAATTAAACAAAGCTCAAGTATGGAAAACAGCATAGGTTTCTGAAGGGGACTACTCTCTCCTGGGGCTAGTTTGGGCTAGATTTTGTTTTCTGAATCCATGCTCTTAGACAACCTTGTTTTAGGTAGACTATCACTGTTGGTTTCTCAGAGAAATCCCACTGTTACTACACAAAAGTAAAACTGGGTAACATTTTGAAGTTCCTGCTTCATCTCTGGTTATATGTGACCCGGAGGGGATTCTTTGCACATCTCTAAATAACAGATATTGAGATATCTTACTATCTAAATATGCTTCAGTTTCATAGTATAGATAACAAATGAATAAATGATTTAGTCAACAAATATTTATCAAAAAACCTTCTATGATTCCACATCAATAATAGAAACATTAATAGGACATAGCTCTGGCAATCCATAAAGTCACCAGAAGCTAATAGGGCTGGAAGTTGTCTGCCTTAGCCATCCACTTCTTGGACAGAGCTGTACAATCTAATGTAATCAATATAATACATTATCTTAAAGGAATCTTGGAACTGGCTATCATAAGAGGCATAAGAGGCATTTATGTATGTATTCCAACCAACTAAACTATATGAATTGCTTCTAAATATGATTGGTCTTTGCCATGCAATCTTGTATATGTTTCATACAAGTAACTAAAACAATGGAACTTCTGTCCTGATGAGAATAGTCTGTTTTAACCTTGTTTGATAAGTTAACCATTAATAACACATAACTATGGACCACCTGGTATGTGGCTAGTGTAAGAAAATGGGTTTTTAATTTTACCTAATTTCAATTAATTAAAAAAGAATTGCTGCATGTAATTACTGGTTGCAGGGATGGGCAGTGAGACCCTTTATGTGCTCTGCCAGCCATTTGACAGTCACCCAAAGTGATGCAACAGCGTGAGAGGCATGGCTGTACTATGGAGAAGGGCAGACTTCCCTTAAAAAACAAACAAAACAAAACAAAACAAAACAGTGCTTTTTGCTTTTCTAAGCTAAATAGAGCCCTTATTGAAATTTAGCCATGTATAATAAGTTAACATGCATTAGCATAAGACTAGGCTGTAAGCAAGGAAATAATATGGAGAAAGATTTAAAATATAAATATAGAATTACCTACATTTATTATAGTCTCTACTTGCAGTAATTTTCAGCTCTCTCAGCTACTAATTCACCTAATTATAATTTTTCAAGCTTGCCCAGGTCATGTTCGCGGTGAACCCTTTGGCTAAGAATCGACCATTGAGTGCTTCTACAAAGTGCAGGCTCTATTTCAGTTCCCTCTGGTCGCCTTTGCAATCCTTTATGCACAGCCTCTGTTTTGATGCCCCCTCCTGCCCTGCTAGTCTGTGCAAAATGTGGCCTGCCCTTCCATCTCTCCTATTGGATGATATAGGAGAGATGGCTATTGGCCATTCAGCTCTTTATTAGACCAATCAGGTGTTTTAGACAGGAAAAGTCATACAGCCTCACAGAGTTAAACAAATGCAACGTAAAAGAACGCAACACATCTTTGCATCATGAAACAAATATTCCACATCATAAAAAAAATAATGTAGCACATCTTTACCTAATATTCTCCAACAGTCATGTTTTCACTTCTGAGGGAAAATTTTCTGCAACTTAGTGTGCAGATTGTGAATGTGCACTTTGGCCTCTTGGTGCATGCAGTGTGCCTGTGTTTTGGTTGCTGTCCTGTGTCTCCGTATGCCTGCCCCTTTCTCATAATTTATAAAGATAAAAAGGCGAGCAGGTAGAGGAAGAAGGGCAGAGCCCAGAGATGTGCACAGAACAGTCTGGACTTTTCCAGGAAGTCTAAGGTTCCCCTCCTGTAGATGCCACAGCTGACCTCACCCTCATACTGTCTTAGGGCCTCACTGCAAGGAAAGCCGTCTAAAGCCAAATAAGGCGGTGTGTTCTATTCTCGTCTTTGCTTTTGACCTGGTATGCTTTCTTTTAAAGGGAATTATAATCTAATTTTTTGATAAGAAAGGCTTTTGAAATATGTATAAACAGAAACTCTGTCGTGACTTCCTCGAGTGCAGGAGAGTCAAGCTTCTCTTTCTCCTCCTGTCCTTTCCTCACTTTGTAAATCCAGTGTCCGGGAGCTGCAAGTCTAGTTGGCCTTCCTTGCCTCCCCAAACTTGCACAAAACCTTATTCCTTCAAAGCCAACACTTGCAAGAGATGATCCATCCACCCCCTTCAGGAAGTGATCAGTCATGGCCTCAACTGAGCTTTTACCAAAAGGACACCGCCAGGGATGTGCTGATACCATACTGCCGGGGAATGGTGCTCTGTCACCACACTATCAGGGAATGACTCTCTGACACTGGGCGCATCAGGCCCTTCCACCACCTTGCCCAGCCATTCTGGAGAGACCTCCCACAAGCTCTGTGTCCCTTCTAGAGGGAAAAGGACAGCAGACATGGCTCACCGTGTGTTTATAGTTTAGAGCTGAGCTGTGCCTCCAACAATATATTATGTCAGGAGCACTAGCTCATAACGTTTATTGAGTTTCCTACTGGGGTCTGTCAGCCGAGGCCAGAAAGATTAAGTATGTTACCCAAGATCAACTGACATGGGAGTGGTGGAGCCAGGTGTCGACCCGGCACAGTCACAGTCTAAAGCCTCTGACTTCACTTTTGTCCAAACAGACCTGTAAGCCCGTAGACCTTAAACCACTCACATGGAAGGAGTCGCCAAGGTCCTCACAGTACTAGTGTCCACTAAGGTGCCCTGTGATGGGTATTTTGGAACCTAGCGGGTGTGAGAAAGAACCCGGTTATCCCTTTCTGGTTCCACATCCTCGCTGATTACTGTCTTGCCGATTCCATCATCAAAATTACAGCTAGGAAGTTACAAGGACAGACTTTCTTGCAGGTGCCTACTCTTTACGTCTGTCGGGACTTTTTACCCAAGAACCCTATGAAATTCAGAAACATTCAGAGATCAAAAACAAACCAAACATCCGTGGGAGAGATTAGGCAGATCATTGTGACAAGAAGGAAAGACTCACACCTAGGGTACCGAGTACACATATCAGCTAGAAGTAGCTTTGTGGCTGTTGTTGCTGATTTTTCTCATCTGGGGAGCATTAAGATGGAAAAAAAGGGGGAACCTTTGCCTGTGAATATTTTAATAGCTTTTGCACGTTAAATAATGGTGCTCGAAGTTTAAAGGTCGGCATGCAAGAAACTGGGACGGCAGCTGTTTAATAGCCATCTCTTTCGGACAGAGGGTAAGTAAGAAAGCCGCTCACTTCAGTGGCCCAAGACTTTCATCAACTTTCCTTCCTCCTTGTGCACATAATAGCCTTGAAAAAAAAGTAAAAGGCTATCATTTAAATAAAAATAAGGAAGATAAATAGGAAATATATATATATATATAGCAAGAGTAAAAATTTTTAAAAACATGAGACAGTAGAAACAAGTATGAAATAAAAATATACTATTCATGTGTAAAGTAATGGCAGGATTGAATTGGCAGGAGAGTGATAAAATTGTATTTGAAATACAAAATGAAGGTTAAAAACAATTAAGGTATGCAAGTATTAAAGAGAACAATAAAAACAAAGTAAACTAGGGTGAGAGGCTAAATAAATACCATCATCAAAGACACAAAGGTTCAAAACAACAGCCCAAGTTGTAATAAAATAAAGTCTTACAAAATTGTAACTTAAAACACAATAAAAAATAGAAAATTAACAGGCCATATTCATACTTACAATTGTATAATTACTAACACTGACTTGCTTTTACATGTGAGCACTGTATACATAAATTAATTCACATTGACTTTAAAATAACACTTAAAAACATAAGCAAAATAGTTTGGAGGCGCATCAGAATAATTCATAAAAAAGTTGTGAAGGCTAGCAAGATGGACCTGCAGGTGGCAATTCCCATTGTTTAATATTTTGTAAAATTCCCACAGGTACCTAATGCAGAATTCTCTTTCTCTTTCTCCCCTGGAGCATCTGGGAGCTATGAATGTTCATTCTCTCCTGGGCCCCAGCGAGGTTGTCCTTGCCTAGAAGTCATCCTCAGTGGTCAAGACTCACAGTGTGGGTCAGACCTTGTGGCAATTGACAAGCGTGTGATGGAGTTCAGCTTCAGAATGTGCCTCACACTCTTGGGGTGTACTGGTCGGCATCCTGGGGTTGGCATAGAGCCCTTTGCTCACCCATTCCTGTCCTCTCCCTGAACCATGGATTTCAGAAAAGGATCATGATCCTTGTGTCCCCAAAAAAGCACCTCAGCTGAAACCTGATACTCACTCTGTAAACCAGGCTGGCCTCAAACTCACAAGAGATCCACCTGCCTCTGCCTCCCGAGTGCTGGGATTAAAAGTGTGCGCCACCACTGCCCAGCTGAATGCTTTTTAAATGAGTCTAGATAAAGGAGTTACTAACATGAGTTTTGATGGTGGTGTGGTGGAGGGGTTTTTGGAAAAGGTGATTTTCTGGAACAGGTTGTTAAGACTGGACTATTTAGGGGATGTAGGGTTCGAGACAGGGTTTCTCTTTAGCCCTGGCTGTCCTGAAACTCGCTCCTCCTCCCCTTCTTTTTTGGTCTAGAATGTCTCCCTACCAGAGAAAGACTTCCTCCCCACCTCCTCCACTTCCTTTGACCTTTTCTATTTATTTTAGTTTTTACTGTCTTTGACCTCTTGCTCACTCCCATAGCTGTACACAGCATGCTGGAAATCTCTCACAGGGAAGTGGATAATTGTGGCTGCTCTTTCCCTTCTCCATCTTCTCTTTGGGGAAGGTGGTGTCGCTGTGATTTTGAACTTGCTGCAGGATTCATACCTTTGCTCGTTCATTCATACAGCAGATATGCTCCCGTGGCGTCTTCCTACTTGGTTTTGGTGTTGGGCTCAAAGGAAGAGAAGGTAATATGCCTGGTGCCCATTCTCTAAGCAGGTTGCCATCTTGTCTCATGAATTTCTGTGTCTGGTGCTATTTTTCATGGGAAGGGAGAAAAATCCATCTAAGTTTTCATAGGTCAGTATTTTTAAGAGAGCTCGGAAATGGCTTGGTGATGCTCTCCTTGAAGACCAGAACCCCACTTCATTCAGCATTTCTTCCTAAGCCCTGGATTTGATCACAAACTATAGTGGTTTCTTTTCTCCTCCAAGTTTTAAAAGTTAGCCACATACCAGAAGCCTACCGGAAATGTAGATTTTTTTGTTGTTGTTGTTAAATCTTGCATGCACTTTTTCTCCCTCCGCCCCCGATTACAAATGACTAGTTAGTGTGGAAAATTAGAGAAAACAAAAAAATAACATGGAATAAAATTACCACTTACTTGTGCAATTCAGTCTTCCAGCTCTTGTGTGTATATTTTTATGTGGGTGTAGAAAAGTTACCTGTCATTTTGTAGCCTACTTATTTTCCCCAAAATATGTTATGAATATTTTCCATATTATTAAATGTTCTTCTCAAACATAACTTTAAATAGTTACACTGGAACATGTTATAGGGCAGGTCCATAATTCTTACTATTATTAATAACACAGTGGTAAACCTCCTGGTTTAGAAAATACAATGCATATGTTCTGTTATTTCTTTGGGTAAGTTTCTGGAAAAAGCATTGCTACATCAAAGGATATTAACATGTCTAAGGCCTATGTGATGAATTGTAAGCGTGTCTTCTGGAGATTTCTATTCCCAGCAGCTTCTAACTCCAGTTCCCCCACACCCTCAGCAGTAGTGTCTGACAGTTTTTCAGTTTTCTTGAGCTGTTTTGTTTTAATTTGTATCTTTTCGATCAGTGGTGAAGTTGGATTTTTTTCCACACTTACTGGCTTTTTATGTGTTCTTGAGATGTTCATTTTTCCCTCTCTGGCATAAAGGACTTTCGAACTACAAGGATATTAACCATCTGTACTTAGCTAACACTTGGAGGACAAAGTTGTTTTCAAATGAAGGAGACAGGTGAAGGACAGAGTCCTGTGTCTTTTACTATCTCTATGGGACCTTGAGGGGGGACACTGGTTGAACACTTGTCTCCCTACAGTCTGAGTTAACTTGACATCTTCTGTATTTCTGATCTATTTAAAAATCAATTCAGCAGTGTAAACGAGAACCTAAAAATTATCCAAATTGACCTAGAGATAGGTTGGTCATTTCAACATTTCTTTGAAGATTTACCTTACACCTATTGTTATCTTCAGTCAAATGAGTAAGCCGAGTTCATAGCCAGATTGAAAAAAAAAAAAGAGCTTCGTATTTTTAAAGACCTATTTTATTATGACCTCTGCCTGACTTAGGTCAAGGAAGTGTTCCTTTAAGAGACTTGATACTTTTTCTTATGTGCGTTTCTGGATCGGTCTCCCTATGTGTTCTTTGACTGTCTGTAAGTAGTGCATTTTTCTAGACTCCTGAACTCGAGTGGCTTACCATCACCCGCTCCGCCTTCTCGTTCCATCTAGAAAGGCCAAGGCAGATTCCCCATCCCTCAGGACAGCTGGGCCATTTCCATTGCAAAGATTTCCGTAATTAATAAGGAGGGGGAAGGGTAAATTTCAAAAGCTCAACCCTCTTGCTCTTAGAAGAGAATCTCGAATAAAAGTAGGTACCCGCTAGCATCCCTGGACCATCTCCAGAGTAGAGCTCCGGAGTTTGAACTTGTGGGGTCCATAGATTATTTCAGCAGTCAAGAGAATTTTTAAAACAGCACCCTCTGTAAGTGCATCGGGCACAATAGTGCCCAGTGTCCCCCAGCACTGTCTGCCTGCTTCTCCCCCCCCCCCGCTTCCCACCGTAGCCCACCCCCACCCTTCTGTTAGCTGTAATGACCCTGCAAACACTAAATGGCATTTGGGTGCATTAAGCAGCAGACTCTCCAGTGACATAGCAATTACGGCTCTGAAATAGATTTGGTGCGTCACGGAAGATAAGGGTTTTGAAAGTTTCTGTTGTGATTATAGCCTGTAACTCCCACAAATAATAGGCTTCAAAATAAGAGGCTGCCAGCGAAGCCTTTGTGGCTTTGTCTCAGTGATGGCACGTAAATTGCTATTAATGTCCTAAGTGTACTTGAATATGCCAGTCTTTGGGATGTGGAGTTGGCTCAGTGTCTCTCTTTACCCGGCGTGTCATTGTTGGTCTGATAATCTGGGGTAATTGCTGTCTCTTGGATGGTCAGAAAAGTGTAAGAGGTTTGTCTTCCTGTGTGACAGTAAATAGCCTCAAGATTTACAGGACAAGGGCACGTTCACAGACCAGGCTGTGTGTGTTCCCCGTTTTGCCACCATCACCACAGTGGTGCATGTACTATATCTGTGCGTACCCCGAGTAAACAATACTCCTGGCTGCAAAGCTCAAGCCAAATCAAAGGGTATTAAAACTCAGTGAAGAATTCTGTCCAATATGGGATCGGTCAATTGGATGATTTATCCCAAAAGTTTAAAAAAAAAAAAGAAAAGAAATGTTTTGCTTGGCTTATCTACATTTGGCTATATCAGTAAACATTGTCTTACATACTTACTATTTTTCATTATAAGTACGGGTGTGTGTGTGGTGTGTGTGTGTGTGTGTGTGTGTGTGTGTGTGTGTGTGTGTGTGTTCTCTGGGTGTCATAAGTAATTTCTGAACCTGTTTTAGTGACACTTGAACATCAGGATATGTGGAAAGTATGTGTTTTTTGATCACTGTGTGTGTGTGTGTGTTTTAGTTTGTGAAGCTCTGAGGATAGAAGATGTTTATTCAGATATAAATACAGCTCTCTACACCAAGACATCTCTATTTAGCTGAATCAAGCTGAGCTTATTTTTCTTTGCCAGGGATCAGGATAATCTTTGAAAAGTTAAATAAGCACTGGCGTTCAAGTTTTAACCTCCTGTGTACTGTATAGTTAGCCTCGGGACCCCTGTGTATCTGTGGGACACAGAAACATTTTGTGTGGTGGCTTTACTTGTACTTCTAGTAGGCGTGAGAAAGCAATCCTTCCTAGAACTGAAACTGCCCACTGCCACATTCTGTGTGAGCCACAAAATAGTGCAATGGGCTTCGACCTCTGTCTCCTGTGACTTAAATAGCAGTATTAATTCTGGGCCTGCAATTATAGATGAATTTAGAAAAAAGTCATAGTCTGCCAGGGGCTAGGGAGCACCAAAGCTCATGACCCAGGAGTTGATGTCAAGCATGCTGCACCAGGGTGTTGGTGGCATGCTACCCCAGAATGCCGCTGCAGCTGATCCTCATCCTGCGCCCTGCAGACAACAGAGGCTGTGGGAGCTCTTTGCCATGAAAGAGTTTGTTCACACGGGTTGGATTTACTGTCTTACTGCACATTGACAATATGAGATAAACCATATTAACTGGCGAGGGGTGATACACTTAGTGGTGGCTTCTCCGAGCCCTACACAGAGCCATGGAGAGTGTATGCCAACTCGTACCAAGGTGAACTGTAGGCAAGTAGTGGAAGAACTGAGAATGGCCTGGCTTGTCCAAGGCAGTCTTGTAGTTTGCATGTTTTAGCATTCCCTCAGTAACTCAGGTTTCCAGAAGGCAATTCACAAGCATGAGTTACCTGTCTTAACCCCTAAGTGTCAAGACTATATCTAAATATAGTGACTCTACATTGGTACCCAGCCTCAGCTCCCAGCATCTGAAGCATCCAAAATATTAGTCATAATGGGGACTAAGTTTGGTCAACCCAGTTCCTGAGTTTTAGTGTTCTCTCCTGAGGAGTAAAAATGAATTTGCATTGATTTATGGGCCACTATGTGTTTGCGGTCCTGAATAAACAAATTATCCATCCTTCATAGCTTTGCAGCCATGGTGGCCTTCAGCAGCCAGGATTCCATCTTCCCAGGCTTAGGATACTAGGGAAGCTTTCAAAGCATCAGGTCTTCATCCATTCAACACAGATACTTCCTGAGAAGCTACATGCTTCATGTCTTGAAATGACTTCCTTCTTGTTCCATTACCTACCATCTCACTGAGGAGATAGGTCAAAGGAATAGTGAGATCAGGTCTTGGAGTGAGACCCGATTCTAAGATCAAGTTAGCATCTTAATCTTTAAGGAACTTCTGACACTAAGCGGAACTGATTTGGTGAGGAAGAGATCTTCTCAGCCACACAGGAATTCCTGTACAAGGGTTGTCATATGCAAGATCAGGCTAAGCTAGTCAACAGAACTGATGCTGAGCCACCTAAGGTTCCCAGAAAGTTCCAAAGGAGGCTGCCTAATCTAGCAGATAAAAATATTATCAAACAACAACAATAATAAAACTGGATTTTTTTCTTAAATTCATATTTGAAACATGTAGGGGTATTCTATGTTAGATATGCTACCTTCATTCCTATATCCTAAATAGAAACTGGTTTGGGGTTTCATCCCTGGAAAGAGAAAAGATAGGGGGTGGGGGCATTTAAGAGCTATGTCTGCACATTCTAGAGCTTTCGCCTTCTCAAAGTGGTGACCTTGAAGCTTTCTGGATTCTAGGTGGGAAGAGTACCTTCTCCTTCGCCTTAGTCTTTCTGCAGACTGCCGCTTCTTGAGATGGTGTGTGAGGTCATGGTGCAATATCCTTCTCAACTGTTCTTCCTAAAAACAAAGTAACATCATGGAAATGTTAATCACGGGGAACTGTTTGCAATAAGCTGTCTCCCTGGTGACAATTTAGTAAGGAAAGGAAAGGTTACCGCCTGCATACAGATTTACCCAGACACTAGACCCACTTGTGCTTGGTATTTTGAGTTTTTTTAAGTGTACATTATTGCTTTTATATAGTCAGACTGAATCATGAAGTTCAGAGACCTGATACTCCGTGTCTTCCCTTGATGCTGTGGTATCCCCCCATGTTTGTTTATGTCTTCCTGTGTTCTCTTCAAGCAGTGTCTGTCACAATTTGTGATGTGCCAGACACTGGGATAGGCTCTCTGAAGGCAGAGACATATTTCATGGACTTGCTCCTGTGCTTTGATAAATGGGGAGGGAGGGTCTTGTGAAGGACCACATGCAGTACGGTGGAATAGGTGGGGTGATCAGGAGTTTCCTGAGCCTTGAGGAGCCTAGTGGAGAAATGGACACCACATAGGAATGGAGCTGCAAGGATAATTAAATTATCCTTTTAATTTAATAGGAGGGCCTTGCATGGAGCTCCTCCCTAAATGAACATCACTGGGTGCTTGAGAGCACTGTATTCAAGGAGAAGGAAGAGGGACAGCTCTGTTCAGGGAATTCCTAAGGAGCCAGAGATGATTGGAGCAGTAAATGCGAGTGCTGACTTGGGAAGAAACACAATCAAAGATGCTGTAGACTTGATGAGAACATTGAACCTCATCTTGAAGCCAATGGCGTCGGTACAGGTTTACCCTGGGTGGTGAGATGATGAAAATTACATTTTTGAGAGATCCCTTTGGGGCAACTAGAGATGAGATTGGAGGAGTGCCAGGCTGGGCCTAGATCTGTTTCCCATTGTAAATTTTCCTGGGGAATTTTAAACTAGAGGATGACCCCTAGGGGACTTTCCAGTCACATTTTTACATTCCAAAGCCTCTCTTGGTGAGCACTCACAAGGTTATCTTGGAAAAGCACATTAGGAAAATATTGTTCTTCTAGCATGATAGGAAAGTAATAAATGAGGTCATGCATAGAGGCACACCTCTAATCCCAATGCTTGGGAACCAGAGATAGGAAGGTCACAAGTCTGAAGCTAACCTGGGCTACATAGCAGAACTCTATACACATTTGAGAGAAGAAAAGAGGAGGAGGAGGAAGCAGAAGAAGTAAAGAGGGAAGGGAGAGGAAAAGAAGAAGAGAGATTAAGATTACAGATCTTGGCATAGCCTCTATGTGAACTGATGTGTGTGGCATATGTGGGAGCGGGTTGTGAGCATGCGTACATGAGTGTGTGTACCCCACATGCAGCCAGAGGAGGAAAAATGATGCTTCCATCTTCTTCTTTTGCTTCCTCGTGGGCTCACCAGCCTGGGTGATTGAGGGCCTGGAGCACGTACACCTCTTCGTCCATGCTGAAGGCATCTCTGGTAATGGCATCTGGCCCGTATGCAGATGTAGCTTAACTTGGTGCTGACATCAGCCAGTTTGTAGCACCTCAGCGTATTTCTGGGTTGCAAATGAGAGTTTCTTAGTGCCAGGCTCGCTTGGGCTGTCACATCAGGTGATGAATTCTCTGCATCAACGGCGTGCTGCTAAGGTAAGTGCAGAGGAAGAGAGGGGAGGAGAGGAGACGGGACAGGCGCTGCTTAGCCCAGCAGCCTTTGCTTTGCCGGGCCCTTTTCTGGTTCAAAGAGAGAAGCAGAGAAGAAAGAAATAAAGGCTTTGATCACAATTGCCCTGGTCTTGACTTAGGAGCTCATCCCCCTCTCTCTTCAGATAGTCATGCTTGGTCTTTAAGTATGCTTCTAGCAAAATCTGTTGTGTGTCAGATTCTGAGCCAAGTTTATCAGCTTGGGTCATATAGTAGATTCACTTGTTTCAAGCACTTTGGTCCGGTAATAGCTTTCATTTGTGTTTTGAAGATCTATAATTTTTCTCACTTTGAGAAACTGCTACATTTAGTTCCAATATTTTACCTTATCTTTCCCCCTCTGTAAGGTTCTAGGTGGAACCTTTTCTGTGACCTTTAGGCATCCTCAAGTGACATTAAAAATGAGGTTGGGTCTTGCTTCACCACCATGTGGAGATGATTCTCTCAGGAGGAATGCTTTCAGAACCAAAAAGTCCTCACGGGTGCTTTCTGAGGTTAATACTGGGTGGTGTTCATTATGAAGGACAGTGTGTGACAGACAATGAAGGGAAAAACTCGGGTGCAGAGAACACAGAGTCTCGAGCGACAGACGGTGAAGGGGAAAACTCAGGTGGAGAGAAAACAGAGTTTCAGTTCCTGCCTCCCTCATGGCGCTGCTAATGAGAGCATCCTTTCCTCTCACTACGCCCAGATAATAAACACACAAAGGCAGAGCTTTCTGCTTAATATTCACCCGCAGTCAGGGAAGAGGGAGAGAATTGCTCCCGAGGGTTAACGTGGCAGTAAGCGAGGTCAGCTGTTTCCCAAGATGGCACAGCCTCTGAAGGTCTTACGTTAAAGCTGGAATGATACCTCGGAAGCAGCCTCAGTGATTTACGAGAAAGATGGTGCAGTCGGGTTTGCTTGCTGCTTCTGAGCTAGCTGTTTCCAGCGGCTACAGCAGCAGGCAGTACTATGCTGTTCAAAGCACTTACAGAGGAGGGAATTCTCCCGGTCTCCCCGCACCATGGTATCCACGGCACCACGGCTATCTGACCTGAACCTTCCATGCTACTGTCTCCAAGAAATAGGGGATCATAGTTGATATATCCTTGGGAAAGGTGACCAGCTACACAGTTTTGTTTCAGGTCACAAGGTTTTCCTGAAATATGGGCTTGGGACTAATCTGGAATGGTGATTGCCAAATCTAAGGGGCACTTGTCAATATGTGTGTCCACTCTTGGGCTTCTGGATGGAAAAGGGAGTTGTGGTGTTTTGTTTGGTTTTGTTTTGTTTTTATGAAACTAGGAGGTTTATTTTATGTATTTATTTATTGTATGTATTTATTTGGAGTACAGATTTCATATATTCTTCTTCACTGGTCCAACAGGCATATTTAAAATACTTGTTTTGATATTTAGTTGAACTGATCATCGTTCACCATCTTTGAGACTCCCATACCACCCCACCCCCCTACCTCTAGTACTTGCCTAAGAAAATAGCATTTTTAATAAAAGTGTCTTATTTCTTTGAGATGCTCCAACCAAGAGATAATTCAGAGAGAAGTCTCTCAGTATTTCTGAGCAATATGGAATTTCAGTCCTTCCTTTCAAAACACAGCACGGCTAATATTCTCTCCTGAATACTTCATCAGGGACCCCACTTTGACTGCTTTCATGGAATTATAGCACGGTTAAGTGAGATGGTGATGGTCATCTCACACTCCCCTGTGGCCCTTGCCATGGTGCTGTGCTAATTGCTTTCCTAGGATTTCCTTCTCATGCCAGAACAACCTGAAGGTGGCTTTTCTTTTGTCTTAGTGTTGTACTCTGTCTGGTGGTGTTGTACTTAACTATCTTTTATCACTTTCACCGAAGATCCCATACTGTTCAGCCAGCACACATACAAAGGCCTGCCTCGACCCCTTCATTCCCATGTATGCCACAACACATTTCCTTGCCTGCTCCCTGCCTCCTTGCCTGCCTACCTACCTGCCTGCCTGCCTGCTTGCCTATCTATCTATCTATCTATCTATCTATCTATCTATCTATCTATCAAAATATCAAGTAAACATACACATATGAAATTATTAAGCTAGACAGATATCAAAGTGCTGACAGTAATTATCTCTGAGTAGTAGATTATGGGTGTTAAATACTGCGCCTTTTAAGCTTGTCTTTTCTAAATATTATTGATAAGCAGATCTTAAGGAAAAAAGATTAATAGCATTAACATATTTTCTTGAAGAAAAAGAAGTATAGTCACCATCGTCAGCCAGCCTCAAATGACACCAGAATGTATATGCCCTGAGTTGGGTGGAAAAGCAGAGGCACCATCTCCCCATGACAACCGGTGCTAGGAATCTGAATCTATTCTGTTTCCAATGTGGATTTTACTGTCACGTCTTTGCCCCTGGAACATGAAAAGACCTCGTGTTATGACAGGATTCTCAGACCTTCACTGTTCTCAGTGGACTGTCCCAAACACACACAAGTGAGAGAGGTCCTCCAGCAGTGAGAGGAACCATCTGATAGGCTAGGAGGTTAGAGGTTTGAGCTCAGAGCAGTCATTCGTGGGACTGAGGTTGGGGAGGCATGTTCTTCTTGGTACTGCCTGGGATAAACCACTTGCTATCCATATCTTTCCCTTGTTAAGGGTTTGATAAAACCTACCCTATACTAAAATGACTGGTGGAAGCTGTTTTGAATGAGAAATCTGGCTTTCCTGGGAAAGTGGGAGCATCATTGTGTGAGCCAATGGCAAAGAAAGCCAAGTTGAGGAAAGAGGGCAGAGAAGAAGCTGGCTTCAAGTTAAGAAATCTGCGTTCCATCTCAGTCGTGGACCAGGAAGCCTTTCTCTTGCATCTTAGCCACTTTGTGAAAGAGGTGAAACCAGACGCTTGTTCATAAAGAGCACGCAGACATTCACCCTTCTACTTACTATGGAGCTGCTGGCATTATAGCAGTGCTCTCTCCCAGATGTGAATAACAATGTCTGCCCATCTACTCCAGAGTTTCCGAAGAATAAAACAAAAGGACAGATGATAGAAACTATTCTTATCAGGGTAAGACATAGTCTGTTTGACCTTACTATCCACAGTCAAGGTAAATTGCTTCCAAGAATGCAGTGTTTGGGACAGGAGACACATTTTATGACCTCATGTACCGTGAATTAGCTGTCATAGAAAAAAATCAGTCTTGAACTTTCTTGTTTCTGTTCTGTTTTGTGAAAAGACTGTCCACACCACAAACCCTTCAGAACAGTTCCTTAGGTTGGGGCCAAGCGCCTGGTACAAATGGCCACCAAGGGCCCTCTTGGGCTTACAGGTCCTCATTTTTGCTGCCACTCTGGTGTCTCCCACAGTGGTGGCCATGATGAACAGCCCGAATAGCCTTCTCAATGGTCACCTAATAAGTTTGTCTCCTCTGCAGAGTATATTTATTCTCAACGTTCCGACAAGACACAGTATCTATTGCCCTCGTGAAAGCACTCACGTTCTTCTCTTTTTTGTTCCTTCTTTTTTTAATTGAAAAAAAAAATGTGCACTATGTAGTAAGAGGAGCGGGCTGCATCCTGCCGCCCGGCTAGCTTAACCCCCAAAATAACCACACGGAAATTGTATTAATTAAATTACTGCCTGGCCCATTATCTCTGGCCTCATATTGGCTAACTCTCACATCTTGATTCAACCCATTTCTAATAATCTTTATGTCACCACGAGGTCGTTGCTTACCGGGAAAGATTCAGCCTGTCTGACCTGGCAACTCCACGGCGATTCTCTCTGTCTGCCTTCTTCCTCCCAGCCTTCAGTTCTGTCTTCCCCTCCTATCTAAGTTCTGCCCTATCAAAAGGCCAAGGCAGTTTCTTTATTCAACCAATGAAAGCAGCACAAATACACCAGCAATGTATTCTGATCATGTTTTCCCCTCTCCCAGATCCTCCACCACTTCCCACTGACCCAACCAGTAACACACACTTTCTTTATTGAACAAAAAAGAATCCTCTCTCCTCTTCTCTCTCTCTCTCTTTCTCTCTCTCTCTTTCTCTCTCTCTCTCTCTCTCTCTCTCTCTCTCTCTCTCTCTCATATATACACACACACACACACACACAAATACACACAAATTAGAAACCAAAATGCAAGCAAAAGAACAGTAACAACTAAAATCCTAAACAGAGATATATAAGACAAAAACTCTCCAAAAATACCATTGAGTTAGTCTTGTATGGGCCTTCTACTGTTGGGCTTGGGGAATCTACCCTTAAGTGTGGTTAATATGCCCGGTGAGACTCCATTGCAGAAGACTAATTTTTCATTTGCAAGTAGGTATCAATTGCAGATAACTTCTTGGTTAGGGGTGGAGAGTCCTGTCTATTTCATCCTCGCAGCGCGGGAACCCCATCTGACTTGAACCTGCACAGGCCCTGTGGGTATTGCCACATGCTTTCATCTGTACATCAGTCCTGCTGTATCTGGAGGACACTGCTTCCCTGGTGACCCACCACATCTGGCTTTTACAATCTTTCTGCCTCATCTTTCACACAGGCTGTGAGCCTTGGTGTGGAGGAGTAGATGAAGACATCCCATTTCCGACTGAATGTTCCAGAATCTCTCACTCTCTGTACACTGTCCAAGTTTGGGGTCGGTGCATTAGTTTCCATCTACTGCAAGCAGAAGCTTCTCTGATGATGAATGAGCAAGGCACTGATGTGTGGGTATAGAAGAATGTCATAAGGAATCATTCTGTTGCTATGCTTCTTTATCAAAACAATAGTATCTGGTTTCTCCCTAGATCCATGTCCTATCCAGTCTCAGGTTCTTGGCCACCCCAGCAGGGTCAAGCATGTCTTCCATCTCATTGAGTAGGCCTTAAATCCCATCAGAGGGATTGGTTATTCTCACATTGGTGTTGCTATTGCACCAGTGTATCTTAAAGACAGGTCACTAATGTAGGTCACAGGTTAGCTGGATGGATGATTACCTTTCTCCTCTGGTAACATGCAGAGTACCTTCCGGTTCTGCATATACTAGTCAGTAGAAGGGGAACCTCCAGTTAGACACCAACTCAATGTCTCGGTGTCGGATGAGATAGATGAGCATCGTCTTCATCTACAGGACCTTATCATCAGTTTGTGGAGAGCAACCAGTATCCTTGGCAACAGCCTGAGATGTTTGGGGGATTTCCATGGGGCCCTTTTGGCCAATGATTTAAGTAGATGTGATCTGCTCCTGGCACTGGAGGTTTCCCTTGGTGGTATTGTCTTCCTCGTTATTTGGTGGCTCCATTTATATTTCTTAATGTATGTATATAACTACTCCACTTACATTTCTTCATGTATGTATACAATTACCCCATTTATATTTTTTCATAAATATATATAATTTAGGAAGCTTCTTTAGTTTCAAGTTTTCATATGGTCCCTCAAATGACCCTTAAAGTTATTTGTTCCTCCCCATATTCCCTCCCTTTCTCCTCTCTTCCATCCCTCTTGCAATTTAATCCTCCCATCCAGTCTTCCCTCTCTCTCTTCATAACAATATATTCTGCTAAGTACATTAGTCCCCAATGCTCCAGCAAAACATTGCCCTCATGGAAGTCCTCACCTTCTTAACAACGGGCTCCACTGTTGATTAGGCTCTGTCTTGAATTATAGGTCACCCACGGTCTTGTCTTAGCCCCTTTCTTGCGTACATAAACTATACTCACTCATCACTATATACCAAAGAGATTCTAGACCCTGGCATCGGGACACACAGAGCATGGAAGAACTTCAGAAAGCATCTAGACCATCCATCTTATTCCTCAGATGGGAAACCAAAGCCAGCCATGTTTAGGAGCTTTACCCTCATCAATGGCTTATTGTTGCCAAGATTAGAACCAAAACAGAACCCTCCGGTCTCACGACTAAAAGACAGTTGTTCCTCCATAGATAGCTGGAACCGAACTGCAGACTCTTGGAGAACTACAAACACATCACACAAGTGGGAGGTTTCAGCATCGGATTCAAAGGCTCACTGGGAGGAAGAACTTATCTGAGGGTGGGGGGACTATAATCATCCACAATGCTATGTGCCCATTTTATGGGTGTCCCCATGTGCCAGGTGCCAGTCCCTTCCACAAGTTGCCTCATTGTCATTGTCTGCTCAAAACGGCCACCTGATCACAGAGGACTGACTTCTCTCCCTTTTTCCCTTCTAGGCTAATGGAGGTTGGCAGGACGCTACTACCCCTTCATCAGTGACCTCCCCTACAGAAGGCCCTGGCAGTGTTCACTCTGACACCTCCAACTGATCTCCCAGCCATCGCATCCCGGCTGACCCTGTGCCGCAGTTGGGACAGGGGCAGGAGGGAGGGTTTCTCTCCCAACGCTGAAGCGGTCAGACTGGAGGTCGAAGCAATCAGCAAACACAATAAGAGTCTCCTTCTCTTCTCTTCTTTGGGATGCTATTTCAGCCAATCTGGACACTTCTTTATACTCTCTTCCCTTTTTTTTTCTGGGTAGAAGCCACCCTCCCCTGCCTCCAGCTCTCAGACTGGTCTCAGCCATCTTCCCTGGTCCTGTTCTCTGTCCTAGACTTCCCGGGTTCCTGCCCTCTATTATATCGCTGAAGGATATTTTCAACAATTAGAGAAATTTAAAAAGGAAAAAAAAAACAAATTACAAAGAAAACAATAAACGTATTTGTATGTTCTCATGCTGGTGGTTTGAGGAGCCAAATTTACCTCACTCGGAGCCCTCACCCCTGTGTTGACAGGCAATCCTTCTGTCTCTCTTGTTATTCTCACTACCTCTTAGCAGGAATACACCACACTGCCCTACTCATTCCAGACCACTCTGTCTCCATTCGCCCCTTCTTTCTGGGAACAATCCCAATTTCTTTCTCTTCTTTCTGGCCCCAGGTATTTGCTGGGGACTGCCATAGCTGGCCTTCTAAAGGTGCCACAAGTCCCAGTGTAGCTCTATCAGATCAAATCCCAGGCAGGAAGCCAGGCGGGGGTTGCGGGCGGGACACAAGGAACAGCAAGGGCAGGGTGGCAGGATACCTACCTGCTTTCCCGTCTTCGTAGGAAGAATAGCTCTTGGTCTCAGAGGCACAGTCCATAGAAACCATTCAACACTTGGGCAGCAATGTTCCGAACCTCACGCAAGCCGGGTCTGAGAGAGCTGTTCCGTTGGCTGCATCCATAAAGAGTGAAGGCATCTCATCCTGAAAGGCTTCACTGTCCCTTCCTAGACACACACACACAGACACACAGACACACAGGTGGACCCACGCACAACCTGACACCTTTGCTTGGCAGGACGCTACTCCCTCCCATCAGTGACCTCCCCTCCAGAAGGGCCTGGCAGGGTTCACTCTCATGCCTCCAACTGATCTCCCGGCAATCTCATCCTGTGCAAATGTGTACATTAGCAATCATATTACTTTACCGGTGAGCCCGAGAGAGAAGCAATATGTGCCTGGGGCTTCTAGGACTCGCCAGTAGGCACTTACCACAGTGGAATGCACAGGCGTTTATAGGCATGCAGGTCAGGGTTCAAGTGTAAAGAGTTTTCATTCCCACCACCTCTGGAGCTCTCAGGGAGCCAGAAACAGGACTCACCATGTCTATGATGGATTTGGCTGCTTTGTCTGTGTTTTTATTCTATTATCTTTTCAAAACATTATAGTACAGTGTGATCTTGTTCTTGGCTTCTTCCTCGGAAGGAGAGAGTGGTATAGTATGTGGTTCAGGTAAACTTTTTACTGATTAATTTGAAGACCTAACAATCATAGAGTAAGAGTGATGGGTTTTTTGTTGTTGCTGCTGCTGTTGAAATAATCACAGTAATCTAAATACCATGGGATTGAAAGAAAATAACATTTACTAGAAAGGTAGTCTTGCTTTTTGACTTGAGCCTAAATTCCCCAGTCAGCTCCTCCAGCCATAAAGATGGTAACTTTGCCAGTAGATTAAGTGGCACATGGTCAGATATCTTTGGGGCCTCATGCTCTTCATCTGTAAAATGGGAATTGTTATGCTTGGCTTACCAAGGGGCTTTTAAGAGGCCCAGGAGACTGATTTTGTTTATATTTAATCTCTAGGTCTGATGGTCAAGGAGAGCAATGCCCCTGTGATGAGCTGTGTCAGGCTAGGGCAGAACAACACATGGTTTTCTTGTTCTAATTTCTGCTCGTGGTCTTGTTGTCCTCAGCATAAAGACAAAGCGTTGCTTTAGAGACTTTCTGCTCTGATTTGGATTGGGTCTATTAGTCTTCTTAGGCTAGAGAAGAGATTCGTAGACAGGTAGAACTTTATTTATTCTGGTTGTATCTAATATGTGGCCTTGCCAGCGCTTGTCCCTGTCACAACCACTCTGCTTCAGAGACTTCTGGGAAGAAGTACAAGAACTTGAAGGCTATGAAACCAGCCCACAAAGTCACACACGTGCCACACAGCACTGTGATGACGGGTAGGAAGCTTGCTTCATGTGTGCTTAGAGCGTGATAAAGGGAAACCTGAGGGGATGGATATTTGAAGATGATGCAGAAAGTCATTATTTGGCAAATGAAAATCGGTCTAGCCTAGTCAGATCACTAGAAAGACTGCCAACTAACCCATGCCGTGCTCAGAAAAGGGTGCTGAGGAGGGATGTCCTCCCCAGTCTATACAGTGATGAGAACCGGTGACCTTTGTCTTTGTGGCAGGAATATATTGAAACTACTCATACCAACATGGCTGGAGCTCATCATTTAACATGGAGCAAAGTGAGAAGAATGACTCCAGATCTGGACCAAACACATGCAGGGAATGAATGGAACATGTGAAAGCAAGGCTGCCTTCACACAGACACCTTCTCTCCAGGCGGTAGCAGCCCCACCCAGCACTTCCGTAGGTCCAACACTTAGCCTGTAGCCTCTTCTCCTTGCCTGTAGCCTGTTCTCCTTGCCTACTGTCACGGCCAACATCCAGGTCTCTGTTGTCAAGCAAGGCTTAGAGAAAGCTGGCAGCCTCAGGTTAGGAGTGGAAAGCGCGTGCCTCTAGACACCCAACTCTACCCCTAAAATCTGTGCCCCAGGATGCCTTCACATTCGAAGTACAATTGGGGGTGCCCCATTTCCCACAGCAGCAGTTTTCTCCTGAGACATGGCAGTGGCCTTCTTGTGTCACCGCGTTACATCTGATTGCCTCTTTCTCCTCTTCCCACTGGAGCAGAACGGACTCCTGGGCGGCAGGTCAGCCGCCTGGCACCTTCCACTTCTTTCCCTATGGTAGTGGTACTGTATTATTATTATTGTTATTATTATTAATTTCTTCGTTGCCTTTTCTCACACCTACCTTCACCTCTTTCCTTCTCTTTATTTTTCTGCCCAGAAAAACCTGACTTCGATACCAAAAAAAGATAAAACTACGGAAACTCAAATTTAAAAAAAAAAAAAACTTAGGAAAAAAAAAGCAAAAAAAAAAAACTCGACAATTCTTTCAGCTTTATTAACATTTTCCATCGTTTCTTGCGACTTGTGTCTTGTTCTTTGTAGTATTGATGACGAACATTTGATAATGAATGTTCTTGTATATTCAGATAAAGAAAAAAACCAAAAATGCGGTCTGGATTTAATAGTGTTTATAATAAAAATTTTAAAAAATGACCCTCATAGCACGCAAAACAGGAAGGGGAAGTCTCCCTTCTTTCTGTGACAATACACATCATTCCTGCATTAGTTTTTAACATCAAACTACCTATGTTCCTCATTTCCCCCCATTCTTCTTTTTATTTTCTTGCATTTGTGAATTAGTTCAAGAATGCTAGAAAAGTGTCAAGTTGTGTACATCCATTTCTTCTCTCACAATGTTTAAAAGTGACCGTAATTCATTTTGTAAACTAAAAAAAAAAAAGGAAAAAAAAAAGAAAAAAAAAGGTTGGAATAGTGACATAATAGGTATTAACCTAACTCGTTATGTTTATTAATTTTGAGACCCAGAAATAAATCCTTTTTCTTTTCTTTATTCCTGCTCTTAAAAATACAAAAAAAAATAGTTTTGGTTTGTGTTATTTTGGTTTTGTTTATTTGAGAGGGGTGCTTTTATTTCACTGTCAGGGTTGTGGGTCTTGCTGGTTTTTCTTCTTAAATATGTACACAAGGTGATGTGAAGAGGGCCGCTGTAGGGGAGGCTGCTTCATGCTCTGCTTTGCTTCAGCCGATGTCAGAAACAGTGGTAAATCCCATGGCCACACGCCCTTGCTTTCTTGCATGCCCAGGATGTGTGGCACCCCTGTCGTCCCCAAGATAATGAAGCAGAGGCTTGCTTCCCTCGAAACTCACAGAGTCTGTCCAGAAAAATTCTTAAACCAGAAGGAAAGGCTTTTCGCCTTTGTTGATTCTGGATGTCTTTCTTTCTCCCTGATTAACTTCTGTCGTCCAGGAGAAAGCTTCCGACAAGACAGAATTTTTCTCTGGCAGAACTTCACAGGGGGTACTGCCATGATAGGTACCATTACCAAGTAGAGTAGAGCCAGGAAGCAGACCCCGGGCACCTCTGCTCAGGATTCACATTCTCCAGTTCTTGGTGAAGAGTTATTGAGTGATAAGTCGGAGTCCAGACTGCAGAGTGAATGCTAAAAAGCTGGTCTCTGAATCACTGATGGTGCCCTCATAACATCCTCCGATTCGGCTGATGTCTGTTTAAATTGCAATGCAGGCTTCTTCAGAAATTTAGTATTAGTTCTAGGGGAAAATAAAGCCACATTGTTGGACAGAGGTTAGTTTTGGACATTGTTCATTCAAATGTTCAGATGATCAGAAAGCAGACAGAATTCCAGCCAGATACATGCAGAAGGAAGAAAAGAACCCCTCCGAGTCGTGGACCTATGTTGTAGGCAGCTGTGCTCTTGTTTCTGCCCTGAGAAAGGCAACCTCTTCACATCACCTTTGTGGTTTCCGGCCTAGCTCAAAGCTTTCTGGAAACCCCTATATTTTTTTTGTAAACTTTTTTTTCCCTCTTGTTAAAATAAATAAAACATTGAATGTTCCCCCTTTTTCTCTCTATGACTTCTTCGCTTTGGGGGTTTCATTTTTGAAGTGTTTTCCTTTGGTTGTTGATTTTATCACCCACCCCTCTGCCTTTCCCCTTATTATTGAGAGTATAAACCTGCAAAGCTCTGCTCTACTTTGGTTCCGAAAGCTTACGCTTTTCTGCTTCTGCGAGAGCACAGGCTTCTGCCCCCTTTGATTCCAGCTGAACTTTTGTGTTCTCTAATGATACTAACACGATGTAGGTTTTACAGTCTCCTAATTTGTACTGGTAATGCAGATTCCAAATAAATAGTTTCTTTTGTTGCAAAATATATATACATACCACTTGTATTTTGTGTAGATTTCTTCTTCCGTGTTGGCAACTTCACTTCCCTACATGGGCCTGGGTTACTGTAGCTTGTGCTTTAAATAGTTACCCTAGTCTAGACCATCGGCTTTACAAAGTGAGAGAGGGAGGGTGGGAGGGAGGGAGGGAGGGAGGGAGGGAGGGTGGGAGGGAGGGAGGGAGGGAGGGAAGAAGCCATAATAAAATCAACTCTGAAGGACAGAGTAACTCATCTGTTTTCTAAGTCATGACTATTCACCCAATGGGCTATCTTTGCCTTTTCTGGAAGGGTTTGGTCATAAGGGAAATTGCAATTCTCAAGAGATGCTTCAAGGGAAAGAATCTAAATTATAAGTAATACTTCTGGACCCTCTAGTGTGTTCTAGATGTCACTCCAGGAAGTCTGCTCACCTGCAGTTGGTTATGTCTACGGTCCCATTTGAAGCATTCAGCCTGATCGTTTGTATCCACTGGGACCCTGGCTAGGTTACCATGTGCCAGTCAGTACTTGACGTGTTTTAGCATCCGCACTGTAAGTCCATGCTTCCGCCTCCAACATCATGTTTCTGTCTTTGGAGTGGGAAAGGTCTAATTACCTGACTTGACTGACAGTTCGTCCCTCCGAAAGCACCCTTCTGAACAAACATTACGTTCCCGTTTCCATGCTCCAAGGCCTCTATTTTCAAGGTCCCCAAGGAGGTCAGGTGAAAGTTGAGGTAGCAACCACATACCCACCCCCATCCCAACCATGATTCCAATTAACAAAGACTAGACCAACAGAGAAGCAGTTGGAATTAAATTTTCTCTTTGTTTTGTTTTTTTGTTTTTTTTTTTCCCAATTGAACAAGCTAAGTGTCAATGACCTTGGAAGACTAAAGCTAGCCATCAGTGATTTTGGAAACCTTACCGGAAGCCATGCCAAGTCTCAGGTGCTTCCTTCAAATTTCAGCATAGAACCTTATAGACAGGTGAAAGGCACAAATGGAGTAACTTATTCTCCACTTATTTGGAGATGTGTGGGCCTAATTTACCCACATGGCACACTCATTAGAATTCACTGGAGTCATACAAAACTACTGGCAAGACTAAACCAAAAGTGTGTAATGCCTCACATACAAATCAAATACCTTTTCTGCTATTTGATAACTTGAAGACGTGTTCTAGCCAAAGCGTCTCCTCCCAATATGGCGGCCAGCTCCTTGGTGGCTCATCAACTACACGTGTGCCGTCTCCCACACTTAGCCAGCCGGTGGAAGGGGCATGAAGAAGGCTTACCCATTTTTTGAAAACCTTGACCAAGAGTTGTATTCGTATTTCCAAATGTCAGGTCTAAGGAGAAAAGTGGGGGCCTGGAAAACTATTCCCTAGCTAGACAGCCACTTCCTGGCAGTAACTCCACATGACGACTTTCTAAAGGACTGGCCTGGTGACCAAGAATGGAAACAAAAGACAAGTCCACATGTCTGTGTCACTGAGTGGACACACTCCAAGTGAGAGTACTGTTAGCTGCCGTTCTAGACATGGCTGCCTTACACCTCAGTGGGAAAGGTTGAGAAAGGGGCAACTCCTATCGAGAGATATCCAACGCAGTATTGCTCTCTCAAGGGAGAAGAACCAGAAGTACCCTATTTATGGAAATGTGTGCATGAAAAAAAGGAAGATAAGCAAACTGTTCTTCAGTATCTTCTAATTTGTTTCTAAACTTGGTCCTTACCACTCAGTCTGTGATCTAGGAGCTACTGAGAGCAACAACAGCCTTGTCCCACCTTCAGGAAGTCATGCTTTTGTGTTCATATCGATGCCTCAAAGAATCATGGCTGGTGGTCAGCAGTCAACTTAAGAGAATGTAGTCTATGCCCTAATTCATTCATCTATAACAAAACATCTTCCGCACTATAATTTATAAACAATGAAATCAAAAAGAATTAACAATGAAATCACATTGCTCATTGTTCTGAAAGGGCAAGGAGGTGGGAGCTTGGGAGTCTCGTGTGGCTTGCTTGTGAACAGCACCTGTCTTGAATTCCCCAGGTCTCTTGTATAAGAGCAACAGTATCGTTTTAGATTTTCTTCCCTGTTGACTGAACCTCACCTCAAAGCCCTTGCCTCCTATGGGAGCCTGGAGTCCAGTATAGTGTGCAGGGTGGGCATCACTTAGACCATAACAAATCTAAATTGCAAGATCGAATCTGCTCACTCACAATTCACACATTCCTACACAGCCTTGAAAATTTCTACCAATTTCCACTTTGGAAAATCAAATGCGGAAAATATATTTTATCTGTTTCATGGTGAAGGTATAGCCTGCCTTCCACATTTGAGTCATTTTCTGAGAAATGGCACAAGAGCTCCATTGTATGGAGTCGCCCACTGGGTGAACTCGAGAAGTTTGGGCCTGTGTTTCTCCTCTAAGGACTTAGCGGCAAGAATGAAGCTGTGTAGCAAGAGCTTCTCTGTTATTCCTGCACAGAAACTAAGGTGGGGCCATCAAGATGAAAGACAATGCAGCAGGGACCACTGAGCCTAGCGGGTGCTAGTGGGTGGCTTCCTACCTTGGGTAGTCTTCCTGATCTCCAGCAGTGGTGGGGGAAAGGGGATGAAGGAAGAGAAGTCAGAAAACCCTGGGACAACAGTACCGCCCAGGGCCACATGCTTTGGAGAACCATCGTCTTTGTCTTCCTGGGACCCATTCAGATGGCTTTGGGTAGACCAGGCGGACCAATCATTAACGTTTGAGTTTCACTGTGCCCTAAGCCAAAGTCACTCCCCCACCCCTCACTATCCAGCCAAATTTCTAATCTAGCTCAGCAGTTATCAACATGCATTCCTTCATAATATAAAAGGCCCCAAGTGCTGGTATGTATTCAAATATGAATCTTTCATTAATAAGTACCCAGAGAGAAATTAAAGTTCAAAATAAAATCTTCCTCCTCTTATAAATTAAAATTCGAAAGGATGTTAATCTACAGCTCATCGTCTCTGACTTCCTGCTGTGCTCATTATGCCTAAGTGCTCTCAGCCTCCACTGCCACAAGTGGGGTCTGGAGCCTTCATCTTAATGAGGCAGGAGGGGCCTCACCTGCTGGAATGAGACAGCTGTCCTAGTCCCTCCAAAGCTCAGTTCATCTAACATCGAATCTCTCTAGAATTCCACGTTTTTTTTTCCTAGAGAACAACTTGCAAAACATATGAACATACAGACCGTATCCTCTGACCAGCTTTATCCACAGCACCAAGAAAACACCAATAGCAAAACAAAGTAGCCAGGACCCAGTAGACGGTCATGTGATGACTTTAGCGGAGCTTTGACAATTTGGGGAGAAAGCAAGGGAACTCGAGAGTACACCGAAAAAGTAAGGGTTAAAATATTTAGTCTTGCAGCACCAGTTGCTGGGTAGCGACTGTCATGTTGAGAAAAAGCCACCAATAAGAGGTTAATCTCATTCTGCTGCCTATGTCCTCAGGGAAACAACCCAACCTATGCATGCTGTCTCCTCTCTCCAAGAACGACCTTTGAAATATTCATGGCTTTGTGCAAGTTTCAGAAATGGAAAAGTGGGTCCGGTCTAGTCCACAGGCTGACTTGAGGCTCCCTTCCTCCCCAGGCATTCATATACATATATAAAATTCCATCCAATTTCCATCTCCCGTTAAGCGCTGCATGCACACCCAATCTCAGGTCCTTATACCGCTGTGATTTCTGCTTCTTCCTTGGCAGCGAGAGGTCCGGCCTATGACCCTTCTGTTATTCCCCCTGTCTCAGCCAGAATCGGTTTCCAGCTGTTGGGCCCAAGCTCTGCAGACTCTGCAGGACCCCACCTTCCTTCAGCTCTGTGGGCCTGAGGTTGAGTGACAGGGGCTGCTCCCATGTTCACAGAAACTGTCCTGACCTTTGCTCCTAACAATTCCCGCCTTGTCTTCCCCAACTCCTTTGAAGCAAGCTGGAGATGTTTAAAATACTCTGGCTCCCTTCGTTCTCTATTTCCTTCTCTTCGGTCTCTTGTGTAGAGGTCATTCTCTTTGCTCTTGGACCAAAACGTTTGTTTCCCTGCCATATTTTCCTAAACTTTATTTTAAATCTCCCCGCCCAAATTCTGTCTCTGTCCCAAGCTTCCATTGTATCAAATGAGTCTTGCACTGCTCTGATCCCTCACACTCCACATGCTGTCAGTAATGCCCCCAGACCCAGCCACCTATACCCCCGCAGGCCTCTCCGACGTCGCTTCTTCTCCATCGGGACCCCTCTAGAGGACCCATCTCAACACATGGCTCATCCATTTCTCTTCAAACAGAGACAGTGATAGTAGACTTCACTAGTAACCTTAAGTGTTTCACTCCGCTTTTCCTGTTACCCCTCTCCAGTGTGCCCCACATTTTCTGCTAATGCCCAGGGCTCCTTTCCAAGTCACTCATACAAACATCTCCCACTGCACTCCCCATCAACTTCCTGTCTGTTGCTTTGGTGCGTTCTGGATTCCTTCCTGTGCAGTTTCCATGGTGTTTGCTCACTGAGCGCCTAACAGCCGCATCAGACTGACCCCAGTGCTAGCTTCACTACTGTTACCTGGATCCTTCCCGGCACGGCTTCTAAACCCAAATGAGAGCTTTTCCATGCCAATGATTTCTCCAGCATCAGCAAGGCATCTTAAAACCCACGCCAAAACTGACAGTAGTTATTTGAACTATGGTTAGGGCTCAATGGGGCTCAGTCTCACAGACTACCCCCGTGTGAGGTTTTGTGTGTAGCTGTCAAGTCTGACTGGAGCTGTGAGTAGGTTACAATCCCCTCTTTAAGTTGGATAATTTGCTAAAACAGCTATAGGACTCGGGTAGCTACTCGGTTTCTGTGTCCTCATTTGCTATGAAAGATATAAACAAACAACCAGATAAAGATGTGCAGAGGGTAAATGGACAGGCCCAGAGAGCAGAAGATTCTGTTCCCAAAGAGCTAATGTGCACCTCCCCTCTGCATGGATATGTTCACCAGCTCTTTCCCAATTATTTAGGGCTTTTTGAGGTTTTACATAGACGAGAGGGACTAGATCACAGACCACTGGTGGTTAACTCAAAAGTTGAAGGTACAAGGCTGAAAGTGCCAAGCTTATTGTCAGCCTGGGTCTTTTCTGACCAGCTCTATTCTAAAGGTGCCTAGTAGGCTGTTGATAGTTTCCTCCTTAGAACAAAACACTGTCCTGTCATTCACCACTCAGGCAATCACTCAGGAAATTCAGTTGCCCTAAATGAAGACCAGGTACATGTGGAGCCCCTCTAACCTGAAGATCCGGAATCCAGTATACCCCAAGATATGGGAACTGTGAGCGCCAACATGATACCACAGTCCAAAACTCCACACCTGGCCTCATGCAATGGTTAGCACTAAAAATACATAGAATTATTTGCAGCCTATGAGTATATGGTATATCTGATATGTAAATAAATTATATGTGTAGGGTTTGATCTCTTTCCCAATGTATCTCATTATTTCTAAATAAAGTATTTCAAAATCTGAAAAACTATAAAGTACAAAAATATGGCTGATCCTGAGCATATCAGACAAGGGATACTCAGCCTGTTTGTGTTTCCCATTTTATCACTAGGGTGTATAGCCTTTGATAGATTGTTTAATCTCTCTGTGTCTCCATTGCCTTCGCAATGAGATATCGTTAAAATCGGTAGCTACCTCATAGGGCTCCTGGAAGGATTAAATGAGTTAATACATGAAGAGCACTCAGAGCAACACCTATCAAACAGTAAAGGTGACAAATGTGTTCCTTATTAGTGTCGTTCCTCTAATATATTTCACCGACACATTGTCATCCTTGAACTATTACCAATTAGAATAGCTTCCTCGTTCCAGCTTCCATTGTAAAGAAATATTAGCTATGATTATCGCCTCTCCCTCTTCCTTTCCTCCCCATGTTCCTCCTATTCCTCCTCCCCCTTCCTCCTCTGCCCTCCTCTTTCTCCTTCTGGTTTTTTTTCAATCCTTCTAGCCTGACGGCTAACAGATCCCCAACCTGTCATCTCTCCGCTCGATACATCTTGCCTCATTTCTCCTTGACTTCCCTACAGCTTCTATATTGATCACAAAATTACAATTTAAAAAATTATTAATCTCATTTCCTCTTGAAAATCCTGGTGAATTCTTAGGGGCAGGTTAGATCAAGTGTGTAGTGAAATGCCCTTGGTCATGGTCTCTTGTCGCAACAATAGAAAAGTAACTAGGATGGAAGCTGTGGTCAGAAAATGAATGGTAGTTGGCAGGGCAGACCTGAGCTGAACACTGACTCTGGGGAGGTGACCCTGTAGACCTTGGGGAAGTGGGGACAGAGTAGTGATGGTATGATGTGACTCACATTTCAGAATATGACTTTAGCAACTGTGTGCATAGGCCACAGGCAAGCCAGTTTGGAAATAAAGAGCCACCGAGGAGGTGATGACAGTATTTTGGGTCAAAGATAAGAATGGTGGTGTGGCCCCAGAGAGATCCTGATACCATAACATGTACATTGCAGGAGCTGGGGAGTTGACTCAGCTGAGCAACCATGTGATAGTATGAGTTTGATCTAGGAAGCTACATGAAAAAAATCCATAGTGGGGAATAATCCCCATGCTGGGAAGTGGAGACAGGTGGGTCCCTGGCATTTATTGGACATCCTGCCCAACTGGATTGATGAGACTTAGGCCAATGAAAGACTGTTTCAAAAAACAAGGTAGAAAGGTAAGACAGTTTCTGAGAAATGAGACCCAAGGTTGACCCGTGACTTCACACATAGGTGTGCATGCAAGCACTTGCGTGCGCGCACACACACACACACACAGCACTTTCCTTTGATGGAAGAAATGTACAGATTCCTTCAGCCCAGAAGGAGGCTCTCCTTGTATGGCCTTCTCCACGGATGTCACTGCTCAGCGCAGCAGATGAGCCCCACCACCCAGAAGCCCCCCAAGTGCTCTGCTGACACCGTTCATGGTTTCGTTGGAACTGTTTACTTTCTGCCTCCCTTGTGAATCGAGAGCCTCTCATTTGAGCTCACTTTATATATCCTCAGTGGAAAGGAAAAGGTAGATGAGACTTTATCCCAATTACAACCTTGAATGGGATGGGACTGCACAAGGAACCCCCACACTCACCACAGTGAGTTCATGGTTGTCAAATGAATAAAGAAAGAAAGAAATATAGCAGAAGCCAGACCACCATGGACTGGAGCTGCAGTGTTCTTATTGGCAATGCTGTTTGTAGTATAGTGCCAAGGGTGATGTATGGCTTCACCCAACTCCCTACAAGTCCCCAACGCCAGACTCGAGCAGCACCATAGCCCATAGATAGCACAGTGCTGAGAGGTAAGGGTCATGCCAAAGTGTGAGAGGCAGAATTGTGGGATATTCCAGAAAGCAGCCCGTCCAGGATTATCCCAGGTTGCTCTAGGCATGTTCTTTTTTTCCCTGCAGTTACAGTTGTTGATGCAAAGCTATCTCCCTGGTGTGTCTGAGTGACATTTGTTACTTAGCTTCCCTGTCCTTAAATAGAACTCCTGTCCTTTATGCTGGATTGTTCCTCCTTTGCTAATGCTCTGTCTCCCTCCAAGTCCCAGGAAGAGCACTTGACATTTGTTAGTGGTGCAAGAGCATCATTTGCTGAATGTGAATGGAAAACTAAGTTTCCCCAAAGACTGGAGATGAACGATGACCTCAGAGCTCCTCATCCTTCTCTTCCTTCCAGCCGCAGCCATGCCGGGTTCTAGAGGGGAGCTGCCCCATCCTTGCTACACTCTATCACCTGTTTCTGTCATCATCATGTATATCCCAAAGGTCAAAGGTGATGGGTGACAGAATAGGGTGAGTGGAGCTGTAACATTTCACTAACCAACAAACTTTTCCTGATGCCTCAGTTGGATGTGCTCAGTGAAGCAGGCTGGGTCTGGGAAGGCAGCTTCATTGGTACAGTGCTTGCCATGGGGCATGAAGGCCTGAGTCGGAGCTCCAGACGCTCTATAAAAAGCAATGGTGCACTTGTAATCTCAAGACTTGTAATCTCAATACTGAGGAAGTGGAAACAGGCCGATCCCCTGGGACTTACGAGCCATCCAGCCTAGTTTCAGGCCAGGGAGGGACCCTGTCTCAAAACACAAGATAAAAGACAGCCTGAAGAACGACATAGGAAGTTGACCTATGGCCTCCATGCGTATGCATGTACACCTACACACTCATGTCCACATGTCCACACATAGACACATATATGAATAGACACACACACACACACACACACACACACACACACACACTTCCTAAACCTTCCAACATCTATGTAACATCTACCTGCTATCCATAGGACAGGGAAGGTTGATCTATCTGGTCCTAATAGCACCTATAATAAAGACTACTGAGTTGGTCAATAGGGTCAGTAATGTCTTCTTATGTAACTGCCTCAGAAGCTCAAGCTGTCCAATTAAGTGAGTGTGTAATAATGGATAACAGAGAGAGCTAAGCTGAGAACCACGGGGAGGGGGGGGGCGCGGTGAGTGGCAAGAGAAACTGGGAGTAGCACCTGCCGGCCAGGAAAGTCAAAGGACAGTCTTTGGAGAAGTCACAGGTCAGAGAGTCAAAGAGGGGGAGGGCTCGATGCCATTTCCCCACCCTTTCTGTACGTGATGGGTGCACCTGCCCTCAGCACAGCTCACCCATCACATCTGCAGGCTTCCACCCTGCCGCCACCACCTGAGAGGGATGGCCCACAGCACCGCTGGCTTTTCCCACCTGCATGTTAAACACCTATGAACAAGGATCAAAAATGTTTGTAAATGATTGTTGTATATTGAACAGCCACAGACCTTTTGGCCCATATTCCCTAAAAAAAAAAAACTAATAACAGCCAAACTGGAAATGGAGAGATGACTCCAAGGTTAAAAGTGAGTACCGCTCTTTCAGAGGAGTTCCCAGCACCCCCAGGAGGCGGCTCACAGTCGCCTGTAATTACAGCTCCAGGAGATCCGATGCCTCTGACCTTCACATGCATGTACCCCACACACACACACAAAAAAAGACAGACAGACACACCTCACATACACACACAATTAAAAATGATTTTAAAAAATGGCCATCAGTTAAGCAGCTTTTACATTGTAGTAAATGCTATAAGTTATCCAGAAATGATTAAAATTATAGTAAGATGCATGCAGGTCACATGAGGATACTATACCATTGTTTTCCAACATCGTCTTGGATTTGGTGTCTGCTTGGGTCCTAGAACCAATTCCTGTTAGTTCTCAACGGGCTGTGACTCCCTATGGGTCATGCAGATTCTGACCTATACGACTCATTTGCTTAGCTCATTTATTCATTTGCTTATTGAGTAGTGACATTGTACCTGAAATTAGGGATAGCAAAAGGAGGGCCCTTTCTCTACCCTTAGAAAGAGGCTACTCTGCTAAGATACAGAAATAGAAAACTGAGCCCCCATATTGATAAGTGACAGTGGGACCTTGGATTCATTTGCCACGGGGAGGAGCGACTTGATCCTGGTTAGCAACGGAAGGGTCAGGGAGAACTCAGAAGAGGAAGGGAGTGTGGGAATCCATTGGTGGATGGGTCCATTTAGAACCTGTTGTTTCCCCGCGGTTAGCACCAGGACCTGTCTGTTTCCCAAGCCCTCAGCTCCTGGTCCCTAGCCCTTCAGCCTCCAGTGGCAGTCAGTGTAAATCTTTCTCAGAGAGTTGTTTCCCCTTGTGGTCATACAGTAACAGCCTACTAAACCTGCCGATGGGGTGAATTACGAGCCAGTCCCTCGAGCCCCAGCCTCTCTTGCCCACAGAATGAATTGTGGAGCTCTGGGCTGCTGGGCTTTTTATTTATTTATTTGTTTGCTTTAGCATATTTTAATCTGGTCATTAAATTGCAATCTGCCACCCATCCCCAACTCGAGCTGTCTTCAGATGGAACAGATTTTTCACAGGTAATGATACCTATAAACCTCAGGGGTGGCAGGCATCAGAGCAAACTGGAAACGGGGGAAATGAGAGGTTATGGAGACCCATCCCACCTGGCCCAACGTCGGCTACCCTGTTCCTGCTCCCGCTCTTTCCCTGCTGTTCACAGCACAGTCAGAATGACCAGTGGTTCCTGAGCGGCACCTGTGGCCAGGCACAGCCTGGAAACCTGTGGAGGGAGGCAGAGGTGAGCCTCCACACCTTGTCCTTGCATGCATGAGATCACGCTGCTCCACGTTGTGCCAGACAGTAAAGATGTCACCCGACCCGCCTTTATGGTATCACACAGGGAGAGGCGTGCGCTGATAAATCAAAGGCGAAGAGGATGCCAGATGGTGCCAGAGTGATTGTATTCTCGAGGTCATCCCTCTCATCTGCAGTCGCTCTGTACTGGGGGGACTGCCATCTGACAACAGGGCCACCAACCTACAGAGGTTACGCTTGTCACGGTTACAATACTGGTACCACAGATGTGTCTAGCATTTCAACAGCCGTACTGACATAGTCCCCTGGAGTCTCCACAAGCATTTGTGTGGACGCAAAGGAGCAGGTGCCACAACTCTCTTTCTGCAAGAAATAAAACCCAGACACGGGGACAAATTGCAAAAGAGGGTGTCCAGCTCATAGAAGTGGGCAACACCTGCAGTTGGAGTCAGAGAGTCAGTTCATGTTACCCTGAAACAGCCCAAATGCTCATTTCAAGGTTGACTTATAGAATCTCATCCAGGTCTTGGAAGCTTGAAGCTTCCGTTGGAGCAAACAACCTGTTGCCTCCTAGTTAATCCACATGCATCTTAGAGGTCCTGGCACTCAAAGGGTGCTTTACAGGGGCGACTGTTTAGCAAGGCAGGAGATGTGTTTGCATCAGTGTGCTTAGCGTGAACCGGGCAGCGTGTTAGGGGTCCTTTTTCTTTTCTTATTTATTTATTTATTTTTAGTTTTTTGAGACAGGGTTTCTCTGTAGCTTTGGAGCCTGTCCTAAAACTAGCTCTTGTAGACCAGGCTGGCCTCGAACTCACAGAGATCCTCCTGCCTCTGCCTCCTGACTGCTGGGATTAAAGGCGTGTGCTACCATGGCCCAGTGAGTGTTCGGGTTTTCTATTTGTCCAAAATAGAAAAAAAAAAAATTTGTCTTTAATTTTCTCAACAGCTTTAAGTACCTGCTGTGGTTCCGCTCTTTGCAAAGGGAAACACTGAAGCTCAGGGAGGTTGGACAACCTTCTAGAAGGCACAGAGTAAGAAAACAGAGAAACTGAGGGTCTGGTTTCAGTGTCTGCGCTGTTGACGGCTGAGGCATATGGCCTCTTCCTGGGCATACAGGTTCGTACTCTAAGTACTCATGGCCAGAACCCAAGCACAGCTGCATCAGCAAAGGCATTCTTGTTGGGAGTGAGACTGGGAGCTGAGGAAGGTTAAGGAGAAAAGAGATGGTAGCAGTCATCTTCCTATACTAAAGAGCTGGGGGCTTTGCAACAGATAAACTCTCAAAACCAGTGTTCCCCATTGCCATCTGTTAGCTTCAGGACACAGACACAAGGCACAGAGTTCAGTCTGGAGGTCAAATGAAAGACTCCAATGTTCTAGCTCTTGTAGCAGCCACTCAATCATGGCCTTCAAACAGTTGTGCTGCGTTTAAAAAACAAATCCATTAAAACCAAACTGATGTTTGTCCTCACTGCTGTATATGGCTTGGTAACAGGGGTCATCACAGTGTGTCCCAATTTAAAAGCTGGGTTGCATGAATCAGATGCCTAATATTGCTCTTCAGTCTCTGTCAGTCGAGGATGACACAAATCCACCATCGTTTCTCCTTGTGACCAGGCACAGAGTCACCGACAGCATGGTAAGTGTCACCGGATGTCAGAACACTCTGAGGACACAGCACAGCAACAGACAGGCCAGTGTGTGTCACAGCCACTGTGCCAAGAAGGCACCTCAGGATGACATCACTATTCAGCATCCTTACTGAGATTAGGAGATGCCCAGACATAGCATTCTGATCTGGACCCTGTAACCCTTGACCTTTCCTTATTCTCAGAGTCATGTGCTCTGTCACCCACCTGGCTTCAGTCATGAACCTCAGAAGGATTTTGACTGTAACCTAGGTGCCCATCACAATCCCTGGCAGAGGGGTGATTTGCTGCTTTTTTTTATTGTTTGTACCCATACCATTCCAAATTAATTAAAATGACCTCTAAGCTTAAGGTCCTAGGAGCTAACTTTTTTGTGTGTTTATTCATATTTATGCTTTTTTATTTGTTTTGTTTGGGGTGTGTGTATTGTGAGTGTGTGTGTGTGTGTGTGTGTGTTTTGAGACAGACTCCCATTCTTTAATCCAGACAGGCCTTAATTTCATGACATTCCTCTTGCCCCAATCTCCCAGAAGCTAGGATTATTGATGTGAGTTACCTATGCCCAGCCTTTACTTTTTTAATTTTTTATTTATTTAGTTTTTTTGTGGTAAGATGGGGGTTAGGATCTTACTATGTTACACTAGCCCTGAACTTGCTGTGTAGCCCAGTCTGACCTCAAACTTCTGCTTCCATTACCAAGAACAAACTTTAAATAAATGGAATTTCAACAAATAAATAAATTATATGGCATCTGAGATTCAAAAGTGATGCCAACTTTCCCTTGGCCCATCCATATACTTTACAAGCTGGACATAAGTCTCTAACATCTAATTTGTAGGATCGGTCTTCTGATACAATGACTAATGACATCGTTTTGCCAAAGAGAAAGTCGTGTATTAAACAGCAACAAGGGCTTCCGAGAAACCCCATAGAGTTCCTAGAATGAAGGGAAAGAGAACATCACTAGAAAAGGTTCCCAGTGCAACTGGGAAACTCCGTACTTAGAACGATGAGCTTGGTGCCTGGAGATCCCCAGCTTTCATAGTTCCGCTCTGCTGTGTAGGAACTGAGAAGTCTTGAGCAACCTATCCAACTTCCCAGTGCCTTCTGAGATGTTGCCCCATCAGTAAGTAAAGCAGAGCCCTTTTGGGTACCATGAACTACCATGTGCAAAGGACCCGGCCAAGGCCTGACTCAGCAGACGGTTCATTCACTGGATCCTCTTCTATGCTTCTCAAAGTCCAATATTTGACTCCAAACCCAGGGCAGGCTTTAAACTGGGCTGCACAGAGGACAACTCAGATGCCCTGCAGGAAAAGAAAGCCCCCTTTCCAGTGACCGAGGACATTAAACCGTTGAGAAGAAAAGAACACTAAGCATGGTCCAAAAATTCACACACAGGTGCCCAAGGCCAATGACCCAGTGTAGATACACACAGTTTATACGACTCAGAGTACCATCTCCATTTATGGCCTGGAAGATGTCCCTCTTTGTCTCTCCACACCATTCCTACCAGCTACACGTTTGGGAAATAGTGGCAAAAAGAATATTAAAGAAACCCCAGAATCAACAGATACCCAGGAAGGAGAAAAAGAGGGAGGGAGAAATAAGTGAGCGACTGCTCACCAACTGCTTCCTATGCCCTGTGGATTTCTTGTCGATGATTATTCAATCTCAGGCCTGACCTTTCTACTCTAAATAACACTGCAATATCAGCGCAGCCCAGCCCGCAGCTTTTGCAGGAAATTAACTGTATCTGGTTCTCACAGGAGACCCAAGAAATCCCCCCAGTCACTAAACCCAGACTGGCTTACAGACAAAAAGAACCAGCATTATCTTCTTCTCATACATTCCTCCTAATGCCCGTCTAAATATCACGGGGCTCCCAGCTGTTTAATTCTAATAAATACTCATCTATTCTCAAAACAGACAAATGTTAGGTCTCAGGTGGGTCTCGAGCATTTTGTGTGGTAGGAAGAGAAAACGGAGCAAGAGAAAGAATAGGACAGCTTCTAGCCAAATGGTGGCGATTTCCAGACAAGTACATTCCTAGCCTGAGAAGATGGCTAATGGTTCCTGGCAGAGCCCGAGTCTAAGGTGACTTCGAAATGGCCATATTTATAGCCAGCGTCCACGTTGAGATGTCCTTTGTTCCTTTGGTGCAGCCTTGGTTTCTGAGCAGCCGTAAGTGGCAGCAGAATACTGAAGGCTTCTGACCCAGCTTGCATCTTGCCAGGGGATGAGAGAGGTGCGGAAGGGGCGGCAGAAGCAGGCTTCCCGGTGACGTGGTAGGGTTCTGTCGGCTTCTCCACTCTGAGTTCGAATCTGCGCCTGAGTTCAGGTGGTTGCATCAGCCACAAGAGGCCTACAAAGAGGAAAAGAGGAGAGAAGAGATCAAGATTTCCATGGGAGTCTGGTTGAATTGTAATCAATACTGTTCAATACAAGAGGCCGGAAGACCTAGCATTCTGAGGGTAGGGATTGCCTGGATTGGGATCTGTGCTGTGAAGAAATCCTCTCTGCTTGGTCCTTTTGGTCACCCATGAGTCCTAGCTAGCTTTGAACCTACATCATGGTGTGGACTGAAAAAGAGACCCTCTTTCATGCCCCCAGACACTTGCTGTGGACCTGGCAACCATGTCCAGGTAATAGCCAGCTGCTGGAGAACAAGATGCTCTCCTCAGGAGGCAGGTGTGGCTTCCTATTCAGATCGTTCGGTCCCCCTAAGGACCACCTACGACACTGACTCAGAGGGCTGTAGGCAGCAAACTGACTAGCAGAAGGGCCTCCTGGTCGTTGTCAAGAGGACCACCGACAGCTTGAAGGTCTATATCTGCGTCTCTGGCATCACCTAAGGATGTCACACTATGTTTAGCCCATATTCAGCCCGAGAATCTGAGTTCATATCTGCCCATGAAAACCCTACCTGACTTCCAGGCCTGGCTGTCACCTGACATCCTCCAGATGCTCTGCTCCTGGAGAACACGCTGTTCTCTGAACAGCGGCATCTACTGTGTGCACCTCTTTTTAAGCACCCACTTTTGATCCCTTTGGGTGCATACTCTAGTACAAGTTGGGTGTGATGGCTTGTGCATGCAGTCCCCAGCACATGGGAGGAAGAGGCAGAGAGATCTCAGATCTCTGTGAGCTCAAGGTTGGTTTGGAACATATAGCAAATTTCAGGACAACCAGGACTACCTAGTGAGATTGTCTCAAAAGCCAGGTGCGAGAGAGAGCCAGGAGAGAAAAGCCGAGAGAGAGAGGGGGGGGGGGAGAGAGGAAGGAATGTACTGTTCCAGGAGAGTTGACAGTAGTGTCCCATGGAGCCATTTGACCATGGAAAAAACTAAAAGCCTTAACTCCAACTCTATGGTTTAAAAACCCATGGGATCCATCTCCCTCTTTTTATTCTGCTTGCCAGGGATACTGCTTAAATCCACAGTCCAGGAAAAGGCAGATTACCATCCTGAATTTGCCTCTACCTGGCTTTAACTGTTTTCTTAAAAAGACCCAAGGGTAGGTATATGATTCCCTATTTGATAACTGACCTACAGGCCTCAAACCTCGGAAAGAAAGTCAGCCATGGGCTTGGCTCCACCCCAGTCAGCAGGAATTAATCACTCCTCAGGCAAGCCCTCCCCTAATCTAAAACTGGAAACATTCAGCTGAGTAAGAGAATTCAGAGAAATAACAACCAAGGGGGTAAACAGTTGGCATCTAATAAGAAGTGCACAGAGTAGATGCCGCTATTCAGAGAATAGCACATTCTCCATGGGCAGAGCACCTGGGAAAAGTGAGGTGAGAGCCAGCCCTGGAAATCAGGTAGGGGTTTGATGAGTGGATATTACTGCCTGTAATTTATTGGCCCAATAAACAGGCAGAACATGGAAGGTAAATAAATGTAAAGCAGCTTGGCAGTTTAATGTGGGTGTGCACACAGGCACAAGCAGCTGCTGGGGTGGGTTTTCATGAACTAAGTGAAGGCCTTTCCCGGCAGTTTCCACGGAATCTCATTTTAGGACATTTTCGTACATTCCCCCTCCCCATGCATAGACAGCTGGCATAGGTTCTTAGAGGAGGCAGGAACGGAGATGAATAGTTAGTTCCCAGAGCTTTGGTAGGGGCTTATGGGATGGATGTCTAGCGCTGTGTTGTCTCATCCCCCTTGGAACCCTTGGTGACCCCGGAGTGTGTCACCTCCAGAGGACAGTGAGAACTGCCCAGTTACTTTGACTACTGTCTCGGACAGAGTAGAGTCCCCCACCTCCCACCTGAAGGGATCTTCTCCCGGGAGGAAGAGAGTGCTGTTTCCTTGTGTGTTGTTCTATTGATCAACACAATCACAGCAGATAAAAAACTTTGCATATGTTTAACGGGGTGCATCCGATTCAAGCTTTCCCCTTACAGGGACAGAGACAGCACCTCCTATTCCGTTCTGCATCCCCACCCACTGGCCCAGCAGCCAGCAGTGTCTAATCCATGCTGAACAGAGGGTGCTCCAACTCAATTCACCTTCATCTTTTTGGAGAGGGATGTGTCCGGTGGAATGTGAGGTTCTGTTAAGGATCTGAAAAGAGCTATGAACCCTCTCCTCAGGGAAAAATCTACTTATGCATAGAACTTCTAGGACAGGAAGACCGAGTCTTGCGCTCGGAGACAGCACGGCCACCATCGTGCATCCTTTGTGTGCAATTCTGTAGCCCCCACCTGGGCCTTCCCAGTGATGGGAAATTCACTGTCCTTTTGGGGACAGTGTTAATGGTGGAAAGAATGTTCTTTGTATAGTGAACAGCAATCTTCCTTTCTGGAACTCACACCCACTCTCCTCTCCTGATCAGTTTGAAGCAGAGAAGGAGCTAGACATTTGCTGCAAGGGGTTTTCTCTGTCATGCACAAATTGCTTTTCAAATGTTTGTGAGCCCAGGTCCCGAGCCTTCACAGGCTTCTCTTACCTTGATGGGATTTATTTACATCTCTTTCCTAATCCTAACCCTGTTTATCAGCACCCATGATAACCTATGAGGCCCGAGAAATGGCAGAGGACACGGATACTTTTTACTCCATTGTTCCAGACGATGCACACGCTGTATGTTGCCTAGGTAGCCTTTGTTCCTTGGTGGACTTCTCACACCATTGACCCTTAGTTAGCAAAGAGGCAGTGATGCGCCCAAGCCCTTGCTCAGGTGTGTGCTTGATAATACCCATCTCCCCACCGGGCGTTTGTGCCACTTGCTGTTCAGATCTAATTACACTGCCTTTACATTTATCCTTGTTAAATGCCACCCTATTAGATTTGCTCCTTGAGCCCAGTCTAGTGAGACCCTTCTGAATCCTGATTTTGGCATCCCACATATTAGCTCATTACTCTCAGACAATGTGTTTAATGTGTAATAAAGAGCTACCGTTTCCAGACTCTTTCTCTGACCAAGTGCTACACCTTGCACAGCAGAGTAGCCCATTCCAATTCTTTAAAGTGTGTGCTATGACACTGGGCTTGTTTTATTATTTATTTCATTGAAACAAAATCTTTCCATGCAGCCCAGAATGGTCTGGAAGTCTCTATGTGGATCAGGACATCCTTTTGCCTTAGCCTCCTAAGTTTTGGCATTAGAGGAAATGTACCATCATGCCCTGTTGACACCCATTTTATATAAGTGAAATTCACGAAAGCCCCCATAAAAGCTGAGTGACTTATCTAGAATCACACAAATACATAGGAGAGTCAGGCTGAAAATCCAGGGTCTGCCCTAAAGGTGTTGTGCAATGCCACTGTACTAGGCTACTGTACACACAACCATGTTTTAGACAGGACCAGCCAGAACCAGTGCCCGTGGCAAACACTATGGACTACCTCAGGCTGAAGTCGGATCTCTTCCTCTTTATTGACATGTTATCTTTCTCCTTACCCACTTTTATCCCAAGCAATAATGAGAGGAATTTTGTTCACTATTTTGTAGAACTCAGATCAGGAGTTTGTCGTTCTAAGATTTTCCTTCCAAGGGTAAGTGCTGGAAGCAGGGTGAATCCTGTACAGGTCAGTTCGTGCTGACCTCTGTAAATCACAAGTTATCCTAGTTCAGATTCTGAAGTCATTATTGAAGTTGAACCTAGATTCTTACTGAAGATAGTGTCTGAACCCTGTCAGTTTGTCATTGTAATGGATGTGGTACACATTCTGTTAATCGGCCTCTAAAAGCAACAGAAGATAGTCGAGATTTTCTTGTTATTCTTTTCCTAAACATGTTACCTATCCTCCTAGTTAATGATAGTTGCACCTTCTAAGACTTTATACAAATGATTATAAGTATTCTTTAGAATTTCAGCCAGTTTGAATGTGTCTCTCAGAGCCAGTTACCAGCGACCTTATGCCTAACCCTGTCCATGACTAGATTTTCTTCTTGCTGGCTTTTACTTTCAAAAATACTAGTTGCATTTCTTAATAGTTTATTTTCTCACAGGTATCTTTGACCCAAGACCACTTTGGGATAAAGGAAAAGAAGTATAGAAAAAGGAGAGGCCTGATTTCTTCAGAGATGATTTAGAAAATAACAGTTAAAAAAAAAGAAAGAAAGAAAGAAAGAAAGAAAGAAAGAAAGAAAGAAAGAAAGAAAGAAAGAAAAGAAAGCCAGGCGGTGGTGGCACATACTTTTAATCCCAGCACTCAGGAGGCAGAGGCAGGCAGATCTCTGTAAATTTGAGGCCAACCTGTCTACAAAAGCTAGTTCTAGGACAGAATCCAAAGCTCCAGAGAAACCCTGTCTCGAAAAACGAAAGAAAGAAAGAGAGAGAGAAAGAAAGAAAGAAAGAAAGAAAGAAAGAAAGAAAGAAAGGGAAGAAAAGAGGAAAAGAAAAGGAGATGAAAAGGAAGGGGGAATAGAGGCAGGAAAGGGTTCCTGTCTTCTGTCCTTATTCTTGACCAAAAAAGACCTCTGTAGGAGACAAACATCACCACTAGCAAGGGGCTGGCATTCCCTGGGCTTCTAAGTGTTGCTCAAGAGCTCTTCTCTGTTGGATGGTTTACTTAAGCATCCTTTGCCCATATTGGGTATAACTGGATAGGCAAACAGTGAGGACCTGTTTTAGGTTTAAGAGTTGGACTTTTTCATGTAATCATGTAATCATGTTTCTACCATCTCTCACTGTGACCTCTCCTCCCTAGTTCTCTCTTCTGACACCCCTGTTTGACTGATATTTTATGTGTGCCTAGCTAGGTGTTAGCTCATTTATGCTGTATCATTTATTTGCTTATTGTCTTGTATATTATATAATGTTCCATATAAATGTTTTATATACACAAAGAATTTTTATTGCGAGATGTTTCCACATCAGTCCATGCTCATAACATTTTAACAGAGGTGAAATCAATGCAGGCCATTGCGGGTATGAAATGGGGTATCAAAAACAATGAGCTTTCCCCTCAGAACCTTCCCCAGGAGCTTGTGTTCTAGATTGCATCAAAAGGAGGATGTTGAGCACCAGCGTTCACCACTGTGGGTGCCATGTGACTACCTGACTCCTCAAACTTCTACTTTCATGACCTACCTTCTGTGATGGACTGTACCCTTCAACTACATGACAATATAAATCCTCTCTGCCTTAAATTGTTCTTTCTTAAGGGCATTCTATCAGGGTGTTTATAAAACTGCTTTGTATGGAAGCTACAGACCCACAATTGTAGTGAATCCGCTTCCATATAGATTCACACATGTAGAAGGGAGAAGGCTAAAGATCTTTGAAACCATCAAAGCCACCTCTCATCAGTATGCTGCTGGATAGTGGTCTGCAGAGAGACTCACCTAACACGGCATGGCTAAGCTTCAGTATGGGGTTGGGGAGGCCCAGCATCTAGGGAAGCTGGCTGGACCTGAGGTTAAGTCAGGACTGGAAAAACATACAAAGATTTTTATATCTGTGAAGAAAAAGGATAAGAGAAGTATAAGTGGGCTAAGAAGCTGCCAAGTAGAAATGGCGGCCTGAGAAAGTCTCTGCCAATCCAACATGGAGCTCTGTAACAAAATGCCTCTCTAATTGAATGCCACACTGGGCAGACAGCCATGCTCACCACCTGCCTGAGGTGGGCCTCAGAAGAGCCTACTGTCCGAGGCTGTCAGTCATCCGCAATACTCTGAGCCCTGCTGTGAACCCTAGTTTGTGTGGTTTTTTTGTTTGCTTATTTCTTTGTTTATGAGACAGAGTCTTAGTATGTGTATCAGGCTGACTTTAAACTCTTGAGTCCCTGCTTCAGCCTCCTGCGTCCTGGGATAGAGATGAGAATGACTTTGGCCAGTTACAAACCCGCCCGGAAGTGGGACACAAAGAAGGCATGCATGATTTCCATGTCTTCTACACAATAAGAACAGAATCTTGTGTCAACGTTATGGAAGTTCTAGATATATGTATTTACAGTGACTTCCTAATAATAGTTTTATTTTTCTCCATTTTAAAGTAATACTATTGTTTTTAATACAGTACAAATGCCAAAAATGGAAACACACACACAGCCCAGTATAAATATAAATATATTGGTATATATTACACTTGTATAAATATAAATGTATTTTTATTATACGTGTACCTATCTGTAAATATATGTGTGTGTATATATATATCAAATGGTTTTTCATTAAAACATTTTGCAGCAGGCATTTGGGCAGCAATTGGAAATGGCCTGAGGTGTCTCCAGAGCCGAGGTCAGTGAACTCAAAACAACCTCTTGAATTTTCCATTAGTGCATAGTTAGATGAAGTAATAAATAAATTATTATTAAGCACTTTGCAAATAGAGTGTTATGTAAATGCTAAATAATCATAATAATACAGTGGTATGCTGATCTTGATAAACGGGTCGACTTTTATGTCATTTAAAATGGATGGCGCAGCAATGTCCGTGAAGATGAATGAGGTCCACGCTCATGGAGCTCAATAACACACGGAGACTCTTCTGCTTGGAGGCTCGGGCCTCTTCCGGAGTGGCTGCCTTCTCTTCCCCTGGTCTCTGTGGGACAATTAGCCGAGGAGAGGGGTTCTGGCCCAGCTTTAAGGGGCTGTAAATGGCTCCTATGCAGAGATATTGAAAGGAGACCTAGGTGAGCGCGCAGGGATTTGCATTTCTGAGAAGTCAGGGCTAATCTATACCAGGCTGGGGGCAGGGAATTAACATTTATTGAGCGCCTCCTGTGACCCAGACGCTGTGCTCGCTCGGTGCTCCGTGTTTATTATCTCATTCATCCTCCAGGCCAGCACATTAAGGTAATAGAGGAATGGAATAAGGCTGAAAGCATTGCTGTTTTCCGTAGAAAGGCAGAGGCTGACCTAGCGCAGGAGCTGCTGTTCGCGTTCTACTTTCCCGGGTAGGAGACGAAGACGGGGGAGGGAAGGCCCCGGGAATCAGAAGACGCCAGATGCAGTGATCTCTCCCTGCCCCCAGATGCTGGTACCTTTCAGGAAAAGCATCTGTGTGATGAGTGACATCTTTCTGTGGAACTACACCCAGCGTCTGCTCCCCACCACACTTAACACACCCCACAGCCCGGATACGCCCGGATTCAAGCTTTTCATACCTCTTAACAGCATTTAGCAGATGCTGCTAGATGCACAGACGTGAGCACAACATTTCTTCAGGGGACTGTGTACATTATTTCAATCCTTACCGCAGCCCTTGATTCACATCGTACTGCTTCTTAGATGAAAATAGAGTTTGTTATGTACCTTTCCATATTCCCTACAAGTGTAAGAAAGAGGAGGTGAGAACCAGGTAGACCCATAAACCCTGGGGCTTTTAACTGTCGGATGCTCTTGTGTCGCTACCTGTTGTCTAGGAGATCTAGGGGATTTGTTTTCCCTTCACCCATCACTGGGTTATGGTCTTAGTGACTAATTACCTTTTGTTTAACATGTAAGATTTCAGAGGTATAAATACACCTTTAAGACTGGCTGTGTGTTTGTTGGCTAACACCTTTGTTGGCGTAAATGACATAATAAATGGCATATTTCAAGAGTACAGTTTGATGGCTTTTGACATTTCTATACGACCGTCACCACAACCAAGAGCCTGAGCCTGTTCATGACCACCAAACGCTCCTTCCTTGCAGTATAGCCTTTCAATCTTATCCGCTCTTTCAAGGCCACCAGTGACCTGGTTTGTCTTTTTTTTTTCTCTCTCTATTGTCACTGCATCTAGCTTGCATTTTCTAGAATTTTGTCTACAAGGAATCTCTTTTCACCTGGCCGCTTACACTCAGTGTAATTACTTTGAGATTCCTATGAGTATTTTGCTTTTTTGTTGTTGTTGTTGTTTACAGAGATAAGCACTTAGAATGGTTAGTATGTGTCTTACATAGTGCTTACATTGGACCCAACCCAGACTCCAAATCCACTTCTATCATTTATGGTCTGTGGACTAAGAGAAAACTTTCTTAACCTGTCAGAGACTTGTGGTTTTTTGTTTGTCTGCCTGATTTTCATCTATGAAGTGGGTAAACTGCGTAGCATACGATCTGTACACAAACGGCATTTGATTTTGCCACTAAAATAAAAATTGAGATACACAAGAGTAAGGAAACCCATCTACATCATCATATTGAGCAAAGCACTTGATATGCGCTACAGATTTAGAATTTGGTAGAACAAAGGGAGGGATACGCTAATTCAGTTCAGAAAACTAAACATTTCTTGTGTGTCTGGCATGCGAAGGATATCTCTGACTTTGAAAAATTCCTGTTTAGATTGGGGGGATAGGAGATGAGAGATATAAATAAAGTCATTTCACTGTTTCAAATGACCTGGATTCCAAAGACATTTGGAAGGCAGAATCAATAGACTAGGTGACTGCCTAGAAACAGGCAAGAAGGGGAAACTGGTAGGGTTTGGCTCTTCACAAAAGCAGAGAATTAAGACAAATAGATTTCTGTAAACAGGTATTAGGGACAGTTCTTTGGTGCTTTGGCTTAGGCTGCGGTGGAAGATCCAGATGGAAACCTCCAACAGCCCGTTGCATTCCTGCACAACTGATCAAGGGAGAAGTTCAGGGTCGAAGACAAAGACTTGTGAATTTTCAGCACATAGGAGGCTGATGCCCTGGACTGAGTGGGTTCTTCCAGGGGAAGCATAGGGAAGGATAATAGATGATTAGCACATTGTTAACAGGACGACACAGCACAATCAGAAGGCACACTGAAATATTCTCACATGGACCTCCTATTGGAAAGGGTACCAAACCTACTAATTTCAATCATACACCATTCAACCCAAATTACTAAGTGCATGCTTATCTGTGTGCTATTAAAATGCAGTTCTAAAAGTGGGAAAGCCCTTCAAAGCAAACTCAAAAGACTACCTGGTGTGGCCCTTTATCTGGGAAGAACACCTCCGGGGAATGGCAGAGGCCCCAGTGTGACAAAAAAGATTTTGATGTGAAAAAAAGTCTCACATAACTACTGTGTCTTTTTTCCTATTTTTCTTTCATCAAAAATAAATTTTTTTCATGCAATATATTCTGATTATGTCTTATCCTCCCCTAACTTCTTGAAGACTCTCTCCCACCTCCCCTCCCATCCAAATACACACCCACACCGCTTCTTTCTTAGAAAACAAACAGGCATCTAAAGAATAATAATAAAGATAAGATAAAAGAAAAACAAACAAGCCAAAAGAGTACAAAACAAACAAGCAAATAGAAGAAAAAGATCCAAAGAAAAAGCACCAGAAACACGTATAAGTGCAGAGACACTTTCACCCACACAGGAGTTCCTTAAAACTCAAAACCGGAAGCCATGACAGATGTGCAAAGAACCTGAAAGGTTAAAAATAATTCCCTTACAACACACTGTGAGACAAAGAACTTCCAAAGATGTCACTGAGTTCATTTTGGCGGCCGGTACTGCTAGGATTGTAAGAACCCCAGGGGACTGGGCACACCAAGGAGACCTTGCCCTCTAAACACAGCAGGACCAATGCACATCTGAACCCACAGAGACTACTGCAGTGTGTACAGGCCCTGCACGGCTTTGCTCCAGGTAGGGTCCTAGAACTGAAAGGATCAGTGGGCAAATGCCCGTCCCTAACCCTATCTCCAATAGATGACTACTCGAAAATGAAAATTTACTTCTCTCCTATGGAGTTTCACTGGGGATACAAAATAATTGCGTTTTTCTGGTATTTTTTTTTCTTTTGCAAGGAGAGGGGGTTGTGAATTTGTTTTATGATATTTAGTTGTATGATGACTTCCTTATGCCTGAAATTGTCCCTCCATGTGCCCCTGTGCCCTTGTATCTCCTTTCCTGTATCATTAAGTCATTAAATAGGTGTTAAGTACCTTCTGTGTTGCATATCATGTTAGGACCTAGAGACACATGAGTAATAGTGTTTCCACCAAGGAGAACCAGAAAATGCATACTTTCAGGATACTCAGTTCATTTTCAAAGCACCTTTCATGGACGTGTGTGTGTGTGTGTGTGTGTGTGTGCGCGCGCGCACGCGTGTGTGTGTGTGTGTGTTAGGAAGTCCTTCTGTATATGTGTTGCTTTTTTTGGTAAATGAATAAAGAAGCTGTTTTGCCCAGTGTGGCAGAATAGAGCTAGGCGGGGAAGACTAAACTAAATGCTGGGAGAAAGAAGGCAGAGTCAAGAGACATCATTAGCCACCACCAGGAACAGATGAGCTGGAACGTTGTCGGTAAGCCACAGCCATGTGGCAATACACAGATTAATAGAAATGGGATAAATTACGATGTAAGAGTTAGCTAATAAGAAGATAGAGCTAATGGGCCAAGCAGCAATTTAATTAACACAGTTTCTGTGTGGTTATTTCTGTTCTGGGCAGTCAGGAATGAACAAGAGGCCTCCTTCAACATGTGTGTGTAAGTCTGTCTGTCTGTCTGCCCATCCTCTTATCAGCACTGCACTGATGTGCTGAGACATAGCTGTGAAGGAGGTGGCCAATGACCACCTGATGCATCAGGTGGGTGACCCACAGAACTGGAGTGAAAGAGGGAAGCACAGTCCCCGTGACGGAGATCCCGACCTCCCAGGCGAGTGTTCTTTCCTGGCACCCTCATCCTGGGCACTTTGCCTTTACAATTTCCTGGTTGTCTATTTTATCTTTTTCAGCTGACACATTTGATAAGTCTTTGGGAGGGGGAATACTGACTTTAGCATAACTTGCCTTTGGTCAAGCACTGTGTTCCCCAGGTATATGAGGGGCTTTGGGAGAGCTACCCTCATTCATATAGCCCTCCCAAGCCCCACTGTTCATCTGGAGAGAAATATGCTTATCAGTTTTGCATGTGCCAAGGAGCTCTATCAAAACCAAATTAGCCCAAACTGGCCACCATTCAGGTCAGCTAATTAAATTAACTATTGTTACATTACTGATAAGGACAGTTTGGAAATGGAATAAAGCCTCTTGTCCCAGCAGCCATAAAGAGAACGCCAAGAAAATGTGTTAATGGGATCACTGCGAAAGGAAACCCCTCGGACTAGCAGCGGCACCTGGGGGGGGGGCTTCGGTGGACTGTTCTATGAGCCATCTGCTCCAAGATTGTTGCTGCTGCCCTCCCTGGCTCTGGTCCTTAGGAAGACTGCTGTTTTCTGGCTTTCTGGTCCCCATCTGTAGCCAGGGCAACTGTCTCCTCTTCCCACCATAATCCTAATCCTTCTGAAGGTGTGGAGGGAAATGGGGACTGGAACCTTCTCTAATGTGCTAAAATATAGCTTCCCCAAAATACAAAATGATTGGAAGAGCCTTAAGGAAAAGATACAAACAGAAAGGGAAAAGGGAGGAGGGCAGAGGCACAGGAGGGGGACTGGGTCTAGAGGAAATAGCTAGATGCCCATGAGCATCTACTCTGGTTCTGCTTCTACCTTCATTATGAGTACCGGGCAAAGTTGAGCAAACCATCTTCAAGTGCAAGGATGCTAACTCCATGACACCCAATACCTCATATCAATATATCATTGAAGTAGCGTTACTAGTACCTGCATGTCAGAAGAAGTCTGTCTTTCTCCAGTGTCAATTTAATCCATTTCCAAACTGTGAATTTGATGCAAAGAGATATCCTAGCTCTGTCTACTAATATAAATACTATATAATCATAGCCTAAAAGGGCAAAATATCATAATCCTACCATCCCAATATACCACCCCAATGGTGCCCACTGCCTGTAAAGTCTTCTGGAAAGTAGCCCACATATACACAATTAATAGTTTAGTAGTTTGACTTATTTTAAAAAGTACATAAAAGTGTGTTGAAGCTAACCTTGACCAGTGTCTGAGTTCAGAACGTACAGCAGATGATTCTTTTCCAAACTGTGCCAAACATTCTGTTTTCCTTTGATCCTCGGGCACAAAACAAGAGGCCTGACAGTCCCCGATCCTTCATATTGTCAAGGGGTAAAGCTTCACAGCCTTCTCAGCTAAGCAGAGACAAGCATTAATTCTTGGATGCATCATTAACTTTGGGGGGAAAGTATGTTTCTTTGACGTGTTTTGCGTTGGCACAGGTTTCTATGCATGATTCACAAGAGAGAACAAAACACTGTGTGGTCTCCCTTGTCAAGCCTTCACTAACCTGTGAGAGAATCAGGGAAGATGTTTTCCATCCATCTCTTTTAGTAATGGAGGCAGAAAACAAGGTGCAGTGGCATGATTTTGGGCTTAGGAGTGTATAGATAGTGTCCTGGGCCTGAGACTCACCAGCTGTGCAGTGTGGAACAAGTTAATGTCTTTAAGGGATCCATTTGCAGTTCATCCCTAAGACATAGACAATAATAATTATTTCCTAGAATTGTCATGAGGATTAAGCAAGCTAATGTAAAAACAAATTACTTTATTTCTTAAGAAAATGACATCTCAACAAGTTACTCCATTGAACCCTTGCTAATATTTACAGCAGAGATTTTTTTTTTTTACATCACATGAATGAAAAACTAACTTCAATTTTTGGCGGCTGATGAGCCATCTCCAGAGTCATCGAAGTCCAGGCCTTGCTCTTCTCTTCCAATCTTCAGCTGGTTAGCTGCTCAGTGAGATCTTGCCAGAGGGTGGGGAAAAGAAATAAAAATGGAAATTGGTCAATTTGACTCTTTGATAGCCGTCCTGATGAATGGCCTGGGTGGAAGATGTTAAGGCTGTGAGCTAAACTGCAGTTCTGTCTTCTTCCCAGGATATGTCAAGAACCTACTGATGCTCACGGTGACAGCCGTCCCTCTTCTCTTTCCTGAAGAAAAAATAAAATCTTCCACCTGGACAGTGGCCCGTCTTCCAGAATAATGCAAATTGACTTTCAAAGAAGGAAGAGGCTCTCTGCTGGCCACTCATCAGCAGAAGCAAGCCTGGTGAGCAGGGAGCAAGCAGATGTTGCAGCTAGATGACGGATGCATCGACAAGAATCCCAAAGCAATAATCACTGTTCTTTCTCTTCTCCACTAATCCAGCAATCACATCGTCACTCTTAACGCATTTACTGTGTACCACCATATACTATAAAATGTGATGAGTAGCTAGACATATAAGGTAACCTCTCAACTCTTAAAAAATAAGAGTTATGCATGTGACAAGACAACTAATCACATAGGGGAGAGAACATGGCTGCAAGCATAGCTCCCACGTGTCAGTCACCATGAGAGGTGTTGCACGTGTACTCTTTGGTCTAATCCCTACCACATCCCCAAGAGGCATTCCTGGCCTCTAATGGATGTTGCTATTGAGAGTCAGAGATATTTAGTAACTTGCCCAAGGCCACATAGATAGGAAAGCATAGAGCCTATTTTTTCAGGTTTAGATATACCTAACTCTATAGTCTATGCTTTGTTACTAACCTACACCTGCCAATGAGAGAAATCAGAGCTCAAAGACATCATTTAGTGCAGCGATGCTAAAACAGAACTCTAAAACGCCCATTGCCCGAATCTGTTTTACCTAGCCCACTGATTGGTCGGGAAACTAGTTTTAGCCAGAAGATCAATGTCTAGATTATTCAGGCAGAGATGATGGACTAGAAGAGGCCATGTGCTAGGCTCAGCTCGACCATTATCCATCTGAGCAAATTGCTTCCCTCGTCTAGGATTTGGGGTTGTCATTGGGACCATAGAGCATTTCTACATTGTCTAATGTCACACTCTGTCATTAGACAGCTCAACGGTCAATAACAAGGTCTATAGACAAGTAGACATGGGTTTGAATCCTGCCTTCATCCTCAAGCAGTGGGCTGTTGAACAAGTCATGTACACAACAGAGATAATAATACTACCTCAGGGTCTCTGCCCTTGTTGTTCATTCTCCGTGGGACAGTTCCCATGTATCCACAAGGTCACCCCTATACCTCCTTCAGGTTTTACTCAAGTTACCCGTTAGCTGGGCCTCCCTTTAACACAGTCTCTAAACTTGCAAACCACATTTGCCATTTTCTATTTTCTTTCCCCGTGCTATTATTTTCCTTAACACTCAACACCTAACATCCTATACAGAGCACTTGATTATCTTATTTATTATTGCCTGTTTCCACCTTCTCACCTCTAGAATGTAAGCTCTATATGGGCAGGATTTTTTTTATTCTTTACTGCTGTATTCCCAGTTTCTAGAATGACTTAGGTGCTTAATAAATATTTCTGGCATAAATAAAAGCTTGTCGTAAGGATAATTTGAGTCAAGTGCTTTGCATGGGACCTGTCACATGGCAAACGCATGTGTGTTATCTATGTGACTGGCTGGTGCTTATTGTGTTATTTTTCTACCCAATCTCCATGGAGTACATGTGTTCTCTTTCCCTTCCAGATAACCGAAGATTAATTAGCATTCTGACTTCCTCAGTGAATTTGAAGGCCTATTTCTGAGATTATCCAAAAGCAAGAGGGAGTAGTCTTTGTGAGGAAACTGAAAAAGACTTGCATGACAGTTACCTCCCCTTCTCAGATATTTTTTTTAAATCCCAAACAAGTGGAAATTCCAGGAAGCAGATTTCTGGTGCATAAGAAAGAATTTTCACAGAGTTAGATGTTTAATGATGGAGTCAGTTATTTGAAGAGAGAGGAAGTCATTCATGCCTGGAGGTCTCCAAGAAGCTGGGAAACGGTGTTTCACAGGCCTAGATAGAATTATTTTGGAGAGTGATGAGGCTGGAGTTCAGCCAAAGGGAAGCACTCTCTTTGAGATCTGTGGAGATGGCGAGTAAAACCTGACATCTCTGAGGAATGAGACAAATGGGTGGCCAATAAAAGTATTGCTCAATGTACATAATCAAACAAATCAAGGATATTGATGATCAAGAGGCCACGTCAGTCATTGAAATGAAAAATTAAGATACATTACTCAGTTTCTAGACCCTAACCGTAAAGGTCCCTGATGGAAAAGCCCTTCAAATGTTAGAGAAAATAAACCTGGAAGTAACTGTCCCATGATTGCTCAAAAACGTTCTTGGCCATTTATTCAGGTGACCATCCCCTGGGGGACAGAAGATGGCTTGAATATTTGGAGGACTATTCAGCACAAGCCTAAAATTGACACGGATACACTGGTGTCTGGGATCCAGAGAGTGAGTTCTCATGGTCTTGTTCTTAGGGAAAGGTTCCTACTGTGTCCTTATTGTGCATTTGTTCAAGGTGAATCCACAGGATTTATAGATACACATATGATGGTTTCTTCAGTCCTTGATTGAGTAATGGAAAGTCACATGCTCATCAGTTAATCAAAACATAACAGGGACCCCTGGGATTGTGAAATGAGAAATGCTGTGGTCAAGCGGACCAAGGGCTAAGCTTCGGAAAGCTCTCTCCCTCCAACTTCCCCATCTCTACCAAAATAGTAAATCAAAACCATTCTAGGATAAACCAAACAAACCACATAAAACCTGAATGATGTCAGGATGGCGATTCCTAGTATAACCTCTTCTGTTGCACCAGTTTGGCGCCTACAAAATCTAAAAGGGTCCTAGAGAATGACAGTCCCATGTTACCGAAAAGACATATACATGAGTCTTTGCTCATTCGTTCAACTAATAGTAACCCCAGTTGCAAAGGCTGTGTAGAATCTTTGCAAGGCTATATTAACACAGCACGGATGTAAGCTATGCAGCCTCTCAGTTCCAAATATGTTCGCTTCCATGGAATGGAGAAGAAGAACAAGTCTATATTCACATGGAAGAGACAAAATGTGTATTTATGATCGTGCCTAGAACTATGTTAATTCTTTTATTTTCTATTTTCATGGAATCCGATGGGCCTTACTTAGATTGACCATTCCAAAGAATGTCATGTTCATCCATGGCATTATTAAGAAGTACCAGGCATTAGTAAATATGCTAGAGATTTCTAATATAATAATTGTGCTTTCGAAGGTAGGAGATAAAACTTTCAGCTATCCAGGATCCTAGAATTGCACAGAAGTTTTGAGAAGTGTGGTGGTGTTGTACTTGTTAAGGCTGCCCTTCCAAAGACACTGACCGATGATGTCAAATCCTACTTCCAGCCACTGAGAAGTAACAATGCCGAACAATACTCCCAGAGTCCTTTCTGTAGGTTCAATAAGGACTAATGCTCTGATTGTCACCAAGTAACATGGATGTTTACAGCCTTGAGTGGACCCTAGAGCTATAACAGGTATATAAAAAATTTTGGTTACTGTGAAAATAACTCTGCAAATTGGACCACATAACATAGAGTTTCCTGTGATGTAATAGGCATCACTGGGGAAAAATGCTCTGTGGAGTTTTGGTAAGCCACAACAAAAGTGTCATAATATAACCCAATATTTTTGGAATAGAAGTATGCCTTTAACACCAGAGAATTGTGTCTACTTGAAAAGGGAGTACCATAGGAATCTAAGAGAGGTAGAGTACCGGATCATGGGAACCAAATGACTGTATGACCAGACATTCTATTATAAGTTAGGTTCAACCAGACTAACCAAATTTTAAAGCACAGCAGACTTGTTGGTATCTATATGTCTATGTGTGGTGCACACACATGCCTATGCACACTTGTGGAGGCCAAAGCTGAGCGTCACATCTCTTCAGCATCTTCCTCTATTGTTCTCTACCTTATTGCCTTGAGATGGGGTCTTTCTACATTTTGGCTAGGCTGACTGGCTAGTGAGCTGTCAGCCTGTCTCCACCCCTCCCAATGCTGGGGTTACAACCACACACAACCCTGTCTGGCTTTTTATCCCAGTGCTAGGATTTGAACTGAGGTTCTCACAAGCACTAACACCTGATGCCATGTCCCCAGCCCTATGACTAAAGGAATATTTGAAGTCAGTGTCAGCTTGGAAATGGTACCTTGCAGTGACTGAGCATTGTTTTCCAGGATCCCATGTATATTATAAAGCAATGGCCTTTATATGATGCTGCGTCCTTATTGTTTATAACACTTGAATTTGAAATTAGAGCGTTGGGGGCAGAGTAACCCCATTTCTATCCCTGCAGTGGGGATTTATACATCCTGTTCCCATGCCACTAGTCCTTGTTCATCTAGAAGTCAAGTTCATAAAGAAGAAATGATTTCTTTTCTAGAAGTTATAGAAAAGCCCCTTGACCAACCAAATATGGGTGCTGTTTGAGCACTTTGGGCTCAGGATTACAGGACTCTAGGAAGCAAAGAAATGAGACAAGGGTGATTGGCTAGACTAGGAACAAGCGCTGCTGTTGAAAACATGTGGCATGTTTTGGGGTGATTCTGGTCATTGTGTCCTTCTCAAACACAGATGCAACACCTATCTTCTTACTCACAAAACAAGGCAATAATCAGAAGTACCCCAGCAAATCAACTTCTTCCATGTGAAAAGGAAGAGAAACAGCTCGTGATGGTTTGAAAGAAAATGACCCCCTGGTGCGGGAGAATTGTCTGTATTCTGTCAATCATATTTTAAATAAACGCTGATTGGCCAGATAGGAAGTATAGGGGGTCAACCAGACAGGAAGTAGAGGTGGGTGATGAGAACAGGAGAATTCTTGGAAGGAGGAAGCCCATTCCTCCCACTCCTGCACAGATCACCAAAGAAGCAGGATGTGACCTGCTCTGCTGAAAAAGGTACTGAGCTATGTGGTTAACATAGATTAGAATAATGGGCTAACTTAAGTTATAAGAGCTACTATGAAGCCTGAGCTAATGGGCCAATCAGTTTATGATCTTATGGAGTCCCTTATGTTATTTCTTTGGGGCTTGTTGACTGTAGGACCTAGTGGAAGGACAGAAACCCCAACAAGCCGGCCCTTCATGTTACAACCCCCAAAGGTGGTGGCACTATTTGGAGGTGTGGCTTTGCTGGAGGAAGTGTATCACTGTCAGGAAGGGCTCTGAGGTCTCTTTTTCTCAAGTTTCCCTCAGTGTAACAATCAGTTGAACAATCAGTTGACTCCTTATTTCCTGCAAGATGTAGCCCAGCACTGTGCCTGCCTGCATGCCGCCATGCTCCCCTTCAGGATGATGATGACCTGAACCTCTGAAACTGTAAGTTACCACCTCAATTAAACATTTTCTAAGAGTTGCCATGAACAGGGTGTCTCTTCACAGAAATGGAAACCCCAACTAAGACACAGCTACTGAAGACTGGGGAATGGGACCAGAGCACACTTTGACCAGAATATAAAGTTTATACACAGACTCCAACCAGATGGCATTGTCCTCCAGGGTCCCTTAGGGCTCTCTCACAGATGGGTTCTTCAGTAATGTAAAGTCACTAGAGTTCCGAATAAAACCATCAAAGAATTTCTCTGCTCTGGCTGGAGTTGAGATATAAGTCTTACTTTTTCTGTCTTCAGACTGGAATTGGCACCATCGGAAGACCTGGCTACTAGTGTTTTGTTGGACTGAAAGCTTGTATCATTGGTTCACTAGTTCTCAGGCCATCAAACCTGACTGAAACTATATGTCTGAGTGTCTGGAATCTCAAGGTGCAAAAACAGATTGTGGGATCTCTGAGCACCCGTGATAGTGCACACCAATTTCTTATAATCACTGCTTAGTCCTGCTTTACTTCACTGGAGAAGCCATCTAGTGCTCAAGGTAATGACTACAGGATCAGTCTCAGTTAAACCTACAGGCAATACATGTTTGTGTGTCCATATTCATGCCTGTGTTCTAGTTCATGTAGTTGTGCACATGTGCATGCAGGTGGGCTTGAGCATGCATGCGAAGGCCAGAGGTCAACCTTGGGCATATTTCTTAGTTGCCCTCAACTTTATTTTTTGAAACAGCTTCTCTCATGGAACCTAGAGTTTATGGAGGAGGCTAAACTGACTGGACAGTAAGATTCGGGGGTCTGTCCGTCTTTGCCTGCCACCCCCACCCCCACTTCCTCAGAGCAGAGTTACAGGTACAGGCCACCATACCCAATTTTTCACATGGTGCCAGGGATCTGAACTCGGGTCCCATGCTAATGCAGCAAGCATATGCTGGCTAGATTTATGTCAATCTGACAAAAGCCATAGTCATCTGAGAGGAGGAAACCTCAAATGAGAAAATGCCTCCAGAAGATCAGGCTGTGTGGTGTTCTATACAGCATTGTCTTAATTAGTGATTGATGGGGGAAGGCCCAACCCACTGTAGGTTGTGCCAGCCCTGGGCTGATGATCATGAATTCTACAAGAAAGCAGAGTGAGGAAGCCATGTGGAACAAGCCAGTAAGCAGCTCTCCTCCATGGCCTCTGCATCAGTTCCTGCCTCCAGATTCCTACCTTGTCAGAGTTCCTGTACCAGCTTCCTTCAGGGATGGGCTATAGTGTGGGAGTTAAGGTCAATCAACCCTTTCCTCCCCAACTTGCTTCTTGGTCACGGTGTTTCATCACAGCAATAGTAACCTTAAGACAAAGAACCCTATCAACTAAGCCATCTCCCCAGCTTCATAACACAGATATTATTCCCCTGAATTTACAGCTTGTGCCAGACACACACAGAGTCACTTCTTTAGGACAAGCTGGTGACTCCCGTGAGGTGTGTTCAGTCTTCCTTTCCTGGTGAGCAATTCTCCTGTATATCTCCACAGGAGGTGGGTGATACTACAACAGTCCAGGCCCAGTGTGTCTAGGCAGCGCCCTTCCCACTCTCATAAGAGGCTTCTCAGCAGAAAACAGTCTGTCCAATGATACTTGCCCCGTTGCTGTTCCTTTCTCTTTTTATATTGCCTGTCATTCTTTCCATCAGCGGGTGTGCCTTCTGGCAGCAAGGTGACCAAGCACTGAGCAGATGCTATTAAACTTCACTCTTGAATCTCCAGCAGGTTTTCTATTGAGACCTGTAGTGTTTTAGAAAACCAGTCTTTCCAAGGGAAGGAGGTGGGAACATGAGATAAGGGGATGAATGGGGTGCATGCCACTTGAATCGCTTCATCCTTTTGATTATTCTATTTACTACACAGATGCCTCTTTGGGTTCTCTTAGGGAGGTTATCTCTGCGTTAGAAAAGGTAACACAGCTTACAGGTTTGGAAATGAAAGCTTCTACTTTGCATATTCAAATAATAAAAGACACGGAGTTCCTCATAAGGCAAGAGCGCAGAAACCTGCACTATGGACTGCTTGGATGTGCCTTAAGTTTGCCTTGATGGAGCAAATTGGAAAGCCGAGATTGGCAGCTGCAAACTTCCTCCAGGTTGCTGTCGATAAAACACCAACCACTGTTCACTTTCAGCTCCCACCCAGCCCCGACCCGCTGAATACATATTTCCAAGTAATGGAGTCTCGGGGCTTGATGTGGCTTCTTCCAGCTGGTTAATTTGGTCTGGGGTAAAACAATGGTGAGGCTGTGAGATGGGCCCGGCTCAATGGTTCTTTCCTAGTGAGAGTGGCTGAAGTCACTCCCCTTGCGCATGTTCCCTCTTGGCTGCACTTTGATTTTACAAATTATGACCTTCACAGCATTATCAGATATCATGGTGCCTTGTTGGCTCCCTTAGCATGTGGGTGATTGTCACTCCGCCCTATGAGGAGAAAGGTGGGGAGGGGGGAGAGAGAGAGTCAGAGACAGAGAGAGACAGACAGAGAGAGAGAGAGACAGAGAGAGAGAGTGGCAGAGAGAGGGGGGAGGGAGAGGGAGAGAGAGAAAGAGAATGCTATTCACTCACATGATTCTCTTGGGGCTAAAGGAACTATCTATAAATGTTCTTTTCTGGAAGAAGCTACACGTGGGGTCTAGAAGTGGGATGGCAGCAGAGAGTTAGGCAAGGAACAGGTGCAGCAGGTGCACTTGCTCCCCTCCTGGTGCTCACTGTGCTGAGCCTTTCGCGTTTGCAAATCATGAAAAAACTATTTATTCTGCTCAAACTGTTTCTGGCCTTGTGCTCCTAATGCAAAAATTGGTCTGCATACCGGGGAGAGCAGGTGAGCTGAAGTCAAAGACGGCAATCTCATTGACAAATTGGAGGAGTGTGGGCCTACCCCTCCTAGTTGGTTGCCATTGGATGAGACTCGGGGGCAGAAAAGGAAGCATGGTGGAGGGAGCAATGAAAACATCCACAAAAGACCACAGGTAAAAAACAAACAAAGAAATAAACCACCAAACAGAAATTGCCAGGGTTTTCCCCAAATCTGATTCTCCCCAGGTCTTGTAGGACACTATCTAGTTAAGAGACATTCTGTCTTCAAGGAAAATTCTCTCTCCCAGCACTTGGGAGGCTGTAGCTAGACTATTTCCTTGAGTTTGGGTCCAGCCTGGGCTACAGAATCAGGTCCTGTCTCATGAAGGTAAGGGAAGAGAAAATAAAGATAGAAAAGAAGAAGAGGTGGGGAGTGGGAGGAAAAGGAGAGAAAAGTTTCTATCCAAGGCACATTTATTTACTTTTTATTTGTTTGTTTGTTTATTTGTGATTTGGGGTACTTTTCTGTGAAAACAGAGTGGAATGGGACACCAGCCCACTTCAGGCAGTTCTCTTGTCTAAAGGATGAACGCATTTGGGTTTCTTTGCTATGTTTTATGCTCAGGGCCTTGTTCAGCCCTCAGAGCTTCTAAGAAGTAAGCTCCTCCTACTCTGTCACCTGGAGGAGGCAGCAGAGAGGCTGTGACTGCTCAGAGTTACATAGATGTTAGTAGTGGGGTCAAGAGCGGGTGTTGGGGAGCATGACTCTCCATCTAAGATCTTTGCATCTTTATCAGGGCTTCCCACCAACCACTGGCCTCAGCATCAACTGCAATAAAGGCTCTTACAGGTGGTTGATGATATCTTTGTGCACTTGTAACAACATGCAAGATATGTAAATACATCCCAATAGCCTTGCCAATTTTTATTCTTGAGAAAGTCTGCTGTTTGAACATAAAATTTTCTTCTTTATACTGTGGTAATGGAAACAAAGTGGGTAGTTTCTATGCTCACTTGATGATATGAAACAATGATGACTACATGACAGTCCTAAAGATTCCCTTAAAAGTCTGGGGACTGCTATTTATATTGTTTCTGGCCATCCACAAAGATAAACAGGAAGTTCCTGGACTCATTCCTACCATCATTATGTCATGCAGTCGCCAACCATGTCAGCGACGACGTGGCAAGACCTTCAGAGAGCCTGAGGCCCATGTGGCTCAGCCAAGATCCTGCACTGTCTAAGAAGTCCATAGAAGACATATGAAGGGAAGCCATTGGGCTGTCATTGGGTTACTGGGACTCAGAAAATAGGAAGGCAACTGTCCTGACATGCCAGGAGAGATTTAGGCAAGGGACTAGAAAAGGGCTTACTGTGCCCAAGTCTGTGCTCTGTGCTCCAGGTAAAAGGTGCCATGGAAAGAAAGATTTCAGGCCAGCAAGATGGGTCATCAGGTGGAAGTACTTGTTGCCAAGGCTGGGGACCTGAGTTGGATCTCAAGAATACATATGGTGGAAAAATGAAATCAATTTTCACACCACACACGCACACACACACACAATTAATAAAATGCTATTTAGAAAAAAGAGAGAGAAAGCTTACCATAGTGTTTACCAGATTGGATTCCAGGGTCATAAGCTAATCGTGTATATGATTTAATTAGTGACTATACAATCATAAGCAGCTCCTGTGTGAGCCTTGCACTATTGTGACAGTAAAGTCATGTACGGTAGTCCTAGAGCCCCTCCTTACTATGGCTTTGCTTTCCATGGTTTCAGTTACCCATGATCCCCTATATTTTGAAAATGTTTAACAATATATTCCAAAAACACGTTTAAAATTGTGCATTATTCTGTATAGCATGGTAATATTTGGCAATCGGGCTCTGATTCAGCCAGGACATGAATCATCCCTTTGTCTAGTGTGTCCACCCTATATCTACTACCTACCTGTTAGTACCTAGTTGTCTTAGCTGTCTCTGTTGTCAGACTCACATAGCATCACAGAGCTTGTGCTTAAGTACTATTTCTTCACTTAATGATGGACCTGAAGTGCAAATACAGTGAGGAACCCATTCAGAAATGCCAAAAAAAGAGCTGTAAAGTGTCAACTCAAACTGAACACTCTTACATTCATAAAAATATAATTCTGGGGTTGCAAAAAGTTACAAGGAATCATTATTAATTTCTTACTCTGACTAACTTATATATTAAATTTTAACTTAGGTAGTACATTTATAAAAATGGAGTATGTGGGGCCAGACGGATGCCTCAGTGGGTAAAAATTTGTTCCCATGCCAAGCCTGATGACTTGAGTTAGATCACTGAAACCCGAAATGGCAGAGGAAGAGAACTCACCTCTGACCTTCATATACGCATTAGTAGCATGTGTGCACCTGTGTGCATGCATGCACACACACTAAATAAAGAGAAAGCTGGAATGCATGACGTGTTTAGTATTGTCTGTAGACACAGGCATCTACTTAGGTGCTGTGGTACAATGATTTTACCCTGTAAAGATTTGTTTCTTGTACTTTTTAAATAAAATGCTGATTGGCCAGTAGCCAGGCAGGAAGTATAGGTGGGGCAGCCAGACAGGAAGTAGCGACAGGGCAGTGAGAAAAGGAGAATTCTGGGAAGAGGAAAACCTACAGTCTGTAGTCGTCACCTAGACACAGAGGAAGCAAAATGAGAATGCCTTGCTGAAAAAGGTACCAAGCCACATGGCTACAATAGACAAGAATAATGGGCTAATTTAAGATTATAAGAGTTAATAAGAAGACTGAACTAATAGGCCAACCAGTTTATATTTAATGTAGACCTCTGTGTGTTTCTTTGGGACTTTATGTCTTTGGGACCAGACAGAACAGAAACCTCGGTCAATACTTAGGGTCTTGATATACACCCTTCCCCCATAAGGAGAAACTTTTACAAGTTACACAAAACACTTACTTCAATTTGTATGCACTGAATGTTCACCACTGGCTTCTGATTGTGTTTCCTGTTTTGTGTCTAGGGCTGTGGTCCTCAACTTTCCTAATGTTGTGACCCTTTACTACAGTTCCTTATGACCCCCAACCATAAAATTATTTTTGTTGTACTTCATAACTGAAACTTTGTTACTGTTATGAATTGTAATATAAATATTTGATACACAGGATATCTGATATGCTGGCCCTGTGAAAGGGTTGTTTGACCTCCAAAAGGGTCATGACCCTTACATAGGTTGAGAAGTACGGGGCTAGGGCAACTGATTTGTGATGTGTTTGGTAATTTTGTGGGCTCTTCTAGACAGGGGAGAAGTTCTTTGTTGTCAAGTTTACAGTGAATGACTCAGAGAGAACACAAGGGAGCAATGGACAAGCAAGGGGAATCCCAGACTCCATGGCAGCCAGGAGAGGACAATGGCTAAGCAAGAGGCATCCCAGACTCCATGGCAGCCAGGAGAGGACAATGGCTAAGCAAGAGGCATCCCAGACTCCATAGCAGCCAGGACAGCTCATGCACTCCCAGCCTCCCTGATAGGCAATTGGTAGCTCTAGCTCACTCCTCCCAGGCAGATGCCCATTCCTGGTGCCAGACTTGGAGCACGCAGCAGAGCCTCGGCTGTCATTGTCCATCTTTTCCCTGCTCTGAGCATTCAGTGTCACAGCTGACACCTGGGATGTCACATTCTGACATATGAGGCCACTGGGGTCAAGTGGGGCAGGGGTAGAGGCAAGGAGTTAGCTATCACAGCCAGGTAAATGTCAAAGCAAATTCTACTCACGATCGGGTGGTAAGCCTGGACTCAGGCTGCATCTGGATCAGAATGATGGGCTGAAGTCAAATGACAATGTTTGTCTAGCTTGGGCTTATCTGACAGGACATGCTCCCTGGTAGGGGTGGGGACGACGGCTGCAGGGAGGAGGGTGGGAGGGAGGCAACGGGAGGTGTATTATCCACCTTTGCCTCATTCCCACATTTGTTGCTGGTGTGTGCTTGCTGACATTTGAGCGGATTCTATTTATGCAAATGGCCGATTTTGCTTTATTTTCCGTCCCCTACATGCACGCAGACCACTAACTGTCACAAAGGTTTCCTTCCACTGCGGTGACTAACAGCACGGTCACTCACCCAGCAACACGGAACAGGCCTGGCTGGGGAAGGAGAGTGTTTAATATTGATGTGAGTCCTGAATAAATGAGGATTTGCAAGGCATCCACCGTGTTCCACAACAAGGCTTTGAATTTAGACTGACCCGAATCCACATTTCTGTCCTAATGCCCAGCAGTTTCATGGCCCTGGGCAACTTTTCTTAGCTTTTCTTGGCCTCTGTTTCTCCATCTCTAAAGTATTGGAATAATACTATCTATGATGCGGGAGAATTTTGATAACCAAATGAAAATGTGTCCAGAGCAGTTTGTGGGAGACCTAGTAAAACATGATCTCCAATCTTCTCTTCTCCCCTCCCCCAAATCCTAACATGGGCGAGGGGAGAAGGAGGGCATAGAAATGGATTGCAACAGAGAGTCTGTGTGCTTTGAAGAATGTTCTCGCTTTATCTTTTTGGATGACCTAGCTTTGGAGAACTTTTGAGTACTCCTGGGCTACAGATTGCACTGCCAGTCATGGGGAGTGCTTTCCTCCTGAATCTTTAACTTGCATTTAGAATTTACATATCATTTATTTTGCTTTTGTTATTCCTCCCTCTCTCCCTGCTTTTTATCCCTCTTTCCTTCCTTTCTTCTTCCTTTCCTTTCTTTCTTCTTTCCTTCCTTCCACCTTTCCTTCCTTTCTTTTCTCTGCCTTTTTTGTTGAGCAAGGGTAGGGTCTGCTTAATACTTTTCATCCAGCCATTGACTTGGCTTAAAAAGGCTTATCTTTTTACTTCGTCATTAGCTCTTCTGAAAATGATCTTGAAACTTACCTCTGACAACAAATTATTTAACCAATATTTAAAGCAATACACTTTACTGGCCTTAAAGGATGGTGAGAACCCTATGAGCCTGGCAGCTGGGCCCTGGAGCAGTTTCAGGCGTAAGGGACAAAGGGAGATACCACCACTCTTGAAGGATTCTGAGGGAAGATGAGGTCCTACACTGCAAGGAAATGGACTCAGTTCATTTGTCACCTATGCCATGTGACAGTGGCAGGAGAAGGAGACTGTAGGCCACATAACAGGAGTCACAGAGACACTAGATCGAGAATAAAGCTTGGTTAATGTCTGACTTCAGTCAAGCTGCCTTGGGCCCCACTTGGTAGGGGGCTGGGTGTTGTGCCAGTCCTGCTTGAAGCTTTATCTGCTTAGTGTCTGCTTACCTGGCCTGGGCTTTCAGCAGCCCACGGGAAGACTTCCTGGACAAAGAGGTTTGGGACTGCGTGTAGAATACTTATGGTTTAACTCATATGTTTGGTTTTCCTATGACCCCATTACCTTAGGCCAGATTTAATATTACTATGGCAATTCATTTGTGGTTTTCCTGGTCAGTCACAGCATGACTACCCTGTCATCGTTTTTGTTTTTGTTTTGGTTTCTGAGACAGGGTTTCTTTGTGTAACAGTCCTGGCTGTCCTGGAACTTGATCTATAGGGCAGGCTGGCCTTGAACTCACAGAGCTTCACCTCCCTTTCCATCCTGAGTGCTGGGATCAAAGGTGGGCACTATCACACCTGGCCCCTATCATCATTTTGAGGTTAGAAATTACATTGGCGGATAGCTATGCCAACTATTAAGCTGTGTTGAAGCAGTTATTTCTATGGTAACAGTAGCGTATGTTGTTGTGCCCTAATAGAAGGAAGAAGGGTAGAGTTGCCTGCAATTGCAGCCATTACTTCTTCTTGACCCACCCCCAGCTGCAAGGGATCTTGGGAAATGTTGGTGTTTATCGGAAGTAGCAGTCGAGCAACTTGAAGCTTCTCTGATTCCCTAAGCAAGAACTTTGCTGGCAGAGATAGTCATTGTCATCACCTCACCAAGCCATGTTTTCTGCACAAAGCCACTTCATCCTCCCTGTCTCTTTCTTCTGTGAGAGTCAGTACTGACCAAATCAAAACACAGGCTCCATTTGAAAAAAAAAAATCAAAGGACAGAAAAACGGAAAGGCACCAACAATTGTCGCAAAAGGCGAACGGCATCGTTGACACTCCACATTTCACCAAATGTCATTAGGTTGGAATTGGGCAGCTGAACACTGCCAATATTTGTGCCCTTCAGCAAATTCTATATTTGAATCGCATCCCATGGGCTTTTGTGAAGCAGGGAGCATCGTGCTGGGAACAGAGCTGCAGTCAGCCTCCGTCATTATGCTGGAATGAATGGCAAGACGCACAAGGCATGGCAATGAAAAGGCCAGTGGATACAACAAGGAGGGGGCGGGGCTCAGCCAGCTTTCCCCAGTCCGTCGGTTTTCTTTCAGTGTATGCATTTGCTGAATTTTATTTATTCATTGCTTAAAAAATTTTCAGACATTAAACCTATTCTTAATGGTGCTAAATATACCATAGGAAAGGAACCTTGGCATTTTTTGCTCCAGGGCAAACATTCTAGGAAGGAGGAAAGGAGATAGGTGGGGGGGAGAGAGAGAGAGAGAGAGAGAGAGAGAGAGAGAGAGAGAGAGAGAGAGAGAGAGAACAGACATTTGGTATATTTAACAGTTTATCAGTGTGTTTTATATACCTGAAATCCAGCACATTTGCAGTACAGTACTGGAGGTGTGATGAAGCTTTGTGATAAGGGCCAATCGGAAGGATGTTTTTGAAAGTCAGTTCAAGAGTTTATTTGCTGTTGTTATTTTTGTTTTTTGTTTGTTTGTTTGTTTGTTTGTTTTTGGCAAGGCCGTACTATGTAGACTTGACTGGCCTGGAGCTCAAATATGTGGACCAGAATGGCTTTAAACTCACACAGATCCATCTGCCTGCCTATGCACCTCCCAAGTGCTGAGATTTTACAAACAGAATTTTCCAGTTGCGGAACCAAATCTTGTCTTCTTTCTCCCAGCCTCCACCTCATGTATAAGATGCCCAGACTCGAAGTCAGGGCTTTATCCCCTACATCTTTGAATCTCTACCAATATCACATGCAAGTTTTTCACAAATCCTCTGAGCTGAAACTTCTGAATAGTTTCTGTGTCCTTGCTAATGGGTCCCTCCTTATGGTTGCCCATCGGACCTTGGAAACCCTTCAATGGCTCCCTTTGTCTTCTAGATAAAATTTAAAGTCTTCATCATGGAATATACATTCCCAGTATTGGATCTGACCTTTCTGCCATCTCTCCACCCACACCCTAGATATATGAAGACACCTGTCACATACTCCACCTGCTTGCCAATGACTTGGGCTCTTTCAGTGCTTCTTCTCCTCCCATGCTAATCTGCTTAACTGCCTAAACTCTTTCCCTGAAGAGAGAGCCAAACAAATGACATTTTCCCTTGTAGCTAGTTAAATGTCCTCTTCCTCTTGCACACTTCCATAGGAACTGGCACACAGCACTTACGTGGCAGTGTGTACCTTTTACTACAGTTGCACACTTACATGTCTGATTGTCATCTCTGTCATTTTAGTAGAATTCCCCATTGCTAGTGAGTTCCAAACAGATGATCTTTAATATTTTTCAAAGAGGTGGAGCAGAGAATTTTAATCAAGGAGTCAAGGAGGAAAACATAAACAGAAAAGAGTCCTCAAGCCTCTTTTACCTTTGAGTATTTGAATTTCTCTAATCCCAAAAATTGAATAGTTGCTCCAATTCCTTGAACGCGATCAGAGAGCAATGTATTAGCTGCCTTTCTGTTGCTGTCATAAAAATACCCTGACCAAAAGCAGCTTAGAGGAGAAAAGAGTTTATTTTGGCCTGTGGTTCCAGAAGGGCAGAATCCATTAAGGCAAGGAAGACATGGTAAGCAACACACAGTGGCAGGAGCATGAGCCAGGCTGATCTCATTTTTATCTACACAGGAAGCAGAGTGAAAGAGAATAGTAAATAGAGAGAGATTCTAAGCTCTCAAAGCCTGCCCTAGTGACATACACCCACGGCAAGGTGCCACCTCCTGTTGGTGCCACCACCTTCTCTAACAACAACACCTATTGGGGACTAAGTGAGCCCATGGTACTGGGGACTAAGTGAGCCCATGGTTACATTTCTTATTCAAACTATCACACATAGTTTTGCCATATAAAACATTTTATTGCCTTTATAACTGATTATCTCTCAATAGAGCATATAAAACATATGGACCATATCACTGTCCTTTCTTATGCAACATGCTTAGCCAGCCACATGCTGGAAGAAAGTTTTCATTACACCCATGACTTCAGGATTTGAGAAATCCAGAATGCCTTCAATCTCCCTCCATAAAATCTAATCAGGACATTTTTTTTCTACTTGATAAAACTGAAGTTAGAACATAAGACCCAGAGGAAAATGGTTCTAGGTTCAAACTCAGCTTCATCATTGCAAATACAGTGCTTTGGAAAAGTCGCCTAACATTCATGAAAGCGATTTTCTTCACCCAGAAATGGCTGTTGTAGGGATTAGGTAAGACTAGATGTGAGGAAAATGCTCCAAATAGAATTTGGTACCCCAGAAGCATCAGTGACATTGTTGTTATTATTATCCTAAAATAGGAAACCAGGAGACATCATTTCACAGACATTATTAAATCTTTATCTGTGCAGAAACCTAAAAGGAATGATGGTTTGGGATGATCTTTGGAATACAACACTTCAGCTTTCATGACTAAGTCTGCATTGTACTCTGCTCCAAATCAAGTGCAGACATAGAATTTTTTCTGTCCCATTGATTCTGATGTCATCAGTATTATAATTCAGATTTCTAAAACTTTTTTTTGCTGAGACCCCCAATTCTGAAACTCAGCAAACAACACTCAAAAAAAAAATAATAAGCAAAGAAGGGCAACTCTGGAGACAGAACGATAAGGAGAAAGCGAAGCTGCCCAGATTTCCAACTTCTGGGACACAAAGATGTTGGGATCTTGGCCAATACCCTTAAGTAATAAGGAGAGATGGGGAGAAAGCTCCTGACGTGTCTTTCTGCTGACCCAGACACTGCATTTGTTCCGAACACAAAAAGCTCTCAAGGTGATACGTCATGAACAGCCTCCGGTTCAGCAAGTAGCTCTCGCTCATCCCACTCACAAAACAAATGCCCAACAGGAAAGAAATTATTCAGAGGACCAGAGTTTTGTCTTGGAAACTAAATTGATAATACATTATTAACCCCCAGCTTGCGCCACTCACCACACCCATCCTGGCAACAAAAGTTGCCTCAAACGAAGAAAAAGCCATTTTCAGAGTAATGAGTAAAAGATGTTGTCCAAGTGAAGAGAAAGTATAAAAGAGAATCCTCTGTGAGAATGCTCCCCCCAAATGCTATAATAATGGATATTTCAGAACACTGGGATCTGAGATAGTAACATAATTTATATGCCTCTTTAACTTGTTATATTTGTGCCTATTAAAACCCAATTAAACAAAATGCATATATATATATATGCTTAATATGAATAATAAAAATCACATGAATTTGTATTTAAAACCAAGAGTTAAGGGAGAAGCCAGGGACTTACTGATTCTCTCTTGAGTCACTCTGGGTGTATGGCTCCCAATAATCTTCTCATGCCATCATAGGAATTATTTGCTCTGGGTAACAAGTGGGAGACCTGGGAATTTAACCTGGGTCTGTCTTGTCTTCAAAGACCACAACTTTCCAGGAGTAAAATTTTATCAAGTCATTTCTTTGAAGAGTATAGGTTCCTTCTTCCAAAGTTTATCTAAGGAATATCCTTTCTTGTTTGTTAATCTCTTACGTATCTAAGGAAGAAGTTTCCTCAAAGTAACAATTCAAGGATCAAAATACATTGCATTTTGGGATTAGATTTTTCTCATCACCTTGTCATAAACTGTCCTTTGTATATGAAGTCATCTTTTGGTATATACAGGAGAGTGTGTCCAGGATATGCTGAGGAAACCCAAATCCACAGATGCTGGAGTTCCTTAAGTAGAATGGCATAGTAGAGTTGTATTTTTTTCTTTTTACATAGATATATAATTTCTGTGCTACATATTCACGTGTGCATGTGTGTTTATATGTGTGCTAGTGTATGTGTGCCCTAGTGTATGTACATGCATTTATGTGGAGGTGCATGGTTGTTGTCCAGATCTTTCCTGATTGCTCATCCATCATATCCCTTTGAGGCAGCCTCTCTCAGTCAAATACAGTGCTCACCAATACAGCTGCTCGGCCCTGGAACCTCCTGACTGCCTTCCAAGGCTGGAATTGTATACGGGCTTCCATTCCTGCCCAGCGTTTCTATGGATTCTGAGAATCTGAACTGCGATATTCGTGTTATCAGAACCGTAAACTTAACCACTGAGCAATCTTCTAGGGCAGACTTTGAATAATCTCCAGATCACTTGGAATACCTAATATAGTATAAATGCTGAGTAAATTGTTTTTACACTGTATTGTTCAGAGAATAGGGCCACAAAAAGTGCTCAATATAGATGGAATGTTTTGCCAAATGCTTTTTAGCCTCAATTTGTTGAGTCCTTACAGGCAGAACTCAGAAACATAGAGGGCCATCTCTATAGCTAATGAAGAAGTGATATTTACTTATTTCATTTTGTTGCCACTATAGAAATAGAGTGGCAGTCAATTGTGAAACCGAAGAAGGGCAGAGAAAACGCGATATACAAAACTATGAAGGGGGAAACCCAGTAGCATATATAATATATATGTATCAGATGCTTGGCTAAAATCAAAAGTTTTGCCTCTGTTTCCTTGGGTATCAAGCACAGAGACAAAGTATAGCGCCTCCAGAGGAAGAAGGCACATATGCTCTGTCAGTCGGCTGCCTTTTCACGTTGTTGCTGGGTGTGCTGGGGTCCAAGTCCATGGGAGAAGGACAGGGTGCAGAGAAGACATTCAGCTCGTTGGTGCTGCTGTCCTCCTCATTGGCTGTCTGGACAGTTCACCTCATAGCTCATCTCCGGATGTAACGCTGCCCTGATACACGTCTTCTTACCTGGAACCTCCCAATGGACACACCATCCTCAGGAATCCCATTAATCCTTGCCAGACCGAAGGGCCAAAGGAGGTGACTGCAACTGTTATTTCTGTCACTTTGTTCCACTGCTGGAGAAGAACAGCCAATAGAACCCAATTTCGTGGGAGTGCTTGAAGACTTCTTCCAAGGATGTTTATGTTCCATCTTTTTTCTTTCTTCCTGGAGCCCACCCACAGTTCCACACGTGCTAAGTTCCAACTGAATAGCGAAATGCCCTCCATCGAATATCATCAACCACCTCAATTCTCTTTTCCTTAAGGCCCTGTGACTTTATTTAGGTGAGACACCTGGGAGGATAGCTCCCCCGTTCCAGTCTGAAAAACCTTCACTCTACCCCTTCTTTTTATTACATAAACAATTTTATTATTTCTGTGAGAACTTTACATATACCTATAATGTCTTCTGATCACGTTCACCCCCCACTCTTCCTTTTAGCTTCCCCCCCAGCCCATGCTTCATTTCCTTGCCCTCCCACTTTTAGCCTTCTTGTTAAATAACCCACAGAGAACAATCTGTTCTGCTCACATAATTATGGGCATGTGGGCTAACCACTAGAGTGTGGTCAGTCTACCAGGGAACTATGCTCTTAAAGAAAACTACCTCTTTCTAGCCAAGAATTCACCACCTGTCAATGATGCCTCAACTAGGAGTGGGGACTCATGAGCGCCCCCCACACACACATGTTGGAAGACTGTCTAGCGTGATAGTCTTCAGGGCTTCAGCAGATCACCAAGCTTCTGTGAGCTCCTGAGTGCAGCCGTCCCATCAAATACAAAAGAAGACGGCTTTTCTCTTCTTCCTGACCTCTGTCTCTTATGGTTTTTCTGTCCTGTCTTCCAAGATGGTCCCTGAGCTTTGTGAAGAGGGGTGGGGTGCAGATGTCCCATTTGTGACTGAGCATTCCACAGTCATAGTCTCTGCACTTTGTCAACCACTGCCTTTGATGTAACTCTTAAGACACCAATGTGACACTCCAAAGTCACTGAATATGCGTTTCTGAATATTGATGGGGTTGAGGGAGGGGGCTGGAGTTGCCTTCTTTCAGTATATTAAGTAGGAAGGCTTGGGTCCTTTAAAGTGAGGAGATACTTCTCAGTCTTTGTTCTCAACACGGCTAATGTACCAGGACACTGAGAGAAGTCCCACTCAACACCATTTTACCTCAGAAATATAGCTTCCTGTAGCTCAATAAAATGAGGGAACATAATTTCAAAAGAAGGGAGCCAAGGCATAAAATCATAGAAATTTTAGACCTTAAAGGGATTTTAGAAACCACTGCCTTTTCATCATCCAGAGGAAAACATGTTTCAGAAAGGGTAATTGACTTTCCCAAGGCCAAGGCTGCAAGAGCCCCTCAGGAACAGTGCTGGGTCTGTCTCCAGATTCCTCACTCCCTGAATTCACAGAGGCAGAGGACTTTGCTTCATTGCAATGTTTTCCTGTTATCACTGGCCTTGTTTTTATTGTTGGTACATATTAGGAGACTTCACAAACAAACACTCTTTTGGATGCTAAAATTCAAGTGAAATACATTCATGAGGAATGCCTTCAAAAGTGAAGATGGGAGCTTTTGCATATTCAGTGATGGTGGTGGTGGTGGTGATGGTGTTTTGATACAGGACTTCTCTGTATATCTCTGGCTGTCCTGCACTCAGGCTTTAGACCAGGCTGGCCTCAGACTCAGAGATCCTCCTACCTTTGTCCCTCTAGTGTTGGGATTAAAGGCCTGTGTCACCGTACCCTGCTTAAGATTCTTGAGCTAGCTTTCATGAGGAAGAGATAAATGACAATGTTGTTGCCACATATTGACCCCAAAAGAATCTTTCCGGACATGTCATGTCTTGATGAGCCTACCTGGTCAATACAGTTTCTTCTCATAAAAAAAACAGCAAAAGCAAAACATAACACCAAAAACCAGGAACAATGAAACTCTGTATGCCCATAATTCTTTGTTACTTACAAAGGGCTTCCCCACACATCCTCCTGGAGCTCTGAATTGCGAAGCAGGGTTATGAAAATGACCCTTAAGTACCGCGAGTGCCTTTGAAATTCTCCAAGGAAGATGGGATTACATTGTGTGTAATTTGGTGTTAAGTGATAACATGTTTATCGCACATGTGATGCTGGCAGATGGAAATTCTTGGCCAAGGAGAACATTCCAGTAACCGAAGCACTCGCTTCCCAAGACAATTCAGACATTGATATATATAGATATTGATTTTTACTGGGAAGACACTGTTGTAGAAGAGGAAACCCTCAATCTTATAGCATTACCTTCTCCAGAGGAATCTGATAGAACAGAAATAGGTGTAAATAATGCGTGCATTATAGCATGTGGTTTCTGTGATTCTGGCAGCTGAGAAGTTCCATTAGCTTCCATCTGGTACATAGTCCTGAGAGCCAGGATATCAAAAGTGCAGAACGTAGCCTAGTCTGAAGATGAGACACGAAGACAATAGATGTCCCAGCTCACACAGGCAGACAAAGCACGCTCAACCTTCCTCCTGTTCAGCCTCTCGTCCTGTTGAGTCCCCCCTCTCAAGTTGCTCTACGTGGTCCACCAGTACAAATTCTAATTTCTTCATTGACAAACCTGCAATAATGTTTAGTCAACTATCTGGGTAGCCTATGATCCGCTTAAGATGATACATAAAATCAGCCATTATGCCTTTCATCTATGATAGAAAGTCCCCGATTTCTGATGGTTCTACATAGCCATTTTAAATGGCTGAAGCTTGCTGTCTGCAGAGTGTCCGAGCGTCCATCAGTCACTTGAGCAGCCGAGAACACTGATCCTTTACGGTGTGTTCTACTGCTGATCTGGGATGTGTGTAAGGCTGTGGGTCCGAGGATGAGAGAAGTGATATAATCACCCCGGGTTTTTTTTGTTTGTTTGTTTTTGTTGTTTGCTGTTTGTTTGTTTTCATTCTATAATTTTTGTGCCCAGCAGCTAGTTTCCATTTTCCTGAAATACAGGTCATTTTCCTTTCAGGCACTGAGTTTCCTTTCCTGGTTATATCACAAAGAAAGAGAGAGCTGGGAGTCCAGTCCTAACCCTAAACCAGTTAAAACCTGTTTCTGTGTCTATACACCCAGACAAGGGACTTTGTTACCACACTTCTGTGTTCTTGCATCAAGGCATGGGAGAGGTTTCCTACTGTAGTTATTACCATGCTTGTAGCTAGAAAAAGATCAAGCCCTTACTACAGAGGGTCACATGACACCTGTAGGCCAGTAGAAAAATGGAGGGAGGGGAACACTGGAAGGAACACCGAAATACAATATAAACCCAAGTGCCTTCAGAGAAAATGTCTCCCAGCTTTTGGACCCTTCTCTATTCACAAAGTCTAACTAACTAACTAACTAACTAACTAACTAACTAACTAACTAACTAAGCCTTTGCTTTGTCACAAACATTTTCTTATCATTTAATAAGTTAACTGATAGAGAAAAAGATCCCATTGGCCCAGCCAGTATCTTTGGTAGGTTAGCGTATTTAAGGGAACATTATTTGCTTATTGTATTTCCATTTTATGATGGGTGTGGTAGTTTGAATGCAATTGGCAGCCATAAGATCATAGGGAGTGGCACTATTAGGAGGCGTTGCCTTGTTGGAGCAGGTGTGTTGAAAGAAGTTGGACTAAATGCATTTTTGCATTATGATCTGGTTACAAGCCTTTGGGGGCCAGGGAGTCGAATGTTGTGGTTTGAAAGAAAATAGCCCCTAAAGGGAGTGGCACACTAGTAGGAGGTGTGCCTTCTTTGGAGATAGTGTGGCCTTGCTGGAGGAAGTATGTCTCTATGTGGGTGGACTTTGAGGTCTCCTATGCTTAAGCTATACCTAGTGTGGATACAGTCTCCTTCTGCTGCCTGCAGATCAAGATGTAGAACTCTCAGCCTCTTCTCCAGCACCATGTCTGCCTGCATGCCACCACGCTTCCTGCCATGATGATAATGGACCGAACCTCTGAAACTGTAAGTCACCCTAATTAAATGTTTTTCTTCATAAGAGTTGTTGCAGTTATGGTGTTCTTTACAGCAATAGAAACCCTTACTAAGACAATGGGTATAAATGAGTGTGACCCTGTACAATTAAAAAAAAAACCTTTATGTATCAAAAAATCTTTAAGTTGTATTCTAGAAAATTATGCTAAGAAAATAACTGAGTGAGTGTGGGAAGCTGCTGCACAAGGCAAACGGTGCTACTTAATAGTTTTCAATATGAAGGAAGAACCTCATTGTCTAACAAAAGCAGAAAGGGACCCACAATATTATATACCAAAATTATGAAATTCTCAGTGGTCAATAAAACTGAGACGTGGAAGACAACTGTACGATGCTGACTGAATCAACGCCATTTTGCTTGTTGAGGGTTTTAAGATGGCGCAAATGGTAAAACCATAACATCGGTTTTCACAGTTGGGTTTCTGTAACTTTGTGCAAACTGGAACAAATATGGCTTCACTGTGCACCCTGAGGAGATCAAACAATGTGTGCTGTCTACATGATCTTGGTTGGAGGAAGACAGAGATATTTTGATGATGAAGACCACTGAAGTGATGGAGGGGAAAGGAGAAGAGATGATTTTCATGGGTTACAAGACCCAGCTAGATTTTTTTTCCATCAGGAGAGACTTCAGGAAGAAAATCTGAAGTACTGTGGTGATAAAAAACAGGTCTGTTTACACGACTTAAGACAGACTCTTGTCTTGTTGCTCACTCTGGACTCAGCTCTGGGTGTGTCCTGAAGGGTCTTGAAAGGTTGGCGTGTCTTACACATGCTTAGGAACACACCTTTCCTCCACTCCAGCTTCGTCATCACTTGCTGCCTCCATCCATGAGATGCCCCCTTTGGAGGCATGGCTATCCTGCACTGGTATCACTCTGAGTGAAGTTGGGGAGGAGAGGCTGGGCCACAGACTCAAACGTGGATGCAACTGCCATGAAGGTCAGGAAGTATACTCTTGATCTGCTGCAGGGGTTTCAACCTCCCCCTTGTTGATGTTCCAGAGTCTTTTGCAACAGAGATCAAGACTCAGTGGTAAAAAACAATGACATCTTGAATTTTGCATGCAAATGGATGGAAATAGAAAACGCTTTACTGAGTGAGGTAAGCCAGACCCAAAAAGAGGAATATGGCATGTATTCACTCATAAGTGGATTCTAGCCATAATTAAAGGTCTTTGAGCCTATTATTCGTGATCCTAGAGAAGCTAAATAAGAAGGTGAACCTGAAGAAACTCCTGGAGATTGGAAATAGACAAGAGTGCCAGAACCTTCATCTGGTGATGAATGGAGATAGAGACAGAGACAGAGACCCACATTGGAACACTGGACTTAACTCCCTAGGTCCAAATGAGAAGCAGAAGGAAAGAGAACGTGAGCAAAGAAGGCAAGACCAGAGGGAACCTTCATCTGACGATGGATGGCGATACAGACGGAGACCCACATTGGAGCACAGGACTGAGCCCCCCAAGGTCCAAATGAGGAGCAGAAGGAGGAAGAACATGAAAAAGGAAATCAGGACCGTGAGGGGTGCGATCACCCACTGATACAAGGGAACGGATCTAATGAGAGTTCACCAAGGCCAGTTGGACTGGGACTGAACAAGCACCTGATCCAACCAGATTCTCTGAATGTGGCCGGATTCTCTGAATGTGGCTGGCCCGGAGTCTTTCTGAAAAGCCATTGACAATGACACTGGGACTTGTTTCCTCTGCATATACTGTTTTTTGGGGATCCAGTCTGTTTGGATACTCACCTTCCTGGACCTGGAGGGAGGGGGGAGGAACTTGAACTTCCCACAGGGCAGGAAACCCTGACTGCTCTTAGGGATGGAGAGGGAGGATGAGAGGGAGTGGGGGGAATGGGAGGGTATTGGGAGGAGGGGCAGAAATGGAAACTTTTATAATTTAATAAACTTTGGGAAAAAAAAGAAAGAAAAAAAAAAGAAAAAAAAAGACTGTATGATATGCCCAGTGGCTACCAGTAATGGACCCTAATGTAGGATCAAAACATCACAGACAGAGAAGCAGTATTGTAATGGCAATCACAGCCCAAGGCAGGGGGAAAAGTGGTGCACACAGCAATGCTTACATGTTTATTATTTACGATGTGCTTAGCTTCACAGTGTGTGTGTGTGTGTGTGTATACATATGCGTACACGGGCATGCATGTGTGTTTATGACATGCATGCTAATGTGGGTGTGTGTATGTGCTCAAGTCTGTGCAGTTCAGCAGTCAGCCTTTGGGGTGCTTCCTCAGGTGTCATTCAGCATCCACCTTAATTATTGGAGATTTTTCACTAGAATTCTTCAATGAAGTAGGCAATGCTAGGTGACCAGAAAGCCCTAGGGAGCTGTCTGTCTCTTTCCCCCTAGTTTTGGGATTACAAGTACATGAGTGTCACCATGCCCGCCCTTTCTTTTTCACACGAGTCCTGGGGTTCTGGTTATTTGTGCCGCAAACACTTCATTGGGGAGCTATCCTTCAGCCTGGGTTTTACATCTCATACTCATTTAATATTCACAGTGACTCCTGGAAAGAGGCCCTCTACTTAGTTTTAAAGATGTAGACATGAAAGCACAGAGAGGTGAAGCAACCCTCTCCAGGTCACACAGCTAAGACAAGGGAGAGCTGGAGAAGCAAGGTATTTCAACTGGATATTTCAACTCTGGACTCGCTGTGTGATGACAATTTTCTTTGTGGTTTCTATTTGTATATTTTCCAGAGACTTCCAATGGCAGAAGTTTCCTTAATAAAATCTCCCCCAATTGTCAGGCATGCTGATGGCTGTCTATAGTCCCAGGACTCAGATGGTGGAGGCATAAAGATCAAAGGCTCTGGGTAAATCTAGGCTGTCTGGTGAAACCTTATGATGATGATGATGATGATGACGATAACAATCATGGCTATGATGATAACTTTTCAAAAAATTAATTGACAGGTTACTTACAAAAGCTCCTTCCTGCATGGGCCAGGATGTGTGTGAGGTAGCATATCTCAACAAAGGGCCCCTTTGGCTGGCCTTGTTCACAGTTCCAAAAAAAGACTCGTGACACTCTGCACAATTCTGTACTCAGCAGGGGAAACGGGCCATACATTATGCTATACTGGCAGCCTATGCATTCTTTATGGTTTGCTGAGTTCAACCTTCGCCTTGTCTCCCCCAGCTCACAGTGGGGGAACTGTAGCTCTACAGCCCATGTCTCACTCCCTGCAGGCACTAACCGAAAAGCAGGTCAAGGACAGGGACTCACCTTGCAGGCAGCAGTCCCCTCTTCCCTGGTGGCTGCAGATGATGTCACTGGTAGGCTGTGGGTGGCTGAGGCGGTGGGAACAAAGGACAGAGACCCTGTAGGCTGGACCTGGGCCCTGACTATTTGTCAAGCACTGGCTAAGGAAAGCATGCGGGTTAGGGATTCCTGCTGGTCTAGGCTGGCAGCTGAACATTTTGGAGAGCCTGCCTGTCAGTCAAGGCTTACACTCAGCCCTTAATGGCTCTTCCCTTGTCGTTCGCCTGGTGTCGCTTTTATCTTAAGTGAATTTAACAACGGTGAAAGGTGCCAGTCTGAGGTCCCTAGAGAGGAGCTTTGCTGGGAGAATAGTTGCAATGCAAGTCCCGTCCGTCAAATCATCTCCGCTGCTCCACCTGGAGAATAAGTCACCCCATGGCTTCAGGGACACCCTGCAGGCTGGGCTGAGCCAGCCAGGCTTTTCCCTCTGCTCAGCAGACATCCTTCAGGAAAAGCCAGATGCATGCAGGACTTAAAAACTAGAGACATCTTAAAACTGCTTTTTCCATCATGTCTACACCAGCAGGGTTTCCAAAGGAATTTAATCTCGGTGTTTGGGGTTAATTTACACTTGCCTCATCAAAGGATTCGTTCCAAAAAGTCATTTGGTGGCCTAGAGGACTTGTGAGATTTTAAACATTGTTTATCCTGAAGGAATTTTTTTTCCTTACTGGTCAGGTTTAAAGTAATGACTAAGCCACCTATGAACAAGAGATAATTTAGGTCTTAAATCTGGTTAAGTTCGCGAAAGTGGTTCTGGGAGGCACAGATCTCACAAATCCATCAATGGCAAGTGAAAGCAGGCACCAGTTTGCCTGTTTGAGTCTGATAATAAAGGTTGTGGTGTAAAGTGAGCGAGCAGGAGAGAGAGGGAAGATGGAGGCAGCAGGAGAGCAAAGGGCAGCCGTGGGCACAATGTGAGCAGCTGCAGTCACGGTGTGAGCAGCTGCAGTCACGGTGTGAGCAGCTGCAGTCACGGTGTGAGCAGCTGCAGTCACGGTGTGAGCAGCTGCAGTCACGGTGTGTGCAGCTGCAGTCACTGTGTGCGCAGCTGCAGTCACGGTGTGCGCAGCTGCAGTCACGGTGTGTGCAGCTGCAGTCACGATGTGTGCAGCTGCAGTCACGGTGTGCGCAGCTGCAGTCACGGTGTGCGCAGCTGCAGTCACGGTGTGCGCAGCTGCAGTCACGGTGTGCGCAGCTGCAGTCACGGTGTGCGCAGCTGCAGTCACGGTGTGCGCAGCTGCAGTCACGGTGTGAGCAGCTGCAGTCACGGTGTGAGCAGCTGCAGTCACGGTGTGTGCAGCTGCAGTCACGGTGTGTGCCGCTGCAGTCACGGTGTGTGCAGCTGCAGTCACGATGTGTGCCGCTGCAGATTTGCCTCCTCCCTGGATAAGACGCTCTTTGTTCTCACAGTGAGAGCGGGAATTTTGCTGTCACCGAGGAAGAGGTTTCCTGTGTCATCACTGAGTAAAGTTCTGAGGTGAAGTAGATTATCCAGTTCGCATAGGTTATAGCTGGTGTGTCTAGACTGAACCCCTCTGTGCCTAAATCCAAGCCAGCAAGAGTCAACTGAGGTGCGCCAGGAGCCATGGTCTTGCACACCAGTAGCAGCCTGTGCCGCTGTGGTGACTCAGTGGACAACCTGGGTCCACAGCTTCTCCTGTTCTGCTTGTGGCAAAGCCTGAGATGGTGCTACAGGAACGGAACTCTGGCTCTCTGACTTGTGATCTTTATTGGCTTTGTGCCTGAAGAAAATGGAGACAAATACTGTTTTCAAACACTGAATTCAGAGACTCTTGTGGAATCTGTCTTTCAAGATGGAACTGTTGTGTGGCGTGAAGGTTTTAAGGAAACTATGTGGTGGGTTATGTGGAGGGCATATGTGTATTTGTGTGTAGTGTATGTGTTTGTATGTGGTATATGTAGGCGTGCTGTGTGTATATATGTGTGTAGGTATATGTGTATGCAAGTATCAAGTATGTGTGTGGTCTGTGTGAGGTCTATGTGTAGTGGTGTATGTATGTGGTATGTGAATAGTATGTGTAACGTGTATAGTGTGATATATGTATTTGTATAGCAGATATAGTATAAGTGGTATGGTATATGTGGTATGTGTGTGTGTTGTGTGCGAGTGGTGTATGTGTGTGTTCTGGGTATATGTGGCTGGTAAGTGTATGTGTGTGATGTGTGTGTATACAGATATGTGTGTGATAAATATGTGTATGGTGTATATATGTGTGGTGTGGGATGTATATGGTGTGTATGTGTGTGTGGCATGTATATGTGTGTGTCATGTATTGTGATGTGTGTATGTGTGTAGTATGTAACAGTGTACTATAGTGTGAATAGTCTATATATGTGTATGTATGTATGTAGTATGGATGTATGTAATGTGTGCATGACAGTGTGTATTAAAATGTTGTGTGTGCTTTGTGTGGTGTGTGCATGTGTGCTGTGTTTTGCTAGACGTGTGTATATATGTGTGGAGTGTGCATGTGTGTGTGTTGGCAGTACACATCTCCCAGGACATGCTATTGCTTATCACTGTTGAAACAGTAGTAGATGTTGGAGGCTAACTTCCCGTGCTCAGTTCATGACGTGCTGAGGACCTCTGATGGTGGGACTGTTGTACTTGCTATGAAGTCCATCACAGTTAGGAAGGCAGTGTCAGCCGTTTACATGGGGTGGGTGTGCTAGATCCAGCATTGCTGCCCTCGTACAGTTTCACAGATAACTCTAGCTATTGCCAGAATTTAAAGACAGGCACAGGATCCCTAGTACTTCTTCCTTATTTATTTAAACGTACGAGCATTTGGCCCTCAGTTTCTTCAAATAAGACCTTTCTCTGAGTTACAGTGCGTACGTTCTAAAAGGACAACACAAAGTGCTAAAATGGGTGCCACCAGTATGTGTGGGGTCTATGAGGACCTAGACCTTAAGCTTCATGGCTCTAGGAGGAAGCAGTTCACAGTTCATCCTGACAAAAGAGAAGCCAGAGGAACGTGACAGAAGGCCAGACAGAAGCTGTTCTCTGCCTCGTTGCTGCCTCTGGGCACCAAGGTCTGGAGGAAGACTCATCTCCACGCACTCCTGGGGGCCAGGACCACAGAGCCTTTGTGAGAGGACAAGGCCAAGGGGCAGCAGTCATTTTAGAGAATTACGGACAGACGAGTCCAGACTGCTTCTGTCTCCTACCACTGTGGAGCTACAGGCAGCTCGTCGTCAGCAGCACACTCAGGGTTTCCTGTCTGCTTGTGATTCTGCACTTCATCCCCTTTCAAGAACTACAGTCTTCCAAGCCTGTGCCCACAGACACAGAATGCCTTTTCCTTTCTACAGTCAGTATTTCCTCTGTAATATACACAGATCCTGTGTTGTTTTCACCTGTCCATTTGCCACATGCAGAGACTCAGTACTCGCTCTGCTAGGAATGAGGATTCCCGAACTATAGAGACTTTGGAACCAGAAAGTCATGGCTAATGGGACTGAGGTCACTGGTCCAAGCCACTCCCGAATAAACACAAGTTGAGGTGTTCTACATCCACACCTCTCATGCCTTCCCTCTTTGGAAAGCTATTCTTCTCTCTCTTGACTTGACAGAGACTGACTCTGCTGCTAGGGCCATGTCAAATTCTAGCTCATGAGCAAACCTTTCACAGAACCCCACAATGCACATCTCTTTCCACTGAGTCTCAGGGAACCTAGGGTTGCCTGATGATTCAAATTCAGGCATAAGAGTGGAGCAGGCATGAGTTCAAAACCTTATCGAGTTATCAACCAACTGGGTGAAAGCTACCAACGCTTCTATGCTTCAACCTTCTAGAATCAGGAAAGGAGTCCTTTAATATACTTCCTTCTAGTGAAGTTGTAAGTATTAAGCAAAGTTTATATGTGTGTATAATGTCTATCTATCTATCTATCTCTATATATCTTGCCCCATATGTTATATTTTAAGTTATATATTAGCATGTATTTAATAAGTATTACTATAATAAGTGTTGCTATTATTTGGTTTCTACACTTAAAGTGTATTTGTTGGGTGGCTTCCATATGCCTGTCCCAGTTCCATGGAACACTGAGTGAAGCAGACAAAGAAATTCACAACTATTAAGACACTTCTAAGCTAGGAGGGAGAGGGATGCATAAAAGCAAACAATGAACCGTGGCAGATGGTGATAGTTGGTAGAACAGTAAGACAGCAACAGGGAGCAGTGGAGGCTTCTTCTTCTTCTTCTTCTTCTTCTTCTTCTTCTTCTTCTTCTTCTTCTTCTTCTTCTTCTTCTTCTTCTTCTTCTTCTTCTTCTTCTCCTTCTCCTTCTCCTTCTCCTTCTCCTTCTCCTTCTCCTTCTCCTTCTCCTTCTCCTTCTCCTTCTCCTTCTTCTTCTCCTTCTCCTTCTTCTTCTTTGAGACAGGGCTTCTCTGTAGCTTTGGAGCCCATCCTGGAACTAGCTCTTGTAAACCAGGCTGACCTCGAACACAGAGAGATCTGCCTGCCTCTGCCTCTCGAGTGCTGGGATTAAAGGTGTGTGCCACCACTGCCCAGCAAGCAGTGGGTGCTTTGTGTGAGAGTGAAGAATGGGTGATGGAAGCAGAGACTTGGCAAATGAGATGGGTGGCCCAACCTTGCAGAGACCTTGAGAAGATAAAAAAAAAACGATTTCCAGGCAAAAGGGATGAGAACAAAGTCCGAAGGTGCAGTGTACCCATCTACTTGGAAGAGTACTATAGGGACAGGAGAGAGAAGTGTGGCAGGAAATGACATGGGAGGGAGGCAGAAGGAACAGTCCATAGAGAACCCTGTGCATGATGGGAGGGCTGTAGCGTGCACCTTGTATAAGGAAGGATGGCATCAGAAGAGCTGTTTGCAGAGGGTGGCAACAGGCAGCTGCTGGGTTGAAGACAGACACACATGAGCAAAAGTGGTGACAGGAAGACCTGTCAGGAGTCTTGTCACAAAGCTGGTGTGACAGCATGGTGAGCGAGACAAGCTAGACAGCACATGGGACAGTATGGTGAGGTAGACAGGATTTAAGAAGAGAAGGAAGAGAGAGGAATTAGGTATGGGTTAGTTTGGGATGCAAGTTCAATAACTTAGCAACAGAGAGTGTCCAGAATGAGAAGGAGGCTGTTGTCCAAGGGCATCTGGAGTTGTCATTTACTGAGATGAGCAGGTCTGGGGTCATTTAGGCTGGAAGTAAAGATCAAGAGTTTAGCTCTGGAGAAAGTAAGCGGGTGTTGCTTCCTGACTATCCACAGGATGTGCTGTACCATGTTGCCAAAGCGCTTCTCCCTTTGCTTTCCCCACAAATCCTCCCCCATTCTTAGCACAAGATTTAGAACAATAAATCCCCAGTGTGTATGGAGTTCAGACAATAGAAAGTATAGAATAGGACCCTACTCTTTCCTGACCCCTTTAAAATAAAATCCTCGTGCCTCTAAGCCCTGTTCATAAAAGATCCTGCCCTTGCACACGTCGGCTTCCCGAGAGCACCTAGTGCATTCTATGGTCTGGATGAATCTTGGTGAGCGCCCAGGCACACCATGTGTGGTGGCAGAGACCTGCGCTCTTCCAGGATCCCCACAAACAAGAGATTAAAAGGCAGAAGATGAATGGCCTTTGCCTCAGAAACAGCTGCTGCTGCTCCAGCATCTGCATGGCCAGTTGATTTAGAGATTTGTGAAGAGAGCCTCTGAGCCCCAGGCTGCTGCCAAGCGGCTCACCAGGAGCATCCCCGTGGCAGAAATTATCGCTGCACACCAGGTGCTGCAGGACAAATGCCTTGGAGCTGAAAGATGAAATACACCTGCTGCTGGAAGAACCTGCAGAGGAGACCTGGGCACAGCCCCGAAAAGGAAGGTCATCCTGCCCTGAATGTCACTACTAGTGACTCAGAGATAAGTCAGTAGCACTCATCAAAGACTGTTCCAGAGGGAAGTGCCAAAGCCCTGCTTCTGATGGAGGACCCCGGTGGTATTACTGATTCTCCGCTATTGATGTCACTATGCCTAGAGACGCAGGTGGGTACCAGTCAATCCAAACAATATAAAACTAAAACCATGTCCTCCTAACTATGAATAATAGCAGTAGCCTTTCCCCTAAGCAAGGCTTTTGCAGATATTTTAAGTACTAACTCACTAGCCATAGGTCAGTTCCCTACCACATTCCTGCCAATAAAAAATAAGGTGCTAGGGGTTGGGGAGATATCTCAAAAAGAAAAATGCTTGCTTCACAAGAACAAGGGATTGAGTCTGAGCCTCACCACTGACAAAAAGTCAGGTGTAGTGGGACACGTGCTTGTGATTACAGTGCCAGGGAAGTTGAGACAGGAGGATAGATCTCATGGGCCAACCAGCTAAGCGTAGTCAGTGAACTCTAGGTCCCTGTGAGAGACCCTGTCTCAGAAAAAACAAAATGGTTGTCTTTGGAGGAACATTGCACAAGGTTGACCTTTAGTCTCCAAATGTGTGTACATGAGCTCCCTCACACAGGTGAATATGCACACACACACACACATGCACACATGCATGGGTAGGCACATACACACATGAATCAGTGCTCCGAAAATCTGGTAGGATCAAATACATTTGAGAAACTCTGGGTTAAAACTCAGAACACATCTCTTTGTGCAAGGCTGCTGAAAACTTCCACTATGCTGAAATTTTACTGTGCACTGGAATTTTCCAAAGGGGAAGCATGCACGCAGCAATATTTGAGCACAAGGACCTCTTTACCAGAAGTACCTATTAAGGCAAGTGTTCCTCTAATCACACTTTGGGAAATGCTTCCTCAGGCTAACATTAGAACAGTTTGCATTCTCTGAGACCAAATGATGCTTGGGGAAAGAGCCCAGGAGGATGCTGAGGACTGGATTTTCAAAGTGCCACAGGAGGTTTAGAAAGAAGGAAGGAGGAGGGAGGATTCATCAGCTCAGAGCAGGAGGGGGAAGCTGATGCTCCCGCCTTGCCTTTGCTGACTCCGGATCTTCTGACTGAGGGATTCCACGCTATTGGAAGAGTTTTGCCTCCAAAGTTGCAAACAGGGCATTTGCTTTGAGACTTGGCTGGCGTTATGTAGTGTTAAAGGAAGAAAAACTAACTGAACAAATGTCTAAAGATTCCTTTCTTTGAGGGTAAGGGCGATTAGCAGAATTTAAATTTACTAAATGTTTCCTCTAAAATGTAATGTTGGGTGCTAGAGAGCTATGCATGGCTCAGTAGATAAAGTGATTCCATACAAGTATGAGGAACTGAGTTTGGATCCCAGAACCACATAAAGTCAGATGTGGGAGAGAGCATTTGTAATTCCAGCATAGGAGAACCGTGGAAGCTCTCCAGCCAGCCTGGCCTGTACATTGAGGAATGAGAAGAAGACTGTCTCAAAGTGAAAGGTAAGGACTGGTATCTGAGGTTTTCCTCTGACCTCTACTCATGTGTTGTGGCACATGTGTGCCTGAACACACACACACACACACACTAATCATGACACACAGAGAGACACATACAGACATACACACACATTTAGAAGCAACCATGACAGAGAGAGAGAGAGAGAGAGAGAGAGAGAGAGAGAGAGAGAGAGAGAGAGAGAGAGAGAACAACCCTTAATTTTGGGCTGCAATGAGGACAGTTTTAGCCAGACCCTCTGCAACCCTTTCATGTAGTGAGTATCACTGTTGACGGGAAGTATGGGGGTTTATTCTTACATCCTACCCTCTCCATCAATTCTCCCGGCAACACCAGAAGCACATCTTCTTGCTGCTTGCACCCCTCCAGTGACAAGCATCTAACTACCTCCTAAAGCAGTGTATCCTGTTGTTAGACAGCTCAGAGTGTAGGGATCTAGGGCCAGAGACCTCACCCATTAGTAACAGGATCACGGGCATCCAGCATACCCTGCGCTTGCTGTTTTGATTATCACACTGTGCATTAGTCTCTGCTGGTAAGTCATGCAGACTCTAAAATAGGCATCAATAAGGAAGGCAGACTGCGTGTCTAGAAAAAGCACAAATAAAGCAGACATGCCCCGGTCTTCACAACTTAATACCAGGGAAAAGCGATTCTCTGTGTGTGCCTTGTGGATTAAGGAGGAACGCTGTGTAGAGAAAAATTAGATGCTGTCTGGGAAAGGGTCTGGAAGAACTTGAGCATGCCTTAACAAACACACCGTGTCTTGTTAGTCACAGCAGCCACCATGAGAGTCATAGCAGCACAGTGGAGGGAGGCTGGAGAGCAGGAGTTATCAGGTTACTGGGAAGCTGGGAGGAAAGATGAACATACATTTGGGGAGGCAGGGAAGTGAGGGACCCAGGGGGTCTGTCTGGAAGGTCAGAGCCACTCAGTCAGAGAGCGAAGGTCCTGAAAACCACAGTCCTGCTCATCCTAATGCTACCCCAGTCACTACACACCTTCTGCTATGCTAGGTAAATCTGGGCATCACCCTTAATTTTGTCCCCCCTCCACTCCCTCCCCATCTGTTGTCAAGGCTGTAAAGCTGCTCTCTTAAACCCGGGGAGGCTCTATGATGTGAACAACACTCACAATTTTTTTTTAATTAAAATGAACTAAGAGGCTTTTAACAGGTAACGTGATGCGAAACCTTTGCCGTGAAGGTCTCTCTGTGTCGCTGGGCATCATTTACCAATTCAAGGGAAGATGCACTTCTGAACAAATGAGGTGTTCAGACTCAATTTCTGGATCATTGGTGCTACCAGGAATGAACTAAAGGGGAGATGTGTCCTTTGCTGTAAGGACCCCTGTCTTCCTGGAGGTTTGAAGGACAGCCACCCCCTCAAGATAAGTCCTTTACCCATTCATATGGTTCTTGATGACCTGATGAAGCCACCAAGCACGACACGAAAACTGATTTCAGTCTTGGGCAACAATGAAGCCATGCTGAATCTCCATTTATAGATAAAAGAGCTGGGCAAGGGAGGAAGCATATACATGCGAGGGGCAGGAATCTGGAGAGGGCGTGTGCTTGGAGTGTGTGAGTGTGTTTGAACATGCTTGTCTGTATTTGTGCACGCCCACATATGTGTGTTTGAACATGACTGTGTGTGTTTGTGTATGTTTGTATTCACGTTTGTGCATGCTTGTATATGGTTTTGCTTGCTTGTGAGTATATAAATGTTTAGATTGCCTGTGTATGCTTACGAAACAAAAGCCAGGCAGCTAAACTATACTTTGTCAACTCTCTTCACCTCAGGATCTAAGCCTGGAAGCTGAGGGACTCTCTGGTGCCCAAGTCACAGAGATCATTATTGTGAGGACTGGGTGCCGAATTCAGAGCACACTGTTCTTTCGCAGGGACCAGAGTGCTCGTGGCTTGCCCACAGACCTCTGATGATTGACAGGCTTTTGTCTCCAGTGCGGATCACAGCAGCCCAGCCCAGGATCACTTCCCTCCTGCAACAGCCCCTTCTAGTGAGCTGGGAGCGTTATCTGCTGCTCTTTGTCCACTCCTAGACAGGCCAGGTGTCTGCATTAGTCTACCCGAGAGTCTATGTGTATTTCTGGAATCCAAATTCAAATGTCAGCTTTGCTATGCAAATTGGTAATGTGTGGCCTATGGTGAATTATGAAATGCTATTTGCGGCAATTCAAGATTGTGTTTTACGTGGGCTCATTAGGTGATGCGCTTTTTGAGCAAGCCTAATGTCTGGAGTTCTATCCTGGAAAACCAGAAAGGAAGGAGAGAATTGACTATGGAATTGTATTCTGACTTTCCTATATGTAACATGGCACCTGCCCCTCCAAGATCATATATATTCATAATGAAAATAATTGCAGTTTTAATTAGTCTGCATTGTGAAGCAGTATCTAGGGGTGAAAGGCACTAGGTGAGTAAGTGACAAGTCTTCTCATAAGCCCTTGCCTTCTCGGTTCCAAGCTGCTTCCTCTCTCACCTCCCCAAGCCCTTCTTCCCAGGTCTCCACAGGCTGCATGCTACCCTTCTTGTTCCGTCCTGGTGAGAGACTCCATATATGGCCACAAGATAATGAGAACTTAAAGCTTAAAAATCAGAAGTTTTCTATATGGGGCCAACTAAACTCTCCTGGTCGCCAAACAGGCAGGCACCTACCTAAACCTGGTACTCTTTCCACCTGCCGTTACATGACCGTACGCTCATTTTATACGTCCAAGAGAGACGGTGACTCTTGATTTGAGACTAGAGGAGTGAAAGGAAGTCTGCTCTTTCCTGGGGCTACAATACTTTAAATGCATACATTTCATGTGTGTGTGTTTGTGTGTGTGTGTGTGTGTGTGTGTGTGTGTGTGTGTGTGTGTGGTATGAAATAGAGAAAAGCTTTGGAATAAGACCCAGGCCCCAGACTTTTCCTATAGTCATGCTTCTCAACCTGTGGGTCACGACACCTTTGGGGGCTGAACAGCCCTTTCACAAGGGGTCACCTAAGACCATCCTGTATATCAGATGTTTGTATTATGGTTCATAGCAGTAGCAAAATTGCAGTTATGAAGTAGCAATGAAAACAGTTTTATGGCTGGGGGGTCATTGCAACATGAGGAGCTGTGTTAAAGGGTCACAGATTTAGGACGGTTGATTAGCACTGCTCTGTAGGAAGGGTCGGTCTCTGTGGACGTGGTGTGCGTAGCTGTCTTTTGTGAGAACAGCATGAAATACTGTGTGTTCATATCCAGTGCATCACTTACATATAATAGGTGCTCAATAATGGCACGTTTTAATTATGATTTATGAGTACCCCGGAGATGTGAGGTGCTAGGTGAGGTATGACATCTATAAAAATTTATTTCACATTTGGGCCCAGAATTCAGACTCTTAATCACCATGCCAACAGCTCTCAGCCCTCGCTGACTCCAAAAACCATCCAGAGCCTTACTTTTCCCTAATTACAAACTTCAGACATTACTGGAAATAACCCTGATCCAATGATTTAGGGCAGGACCTCGGGATCTGTATTTTGTGAAATCTGTCCAAATGACCCTAATGGTCAAGCAGAGACCAGAAAGGATTGCTTACAGAGCCACCTGCATCCACCTACCAAGTCAGACATTCTTAAAGATACGGTAATAAGGAAGTCACTGGCAGGGCTGGAGAGGTGGCTCAACAGTTAAGAGTATTTATTGTTCTTGACAAGGAACTGGGTTCTGATCCCAGTGCCCACATGTTAGTGGCCAACTATCAGTAACTATCAGGAATCCAACACCTTCTTCTAGATCTTGAGGGCACCAGGCACACATGCCGACAAAACAGTCATACACATAAAGTAAAATAAATATTTTAAAAGTCGCTGGTACAGTGGTCAATGACATAAAGATTTCCAAAATAAACAAATGACACATGGTCACAATTTGACACATGAGTGGAGGACCAGTGAATGTCTTTGCAAATATTTCAGGTCTCGCTTTCGAATATCTTTCCCGCAGCTCTGCTGGGAAGCGTGGGCACTGAGGATGTCTTGGAACTTCAAGGCCAGATCTTAGAAGCATTTAGAAGTAGGATAGCATCACCCATGACCTTTAGGGCTGAGATTTAGAAGTCCACACCTATGCCCAGAATCCAGTTTAAGTCAACAGCAAACAGATTTGGTAGGAAACGCTTTGGTGTCAAGAAAGGTAACATCCAGGCCAGAGGACTTGTCCTGAATTGAGACATGTTATAATTGATGATTATGAGAACTAGGGGTTGAAAGACCGGCATTTATCTTTTTATAATTTCTAAGCAGAAAAATGGAGGTTATTAATTAGTTGTCAGGCTGAAGATAAGGCTCCAAGGACTGAGAGTTTAGGCAAGTGAGTAATCTCATGTTTAGATTATGGAACTGGAGAGTCAGAATGTCCCCTGGGCCTGCTCAGCTGAGAGGTAATTGCCCCAAGGGAAAGAAGACAGGTGCAGTCCCTCCATTAAGTGACAGGCCTGCTGGTGGGTGCAGCCACTTCCTTCTGAAGGCAGCTCTTGTGGGTCTGAGGGACTCGGAGCTGGAAAGTATTCATCAGGGGTGTGTTTACTGGAGGGTGGAAAGGAAAAAAGAGGTGCAAGATTAAAGGCAAGTTTGCTTACTGATTTGAGACAGTGGAAACGACTGTGGATCCTTGGGAACTGGACAGTCTAAACATAGAGGAGCAAATTCAAAAGTAGTGTTCCTATAGAAAACTTCAGGAGCATGTCAGTGCCATGGAAGCAAAGACTTTCATGTTTTATGTTTGCATGCCATCAGTTCCCATTAGAATGAACCTGTTCTACCCAGACATAAACAGCAGAGCACCATACTTGGCTAGTCAGAGACGACGTCAGAGGCTTCATCACAGGAGAGAAAGCAAGCGGGAAAACAACAAATGCCAGATGCCTACTCTGCACCTAGTATTGCAATAACGCCCTTGTTTCCAAACTTTGTTGTACCTCTGAGTTACCTGTGAAGCTGTAGTCACATTTAAAAGACTTTACTGAATATGGAGGAAAGATGTAGGCACGAGTAGTTTTAGAAGAGTTCTAGAAGATTCCTCAGGGTGGCTGACTCGGGAAACAACCGACTTCATACCTTATACACGTTTAAAGAACAATCTGGCGAGGCAGGCATAATAAAATTTAAAAGCCTTGTTTTACAGGCGAAGTGACTTGGATTGTAAGAAATAGTCATTTGTCCAAGGTCCACCAACAATTGGGTGCTCAGCTCTGGATTTAAAAGCAGCGGTGAGCGTGATTACTCCATGGTGGGTGGGTGGGCTCAGGATGCTATAACAGGAGATCGCAGGCTGGATGGGAGGCAGCAGGAAGGTGTTTCTCACAGTACTAGCGGCTGAAAGTCCAGACCAAAGTCTGACAGTCTGGTTTTCTGGTTCGGGCTCTCATCCTGCCTTGGAGATTGCTGCCTTTATGCTGTATCCTCACAGCGAGAGGAGAAACCGAGCAGAGATGAGAGCGAAAAATAATGACAGGGGTGAGGGGAAAGGAGAGAGGAGTAGAGAGGGGAGAGAGAACACCAATTTGCCTTTTCAGGAGACTTGTCGGGTCAAAGCCTTGTCCTCACAACCCTCGCCTAACATTATTGCCTCCTTATAGTTTGTGTCTCCAAACACAGTCCCACTGAGTGTTGGGTCTTCGGTGTAAGCTTCTGAGGGGGAGAAGATTCAGGTTGTCACAGATGGAGTCTGGATACTATATTCTGTGCAGCAGGTGACTGGTAAGCACCCTTAACTTATAAGGAGTTCTCATATCACACAGCAGCGGATCAGCTTAGACGAGTTATCTCCACCCCGGTGAAGAAAGGATGAGACCAGCTGAAATCCCTGGTTGTATAGCAGAAATTCTGGCTTAGATGCCAGAATGCATTTCCTGAAAGAGACTGCCCAAGCGTAGTTAAATGATTCAAAAATCCCCACCGATTATGTTCAGCCTCTGCTCTCGATAGGAACAAACAAGAGTTTGCAGGAGATGAAATGATTTCATGAATCAAATATATTCCAGGGAAGATAGGGATGACTTTAAGAACACTTGGTTGTGCCAGTCGCTCTGAGAATAAGAGACGGGTACTTCGGCTTTCTACTCCATGTGGACCTTGGCACTGGCCAGGCCTTCGGCACTCATAGATTTCTCATGCCCTTTACCAAAACTGAACAATAATTCTTAGTCCTTCGCTTTTCTTCAAGGGTCAGCACCCCCTCAGCTACCCAAATCAGTTGTGGAAACAGTGAGAGAATGCCTGCTTATGGGAGTCCAGCACCCAGGAGTAGATGAAAAGACTTTGTTTTCATTCTTAGGTAGGGCAAGAGAACCACGATCATTAAGAAACACATCAAACATGATACCCAAAACAATAAATCCAATTTCAGATTACATCAGAGAGCGTCTGGTGGAAGGGAAATAATGATTAATATGGAAACTGAATCCTAACAAACAGGGTATGCCTAGTGTAGAAAGAGTTTGCAATAGAGAATTAACAAATGATGAGTGTTTTTCAAGAGTAATACCTAGAATTAGTATGGATTTGCTATGAGTAATTCTTGTACTTTGAAAATGGAGACAGAAAAACAAATAAAAAAATTCAATATATCTATTTTGGCGAAACATTTGACAATTATAAGTAATATAATCTTACTCCAGTGCATGTCTCCACACTCAGGAGTAGATGTCCAGCACAAGCTGGAGTATTAAGGAAGAGGGGGGAACAGGGAGGTAAAGTAGATCTAGAAGGAGTTAAAGGAAATGGGTAGGTATTATCAAAGCATATTCTTGTACAAAATTATGAAAGAATAAAAAAATACTTAAAAAAAGGAGAGAGTTGGCTGAACTTAAAGTCTGAAGCACTGACGACAGTTGTATCCATGGAACTTGAGTAAAAGACTAGAGGCATTATGGGAGATAAGGGTGATAAGGGCATCTTTTTATCAGCCCAAAGGCAGCCCTAGTCCAATGGCCATACAACAGTGATGGGCTACAACGAGTTGAGATTCTTAGGTGATATTGGCGAGGTGTGTGCATCCCCCCATGTGAATTATCCATGTGCAGTGGGGAAAGGCAGGAGATGAATGTTTCCATAACAACTGGAAGGACAAATCCTTCTTTATGCTTAAGAGAAAAAGACATGTCATCATGCTACCTGGCTCCGTCCTCAAGCAGAGGCTCTCACCACACTCTGCTTCTGGAGACAGGCTGCCCCTCAGTATGCAAATAGTTCGCTTCTTTCTGCAGTACTCACCCATAGGCAGGAGATGTAGCATCTGCCTTCAGTTCATTCTCCCACTGTCTAAGGAAGTCGAGCATCAGACACTGGAGCTGTACTGGGATCGAGGACAGCACTGAGGGCAACAGCCTTGGAGCTGAGAAGCAGCATTCAGGTGATAGTTCCAGGAGCCCTTGACGGATCCTCATCACCATGTCCTGAGTGGGGGGTGGGGTGGCTACTGCTCGAGCCATTCCTGGAGAGATGAAGAAGGTCAGCAGCCTGATGGGAAAGTGAGCCTGTCCTAGGTTACCTGCATTTCCATATGCTTCCTCTGCAGTCTCCCCAGTCAGATGCTGATCCTCAGGGACTCACCCCTACAGCTCATCCCTAAATCTACCCCAGAGGCTCCTGGAACACATGGAGATATTCTAGAATAGTTCTAAGAGCTCGGTGGTTCTCTCATTTTCTTGAGCTTCTTCTGGCATTTGAGGCAAATACAGAGTCCTGGAAACCTTCTCTGACATAACTACTGAATCAGGATTCCCAAAGGACACAGAATTTGACTAACTTAAAAGCTTCCTGGTAGGAATACAGGTGTTTGTGAGTTTAGAGACTCCAGCAGGATTTCCGGTCATACATGGATCAAGCTGGATTCTGGAGCCAGTCATCCTCGCCGTGCCTCATGGTACAGAAAGTGACCTATAATTCTGAGACATTGATTCCTGTTTTTAGAATAGGGCTCATAATAATGCCTGCCGTAAGAGCCACAAAAGTTTAACAGGTCTGAATTTGTAAAGAATTTAGAGCAATGACTGACATACAGGTCTAAAATATACACCCAAGTATTGTCTATACCTGCTCAGTTTTCAGAGGAGAAATGGGAGATCTACCGGCATGCTCAGCCAGTCGACAATGTACCATAGGGGACTGGAGACCAGACTTCTGAACTTTCCCTTCTGGGGATAGCTCTGGTTTTGTTCCTTACAGAGTCTCTGCTGGGTGGTTCAGATACTTGGTGCTCAGTTGCTTAGAGGAGCTGAAAATGAATTTAGAATCAGGGAGTGGGGGAAGCGGAATGCTTGCCATCTGAGTCGCTGGTCAGGGAGCTACCAGAGCAGGGGGCAGGGTGTGCCTAAGAAGCACGACTCAAAGAACACTGTGGGCACCCTATCTGTCTCCATCATGAAGAAAGAACCAGACTCCCCAGAGTCACTGTGGCATGCCCAATCCCAGGTTTTCACAGGGGCAACTCCAAGCCCTTTTCTTATTGCAGGAAACAAGCTGCATGCAAGGAGGATACTGCTTCTCCCTGCTGCACCTCACTGAGGCCTCTTCCAGGCCAGTTCTTCCAGCAAAGCCTCCATCAACTCCTCTGCCCACTGTCAGTGACCGTTGAAAGGCCTCTCATGGAACTGAAAGCTGAGTCTCTCGGGCTCTGAGAAGAATTTGTACTGTGGGATAATGCTTTGGTAGACTGTAAAGATTTGCCACTCATATGGTTTAATAAAACACTGATTGGCCCAATAAGCAGGCAGGAAGTATAGACAGGGCAACTTGACTAAGAGAATTCTGGGAAGAGGAAAGGCAGAGACAGGGTCACCACCGGACTCAGAGGAAACAAAATGAGAATACCTCACTAAGAAAAGGTACCAAGCCACATGGCTAAACATAAATAAGAGTTATGGGTTAATTTAAGTTGTAAGAGTTAGTTAATAATAACCCTGAGCTAATAGGCCAAACAGTTCATAATTAATATAAGCCTCTGTGTGTTTCTTTGGAATTGAACAGCTGCAAAACTGGGCAGGACAGAAACTTCCATCTACAAACTCTGAGAATAGTCAGACTTTGATGGGCAAGACCCTCTCTGATTTCTGAGGTAGAACAATGTCTTTCTTCAGATGAGACCCCCAGATGGAGAGGGAGAGCAATGAAAGAGGTATCTTGATAGAGGGAGACATTATGGGGTTAAGGAGAAACCTGGTGAGAGGGAAATCTCCAGGAATTCACAAGAACGCCCTCCCAAGACTCCTAGCACTAGTGGAGAGGGTGCCTGAACTGACCTTTCTCTATAATCAGATTGGTGACTACTCTAATTGTCATCATAGAACCTACATCCAGTTACTGATGGAAGCAGATACAGAGATCCACAGCCAAGCACTGGGCTGAGCTCCTAGAGTTCAGTTGAGGAGGAGGAGGGGTCATGTGATCAAGGGGGATCAACATCATGATGGGTAAAACCACAGACAACTGAGCCCAGCTAGTAGGAGCTCGTGGACACTGGACTAACAACTAGGGAACCTGCATGGCACTGAGCTAGGCCCTCTGAATGTGACTGACAGTTCTGTGGCTTTCTCTGTTTGTGGGGCCCCTAGCAGTGTGACCAGGACTTATCCAGGGTGCATGAACTGACTTTTTGGAGCCCATTCCCAAAGGTGGTATACCTTGCTCAGCCTTGATGCAGGGATGGGGGAGTGGTGAGCTTGGTCCTGCCTCAACTTGATATACCAGGCTTTGTTAAGTCCCCAAGGGAGGCTTTACCTCCTCTGAGGAGTGAATAGGAGGTGGGAGGGAGGGGAGGTCAGAGCAGAAGGAGAGGGAGGGGGAACTGAGGTTGGTATGTCAAATGAAATAAAATTCTTTAAATAAACTAAATAAGATGACAACCTTGCCTTGTCCTTCATTTTCCTTTCTTCAAATGAATAGGTATATTTACACAGAGTGTCCAATGATAGCCCCAGCCACAGGGTAAAGATTTCCACAAGGTTCCTCCTTCCCCTTTACATGAGCTCATTACCCAAAGGGATGTGAGTACTTTTCTCCCAATAAAGTCTATTCTGCATAGACACCTTCTCCACACTCCACTCAACCACAGCTGGCCTCGTGGTCCACATTTCTGACTGAAACACGAAGGAAAATAAAGACTGTTGCAAGGCGGCAGGAGAGAGAGGGCCTGGGCCTGGAAACAGCTCAGCATCTTGCCCTTGTTACTAATAATCCTCCCAAAATCACCAAATGGTTTCTAGGCATTAAAGTTATCGTTTGCCATAAACCCCTTGTCTGTTTTCTGGAGAGTTTAATATATTGCAGGAAGTTTCACCCATAAAAGGTGATGGCTGTGCTCCTGTGAGTGAGCCAGGCGTCGGTAACTTATGACCTTCATAAATGTGAGTGGGTCTCACGAGCGAGTCCATCAGTCTTTGGAGTAATTCTGCTTCGTAGTAAAATATTTTACTGTGCACACTCCTGTCAGCGTTTGCCTCACTGATGTCGAGGCTTCCTCCTCGATGCCTCTTGTTCGCTGCTCTTGCTGCGTTTTCAATTATCTCACTTTCAGGCTCCGGTCGGAGACCCCGAGAACAATCTCTGTTTTTCAGAGCTGCGGTCCAGCTCGGTCTGTGCCCTCACTGGGTTGGAACAGCAGCAGAACCAATACAGCATTGTCAATCACCATGACATTGGTGATTTCCCCATTCTAGAGGGCAAGGGCCGCTGCGGAGAAAACCATCCCTTTAGCCAGGGCAAGGCCTTCCGTAGCAAATGCGACTGTGTCTGAGAGTGTTTCCTAGGCTACGGAATGTTCTAGATGCGTCAGTTGTCTTCATTACCTGCCGCAGCATTAGCGTAGCAGTTAGCGTCCACTTCATTGCCCCCCCCCCCCCGAGAGCTAAATAGAGTTTACTGGAGTCACTGGTTTAAGATTGACCCAGAAAAGGATTAAATGCTTTTCAGGCATTTTGGAGCAGTGGGGAAAAATCTGCTGTCAGCAAGTTCAAGTCTCATCTCCACCTCCAGATACATCTGTGGTGCTCGGTAAATTATTCACTTTCTGTATGGAGGCATACCATGTTTCTACACTATTGGATGTCAATGTCACAGTAATATGCAAATTCAGTATGTTATACCCAGCAAAGTTTATAATGCATGCATAGGTCCAAGAAGCAAGAAACAAGCACAGTCATTACTTGTCAATTAAAGACAGATTTTAAAGTATTAAAAAAAAATAAACCAGAACCCCCACCCACCCACCTGGAAGAAGTGTCGGAAATGTTTTAATGGTAAAGAATATTGGAGTGTTGAAAGCTTGAAGGGAGCAAAGCCATGTGAGCAATGAGAATTAATAAAGGGTTCGTAGAACAAAGGAACAGCTGGGGCTAAGCAGAGCGTGTGTCTACTGCTCTCGGCTGTCACTGTTATCAAGGGGGACACGGGCAGAGCTGGGAGCTACGAGCTGCTGTGTGGCCATGTTCATGTCAGACAGGCACGGCGAGGGTGAAGTCAGGGATGGTTTGTAAGCCCAACAAACTTCTGCCTTCGGAAACTTCCTGGAGCTCTGGGGAATTCATCTCAGCTTTTCGTTCAACAATTATGCCGAAGGTCTAGTACGCTTCAGACACAACTGTGCTGGAGAACAAGGCAAAGATCTCCGTGCTTGAGGACTAACAGCCTAATGGAGGAAGTTTGCTGGGCTAAGGAGTTCTTTAGGGTGGGGCCTAAGGTAGGAGAGGTTCTACCCGCTTGCTGGAGCGCCAGAACTGAGGCTCCAGAGACTCCAGGACTCTGCAAATCCATCATTCTTCTCATTTCTTCCCATTTCTGTCTTCCCATCCTCGTGTTATAGGACGGGGTGTGCCCTAAGACATTCCGGTACAAAACATCAGTCACTAGCATGACTTCGAATTCACTTCAGACTAACTATTTGTGAACTTTTAACAAGTCTCTTGAAATGTTTTCAGTTAAAACAGGAAAAGAGTAATGAAAAAAATCAAGGAAAGAAACATGCTAAGTATATAAGAAGCAGAGAACTGTTCTGAAGAAAAATTACTGTTCCATGGAATTTTAAAGACTTTCAGAGACTACCTATCATCTCTTCAGAACTTAGAGTTTGCCTCGTGCCTTTCTCCATAAAGTCTGGTTATCAGAAAAGCACTCATATGTTCCAGAATTTATAATTCAGCTCAGCATTTACTTACCCTGGTCAGCTACTGCTATGCAATGAACACACATTGTCAGTGTGTCTAGAAATAAGTATGTACTTTATAAAGAAGCCTTACATCCCAGGACTGTATGGGAGTTGGCTGAAACAAGCTGGGCTCCAGTGGGAAGTTCTAAGGTGGTGGTTCCCTGGACATCCCTCCCCTCCCCCAGCCTTCTCAATCTCTCTCCTCTCAGTATTGACATACCTAGAAACTCTTTAAATGATCCTCAGAAACATGCTCGAAAAATTCATGTTCAATTCAGTTATGTTGCTTACTGAAGGGACAATCTTCTTATTTGTCTATTTTAGACCCTTGATGCAAGGATGGATGACACATCCACAGAAAGGGATGGGGTAAGGGAAAAAAGAAAGGGGAACAGCCAAAGGGGGAAGACAAGAAGAAAAGAGAGAACAGATGGACTGACGTCATCAGCAGCCCCAGGGAACTCACTACAATGCAATGACTCACTCAATAGGGTTTCTGGGGATTGTCTTGGAAGTGTGTGTTTTAACGATACTGAAGTTGAAGATGTGCTCCTTCTAAGTTCTTGCCTTCTGTGGAGCATCAGCTAGCCAAGAATCTTCTCACGGCAAGAGTGAAGACGAAGGACACACATGGTACCTTTCATGGATTAGTAGGGGAACTGGCAGCTGATAGACAGTCTTACTAGATTCCATTGCCAAAGCAAGTCATATGACAAGGATGGGGAATCAAGAAAAATAGACAGAATTGAGACTTAGCCTTCAACTAACCAGAGATTTAACCAAATATTAGTACATGCATGGGGCTTCCTTCTCAAACTCCATCTCATTTAAGTGTCACAGCAAATTTGAGGTGGGTGTCTTCTCTTACCAGTTGCAGCAAAGGAGCTGCCTGGGTGTTGAGGTCGAGGTCATGTGGATACTAAGAGCTAGCTTTCTAGAATCCAAGCTTATATCTGCTCTATTGGATCAGATGTTAATGCAATAATTGGAACCTCGACTCCTGGATCTTTTTCATGATCCCAAACCATTTCCGTGCACAGTAGAGTAGAGACTTTGTAGTCCTGACACACTCAAGGAGAATGTGAGAAGCAAAAAATAGTTTAGTCTATTAAGGAGCCTCACATAGACCACAGACTCTATTTTCTGCTCCATTCTCATGCTTTTTATGTACTTAAGTTGTAAAGTCCATGAACCTTGCTTTTAAATATCAAGTGTCTTTAGAATTCCATACAGGGGATATTTCTGCAGAGAGCTTCCTGAGTCTAATGTATAGTGGCAACGTCTTTCCTGGCATGTTAGAAGCCAGCAGACAATGAGGTTCTCTTGTGAAGCTGAAGATGCAGACAGTGTTGGGAATGAGGGTGAAGAAGGGAACAAAGAATGAGATTCCAGAAACTAGACCTAGATGACAAGGTGTTTCTCGGAGACACATAGCCTATAGCATTATTATTACATATTTTATCAGCCAAAGTTGAAAGAAAATTGTAGTGTCTCTGATGACTAAAAAACTCACACTGAAAAAAAAAAAACTAAACCAAACCAGTACACATTTGAAACATTTTCACAGATTAAATGCAAGATGAATGTTGTAGGATATATTGGAAGAGAAAATGGCTCTAAGAGAAGATGCTTTGTGCTGGAGAGATTCTGAATTAGTGTGTGCTCACCATGTCAGGATGAAGACTTGAGTCTGCATTCCTAGAATCCACATACAAAGGCAGGCACAGACGCATGCACCTCTAAGCCTGGCACTGGGAAGGCAGAATTGGAAAGTTACTGGGGCTTTCTGACCAGTCATTCTAGCCAGATTGTTGAGTCTCAACTTAATGAGACCCTCTCTCAAAAACTAAGGTAAAGAACAATTAAGGAAAACACCCAATGTAAACTTTTCCCCCATTCTTTTTTTAAAATTGTTTTTATTGAGCTATCACTCTCTTACCATCCTCACCCTCCCCTTCTACCCTCTCCCATGATCCCACACTCCTCATTTACTCAGGAGATCTTTTTCTACTTTGTCTTTTTCTACTTCCCATGTAGATTAGATCCATGTATGTCTCTCTTAGGGTCTTCCTTTGTTGTCTAGGTTCTCTGAGATTGTGAATTGTAGACTGGTTTTTCTTTGCTTTATGTCTATAAGCCACTTATGAGTGAGTACATATGATATTTGTCTTTCTGGGTCTGGGTTGCCTCACTCAGTATGCTGTTTTCTAGATCCTTCCATTTGCCCACAAATTTCAAGCTGTCATTAATTTTTTTCTGCTGTGTAGTACTTCATTGTGTAAAGGTACCATATCTTTATCTATTATTCGGTCAAGGAACATTTAAGTTGTTTCCAGTTTCTGGCTATGGCAAATAATGCTGCTATGAACATAGTTGATGTATGCATGTGCACAACCCTCATGTACACATGCATACACATACACATGCACACACACACGTGCACGCATGTGTACACACACACACACACATACACACACCACATAAAATTTTAAAGGAGTAAAAAAGACAAGATGCCCTGAAAACTAGCAATTCCTTTCCCTTTCTTCTTCCTTTTCCAGATCCATTTTATCCCCTTCCCTTGACTATTTGTTAATTTAAGACACCTGAGGTGCTATAGGAGAAAAATATGACCCTGACTCCAACTGTGTTCTATAGGGAGCCCTGGCTGAACAGCTTAATTATTGTTAACAAGGTAACATTTTAATAGCTTTAGGTTGAAATTGATGAGCCCTCCGGCTCCCTGGAAGCCTAGGAGATGAGGTGATGCTGCACCTCATCTCCTATGAGAAAAGCAAAGGGCACAGTGGTGCTAGAGTACCTGATTGTGCGCGGTATACTCGCTCAGTGTTCACAACAAGCAATGTCCCCATTCAGGAATTTTCCCCAAGGATCTCGTCGGTACCTGGCTTTGTAGGTAGACACTTTTTGAACCCAAAGCATCTTCTTTTAAGGCCACTCTTGTTTTGAAAGTGTCCAAGAATACTCAGCTGAGATTTAATCTATGAAAATACTTAAAATAAGTATCTCACTGCCAGGAGCCTTAAAAACAGACCAAGTTACACAACTGTCACACCCATGCAGAGGGCCTAGGTTGGTCCCATGCAGGATACTTAACTGTTGGTCCAGAGTCCATGAGCTGCCACAAGCTGAGATCAGCTGTCTTGACCTTGACACCTTCTTCCATCCCCCACCCCAGCTTATACAACAATCCCTCCTCCTTTTATTTTAGCAGGACTCCCAGAGCTTAGCCCAGTGCTTGGCTATGAATCTCTGTATCTGCTTCCATCAGTTACTGGATAAAGGCTCTCTGTTGACAAGGTAGTTATCAATCTAATTATAGTAGGTGGCCAGTTCAGGCACTCTCTCCACTAATGCTATTCCATAGTCCCTTTCTTCTATCCTTAACTCCAGAACCATGTGACTGAAGTTACCAAGTTCTACTGCTTGCTGGGGCAGGAACATGGCTCCCTCATTCAATTGCATCTTTGTCAGCCTTTTGTCCTTCAATACTTAAGCTTGGCTGTCTTGAAACTTGCTCTGTAGACCAGATTGGTTGCAAACTTAGAGATCCTGGAGCCTTGGCCTTTCCAGTGCTGGGATTGAAAGTGTGCCCCACCATACCCAGTTCGAAGCTTTTCTTTAGTTTCGTTCACAAGTTGGAAACTTCACTGGGTGGGATCTTGCCCTGAGGTCACCACTCCTTTTATTCATTTCTTAATCCATTTATCTCCTTGAGCGTAAGATTCAGCTTCATTCCATTTCCTGGTGCTTTTTTTCTTCTCAAAATTTGCTTTTTATAATTTAACCTGCTCAACGTGTTCCTATGAATTATAAATCTTCATTAGAGTTAGCACTAATATCCACACGACAGAGTCTCTACTAGGCTGTTTTGAGATTTCTTCTGCCAACAGAATTAATTCAAAACAGTTCACTTTAGCTTCAGGCAGACTCTTAGGACAAGTTCAAAAGGCAGTCACTTTCTTCATCAAAATATCACAATGATAATCTTTACGCAACTAATATTCTTCTCCTCTGAAACCTCTTGAGTGAGCCCCAACAGTTCAAATAAGTCTTAGCATCCGTCTTCCATGTTCCTATTAGTATTGCCCATTAAGCAGTTCTTAAATCATTCCATTGCTTTCATAACCCAAAGTATCAAAGTCCAAATTCCTCCAAACAAACACATGGTCAAGTCTATTAGAGCAATAGTCCAGTCCCTGACACTAACTTCTTAGTTAGGGTTACGATTGCTATGAAGAGACATCACAATCATGGCAACTCTTATAAAGAAAGCATCTACTTGGGTGGCTCACATACAGTTTCAGAGGTTCAGTCTATCACCATCATGACAGGTAACACGGAAGCATGCAGGCATACATGATGCTGGAGCTGAGAGTCCTTACATCTTTAGAGACATGCAACAGGAAGTTGACTGACTATCCCATTGAAGGAAGCTTGAGCAAAAGAGACCTCAAAGTCCACTTCAACAGTGACACACTTTCTCCAACAAGGCCACACCTCCTAATAGTGCCATTCTTTTGGGAACAATTTTCTTTTAAACTACCACAAGAGACAGACAATTTCTTACAGCAAGGGCAAGGTGAGCAGCTAATATGAGATTGTATTCTTCAAGGCCAGTGATAGCATTTCCGATTTTTAAAATTAACAGCCCTAGTTGGAAACAGTGAGAGGAGAATGACAATCTCAAAGGTTGATGAAACATAGAAAAGAGAAACTGTCCTCATGTTTCAGAGAGCTCTGTTGATAAAGAATCTATATAGAGTGGTTTTGACTATCTGGGCTCAGACAAAGTTTGGTCACATAGTAGGTCTTCAATCCATCATGAACTTTTGAGGATTTTGATTAATAGTGCAATAAATATAGAGAGCATCTTGGGTTTCTCAAGCCCAAAACATAGTTGCATACACTCTGTTCCCTCTGTCAGCCATCATGATGTGTCAGCTTGATTGTTTGCCATACTGCAGACCTCACAGCCCAACTACAAGGCTACTGAAGAGCTGTTGAGGTTACTTCTATTGAGTGATACCCAAGACACTATGGAGTTTTCCCTAGCAACAGTAGAAGCTTGTGAGAAGACTAATCAGGGTACTGTGGATCCACTCTGCATAGTCTGGACAAGGTTTTATTGCTAGTCTCCTGCTAGCATATGAGGATGCTTCAGGAACTTCCTCAGGAAAGTGTGACTGGGAGTGGGGTAGAGTAGGACCAGATGCAGAGACTCTTCTTAAAGACGCACCTATGGGGTCTCCTTTGCCTTTCCTGAGAATTTAGTTTTCTTCTCACTCAGCACTTCTTCCAAGTCAAAATGACAAATATTTTAACCCCTTTGTCCTTAAAGGTCATACTTCCGTTACTCAAAAATCACATTTTATGGCTTAAAAACATCCTACTTCCTATTTCTCTCTGGCAAATGTTGAGGAGGAATGATCCATTTAAAATACAGCAAAGAGTGACGATCTGAGTTTGAACCTCCAAAACTCATGTAAAAAGTTTGGTGAGGTCACACACATGTCTGTAACCCCAATGCAGCATTGGGAAAACCCCTGGAGTTTGCTGGCTGCAGCCTAGCTCCAGGTTCAATGTGAGAGATTTTGTCTCAAGGGAATCAGGTGGAGAGTGATAGAGTAGAACATCCAGTCTTCCCCTGGCCTCCATGCATGTTCAAGCACATGCATGTACAAGAAACACACAGACATACCAACACCACCCAACATACACATACAAATTCAAAATTTGTTTTTTGAGAACATTTTTTCCCCTTGCCTTTCCATTTTGTTATCATGAAATAGGTTAAGGCATGTAGAATTTAGCTTCAGAGCTGGTCATCGTGGATGAACCTATTACCCTCTGAGTTTCTTCCATAATTAAAATAGTGACCTTTCAGCAGGATACCTGTGAACAGAAAGAGACACACATCATTACTAGTGGCATAATTCATATAGTTCAGAAATCCAGCTGTTATTAACAGCCATGAGCTATGATGGCTAATCTGTTGGCAAGTAGAAAACAGATTAAACCTCGGATGACAAAGACTGTACCTTCTTGTTCTCAGAGGTGGCTTTTGAAAGGAAATGTCACTACTAAGTATAAGTTCCTAGAAATAAACAGTTTTATGGGTGATTTCCTCGTTTTAAGAACTTTTATAATTTGACACATACTTGCCGTAGTCTTTAGTAAGCATGGCCTCTCTTCTTTAATCACCCAGCATGGGCTTGAAGTCCCCTGGGATTTGGAAATTCTCTCTGGAAGTCAACAGTATTGATTTCCAATAAAGGACTTCAAAATAGTCACACTCTAGGAAGATTACCCTTGAGTTGGATTCATCTGATTTAAGCTTAATTTTCCATTCTTTGAAATTAGACTAAGGAAATCTGGAGAGGAGGGGGTCAAACTATATTTTGAGAACGTTTACCTCCTTGCAATTTTACATCTTGGTTAGAGATCAGGGACTGAGATATCAGGTTAATACTTGAATGATGTTCCCACATCACAGATTTTTTCCATCATGAAAAAAAGAGGTAGAACAAACACAGATAGAACAGAAATAGGGCACCATTTTTCTCAGAATTAGCCAGTAGACAAGAGAAAAAAATGGGGGAAAAGGCTTCTTAAGTCAACATGAGAGAAAGTAAAGAGTTATTAAAACATGCTTTGGTATATATCATTTTTCACGTATCCATAAAGTCAAAAACAAAACTCAACAATAAATAATATCCTCATAAATAATATTGAACCAAGGCTTTTTTGGAATCCCCAATACACTTGAGTCAAATTCACATCATATCTTGTTACATGTCACATTAAGTCTGTATAAATAACAAAGTACAAATGCTAAAGGTATTATGTGACAACAGTTGACAGAGGTCCTAGAGTTCATTACCAGAAGTGGGAATAAAATTGCCACCATAGACGGATCATAAAAAAGCTCATCACCCCATAAGATAAGGGTGTATAGAGGGTTAGAATGCAAAGACTCCATGACAAGGAGCCTTGAGGACAGAGTATTGGATGTTTTAGGTAGATTTAGGGCTGACAATATTTGAGAAATAGTCCCTCAGATTCTCAGTTAAAGAGGCAGGCACCTTTTGTTTATTTATTTTTATTTATTCTTCTCTCACACATCACATCCTGACCTCAGTTTCCCTTCCCTCCACTCTTCCCGGTGCCTCCCATCTTCTCTCCCTTCAGAAAAGAGCAGGCTTCCCAGGGGTATCAACTGAACACAGCATTAACAATTTGCAGTAAGACTGGGTACAAGACCTTATATTAAAGCTGGATGGTGCAATCCAATAGAATGAAAAGGGTCCCAAGAGCAGGAAAGAGAATCAGAGACACCCCTGCTCCCCATTAGGAGTCCCACAAGAACATAAAGCTATACAACCATAACATCTATGCAGAGAATCTAGCTAGGACCATCCAGGTTCTGTGATTGTTGCTTCAGTCTCTGTAAGCACCTATGAGCACAGTTTAGATGTTTCTATGGGCTGTGTTCTCATAGTGTCCTAGACCCTCTGGCTTCTACAATGAGGCAGGCAGTATTTAAATCTAAGATTTCTTCATATTTTGTAGAGAAACAGCTCTTATGGAAGAAAACATTGAGTAAGTTGAACTTTTACCAAAGAAATATACTGTCATCCACATTCAAACCATGGTCAAGAACAAGAACACTGTGCACGACAGGAGCTTTGAATATGCAAATATACAAACACTAAGTGAAAAGGCGTCAGTCTCAGTTAAAATGGGAAACTGTAGATTTGGTTGGAAGCTGGGTTCCCCACAAAACAAGACTGGGGCAAAAGCCTGGGCAATAATACTTCATTAAGGATTGCAGCCCAAGAGAAGGGGAATCAAGGAGAAATGGGACTGAAGCAGTGAAGATGGCCAGGCCGCTGTGAAGCCAGATACTTTGCCACAGACACATAGCAGTTAAGTGCTTGATCCATGATCCAACTCCATGAAGTCTGACTCCCAAGCAGAGACTTAAACTTTACATTGTATATATATATATATATGTGTGTGTGTGTGTGTGTGTGTGTGTGTGTGTGTGTGTGTGTGTATTATAATATATACTATATACATATTATTGTTAAAAATAGAATTGCAAGTATTTCTCTTTTCAAAATCTATTTTTTTCCCCTAGAAAGAATTCTGAAGCACCAATGACGTGAATTTAGCATATGCATATATGGAGGATGAACAGATGGCTCAGGGGGCAAGAGCATTTGGGGCTCTTTCAGATTAGACTTTGGTTCCCAGCGCTCACAAGAGGTGGCGCACAACTGCCTCAAACTCAGCTCCAAGGGATCTGATGCCCTCTTCTGGCCTCCCCGAGAACCTTCATGTACTTGTATAAAGACACATACACATAAGTAAAAAAAAAAAAATCTTGCTTTATGAAAAAGAATTTGAATATTTACCAAATGATACTCAGACACCACAGCCTCTGAAACTCGATTTGTATACTGCAGTTATGATTTTAAGAAAAGAGGCTACATCATAACTTAATTCTGCTAGTGACTGCAAGGTTACTCATCATCCCTGTGATCCCACTGAGGGGCACAATGACTCTCCTGAAAAAGGATCTTGGTGACTAGAAGGTATCTCGGGTTAGGAAACAATTTCTTTTCCTGAAACTATGCAGACATCAGTCCATGAGTCCTCTGAGATTAATCTGATAGAGAGAATTCAAGGATTTGAACAATGTATAAAATGGTCCCAGTATGAACCTGAGCCCAATCTGAATTTCTAGTCCAAAAAACACCCCAAAGCAAATGTCTTTGCCCACTTTGAATGTATTTCCTCTTCAGGCTCCACAGATGTCCTTTCTCATAAATTCAACAGTGTGTGCACGTTCCAAGGTGAGTTGGGAATCTTCCTTTTATTGCCAGCAGTTTGCTGGCAGATCCGACACTAAAAATAATACAGTACTCACTTTCAAGAGGGTGACCCTCTTTCCCAGCCCTTCCTAAACTTCCTCCAATTCCATTTGCTCTCTTCACCTCTGTGTTTATGGTTAGTATTCCCAGGGGTCTCTGAAGACCCTTCTAGATGTTAAGACTTTTTGTTCAGATGGCTAAGGATGCATTCTTCCCTCCAAATTGCCTCATAGAGAGACAGCATCTGTCTAAGACTAAAAGAGCCTCTAGAGAACTTATTTGAGCTGGGTGCCAGCTATCCCATTTTGCATGCTTCCTGGGAAAAACACAATACACCCCGTCTCTGAAGGAGGAAGCAACAGAGAGATCGGTTCCATGGAAACATCTCAGAGGAAATTTATAACGCTGTTGGGAAATTTCAGCTCTTTAAAACAAGCTGGTTTGTGAACACAGGAAGAAAATTTTTATCACTTTGTGTCTATGTCTTCTGTCGTGCTTTTATTTTGGAAGGGCAGCAGTCATAGATCTAGTGGTATGACTCCTTCCTTATTGGCATGTGTGGGAGGGTATTTTGAAAGAACATTAGTTCTTGACCTTGAACAGAATATGTACTTTCCAGGAGAAAGCCCTTGCACATGTGTGAGCATTCCTACATGTGCTATATGACTTGCAGAGATAGCTCCCTATCAATAAACCTTCCTCTACTTTTTTCCATATCACTGGGGCCAGAACCAAAAATGCCCAGTAAAAATGCATCCCTCTCCCATATCTGCTAGCAGTTAGGAGTGGTTATTAACCTAACTCTGAGCATATACACGGGATCTGCCAGGAGCAGACAATCTTTGGATATTCCATTTTTCATCTACCGAGTTCGCAGTTGAGAACCATGTAGTCCACATTCCCCAAAAAAGTTCCAAAAAAATCTTATAATGTTCTAAATAAGCTCACAACCTTGTGTTGGGCACATTCGTAGCTATCCTGTCATGTGTATAACCCATAGGCCACGGGTCGATTATATCTGGTAGGAATTTCTGTGGCACCAAGAAAGAAATAGATGGAGAACTTCCTCTGCTTTGTTATTTTTCCTTCTTTGGTCCTGCTGGCTCGAGCTTCATTCATCCTATTGAATTGTTCATGAGTCAGTTCAATGCACTTTTAGCTAAGCGTAGCAAAAAAGAAAGACAGAAGGAACCTTCTTAGCTAATGGCCAAGAGCTGTCACATCAACCTTTCATCTACTTACCTCCAGCCTAGTTACTGGGTCTGAGAGTGAAGGTTCTACTTTGTTTTTGCTAAGGTTGTTTTGTTTCTCTATCCTTTGCAGCAGTATCTAACCTCAGCAGATATGTTCCTAATGAGAATGTATCTCTTTCTCACGAGATGATAATGAGCCACATTCCTGATGACTGACAGGTAGCTACTGCTGCATGATTTAGTGATTGTCAGGTGGTGACCAACAAGTCAACAAGAACCAGTTTATACAGGAAAGGAGAACATACTAAGAAGGGCATATTTGTCTGGTTGACCCCGTCGCTTTGGTCAACTCTCTTACACTCATCATTAAGTAGTGTTTTGAGGACACATCTGGCTTATTTCACTTAGCATGATGTCTTCCACGTTTATATCCATTATTGTGAATAACATCATTTCCTTCTTTTACTGATGCTGACTGCTGAACCACGCTTTTAATCATTCACCTCCCTGTGGACACTGAGCATGCTTCTAAGTCCTGACATTGTGAACATTGTTGCCATAAGTGTGACGGAGTTCAGCAATGTTTCAAGGTCTTGCTCTTGGTGCCTTCAGATATAGACCCAGTAGAGAGACCGCATTAGATTGAAGTTTTTACTTTCCTGAGGACCCACTCTATTTTCAAGATTTCATAACTTTGCATTCCCGCCAGCAGTGCACAATAGTTCCCTTTTCTCCACATTTTTACCAGCATTTATCAGTTTTTCTATTTAGTAGACACACTAGCAGGTGGGAATGTGACATTGACGTGAATTCTTCTTGAGGACAGGGGATGCTGAGCATCTTTAATGCATCTACTGGCCGTTGTGTTTGTTCTTTTAGAAACCATCTGTTTGGCTCCTTGCATATATTTTCAACCTTTGTTTTGTTATATATATTTGGTATTCAGTTATGTATATTATGAATATTCATCTTATGTCAGATATATAATATATAGTTTGCCAATAATCCTTTCTTCTTCCAGTGTTGAACTTCTCTGTTGAATTTGTCAGCTCAATTATATTTTTCTTCGACTTTAGAATTTTCTCTTTTTTGTGGCTCTGTCTGCATTGCCGACCCTAGCTTTGCTCACTTATTGTATTTCTGATATGTTTGGGCTTTGTCTTAGTTAGGGTTTCTCTTACTGTGAAGAGATACTAGGGCCATGGTAATTCCTATGAAGGAAAACATTTAATTAAGGTGAGAACTTAGAGTTTCAGAGATTCGTCCATTATCCTCATGATGGGATGTGACATCGTGCAGGCAGACTTGGCGCTGGGGAGGCAGTTGAGAGTTCTACATTTTGCAGGCGACAGAAATGGTCTGTGACACTGGCGTTAGCTTGAGTGTAGGAGAACACAAAGCCCACCCCACAGGGACACACTTCCTCCAACAAAGCCACATCAGTAGCTTCCTAATAGTACCACTCTCTTTGGGAGCCATTTTCTTTGATACCACCACAGGCTTTATCTCTGTTTTCTTACATCTCACTAGCCTCCCTAAACTGGTTGTCTGTCTGTCTGTCTGTCTTTATTTATTTGCCTGACTGCTGGTCGGTCTCAGATCTTTTTCCTTTGTTGTCGTTGCATGTGCTACTAGAGAATCATTTTCTTTCTCTGGTGGAGCCATGTTTCCTTAGGCCCTGGTGATCCTGTAGCTCTGTGCTGGTGCCTGCATCTTTCAAGAAGCTGTCGGCACTATAAAAGACCATCATAGCCACTTCAGTACCCAAAGCCTTTCATTGTTTGCCATAGCCAGAGACTCTGCATGTGCTGATTGCTGCTGGGGACTGCAAGTTAGCAGGCCTGCTGATGAGTCTACAGATGGACATCTCAAATGGGCCCTGTTTGGGTGTCCACAGAGAAGCCATATCTTATGAAAGACGGGAGTTTCTCCTGGTGCTGCACTGCACAGCCTTTGGGGGAGAAGTAATGCAGGTCCAGTGGAATGGTTCCTTTCCTCTCTGGTCCCTGAGTTCTCTCTGGGAGCTGTGACACTCACACCCGTTCAGGGCTCTCCCGATGGCGATTTCATCAAATGATTGTTAACTCTGTGTTTTTAATTCTTGAAAAATGTACCATGTGTCACACTCTAATTGTGTAAGCCGTTCAGATCCATGCTTAAAGGACACAAATTAATGTGTGAAAGAGACTGTATTAACTGCAAAAATTACTTCGGACTGAAATGAATTTATTGAACTTAATCTCATTAGCGAAAACACTAGTGTTGAGTAACGTGTAGTATAAGAACATAAAGCAGAAGGCTGAGGCACAGCTGGGGAATAGGTCAGCTTGTTTTCTGTGCCGCCCCCTGCCCACCACCCCCTGTTAGAAACTTCTTGTCAGCAGGCAGCCTCCTTGGTCCTAAATCTGCTTCCTCAACGTCTTGCGTTTGGCTGTAACTAACAAACTAATTCGGGTCCAAGAATTAAGAACTGATATGACTAAAGGCCTTATTTGCCCCTGAAGGCAATTTGACTTTCCTTTTGAATTTTTCCAACTGAAACTATAGAAATGAAAACCGGGGGAATGGCATGCCCTTGGCTGGCCGTTAGAGGCTGGGTTTTAGGAAAGCCAGCCACGGCTGGCATTCTTTAAATCACAAGACGCAGGCAACTAATCATACACGGGCTTGTCCTGAACGTTTTGTGACCCCTCTAGCTCTGTGGGTTAGGAAAACTAAAACAAATATAGACACAAACAATTAGATTCCTTTTCTCCTAATAACAGCTATAACTTCGAAGTCACATTCTCGTTTCTGTCTTCTAAGCCCCTGATTTAATAATATGGTGATTCCATTTAGCTCAAACATTCAACATCTGAAGCCCAGAAATTGAGAGGAGGGCTGGTTTTTATCATGTTCTCCACTGTAGTCCAAATGGCAATGGGACATATTTTGACCAGCCCTGGCTTGACATTTCTGTGTAATCAACAAGGCATCTAAAGCAAGGCGGCCTCAGCAGCACTTTGCTCTTCCTCGAAGTGGAGTACTGAATAAATGCTTTTTTCCCATTGGAAAAAAAAATCCTATGAGTAACCATAGCAATAATAATTCCATCTCCAAGTAAAAATTATTATTGTTATCCTCGTTGGCAGCTCTGTTTCTTTCTTGTCACAAGTAGACAGAAGGCAGACAGCATCTTGAAGTCTATAAAAGGCTCACCTAAGCAGCATGGGGAGCGGCTGTTTTCCCTCTCAGCTGAGCCCAGAACAAGGGAGCACTGGCTTACCCATAGAACGAGGGGCTCGCACTAGATGCGAGGAAATGGTTCCTGGCAGCGTACTCGATGGCTTGTCACGGGAGTTTACAGGATCATCTTCTTTAGGAGCCTTTAAAAATCGCTTAGCTGATCTTTTCCTAGAATGGCAGAGGCTAGCTCTGCCTTGCCTGTGTTCACTGCATATTTAATATGCTCTGGCTGGGGCAGTTGTGTCTGCGTGACCACAGAAGCAATGAGCCGTGTCTCTTGTCTTACGCACACCAGGCGTATAGTGTGGGCTGTGTGAATGCATGTGAATGAGTGGGATTGAGAGCAGGAGAACATAGCTTCACAGTGATCATTTCAGCTCATCCATTTGGGGTCAGTTAGATGTCGGCCCTGTTGTTGTTGTCCAACATTAAAACAGGATTTGAGGACTGAAGAGATGGCTCAGAAGTTAAGAGTGTGTGTTGTTCATACAGGGAACCCAAGTTTGTTCCCAGCATCCATGCCAGGCAGTTCACAATCTCCTGTAACTCCAGCTCCAGGGGATCCAGTGCAGATTTCTGGCCTCTGTGGGCACATACATTCATGTGCGCGTTACCCCTTTCTAAGCACACACATAATTTAAAGAGTGAAAATAAATAAAAGAAAAAAACAAAGGAAGGAAGGAAGGAAGGAAGGAAGGAAGGAAGGAAGGAAGGAAGGAAGGATGGAAGGAAGGAAGGAAGGACGTACGGAAGGAAGGAAGGAGAAAAGAGAGGGAGGAAGTGAGGGAAGGAGGGAGGGAGGAAAGGAAGAGAGAGAGAGAGAGAGAGAGAGAGAGCAGACTCAACCAAAAGCCCTTTGCCAGAAGTCTTTGTGAAATTGATGGCTCCAGCTTCTTCTTGTGAGTTCTCCAGTTTGTCTCCTTTCTAATTCTGTGCAGATCTGAATATGGATTTGGAGTTCGTTCTCTGGAGTGCAGTTGTGTGCTAGTTTCAGGCATCATTCCAGCATCCGTAGAGAAAGTGAATCCTAGGAAGGACTTTAACCGCTGTTAAGTCTCCGGCTCCCTTCTCCTGGCCAGGATGATTATCTCTCCTCGGAGGAATGTGCTCTCATTTAAAAAGCAGTGGTCAGAGCCCTGCTCCGTTCTTCGGCTCTCATTTAAAAAGCAGTGGTCAGAGCCCTGCTCCGTTCTTTGGCAGCACTAGTATTTTACCTCAGAGCTGACATTTATATGCAGGCAACTCATTTGTTACAAATTCTAATTGCAGAGCAACAACCCAAAAAAGGCAACGCAAGAGGCGAAAAGAAAAAAGGCTCAGAAACCCTTTGAGATCTCATCTAATTAAAAATGCAAATGAAGAGAGAAAGCTCGCGTCCTAAGTCCTGCTCAGTGTCTTCAAAGGCACCAATTACCAGTGACTCATTGGGAAAGGGACTGTCCTTAATTTTAAGACACATTTCTCCACAGCATCCCTTTGACAGGAAATTAAAACCACTACCAGCTTAGAGAAATTAGCACTTCAACCTTTGTTGTCCAGACTTTGCTTGGCTCTTGTTGTTCTGTTTCTTTAGCAACCACTAATGCAAATGACTTGCCACCGACTTTTCCTGAGGTCTAAGAACATTTTGTTTCCCGAAGATAAGAAATCTCATCTCTGGTCTCATCCAGCAGCTTCCCACAAAACCACACCGAAGGACATTCCAGAAAAGAACAAACTCGTTGAAGAAGTCAAAAAGAATACTTTAGAAGCCAAGTCAGCAGGGAAGCTATTGTGGAATAAATGTCATAGACGAAAGTTGAAGATTATTGTTGGCTCTGAGTCTGGCCATACTTTAATAGGAATCTATAATAGCATATGCCAAGGGCTTTGCTATTATGTCTTTTGGAATTAATAAGGCATACATTGTACTTTCTTTTGTTATCGGGAGAACCAACATGTTCCACACCAGAGATTTTCAGATCTTAGAACTAGATGACAGAAATACAAAATATTTTCCAGACCGAAATCTTCTGTCTTGAAATCACCTAACAGGGACTACGTGCCTGTATCAAGTTGAGTTCCAAGCAGAAAAAAGAGGTCACGCAATAACTCCACAAGAACAGTTTTAAAGGAATTTATAATTCAAGCACTCGGGGAAACAGAGGCAGGAAGATTGCCCATGAGATTGAGGCTCAGTCGGGTCTACATAGTGAGTTTCAGACCAGCCGGTGCTACATAATAAGACTCTTGTTTCACAAGACAAAACAAAATAAAGCATAAACAAACTCATTTTTTAGTTACAGCAGGGGGCTGAACAAACAAGGGACTGACTATTTAGAAGCAAAGAGATCTTGGAAGAATAAAAGGCTTCAGATAAAGCGGACAATCACCACCGCTCTCCAGAACACTCAGGAAAAGTCCCTCCCCTAATGCCCAAGTGGAGAGAAGAACTGAGCACTGTGGTTCCCACAAGAATGGATTCAGCAAGGTGATGAGCAGATTTCTTTGCTAGAAACTTATCGTCCTCCAAAATGTTGAGGGAAGCTGTCAAGGGTCAGGTCCTGCACCTAAGACTTGCTGGAAAGTTCCCCCAAAGAATCAGGCAGGAGCCTTTATATTGCACAGTGCCTGAGCAGAGCACTCTCCCAGACACTCGAAGCAAAGGGAATATGATAGACGTTGGGCCAACTGCAGAAGTAGGACGGACATTGGAGAATCTGTTCCCTGCAGGAGTGGGCTCAAATGATAAGCTCTCGCGGCTGCCAGAGCCAGCCATTGGAGAAGCTGTTTATGCTGTAAGCTCCCCGCACTGAGGAAGTCATGCTCTCTTTGGAAGCTGGGTGTTAGGGTGGCTATATACCCAGCAGTAACCTTGCCCTAGGAAAGACTTTTGCACAGCAGGAGCTGAGTACTGCGGAAGCTGTGCATGCTAAACATACTGCCACAAAGCACAAAGGAGCCAGGGGGAAGAATCCACCCTCTAACCGTGTTCTTCTAGCATCCTCTACTGACAAAACATTGTGTTTGCTGGCCATGGAGAAAAGTTTAAAGGCCCATCTTCATTGAAAAAAAAAAAAAGCAGGATTTAGATGAGAAGCGACCTATCAATATTGGTACAAGGCCTGCCGTATCCTAGTCATTTTAAATATGATGTCACTCATTCCCCCTATTATTCTGAGTTGCAGGTATCTGTGGCACATGGTATACAGGGAATGAAAGACTTTAAGAAGTCTCACAGAGCTAGGGCACAGCAGAGTGTGGGCTCATAATCTAATCGGGGCTAACTTCTTTTCTTTCTGTATCAAGTCTACTCCAACAGGACCCCATCTTCTTGTTAAGAGTAGGGACCTAGCAGTCCAGTCTCAGGGAGCAGGCAGGGGTGGAGAGTGAACTGTGAAGACTGACGTGACTTCTGGTAAGCTAGAGTGTTGGCAGGCACGGGATTGGATGTCTGCAGTGTCCGAAGCAGACTGAGGCTATAAATTAACCAAAGTCCAAATGGGCGGGGCAATGAAAGAGATGAGTTCAAGGCAAAAGGATGGAGCGGGCAGGCGGGAACATACCGAAACAAACACATTGGATGCAGGCCCCAAATTCCTGGTGGTGGTCATTATTACCACCACGGCCTCTAGGATGGCAGGGGCCATGTCTGCGGAAGGGAAGGGTTGGCTCGGGCCCTGGTTCTGAGTAGGTTGAAGCTGGCAAATTAATGGTTAAATTAAGACTAGAATCAACCTCCTGATTCACTGACAACACTTGGATAGTGACAAACCAAAGGGAGGGCAAAGCCAGACCCTGAACGGCAATCTGCAGAGGTGGTCAGAGCACGTTGCCGCCAGGATGCAGGAAGCATTTGATGTTTCCAGGCCACTTTGCATGTTCGCCTTTCTCCTATGATCTATCACATATGGCTGTGTGACAAGCACGGGGAACCTTCTCCACAGACAGAGCTTTATGTTGTCTCTGGTGGTGTAAAGGCCTTCCAATCAAGGGTCTTCAGCCTTGACCACGCTTTGCCATCAACTTGAAAACTGTGAAAAGATAAAGTAAATGCTTGGGATAATGGCAGTATATTTGCCATTTCCTCAAGTGATTAAAATATAAATATAGAACCAGAGATTAGTGGCTTTTTCTGACTAGTAGGATGATAATAGGAGATATTAAAAACATAATTTATGTCCCTTTTGCTTTTAGTCTCCTACGTGATTCTGAATACAACTTCTTTTAAGGGCAGTTGCCTGTTGTGTTGAATTATCATTGATGATGTCTCAGTAGAGATTTGTGTGTGTGCGTGTGTGTGCATGTGTATATGATACATACATGTATATGTATACATGTATGTGATTGGATGTGTGTACAGGTATGTGGTGCATATGCCTGTGTGGAGGCTGGAGTTGGATGCTGGGAATCTTCCTCAATTGTTCTCCACCCTATAAATTGAGGCAGAGTCTCTCACGGAACTCAGAGCTCACAGTTCAGGTGCTCTACCAAGCAAGCTTGATCTCAGCTTATGTTTCTCTACATCTCTGCCTCCAAAGCACAGAATTCCAAGCAGGACACCACTCCTGCCTGGTATTTATGTGGGTTCTGGGGCACGGCACAGAACTCCAGTCCTCTTGCTTGCCTGGCAAGTAGTTTACACTTTGGGCCACCTCTTCTGCCCCTCAAAGATTTTGCATTCATAGTAAGAGGCTGAGGAACTGCAGAGGAAGGCTGTGGAGACGGGCAGGTTTCTAGAAGTCTTTCACTCCAAGAACTACAAACCTGGAAGACTGACATTCCTTGTGTAGGAAAGAGAAGCTTCCTAGGGGCTCTAAGCTGGACCCACCCACTGGTCTTAAGCAAACGATGAGTGTTCTCCATAGCTGCCAAAGGCTAAGCTGTTCACCAGGAAGCCTTAATCTTCAGCGCCATATGTGACGAGGAAAGCATGAACATCCTTCTGCTTGGTGATGGGTGAGGCCCTAAAGACTCAATCTGGTCCTGATGAACATCCAAGAATCTGGATGTGTGCACCCGCTGAGGCAGGGGCTCCTGCCAACAGTATGGGTAAGGAAGTCTGCGGCTTCTCACAGTGTCGGGTTTGTTCAGTTTGGGTTTAAACAAACACTGTAATTTCTGTCCTGGGGTACAAACAAGTGGGTTTCACTGCTGCATCCAGATGCCATTTCTGCCCTGGGAACTAGTGGATTTCATTGAAGAATTTTAATATAACCGTCAATTTTCTCTATATCTTGTCACCCCATATTTACAGTGCTATTCACCAAGCTATTCAAAGAATAAAACTCAATGGCCAAACTAGATAAATACTTAAAATTATTATGAAAAACCACCAGCATATTCACAAAAGAGTATAATAAACTGTACAGCGGACTTCACCCAGCTTTAACAATCACCAGCTCACAGAAAGTTTTATTTTGTTTATGCTCCTGACCACTGCAACGCCTCAGATAAGTCCCAAATAGAGTATTTCATCCAACAAATATGTTGCTATATAACTATGTATGTGTGTAGTAAGGAGGCTGCTTGTTTGTTTCCTAGTTGCCTGGACTCCCAAAATAACCACACAGAAATTGCATTAATTAATTCACTGCTTGGTCAATTACTTAAGCGTATTGCTAGCTAACTCTTACATCTAGAATTAACCCATCTCCATTATTTTTTATTTTAGCATGAGGCACATGGCCTACTGGCAAGATTTCACCATATCTGTCTCTGGCAGCAGTTCCATGGCTTTTTCCGGACTCCACCTTCTTTCTTCTCCCAGCGTTCAGTTTAGTTCCCTCCCCCCGCCCTCCGCCTAGCTCTGTTCTACCCTATCAGGCCAAGCCAGTTTCTTTATTAACCAATGGTATTCACAGCATACAGAGGGGAATCCCACATCACCTCCCCTTTTCTGTTTAAATAAAAAGGAAGGTTTTAACTTTAATATAGTAAAATTACATATAACAAAACAGGTATCAAGCAAGAATTACAGTTACAATATTTATATCTACTTTATCTTTTATCATAACTAAGGAAAACTATAACTATAAATTCTTCAACTCCGTCAAAGACTCCAGAAGGATGTATTATTATCTAAGTTAGCAGGAAGTACATTGTAAGCAACTTCCAAAACTCTAAAATTGACAGAGACATCTCGCTTCCTGGACAGACACCCACAGTTCTTTTGTATCTTTGGGGCATCCAGTCTTCAGCCTACTGGCCCATAGTATCCAGCAGACTTTTTCATGAAGCAGGAAATTTCAAAGACAGGTTTACCTATATTGGCAGTTTATCAGTCATTTTCTTTCTGTGTCCCACAGAATGTCTAGCAGGCTCTTTCTATTCTTTCATGAAGAAGGAACCCAAAAGGACCATCTCACCTTTAGGCAAGTTCAACAGTCATTTCTCTGTGGGGTCCTGAATGTCTAGTTTATACAGCATACCATCAAGCAGTCCTTCTTGCCCAAATGGCTAACAAATCTCATAAGAAGTCTCTTCGATGCCCATCATTACATAGCTCCTTCACAGTCAAAAAATTTAAAGAAAACACAATAATATACATACTCCAGACTCTCTGTGAATTTTCCATCTTTACATTGCTTATTTGTTTTTACTCTATTACTTTTTCTAAAAGTTTAATATTTATTTTATTATCTTTACTCCTTTAATCTATGACTTCTGTACTCTTTTATATTACATTTACTGTCTCTTTACTCTTATCTTCTCTCTCCCAAGTCTACATACATTTATCCAACACTGTGACCCATTTAGAGGTCTTCTCCATCTGAATTTGAATTATTGTATATCATAATCCTTTTCAACGAGGGCTAAGAGCTTCTTAAAAACCTAAGCGGCATCATTGCTAGGGGTAATAAGGCCCTGCCTGCTTGTTCCACCCAGTCCAACATAATGGAAGTCTGTTAGTGCCTGCGACTGCCAGGTGGGAGCTGTCCTCACCACCTCAACTCTAATAACCAGTTGGCCTATGCTGCCACCAAGTAACTTGCAGCATGCTGCCCAAAAACCCCATTTAAATGCTTGCCCTCCTAAAAGAGCCAGGTTTTGGGCTAGTGGCACAGCCCATGGCTGGGAAGCCACCATTTCAAAACTGCACAGCTGTTTTTCTGCTACTGCTGAACCAGGAAAACCTCTCTTAAAGGAGCCACAAGAGTAAAGCCATGATTAACTCTGCTTTTTTTTTTCTTTCTAGAATTCCTTTCCAAACTCTCTCAGGTTTTAAGTGGATTTTAGTTGACCACCTTGATGCCAATTACACATGTGTATGTGTGTGCACGTGCAAACATTAGAAGAAAACTTTATCAGCAGTCAGTTCCTGCTTTCCACCACATGAATTCCAGGAATTGAACTCAGGTTGCCCAGCTTAGCAGCAAGTGTCTTTACCTGCTGAGTCATGTCTTTAACTCTTATGTATGCAATTCTTAATATAAAAAACTTTTAAAACGTAGTATATATTTTCACAGCTCAACTATCATTGTTAATCATCTAATATGCCCAGTATCATAGATTAATTTTATATCAATTGCATCTGAGTTTTACATTAAAAATAAAGATTCAACAGTTGTGTGGCTGGAATTATTTGAAATTAAGTTTCTTCCAATCTTCACATTCCTTGGGTTGTTTCCCCCTATGCTTTATTTATTGATCAATGAAAGGCATTGATACTATACAGCCTCCCTCCCCAGTCTCCTTCCAAATCTCCACAGCTTTTCTGGTTCTCTGTGTTTCTCATGTTTTAGTGGCTAGCATACAGTTGCAAGGTTTTTGTTTGTTTTTTTCAACATTACTTCAGAAGTAATGTTATCTTGTCACATCAAGCAGTGTGTCAGGGCAAGCCTGGCACCCACTCAGTGTTGTTCGTAACCACTGATCAGCAATACCTGGGTCCATTCATCTCTAGAGGTTGGAAGATGGCAAATAGACAGGCTGCTATTGTTTACCCCATGTGATCTGGAAAGCAGTGGTATAGTTCATAAACTGAAGAGAGGACAAAATGTTCATTTTATTTCCATTTACTTCCTTTCTCTTTGTTGAATAGCTTTAGAGATGATGAGTGGTTCCCAGGAGGTCTCCAGTGCTCATCCTTTATCTTTAAAACAGCTTTATGTGGGAGTAGGGATGCTGCGCAGGAGGGGGGCTCTTGTTTAGCATGCACAAGAGTTTGATACACTCACACACACACACTATACACACATGTGCAGAGTTTTGAGTTATAATTGATGTATAATAAATGACACTATTTAAAGTGTGCAATTCTTTAAATGTTGGAATTTATGTATACCCCTGGAGCTATCACAGTAGCACTTCCCTCAAATGTTTCCTCTATGCCTTAGGGGCATTCTTACTACCACTGCCAACATCTAGCAGCTTCCCTAGGCAGCCATTCATCCACTGGCTCCCACTGCAGATTGGCTTAGAATTTTCTGGAGTTTTATATCAACAATAATACTCTGTGTACTATCTCTATCTCCATCAGCAGTCATCTGGCTTCCTTTATTCAGCATTACTCTGAGGCTATTCTGTATTTTATGGCCATATTCATTTCATTACTCATTGCCTCTGGTAATATTCCACCCTATGATCAAATTTGACAGAATTTTAACCACTGATTATTGAGAATTTTTTTTATAATGCAATTCTTTTTTGATTCTTTGAGAATTTCACATTATGCACCCTAGTACCTCTTGCCATCTCATCCCTCCATATTTTCCCCTTACCACTGCAGCATCCCTCCCCTAAAATGAAATACCCCCACCATTAATTAAAAAATAAAACAAAGCAAGCAAGCAAGCAAGCAAAGAATCCAACTAATTTCTCTGTCTTTCTATCTCTCCAACACACCTTCATTTGTCCTAGTGGTGCTGGGTGCTGTGGTGTGTTGTGCATTATACCCTTTTAACCAGTCAGCCCCACCTGCAAATGTTCATTTCAGTGAGTCATTGGTCTGGTTCAAGGCCTCTGGGACACCATCATCACTGGACCCTCACCAAAACTCCTCTTGAACATTCTGCAGTTGCCATAAGTCATGGAGATCCTGCAGCTATTGTTCTACAGGACCAGGTCTTTCATGTGCTCTGGCAGGTCATAGATGAGGTGGATATTAGGGTGTGCCAACCCAAGGCCCAGGATGTGAGACTGGGTGGTAGCTGAGTTGGTCAGTCTAGGCCACTGGGACCACCCCCTCAGGTGAGGTGTAGATACTCCTCTCCTAGGCCCATTCTATTGGGGTCAGCATTTCTATGTCCATGTCAGCCATCTTGCCTGAGTGTGGTGGACAAGTTATCCCATAAGGCGTGAGGTTAGCTCTCCTGCTGCAGTGTCCAGTGAGGCCCAGCAATAACAGTGTCCAGTGAAGAGCAGAGTTTTCAAGATGCATGATTCTTAATGACACTGTATGGTAACATGGGCCATGAACATCAACACAGACCCCAGCTGCAACAGGCATGAACCCAGACATGGTCCTTGGCAGCAGCCCACATTCAGATGACACCATGGCCCCAGGTGGCAGCACAGGTCACTCAGATCATTATGGTCCCCATGGCAACACAATCTTCAGACATCAACATGGCCACAGATCTATCATTCAGGCATCTGTGTGGCTTTTGCTGGCAAAATGGGCCACGGACATCAACACACACTCCGCTGTGGCAGGACTATGGAGAATTTATTTCATCTTACTTTGTCTATACTTTTTCTTCTAGCTTTCTTGTGGAACAGGCTGTTGGAAATTGTCTCACAGCTCTCTTCTTCCTCTTCATTCACTTTCTCTGTGCTTTGGTAGGTTTGTTCTGTGTCTTCAAGGCTAGTATTTTTTTTTCTCTTCACTGTCTAATCCATTATTAATTTTATCCAGTGTAATTTAAAGCTCAATCATTTATTTGTAAGCCTAGAAGTTCAGGTTGGCACAGAGTATCCTCTCCTGTTTATGTTTTTACTCTACTTTTCCTCCAAGTTCAACAATTGACTGCAGTAATAATTGCCTTTTGAAAGCCTTTATCTAATAATTTATCGTTAGAGTTTTTCTTAATAGATTGGCCATTTTCCTCATTGTAGGTAGCATTTTCTTGCCTCCCGGTGTGCTTAATAATTTTTATGGTGTAATTCTTTTTGTCTTGCTGGGTGCTAAATTGAATACTTTTAAATCCCTCTTGCTGTTCTTTGACATTGGCGTCCAGTGCTGTGTATGTCTGGTGGAGTCATTCGGGTTCTCTCTGGTTCTAGTGTTTCAGTCGCTTCTCTTCACCTCTAGTTTGGCAAGTCCATACGACAGCCTAAGCCTTTTGTGTGCGGCTATTTTTCCCCACTATTCCTTTCTCCAGCCTGAGATACCTTCCTTACTTACATATATAGGGTAGCACGTAGACACTACCTGAGGGAACCCTTTGACTCCTATGTTTGAACACACAGAAGGCATGTGTGTGCTGGAGGAGAAGGCCTAAACTACCAAGAGTTCCATTTGGGAGACACAAAGTTTAGATGTGTGAGAGCTTGAATGGTGGAGATGTTGGAATGGAGTTGGACGTGACTTATGAATTACTTTCACATCGCTGTGACTGGCAGAAACAACTCAATGTGGGGATGCTCATAGCTTTAGAGGGCCCAGTCCACCAATAGCAGAGCAGAGATAAAGTTCACAGATCAAAGGGTGTGTTATCTGTTCTTATTACATTCTGTTACTGTAACAAATACTGTGACCCAAACAATTTAGAGGAGGAAAGGACTCATTTCAGCTTACATGGTTGAGCAGACTCCTGGAAGAAACTCAAGTAGGAACTCGAAACAAAAACCTTTAAGGAACAATGCTTGCTGGCCCCCATGGGCTCATACTTAGGCAACTTTCTTACACATTCCAAGGCCAAATGCTAAGCGAATGGTGATGCCCAAAGAGGGCTGGACACTACTATGTCAACTATTAGTCAACATACCCTCCATAGACATGTTTTTAGATCAAACTGCTCTGGCAGTCCTTGAATTGAGACTCTCTTCTCAGATAACTCTAGGCTGTGTTGAATTGGCAGTTAAAGCAAATGAGAAGAGTGGGCCAAGAAGCTAAGAAAGAAATGCAACCACTCTTCTGACGTTCTTCTCTGCCCATTTATACTCAGTCTAAGCCTGTGGAATAGTGTGTTCACAGGCAGGATGGGTAAACACACACACACACACACACACACACACACACACACACAATCCCTTCTGGAAATCCTCTCATAGACACACCCATCAATGTCTCTCAGTCTCATAGGTGCTTCTAAATCCAGTCATCTGAAGATTAACCATCACAAGGAGATGATAGGAGAGAGACTAGAAACAACAACCAGGAAGATGCAGGAGAATCAACAGAGAGGAAAGTCATGAGATCTATCAATGGTTATGTGGAGCTTCGGAAGCAGGATATCACTGGTGGTCTTTAGAATTCCTGTTTGAGCAGAACAGTGACAACCGAGGCCACATTATGATGGCTTAAATAATGAGAAATTTAAGGAAAAGAAGCTTCAAACTTCTTCCAAGAAGTCTGACTTCAGATGAAAAAAGAAAAAAAAAACTCATCTAAAAAGGAGACACCACAGAATCAAGGAGGAGTCAAGAGTCCAGTGAGGACCATGATTTTATACGGCTTTCTAACATGTCTTTGGGACTGTCTTCTACCTAAAAAATAAAACCCTTCAGGTACAGGCTTTTCTACCATAGCTACTACTTTCAGTAAGTAAACATTCCTTAAATTTTGTGTTATAGTTTGTTCATCAGGCAGCCTCTTCTCCCTTTTTATCTTGACTACCAGCATGACAAAGTTATAGAGGAATGGTAAGGCCAAGGCTAAGGACTTGGCTTGGGAGTCAAATTTTAGTTTAGCTATCAGAGCTGATCCTGAATGACCTGTGACTTTGAGTCATTATATACCCCAGTTCCCTCATCTACAAATCAAGGATGCTAAGAACATCTACCCATGGGATAGTTACAAGACTTAAATGAGTTTTCCCAGGTACAGAGCATGTAAAACAGTCAGTATCTTGGCTTCTTTTGGGGGGCTGTGAATCTTTTCAAAGCAGCAGCTCTTTGTTTCAGTGGTTTTTAGATTTTTTTTTTACATTTCTAATTCATTAATTTTGGCTCTGATTTTCATTATCTATCTCCTCACATCTACCTTTTTGGGTGTTTATTGATTTTATTCCTTCAGGCATATCATTAAGTTATTGAATTGAGAGCTCTCAATTTTTTCTTTTAATGTGGGCACATTACGTTCTCTAACAACTGATTTTATTGCATCCCATAGATATTGGTATGCTGTGTTTTCATTTCCATTCAATTCTAGGAATTTAAAAATGTCTTCCTTGATTTCTCTCTTCGTCCAGTTTTGGCCCAGGATTGTGCTGTTTAGCTTCATGTGAATCTGTGAATTCCTCTCTCCTTTTGTTGTTGCTATCCATCGTAGTCAGGGAGAATGCAGGATGTGATTTCAGCTTTCTTGTATTCGGTGGCCTGAAAGAAAATGGCCCCAAAGGGAGTGGCACCATTACAAGGTTTGGTTTTGTTGGAGTGGGTATGGCCTTGTATGAGGAAGTGTCACTTTGGGGATTGGCTTTGAGGTGTAATATATGCTCAAGCCACATCCAGTGTATCAGTTCACTTCTCATTGCCTTTGGATCAAGATGTAGGACTCTCAGCTCCAGCGCCACGTCTACCTGCACCCTGCCACGCTCCCTGCCATGACAATAATGGACTAAACCTCTGAACTATAAGCAAGTCATCCCAATTAGATGTTGTAGTCATGGTGTCTCTCCACAGGAATAGGCACCCTACCGCAGACACTGTATTTGTGGAGACTCGCCTTGTGCCCTCATATGTGCTCCCACTGTAATATAGCCTGACACATGTCATTTAAGGAAGGCCCTGCTGAGTTTATTTTCACTAAAGTTCTTGTTACAGTCCACGATGGTGGGGCAGTCAAGGCAGCAGGAGCGTGAAGTCACTTAACATTGTGTTCATAATCAGAAGGCGCAAACAGGGAATGCATGCCGGTTCTCAATTCACTGTCTTCATTTTATACAGTCCAGGATCCCCTTCCCAAAGAATGGTTCCACGTATAATTAAGGTGGGTCTTCCCACATCAATTAACACTGAAAGCATCTCTCACAGACATTCTCAGAGGATACCTTTAATCTAGGCAATCCCTCACAGGTGTGCCTGGGTGTTGGCCTCTTGGGTGATTCTAGATTTCTGTCAAAATAACAATGAACACACAGCATGTGGTATGCTGAGACATGAATTTATTGAATTAAAATGGACATATAAAACACTAGACTTCCTAGTCTTAGCTAGGCAATGAACATGGAAAGCACTGTAAGGTGTGCCTCTCCCCAAGTCAAGGAGGAAATAAAGGCTGGGCTCAAGAAAAGACTGGATCAGCAGTAGACACAGAGATTCCCTAGGGTCCCCAAGTTGATAAAGGTCCAGCTTAGCCAGAGATGGTTTGTATTCTGTCTTCCCACTAAGGGTGATGGAGGAGGTTGATTCCCTGCCCAGAATAACTATAAAGTATCTATGGCCTGGGTTAGATCTGTAGGTTGAGAGACTGTAATCAAGGCAATTTCTGAGTGTTCCATTAATAAGGCTTCTTAGAAGCTGCCCAAGTCCAGCTACAGCAATTATCCATGTAGTTTGCTGAATCAGCCAATATGAGCTTCCTCAGTCCTGTTGCTAATTAGGCTCCAGTCTCTCATCTCATTAATAAGCTTCCAGCTCATTTGCATGTGAGGGAAAAAAATGGTGAGTACAGGGGAGTTTAATCGAAACCCAAATCACCTTCAATATGTGTCTTTTTTATTAAAATATTTAACCTTTTCTTATGACTCAGAAACATCTGTTGGCATTAAGCTCCATGAAAAGACATGATGAATTCAGCATATGCCAGCAGCTCCGTGGCTCCGCCCCCTCACACCTGGCCTCTTCCTGATCAAGTAGCAAGAAGAAAAGACAGATGAATATGATTAACTTGGTATTAGAAATCTGCAGGAGAAAGAATCTTTTAGGTCCAATTCCTTCCCTTTACAAACTAGGAAACCAAGGACCCAAAAGATAGACTGGGCTACCCAAGGGGTGAAAGGACCAACCAGTGCTCCCATTATCATCCTGCCTCTGAGAGTCCTTTCTCCTAATTGCGCCAGAATTACAAAACATCTGATAATACTAGCCAAGAAATGGCAGCAGCCAGCTGCCTGACGTAGGGCTGTAATTTCTCCACATCTGCATCTGTCTTCAAGGGAAGTGAATGCAATGATGGTCGCCTCAATCCATTTGTAAGAATTGTTGATTTTAGCTGCTTAATTAATCTCATGAGATAGGAAGCATTCCGGCCTCGTGTCTTTACCCTGCGCTGTCACATCCATGGCTCTGTCGTGTTCTACATGTAGGAGGAGGTATTAAAAGTATTGTCAAAGTTCCCAGTCAGCTGCTCTTAAGGTGAAAAGCTCATTCTATGATTCAGGTGGGGTCAGAGAGAGGCAGGAAAAGAAAAAGAAGAGAAATAGAAGGGGGAGCCTAAGCCATCAGAAGATTTGAAACGCCATTTATTCTCAACTTGAAAATTAAGACTATGTGTCAAGGAAACAAAAACTTCAAGGAAATTCACCCCTAACTGAATGAATTTGAAATAGAATTCCGACAGGAACTTGGGGTGATCAACACTATAAGCCCAGCTTTCTGAGGTAGGACTTTGGTCCTGTTTGCACCTGCTGCGTTCACCATGTCCTTTCATAGAATTTAAAGCTGGCAGAGGAGCGCTTGCACAACTGTGCCTTGACTTGTGACCACTGATAAGGCCTGTGCTGGTTTCAGCCACTAAGTTGGTTTGAATCGGTAGTGGCAGCAACAGTGAATGGAACGCAGCCCTGTTTTGCTCCTCAGTCTCCATGACCGCCACTCCAGGCTAAGCCAGTGACATCAATCTTGACTCAGTATTACTCATCGTAGAAGACAAACTCCTGGTACTGTTGTGCAAAGGACTCTTTTCAAGCAAAAACCTGGCTGTGGGATTCTTATCTATTCCCCTGACACATACACCTCCTAAGAAATCCGAAAACCCCAGCACTTGTTATAATTTACCTTGTCAACTTAGTAGGATTTAGGATCACCATGGAAACAAGCCTGTGGACATGTCTGCAAAGAATTCTCTTGATGAAGTTAGTTGGGGTGATAACGCTTACCTACTTGTGGGTAGTACCAGTCCACGGGGTCATGACCTTGACTGAATGAAAAAACTATGGGAAGGGGGAGCTGAGCATCAGCCTTTATGCCTCTTGCTTCCCAACTGGAGATGCAAGATGCTTCATCAGCCTTCTGGCCCTGCCACCTTGTCTTCCTCTGTGATAGACCTCCCCTCACCTTCAAACTTAAACCAGAACGGACCTCTTCTTCTTTCAAATACTTTGGTCAGGCATTTTGTTGCAGCACTGAGGGAAGTAATTAAAACAATGACTTTCAGTGTTTCTGTTTGTTACCATTTTTTCCATTTATATATACAATGATCATGTGTTTTCCTTTCCTCAAATCCTCCCAGATCCCACTTCCCTAACCACCCAACTTTACATTTCTGTGGGTTAATTTTTTTTTGAGATAGGAGAGAAAAAGAGGGGAAGAGGGAGGGAGAATTTTTCTTGGTGGGTGGTTCTTATGAAAGTCTGCAGGTCTGAGGGTGATTCTCTAGCTTTGTTTGACACCCTACTTTTTCCTCACTCCTCTCTGCCATTTTCTATGACCTGCCTCCTTTTCTCTCTCATACTCCCTCAGGTCACAAGGTCCCTGGTGATTTTTCCTCTACTTGAAACCTCCCTTCCTCTTTTCTCACCATAACTGGCGCCCACTCTGTCTGTTACTCTTGCTTTTACCTCTCAACGGGTAGGTGGGTTTGATATTTTTGATGGTCTCACAGCCCGTGAGTGTTTTCTACAGAGCACTTCAAGGATTTTTCTCCTGATTGTACTTCTTACTGGGAGAGAAATCAAACAATGCAGTACAGAGTTTCTCTGGCTGGGATACTATTTTCAAAACTCCACAAGCCTGAAAATTAGCCACTCATTATAACAAATACAATAACCACTCAATATATAACAAATACAATCTATAACAAACCCTTATCAGAGGTTTCACTTTTCACAGTTTCAATTAAACAAAGTCAATGTCTGAAAATATAAAATGGAAAATCCAACTGAGTGTTGGGGTACACACCTGTAATCCTAGCCCACAGAGGCAGAGACAGAGGGATTAAAAGTTCAAGGCCACCCTTGGCTATATAGTGAGTTCAATGCCAGTCTTGGCTTCCCAAGATCCTGTATCAAAACACACAAGCAAACCAAATTTCCAAGAAAAAAAACTATAAAATTTCTATTATAATATTGTTCTAGGTAGCATGATAAAAATCTCTCCATCCTGTTCCTTTCTGTCCAAGACATATATCACCCACGTGTCCACTCTGTGCATCCTGCCTACCCACAGTCATTAAGGAGCTTTCTTGGATATGGGATTATGGGATTACAATGCATTTGTAAAGGGGTTTCAGATACCCACTTAAAATCTTAGAATATATTTCCTGACTGTGAAAGAGGATTATGACACACACACACACACACACACGCACGCACACGCGTCTGCGTGCGTGTGTTTGTGTGTGTGTGTGTGTGTGTGTGTGTGTGTGTGTGTGTGTGTGTGTGTATGAGAGAGAGAAATCCTGGAAGGATTTTAAATGATCATCAGGGTTTGCTTAGGTGAAGGAGTGGTAGGCAAGGGAAATACTTTCCAGTAGAAGCAGGGAATGTGTGAGACCCCATGACCACAGATGATGCAGGATGAATGTAGAAAACTCTGCTGCTGGCCTTCAGAGTTACACAAACCCCACAACAGAGCATTGTCAAAGCAGGTGTCCCAAGGCCTGCCTGGTGCGTGGTTTGGCATGTAAGCCTGCCCAGCCGGCAAACTGAGCCTCACCACATGGAATTGCTGGTGCCCTTCTTCCATGCTGGCATCCTCTGCAAGGGTAACCAAGAAACCCATTCAAAGCTGCTATGAGAATTTTAAGGTCTTGAATGACAGGGTCTTCAAATTTTTGACTTGAGTTTATTTTTTCCCTTATTACTAATCAATAAATATTTATTGTGTTCATCTTTGTTGTGGAGAAAGCAAAACAAGCCTTGGCTATCCATGTTGTTGAGAGCAGCGCAAGAGGAAAAAGACTCTCAGAAAAGTGTACTATTACCCATAGCAGGCTTTTTATGTGCATGAATTAACTGAATCTCTGCATTGCCAAGGTGATTGTTGGAGCAAAAGGTACCCCAATTATTACACAGCACGAGTGAGGAACAGCGTAAGCTGTATGGAATTCCTAGTCAGAAGTTCAAGGTCAGGTGGCTGAGTCCAGCTTTACCATTCAGCCTTTGGTGTCCCTTAGAAATAGCATGAGGTGGGCTGAGTCCAGTGCTACACACTTCTAGTTCCAGCACTCAGGAGGCAGAGACCAGTGGATCTCTGTGAATACAAGGGGAATGAACGGACAGTTGGTGTAGGAGTGTTCTCCCTAAATACAGGTCTGTGAGCCACTTACGCGCCTGGTACTTTCAAGACCAGGGCAGGAGGTCTGATTCCCTGGAACCTGAGTTACAGAAGACTGGGAGCTGGTCTGTGGCTGTGTGAGAGTGAACCCAGGTCCTCTGAAAGAGCACTCATTGCTCTTAACCTCTGAGTCATCTCTCCAGCGCCGTTCCATTTTTGTGTATTCTTAATTTCCTTCATCAACGTTTTATGATTTTCCTAGAAGAAAGGACTTTCACTTCTTTGATTAAACTTCTTCTCAGGTACCTGTGAAGCAGTCAGGAGTGGGATCACTTGCTTTACTTCTTTTTCAGCTAATTTGATGCTAATACATAGAGACACTAATGGTTTTATGTGTTAATTTTATATTGTGTAACCTTATCCAACTTGGTGATCTTTTCAAAGGTTTTCAGGTGGAATATGTAAATCTTTCTGCATATAAGACCATGTTCTGTGTAAATGGAGACAATTTGACCTCTTCCACTTTTAAATCATAATTCTTTTTAACCAGGAATAGTACTTATTTTCCTAATAGAACTATAAAATACAGTATATAAAAATCCATACTCTATACCTAGCATTCCCTAATGTTAACATGTTAGATAAACATCTCTAAAATTAACCATAATATTGTTAACAAAGGCATAGAATATGTAGATTTCAAAACTTTGCACAAATGTCCTCTTATTTATCTTGCGAGTCTGTCTGGACTGCTAGAATCTGGTTAGTTTTCATGTCTCACACCGTCCTCCACACCATGATGGTAACTCAGTTTCTCCTTCCCTGGCAGACTCTTGAAGGTTACTGATCAGTGATTTCCTGGAGCGTATCTCGGAACTGGATGCTTTGGAGTGTCCTAATGATTAGACTGAGCACACACACTGCTGGGAGGAGGCCACAGGTCTGATGGAGCCATTGTTTAATGTGTTATGCCAAGGACATTCGAAGACAATATGCTTACCGGTAATGTCATCTTGGTCACTTTAGTATGGTCGTGTCTGGTCTGCCACTAATTGATAGGGAAAGGCTCATTTTAATTGCAGGCAGAGGAACCCCAGACTGTACAGGAACAGGGAAGCAGTACTAGCCAGGGTTCTCTAGAGGAAAAGAGCTGATAGGATGTTTATATATTCACCTTGCTCCCGTGATCACCACTACTGAGGGTTTGTGAGTCAAAGCCCAGAACTCAAATTCAACCTCTGTCATTTGCCAGCTGTGTGACTTTCCCCTAGAAGTGACTTCTCTCTATGGCTGAGAATATATATCCTGCCTTGCAGATCTGCCTTGAAGAATAAACAAGTCAGCACGTGAAGTATTCAGAGAGATGCCTGGCTTCTAGTGGTTGCACAATATTCTGATAGGTAATATTATCCTTTGGGGCAGTTCTCTGTTGGCTGACACCAGGGCCGGAGACACAGCAGTATGAAGTTTTTGTCTTGGTGTGTGGATAGGGGTGCACATGTATGAGAAGAGGGGCAGACATTAACTTCAGGTGTCATTCATCGGCTGCCATCGACTGTGTGTGTATGTGTCTTCATGACAGGGTCTCTCAGTGGCCTGGAACTTGCTATTTGACTAGCCTGGAACTTCCCAGTCTGCTGAGTGGTGGGGAGGCCTAGAAAACTGTCACCACCTCTTCAGAACTGAGATCACAAGCAGTATGTGCCACCATGCCTGCTGGGATTTTTTGTTGTTGTTTTTTTTATTTAGAAAAGAAACATGGGTTCTGGGGATCAAACTCGGCTCCTCTTGTTGCTCATAAAACATCTCACCGACTGAACTGTCTCCCTAGCCCATGAAATTCATTAAAAGTTTTGTTTTAATTTTTTAAAAGTTTTTTAAACAAATCCTAATTAGAAAAGCTGAGATTTCAGGACCTGAAAGATCAAGGAGCTAAAAGTTATGCTGATTGTCAGATCCCAGTATGTTCTCCTAATGAGAATGAATTGCTGGCTGGTTATGGCAGGATGATGGTGAGGTAACAGGGGGGTGATGGTGATGGTGACAATGACGGTGACAGTGACAGTCATGTGATGTTGACAGTGATAGTGATGGTGACCGTGATGGTGATGTGATGGTGTTGGTGATGGTGTTGGTGATGGTGACAGTGTTGTGACTGTGATGGTGACTGTGACAGTGATATGGTGGTGACAGTGATGGTGACAGTGATATGATGGTGACAGTGACACTGAGGTGCTGGTGATGGTGGCCGTGACAGTTATGTGATGGTGACAGTGAGGTTCTGGTGATGGTGACAGTGATGGTGATGTGATGTTTTGGTGATGGTGACAGTGACGACTGTGATGGTTATGATGATAGTGACAGTGACGGTGAGGTGACCATGATGTGACCATGATGGAGTTGTGATAGTGATGCTGATGTCTGGTGCTTACTGAACACTGTAAGTCCCTGGAATAGGCTTGATCCCATGGCATACTGAGTCAGTTCTGTTTATCACTGCCGTGAACAAACACTAGATAAACAGCAGCTTAAAGGAAGAGTGGTTTATTCGAGCTCCGGTTTGATGGTTTTACCTATCACGGAAGGAGAGCAATGGCAGCAAGAACTCTAGGCGTCTGGTCATATCGCATCCCCAGTTGGGAAACACAGTGATAGCTGTCCCTTTCTATTCAGCCTAAGATCTCAGTCGATGGGAGGCGCTACCCACGTTCACATGCAGGTCTTCTCTCCTCAGTGAAACCTCTCTGGAAACACCCTCTTAGATACTCCCAGGGATGTTTCTATGGTGACTAAATTCCATCGCCAAGCTGACCAACAAGATTCCCCATCACATAATTATCACGTTATGCTGCGAGACAGGCATTAGTCATCACATTTTATCCTGACAGTCTTAGAGAGTGTGGCCACGGGCACGACTAGACAGCAGGAATCCAAACCAGGTCAGTGTCTGTCAGATGAGCTTGCCTGAAGTTCCTCATGCTTTCTTACACAGGCTGGGGGGCAGCCAGAGGCTTTCAGGTGTGCAATAAGTAGGCACTTGGCATTGTCACCAAGTCCTTGTGGGCAACTCTGACAGCTGGACTCATACGTGAAGTGATAGGAGGGAATGTAAGAGCAAACACATGCCATCAGCCGTGTGACCAATGGCCCTGTGGGATGAGAGAGTCATGGGACAGAGCACAAGTATGGAAGCTTTGGCAGCTCCCTGCGGTGGGGGAGGGGACCGTGACAGCGTCTTGAGCACAGGTCAGGCAGCTGTGTAAAGCCTTCATCTCATGGCTGGGATATGGGCCCGATTGATTTCAAAGCAAAGTAGCAAGATTTGACGGGAGAAGGGAATTTAAGCTCAGATAAATGCCAGGAGATGGAATAGCCCTACTCAGAGTATTGCAGAGCTACACTCTGGCTCTGGGAATAGACACAAGGCCAAGACCAATTAGCTTGAATTAAAATCCAGCCTGGGAATAAGCTACCTTTGTGTGTGTGTGTGTGTGTGTGTGTGTGTGTGTGTGTGTGTACATATGCGAGATGTACAAAAATATCTATGCATATGTGCTTGTAACTGAAGGTGAACACTGAACTGGTAGGTAGCAAGTTATTCCTGTGCTCGCGGCCTCTACACACACCCGTTTAAGTACCTTGATGCTTAGGGGAGCAAGCTAAATGAGCAGACACTTGTGAGTGTGCCAGTTGTCTTTCTGTACTGATGGGTCAGGGCCATTGTTTTGTACAATTAACCCGGGACTCAGAGACTTGCAAATGAATCCAACTGGGTACCGTGGCTTGGATGCCTTCCAGCATGTGGTGTGTGATGGGGGTTGTGTTTCCAAGCCTTCCTCGCACTAGACTGCCAACTTTCCTGATACCTTGTGTTTTGGAGGGCACAGGCAGAAGGGATGTATCAGACTGGAAAATTGCCCAGTGATCTGTTATAAACATATTGTCAACTGCTGGCGCCTCCAGTGCCTGTCCCTACAGTGATGGGTGGATGCCATTCCCTTTGGCTCTTTGGAAGCCATGTCTACTCTGATTCATACTGCTGAGGTAAAAAGCACCATGCCTAGAGAGGGAGGCATTCAAAGGCAAGGGCTCATTGTCTGAGAATGAAGGATGGAATGGGGCATGAGAGGAGAGAAAATGCGAGCACTTGAGATTACGGGAAGGAGAATCTACCTCTGGATGCCTCTGCCACTACTTCCACTCTCCACCCTACGCTTCCCATCGCTGACTAGCATCTCCCATCTGCTTTTGATTAAATGGCAGGTGGTTTGGGGGCCCTGGAGATTCCAGTTACAACACTCATCACTACAAGTTCTCTAAACAAAATGACTATAAATCTGATATTCAAAGGCCTAGGCATAACAGGCAGCTGACTCACAATTTGCAGGTCTTTGAAAAGTCATCCTACTTAAGGATTTTTACTCGGGCGGTCTGAGACACTGTTACTTCCTCCGTGGACTCAGCTCTCGTATTAGGGAGATATCTGCATTTTTGTTTAGTTAAGAGCATTTTATTACTGGCCAAGGTTACACATGAGATTCCTAATGCACTTGGTTTAATCACTTAATTAATCTATCATCACACTTGGTCCTGCGTAGGAAACAAGATAGTCGGACATGTAATGGGTAAACGTTGCTAAGAGGAAGTAGAGTTTGGTCAAAAGCATTGACAGCAATTGGATCGTGTGTGTGTGTGTGTGTGTGTGTGTGTGTGTATGTGTGCATGCTTGCCCAGATGTATATGCATGTGTGTGCACGTACATGTGCATGGGTACATTGATAAAACAGCTGAGATAGAGGATAATAAGCATCCCTGCTCTTAAAGAGCTTGTATATACACTATGAGACAGCCATACAGGTACACAAGTGAGATAAAATATACTGGAAAGCAAAGTGGTATCCATTCTGGTGTTGACTGGGTCATGAGTGTGAAAAGTTCTAGGCTTTGTTGAGGTTCTCCCAGGAGATGCCCTAGGATGTCTTTCTAGATGGACAGAAGTAGTCATGAAAATCCAAAAGATCATTCAGCGTCACCATGTAGTTATTTCTAATCGTCAAGGAGAAGGCACAAAGTGAGCCACTTTGCCATGGCTCATTTCCAGACGTTTGGGATAGTAGGTGCGGAAAATGAAGAGAAGCGGAGGGAGGAAATGGGGGTTGTTGGCTGCCTGTTCCCCCTGGCCCAGGAACATACCAAGCAAAAGCAAACAAATAATTGAAATGGACACAAATCAATTAGATGATGACAAACACAAATTTTCATAGCCCAGGACGAGGTGTTATTAAAAATGACTTGCCTGAGTTGGATGCCTTTAGATTTACATTTCAACATAATTAACGCTGAGCGGCACTCGCTGCTCTTCTTCTCCTGCCAGCTGACGGTGCTCGCTGGAGTGCTGTGGAGATGCGAGCATTATCTTTAGGAAATATTCCATCCCTGTTTTCATTCATTTGTAGTTTAACTTCCTTCATTACATGACATTAGGAGAAAAGAGCATTCTGTTTCCTGGTGCATCCTCTCCTGCGGCTCATTTCCCCCCGCTGAGATCATCATCAGCTTGAGACATCACCGCCATCTCCACAGCAACCGGGCCCATCCCCAGAGCGCATACTTTGGCTCACGTAGCCGCCATTCCCCTCATTATTTATTACTGAAAGGATCTGAGGTGAGAAATAGGCCAGGGCTTTCTGAAGGCATTGGGGCAAGTCATTCCTTCTTTTCCCCCAGAAAGACAGCTGCAAGGCACGGAAACAATATGTCTTGGGGTGAGAAGGACCTGGCACCTTGAAGCCTGTCACCAGCCCTCCCTTCTTTCTTCAATGACAGGGGGTACTAGAACTGGTGAGATGGCTCAGCCAGCTAAGGCCCTTGTCATCAAGTTTTCCCACTTGAGTTCAATCCCCAGGACCTACACAATGGAAATGGAGAACGAATTCCTATTGTTCTCTGATGTCCACACACAAGCTATAGTGTGTGTGTGTGTGTGTGTGTGTGTGTGTGTGTGTGTGTGATGGGGGAGTAGCACACATGTATGAAATTAAATGAAAACATGAAATGTTTAAAACAAGAAAATGGAGATGCCAGCATCCTCCATGCAGAATTATATGCAAAGATTAGATAACTGGATGTACACTTTCTGAGCAATGATGTGTCAAGACATTGGTGTGTAAAACCATATCATATCTACAAATATTATAGAGGTCATGATACTAGGTTTGTATTAACTATTGTTGTATAATAAACCACTCCAAAATTTGATGCCTTAAAATGATAATTAACTCTGGTAGTTGTGAGAGTTGATAAGACTCAAGTAGGGCTCTTCTGCCAGCCTTGCTTAGGTCTTAGAAGTACAGCAGGATGCCCTGGGTTCCACTTCAGGGCTGTGTGGGCAGTGTCCCTGTGCCCATATGCAATCCTGGCCTCACCTAGTCCTGTGGCCTTTTTACAAACTCCCTTCTAACCTGGAATCTCAGCACTTTTGGAAGCATAAAAAGCACTCTCCCTAGATTCTGAATCCCCAAAGCAAGACTTTGACAAGTCTCAGGCCAGCAGACACAGAGTGGAGGAAGGAGTCAGGCCATACCACACCTCCATTTTAGTTATGAGAAAACTGTGCTTTAGAGAGTTAAGAGGCTTTCCCAAAGTCACAGTGCCGGTAAGTAGACCCAGTATTCAAACTGAGATGACTTAAGTTTCAGACTCCAAGTACAGTCTTTCTTACGTCATAGAAAGGCTGGGGAATGGCTCAATTGGTAAAGGAGTTCTCTTTTGGGAGGCTGACGACCTGAATTCCTGGGACTCATGTGGTAGAGGAGAGAATTTTGTCCTTTTCACCTCCATATACTCACCCACAAACACACACTAAACAAACAAGCAATAAATAAATAAACAAACAAATAAATAAAATGTAACTAAAAAAATTAAGAGTCACAAAGCTTTCTAAAAGTGATATATATTTAGGAAATTATCATCACATCTCTTTCTCCTTCTCTCCACAGAAGTGAACAACAGTTACTCACTACAAATCATTCCGCCATTTGCCAAGCTTAGATACATCCAACATGGTAAGACAGATACTGTGGGGATACTGCAAACAGGACAGATATATTGTGAATTTCAGTGTTTGATATTTATGGAGTTAGCAACTCCAAAGGTTTCAAGGTTTGACAATGGCTCCTCAGACAAGGCTGGTATTTGGGGGTGTGGAGAATGGCAGGGGTGGGGTCACCTGGGCTTCTGAGGGGAGGTTGCCTAAGCCTGGCTCTCAGATCAGTGCTTAGCAGTCAGATCCTCTGACTGCTAGCCAAGGATACATCCATCAGTGATGAGTGACTGACTCTTTCTACATTGTTCAGCACTGGTCCCTTGAAGGGAAATTAGGAAAGCAGGTAACAAACAAACAGAAAAAAAAAAAAACTCACTACCCACTGACCAGGGTAATAATTATTGACGTTTAAACATCTCTTTTCCTTACTAGAGCTGTGCCACACTGTAACATGAGGGGGCCTGTTTGTTGGGGGTTTTTCTGTCCTGTCTGGCCCCCCAGCTGTTTAGTCCCAGAGAAAAATCAACCACACAGAGATTTCTGTAAGTTATAATGCTGATTGGCCCATTAGGTCAGGCTTCTTACTGGCTAACTCTCACATCTTGATTAACCCATTTTTCTGATCTATGTTAGCCATGTGACTCAGTACCTTTTTCAGTGGGTCTGCTCACATCCTATTGCTTCGGTGATCTGGGCAGGAGTGGGAAGAATCAACTTCCTCCTCCCCAGAATTCTCCTGCTCTCCTTGCATCATTTCCACTTCCTGTCTGGTTTCCCCGCCTACACTTCCTGCCTGGCCAATCAGCATTTATTTAAAACATGATTGACAAAATACAGACAATTCTCCCGCACCACCACACCCATAAATTATGTTTTATTATGAGCACACTATGTGATGGAGCTCAATATATATGAATATATATATTCATAACCAGTATTTTTACTTTGTTTAGTAGCATACAATTAGCATTTCTGTGATAACAAATAAAACTCTATGACATCAGTTACATACACTTGTTCAGTAGATGCCCATATATATGTATATCATATAACTTATTAATCAGTTACTTATTATTGGACTCCTTATTTCTCTGTGTTCTTTCTTATTCCCATTGTTGAATGTATATGCTCTTCCTCCCTCCCTTACTTCCTTTCTTCATTTATTTCTTTGTGTGGTGGTGGTGGCTGGATCTGCTCTTGGCCATCCATGCTACCTACACTGGTCACACTAGACAGTGAAGGGAAAAGATGAGGTATGAAGCCCAAACCTGCCACTCCTGCTTGAGTGACTTCAGAAAAGTCCTCCCTCCCCTTCCACATGGGAAAACAAGGATGTAAGCAAACTCATCTCAGAGATCCATTCTAACAATGAACTTCATTCTAAGGTCTGTTCCAACAGTTTGCTATTTTTATTATTCTTTAAAACGATATGTTGGCAATTCTAAAAGTTTCAGATAAACTCTGACAATCTGAGGTTAGATAGCAAAAGAACTCAAGTGAAGTTGGCTACAAAAATATTACAATAAGGTTGGGAAGACAGCCCAGTGAGCAACACTCTTGTCTTACAAGTGCAAGGATCTGAGTTTGATTCCTAGAACCTATGTAAGAGGAAACTGGGCAGTGATGCATAGGCAGTGGTGCATTCTTCTGACCCTAACTTGGGAATTAGAGATGGCAGATCCCTGAGGCTCACCCACCAGCCATTGATGTCTCTGTCAATTTTAGAGTTTTGGAAGTTGCTTACAAGGCACTTCCTGTTTACTTAGGCAATATCATATGCTTTTGGAGTCTTTGATGGAGTTAAAGAAAAATAGTTATAATTATGAAAGATAGATTAGATATAAAACCCTAGATTCACCAAGATAGGAGAGATGATAGAATATTTCCTTAATTTGCCAAGTGTAAATGGACTAAACATTGTATCTATAATTCTTGCCTGATAACTGTTTTGTTGTATGTAATCTTGCTATGTTCAAGTTAAAACCTTCCTTTTTATTTAGACAGAAAAGGGGCAAGGTAATGTGGGATTCTCCTCTGTATGCTATGAATATGTTTTATTACTATTGGTTAATAAAAAAGCTGTTTTGGGCCTACGGTAGCACAGAATAGAGCAAGGTGGGAATTCTAAGCAGAGATATAAGAGAAATGAAGGCAGAGTCAGGAGACACCACATAGCTGCCAAAGGAGACAGATGCCAGAACTTTACCCAGTAGTCCACAGCTTTGTGGCAATACACAAAATATTAAAATGGGTTAATTGAAGATGTAAGAGTTAGTCCAAAGAAGCCTATGCTATTGGTCAAGCAGTATTTTAAGTAAATAGCTTCTTTGTGATTATTTTGGGTCTGGGCAGCCAGAAAATGAACAAGCAGCCTCCATCTACATAAGTTACTCATGAGCCCCAGGCTGGGAGAGATCCTGTCTCAAATCACACACACACACACACACACACACACACACACTGTGTATTACTATACATTTTTTTATTGTGTGTGAGGGTGATATTACATGAGACATTTGTCTTGTGTGGTGTCTGAGGAAATTGTCCAGGCGACCAGAGGAAGAGGTGATGTGTCCTCCTCTATCACCCTCTGCCTTATATCCTTGAGACAGAGTCTCTTGCTAACCTGAAGCCAGGCTAGCAACCAGCAACCCCCCACAATCCTCCTGTCTCCACCCTTCACAGGGCTGGGTTTCTAAGCACGTGTGACCTTATCTGACTTCTTAAGTGAGTATTGGGGATTCGAACTCAGGGCCTCATACTTGTTCAATATGTACACTTACCCACTGAGGGAAATTTCTTCCCAAGAGCTCTGATCAAGTCCATGTTCTGCAGCTATCAGACAAATACCAAACCAGGAAAAACAGTGTCCAAAATTGCAGGAAACTGACTGGCATTCTTCTCAAGGACAGACTGATTTTAACATGAAAGCAGAGGCAAGTATTAAGATACAGGGAATCCAGAGGTTCACAAGGATAGGTCCTGCCACATCTGCTATGGGGGGAGGGTGTTGGTAGAAAACAAATTAACAAAAGTTTTGAAAGGACTTTTGTATCTTCAACAGAAACAAAAGCTGCAAAGAGGTTTTCTGGTTTTGGTTTGGTTTGGGTTGGGTTGGGTTGGGTTGGGTTGTTATTTAGCCGAAATGAGATTCCTCCATGGAACTATTTAAATAAAACATTGCTCAGGGGCACTCAGTTCAACACTAATTGAGACCAAGTCAACCAAAAGACTTAAAGCACAAAGCTTTTAGCTTGACTTTGCAGACTCAGCATCTCCATTGGTCCAGTTCTGAGACACCAAACGGTCACCACTAAGGGATGAAGCTGAGGTTCACAGCAGTGAAGTCAGTGGCGGCGATCTCCTTTATTCTCCTTAGGAGAAGCCTGATGTTCCTGTTCGAATTCGGGACAGAGAGAAGGCTTGGTAACAACGATATATGTGTATTTCATATACACATTACAATTTCGTAAGTGATGTTCTCTGTGTTCTGATGAGCACACGTGCCACTTCCGCATACTTCTGCAGTGTTTCCTACACCCCTACTATAATTTAAAATCAAAATGGAAAAAACAAATTTTAGATTTATTAGTCTTAGAAATAAAACTTTTAGCCTAACAGCTATTTTAAGGAGAATGTGAACTTTCAGGTAAATAAATAGTGTGTCAACAAAATACATTCTTTGAGTGGTAGAGAAATAAAATCTGAGAATTGAGAAGGGGAAGGGAAGCAGGTGGAGGGGAAAGCTATTGAAGGGAAGAAATTAGAAGAGAGGGAAGAAAGGGAAAAGCAGAGAAAGAAAAAGAGAGAGGAGGAAGGGAGGAAGGAAGGAAGGAAGGAAGGAAGGAAGGAAGGAAGGAAGGAAGGAAGGAAGGAGAAGGCGAGGAGGAGAGGAAGAGAAAGGCTAGCTTCACGGCAGTTTTATTTGTTCTTCTTTTCCACCCTTCCTCCTTACACCTTCCTTTGTGAGACACTGTTCTATAGGAGGGGTAAGTTGTGCCTTTTCCTTCCTTGAATCAGAGCAGCAGAGATGATAGTAATCTTAACAACATTCTAACCAGTCTGGGTGTTTCATGAAAGATGGGCCTGTCCAATCCAACTTGGAACTCAGGTTAAAGGTAATAAAGCTTCAGTTTAAAGGAGGTGGGGTCTAGGGCCGCACAGATGCTGTGGTGACACAGTATGGTTGAAGACATTCAAGGGACTATGTGAGGCTTAGGGAGAAGTGGGGTGATACACATTCAGAAATAGAGCCTGTGAATGGCAGCCACATCTAAGGGAGAATTAAAAAGTCATCCACAAGCCCAGTAAAGATATGGCTCAAATAAGACCTGATTAAAAAAAAAAAACTAGGCTTTTTCCAAGGATTAAGCCAATCTACAAATACTAGGAGAGGGGACTATTTTATGTTTAATAAGACATCACAAGACATATAAAGTCACAGTAAATTATGACTCAGTCAAAGGAAGAAAATTGATCATTCGAAATCATTCCTGAAGAGTAATTTGAACTTATTACACAAACATTTAAAATATACTCAATAAAGCTGAAGAAAACTCAACAAAGATCTAATGGAAACTGAGAAATTGATATAAGAACAGTAAAAGAATATCATTATTTATTCTTCTATTCATGCAATGTTGTTATTGTTCATTATATTTCCCACATGAACTTTTGTAAGTACAAAATTAAATCTCATCCACGACAAGAACAGTCTAAGCTGTGTCCATGCATTTTGGTTTTTTGGGAAGCCCCTCAGAATTGAGTTATATTTCAGGGTGTTTATAGATTTCCTAGTTCCCACTCACAGGGTACTGTTTTCCAATATTAGGAACATTTGCTTTAAGCAACACTGAGCATTGCTTCTTAAGAATGGCAAGAAGTGGGCCCCGTGAGGTGGTTCCCACAGCAATGAGGCACTTCGTTTTAACATACGAAAGCCACACCAAATTATGAGGCTGAATGTGAAAATGTGGAAGCCACAGCAGGGCCTTGGAACCTTGACAGAAACTGCACTGGAGAACATACAGCGAATAAAGATTCTATTGTTTGGGGGTTCACCTATACAGTTTCCATCAACATTGTATCCCAAAGAGGCTGATGTTATATTTAATTTTCCTCATTAATATTTTGCTCATAAAATGTTAGATAGACAGACAGACAGACAGATAGATAAGTAGGAAATTGCAGTTGCCTCTCCTTCCTGTATCTAAAGTGTATAATGCCAGCAAGTTTGGAAACGGAAAGGGGCTAGCCTGCCTAGACCTCTCCAGAGCATTGTAGGCTAATACATTAAAATTAAAGAGAAACAGAAGCCATCACTACAAATTGCAACATTATTGTTCAAGCCAAGATCGTGCTAATTATAAACTAGCATTTTTATAGATGTCACAGGGGCTGTTTTAGTGCCACTTTGCTGATGCTAAAGAGATAGTGTGGAAATGTGATCAGGGATCCTCAGACTACTGCCTAACTGAAGGAAAAAAAGGCAATTAGACTCTTCCTGGCATATTAGTGAAGGCAGCCTTATTAGGCACATTTACAAGCTAATGATGTGCCTATTCTCTGCTATCAAAAAATGCATTTAAATAAACTGATTTACAGTTCAGCCATTTTCATCTGTTTAACCAGTACATTCACAATTACATTACCCACACCTAATTGGCAGGCAACTGAAGCATTTCTGAGACCCGTCCTGCAAGGTGGGCATGGTACGGCGTTCTGTGCTCACCTTCCTTCCCCTTAAGTCCTGGGGGTAGCCTCCTACCCTGCTTGGTGTCCATTTTCCTTGATGAACAACCTAGATTTGTTTAAAGACTGTTGAAACTGCAGTGATGAATTTTAGAGACACTCCTGGTGAAAAGCGAGGTGCGGGTGGATAGAGGCGGTAACAACGCAGGCAGAGGTGGGAACCGGGTGTCCAGAAAACTAGAGCCATTCCGCTTCCCTGGGCTTTCTGGGCAAGGAAGTGAACCATGAAGAAGGACATTCCCTCCTCCATCTCAGAAACGAAGGACATCCCTGTGGGGGCCTGACTAGCGCTGTTCTCTATTGAGGCTGACTTTCCACAGCGCTGCAGTGATGTTTCTAACAAGCACAGCCCTCTGCGGCCATCAGAGCTGGAGATCCTAGTTCTGCCACAGCAATCCACTTCAACTCCTCGTTCCCACACTGCAAAATAGGGGTCATAGCACTTCGTTCTCCAATGTCTCTTCATAGCTGATTCGCTTACTACATAAAATATCTAGCAAACCTACCTACCTGTGGTATCTGCTCAATAAATATGACCTGTTATATCATCATTAACTTAATACTATCTCGATGGTTGTACTTTTTTGCTTAAAGTCTCTAAGGTCATCCCATATCCTACAGAAGAGTAATCTGTATCTCTAAATCTTCACGGCCCTTCAGGAGTTCTCCCTGACTGGGATGCTAATTTCTCCTTCCAGCTTTCCTTCCCCAGCCCATTCTCCCTCCACAGGATCCCCTAGTCATGGACCAGCCACCTCTTCCCCAGTATGTCTCAGTCCTTTGCTCCTACTGCTCTTCTGCCTGCCCTGCTCTGCCTTGCTGTCAGGCCCTCCTCCTTCGCTCAGCCTTCAGGAAGGAGCTCTGCTCCTGAGGAGCCTGCAGTGCTCCTTCTCACTTGGTCCCTGTTCTATTGCTGTGAAGAGACACCACGGCCAAGGCAACTCCCATGAAAGAAAACATCTAATTAGGGACTGGCTTACGGTTTCAGAGGATGAGTCTGTTATCATGGTGGGGAGCGTAGAAGAAGCAAAGGGAGCATTCAGTAGCTAAGAGCTACATCTAGATCAGTGCGAGAGAGAGGGAGAGAGGGAGAGAGGGAGAGGAGAAAAGAGAGGGAGGGAGAGGGAGAAGGAGAGAGAGACTTGGCCTGACATAGTCTTTTGAGATCTCTAAGCCCATCCCCACTGCACACTCTCTCTAAGAAGGCCACACTTCCTAATCCTACTCTTTCTCTAGTAGTCCATTCCCTGTTGACTAAGCCTTCAGATACATGAGCCTATGGCAGCCATTCTTATTCAAACCACCACACCTTCCAAGTGAAATAAGAGTCTTGCCCAGATAATATTCCACATGCCTTTCCTGCATATCATGCATTTCTCCAGAATGCGAGCCATTTCATCACAAGCTGAGTCTCCAGTCAGAGGGCTGACCATCAAGGACACTGAAAAGTGTTTGCGCCCCAATAAACCTCTCTGCCTATGCAATAATCCATAGGCAGACCAAATCAAACCGGATTAGAAAAAGCCCAGGTTTGATGGATACCAGAACTCCTGGGTGGCCTTCCAACACCTCAGAGAGGAGATAGGGAAGGAAGACCAGAAAACCACGTGTTTGTTCTTTGGATGGGGGCAGTTTAAATACCCTGTGGAAGTGGTCTTGAGTATCTCTGGAGAGGGGTCATTGTTTGGTGGGCTTTCTTGGAGGTGGAGTCTGGACTGAGGCAACTCCCAGGGGAGGGGGCTTGGAGGGAACTTTCCACACAAACATTCCATACTCTTTGGATATATGAATGCTAAGGGGCTGGGATGAAGGCTTAATCCAGATAAACAGAAACCTCAAAAATTCCTATTTTCATTCTCAGGGTAGGACACAGTGTTAGGTACAAATAGGTACTAAGTCTTTGATTCTCAACCAGTGGGTCGTGACCCTTTGGGGGGCTGAACAACCCTTTCACAGAAGTTGCCTAAGACCATTGGAAGCCACAGATATTTATACTACAACTTATAACAGTATCAAAATTACAGTTACGAGAAGTAGCAATGAAAATAATTTTATGGCTGGGGGTTACCACAACATGAGGGAATGTATTAAAGAGACAACACTAGCAAGGTTGAAAACCACTTTACTAAGTGAGTAGTATATAATCCAATTGAAAAAAAAATAAAGCAATTTTAACTAGAATCTAACTGGATCCTTCCTGAACTACTTTTCAAATTAAGATTCTATATGTTTGTAATTTTATAAAATACTGGGTTTAGGAGTCTTATCTGACCTTCAATTTCCTTGTCTATAAAATAGAAATGATAATTCCTAGCTCACAGAGCTACTAGGAAAAATAACTGAGTCAAGTCACATGAAAAACGCTGTGAGGTTTAACTGCTCCAGACACAGACAGTGGTGGTATCTACTAGCTCATTCTGTGGTACTATCAGGGATGACCAGGCAATAGAAAAGCACACAGTCTGTGTAGAGATAACGTCTTTCCCATCCTGAGTCCCCACAGTGAAGGTGAGCTGAGCATCACTCCTTCCTCCAAGGAACTTAGCTTGATACCCATTTCAACAGGATGGAATAAGGATGCTTGGAGTGTGCTTACACACACACAGCCTCCACTTTGAATCTCAGATCTTGCAATAGAGGGTTCAAGGGAAATGTCCCATCTTCTACCAGCTCCTCCATAAAAGCAAAACCCAGTACATCGTTTTATGATTACACTTATCATCAAATACACCATTTGAGTTTAATGCTCAAGAATGGTTCTGCATACCAGTGACTCACACTTATAACACACAATTATTTCTTTTGAACATTACTGTTTCACTGAGGAGGAGAATGCCACTTTTGTAAGGTAATACATGTGCTTTAGTGGGAGAGTGGATGCACCGAGGTCTGCCGTTTAATTTTGTAACAGCTTATTGGTGGCAATACTTTGAGATAAAGTCACTCTGGAGCGCTTTCTGGCAAGACCGTTCCCAAATGATTCCCGAGTCGCTGTCTTCCAAGATGACCAATCTTATTCGTCTAAAGCATCTTTTAGGGAAAGAGGAGTCGTTCACCAAATGGGAGAGCTGGGAGGGTTCTGCACAGTCAGAATGTCAGGGTTCTCCCAGTTTTAACCACTAGGCCCCGGTAGCACCAGAGGATCGTTGAGTTGCTATTCCCTGACAATGCCCTTATTTTCAAGAAAAAGACAACCTACTGTGGGAGAAGAAGAGGGGACAATTCTTTCTCTCCAGTATTTGCACGGTGCGCGAAGACCCTGCTGAAATTTGTCCTTTCCTGAGAGCACAGCCCTGAAGTGGGGTCAGAGAGGGACATTGAAGAAAAGGAGTTGTTGTACCAGAGTTCACAGGGTCATCTTAATGTGTAACGTCTGTGAGGCTATCCACTCTGCTAATTATTCCACTCATCTCTGAGACAATGATCAGAAAGGAATTCACGAACCTTCCTATGTGTGCTTGTTGGGGATCGCGTATAGTGCATGCGCGCAAGCATAAAATGCTAACATGCTAAAGTGAGAGGAGCAGGGCTAGAAGATTCTCGAGGACTGAGGGCCTCTTGAAGTCACCCGCTCACACGGGAAAAGGCTTAGTTCACTCCCTGAACTTGACACATACCGCTCGTTGGAAAATCTCGATAAATCCCCGTACTCCTCAGGCTTTGTCTACAGCGACAGCAGCATAGAGATGGCATTGGAGCCCTTATGTTGCTGTTCTGAGGAGTAAATGAAATGCCACACATGACTTTCACAAGTGTCGGGCACCTGCTAGGACCTGGGTCCATGATGCTTGTAATCCTTGTACCCAGGGATGATGCTGCAAGAGGGAGTGAGCCTTGCAGGCACTATTAGCTGCTGAGCTCACACCTAGCACAATGTGTCCAACACAGAATATGCCCAAGGAGAAGAAATCGAGGGAAAGAAAGACAGAATCTATACACCGCAGGGCATTTCTCAGCCTCAATAAGAAAATCCCATAGTGATAAACCTTATGGCTGAGAGAGGGTGTGAATGAATCCAGCCCCTTCTTATCATCTCTACCACAACTACACATTTTTCTTTGTTTACTTTTTGTTTTTAATTGACACAATTTTGGTAGACATTCACAAAGTATAATACAATGATTATAATACATGGATGAACTATGAAGTGATCAAACCTGACTCCCTTGTCTATCTCGCACTTACACAAGCCCAGTGCCTGCAACAACCCTATGGAAGAATAGACATGTGAGGGAGTGGCAAGATGGCTTCCAGGCTAAAGGCATTCGCTGTCAAACCTGGAGCCCTAAGAGCAATCCTGTGGACACACATGGTGGAAGGAGAGAATGATTCCTGCCAGTTGCTCTGTGACATGTACCAGCTCTCTCTCTCTCTCTCTCTCTCTCTCTCTCTCTCTCTCACACACACACACACACACACACACACACACACGTACACAGACACATGTATACACACTAAACAAAATAAAATGCAACCAGGTGTAAGGAATATAAAAACATTTTGTGAACTAAAGTTCTACTCCAATATTACCTGTTGGCCTGTTCTTCCGTTTCTACATAGACGGAGTACCATGAGAAGCTGTGCTTTCTAGACTACAGAGGCCTGAAAAATAGCCTATCACCTTGGATAGACTCTGCAAGCAATGTGGGGTTTCATGCTGTCCCCGAAGTTCCCGGAGGGCTCAGTGGCCTATTCTTTAGTCACCAATGGCTTGAAAGGGAGGCTCGTGTCACCTGCAGCCTGCCCTAACATTAGCACAGTCACCTCATTCTTGAATGTTGTTCAATTTCAAATGTTTTCAGGATGCTACCTCAAGCATCGAGTCAGGGGTACTTCAATGAGTCGAACGTGCCTGTCTGTATTTGGTGAACGAGAGAAGTTCTCTACCAGAAGCTTATCTTCACACTTGCTAAGAACCCTGAAGAAAAGCTCACGTAAGTGGAAGCCGAGCATAAGGGCCATGCAGAGTGCTGCATGCTGCACTCTGGTAGCAGAGCAAACCCAAAAGTGCAACCACAAGGATTAAAGAGCTGCCCAGGCCACTGAGCTGGCTGTGCCTCAGGAGGTCAGTAGCAGGCCCATGAGTCTTTCATCAAGTTACTCTGCCTTCCCAGATGCCTTATCCATGCTTGCAGATAGAGTTCCTGCTATGTTTGTAGTTCAGCCCACATGAAGGAGAAGAAGATGGAGAAGCACCTACCTGGCTCTTCAAGGCTAATCATTCCCGATGCATCGGAAGGAATATGTGTCTCATGCTACTGTACCTGCTTGGATCTTGGTTACAGACATGACATCTATGTATTAACCAGAGTGCTGGGTCCAAGATGCCCCTTCCTTAGGACATTTTTCTTCAGGACTACCTCAGAACTGTAAAAATAGATTCCAATTCTGCCTCAAACCTTGGCCTTAAGTTTGGTCACACTGTCAGATTTCATCAAAGAATGCTAATGACGTGTAGCCTTGAGCTGAATGTGAGGTACTTGGCTAACTTACTGTGGTTAGGGGAGAAGGGCTGCCTATTAAGGAAAACAGGAGGTAACAAGTTTCAGAGAACTAAGCAATTTCTGCCACAACCAGTGTCCAAGCAGAGACTGAAAGAGGAGAAGAGTTTCTGGTTGCTGTCAATCCAATTCTCCTTTAGTCCAGATGTATGTTCTGTCACCTAGGCCGTAGTCAGAGACAATGGTAAGGAAAGAAAAAGCATACAGGCTTCTCTAAATGATAGATATGCCTTGAGGGCATAAATAAACTGTATTAGGTCCTTCTTAGAGCACCAAAAAGGAGCAATCTCTCATTTAACCAAAATACATTGTGCAGAAATACTTTCTTAATGATTCTTGTAATTCCTGGTAGGTCTGAGGGAAAATGGGAGCGTCCCCAGTGGTGATATGTAGGAGGCAATGGAACCAATGTCTGGAGATGATGTCAGGATGGGGACAGGTGACTGGCGGCCATCTTGGTTAAGACAGCAGAGGTTGCTGAAGCCAGGAGAGGTGGTGACAGTGGCTGGGGACAGAGAAAGCAACATTCTGGGAGCTGAAAGTGTTTTCTCTTGGGTACATATGAGCTGCCAAAAACGTGTCCATGTGCACGTGTGTGTGTGCGTGCATGCATGCATCACTTATAAAGTTCTTCCTATGACAGCGTCAGTGAAATTTATCTTATTAAAGTTGATGTGGCATCATTTGCATGCATGTGAGAATAAACCACGTAAACTGATTAGCAAAGCTAAGCCTCAGCTTCTAGCTATTAATGTCATAAGCAAGGAAAACAGTATTTAGTGTGATTTTGTTCACCCCAACTTTCATAAGATACCGTTAGGCCTCCACCAGTTAGTTTTTATCCACTTGACACAAACCAGAGTTACTTGGGAGGAGGGAACCTCAAACACAGAACTCCCTCCATTGGATTGGCCTGTGGGCACACCTGTTGGATACTCAACTAATGACTGATTAGGGATGCCCCGCCCACTGTGGGTTGTGGGCAGTGCCACCCCCAGGTAAGGGGCCCTAGTTTGTACATGAAATCAAGCTAAGCAAGCTGTGGACAGTAGGCAGTGTTCCTCCACGGCCTCTACTTTAGCACCTGCTTTCAGGCTCCCACCTTGAGCTCTGTCCTGACTTCCCATCACAATAGACCATACAGGATGAGTAAGCCAGAAATGATTTCTTATCACAATAGACTGCAGGATGAGTAAGTCAAGCATGACTTCCGGACACAATAGATGACATAGGATGAGTAAGACAAGCATGGCTTCCAGTCACAATAGACTGTATAGGATAAGTAAGCCAAACACACCCTGTCCTCCCCATGTTGTTTTTGCCTCATGGTGTCTGTCATGATGATAGAGATGATAGAGAGAATGACTTGAAACTCTGGTTTAACCCCAAAGCATTCACAGCCTGGTGTTGAGAGGATGGTCCACTGTTTCTCAGTGTATATTAACTGTATGAACTAATACGTGCTATCACAGCAATTTCTACATCAATATAATATGCTTTAATCATACTCACCTTTTACCCTTTATTGTCTGCCCTCCTTACTTTCCCTGGCCTCTGTCCTATAAAAATTCTTGTATTTTTAGTAAAATCTTCCAATTTTTATCTCAGGGACACTGAAACCATGTGGCGGTTTGAAATAAAATGACCCCTAAAAGGAGAATCACTATTAGGAGGTGTGGCCTTGTGGGATGAAGTGTGTCACTGTGAGAGTGGGCTTTGAGGGCTCCTATGTTCAAGCTATGCCCAGTGTCACTGTTCACTTCCTGTTGCCTGCGGATCAAGATCTAAAATTCTCAGCTCCTTCTCCAGGATTGTGCAGGCTGCCATGACCCACCATGATGACAATGAACGAAACCTCTGAACCATAAAACACACAATTAAAACTTTCCTTTATAAGAATTGCCATGGTCATGGCACCTCTGCACAGCAATAAAAACTCTAACTAAGAAAGAAGTTGATACCAGGGGCTGGGGTATTGCTGTGATAGACCTGACCATGTCTTTGTTTAGAGGGATTTGGACTTTGGTACTTTGGGTTAGGAAAACAATAGAGTGGGTTAGAGCCAGGTGTGGTACTGTGCCCCTTTAATCTTAGCACTTCAGAGGCAGACACAGGCAGGTCTCTGAGTTTGAGGCCAGCCTGTTCTACAGATCCAGCTCCAGGACAGCCAAGTATAGGCAGTGAAGGAAACCATCAAAAACAGAAAGCCGGCAAAGATGTTATTGAACAAGGAGGCCATGTTCCAGCCTCAGCAAGCAGCATAACTTGACAGCTTTGGCCATGTGGTTCTGACTTTAGAGTCAAGGGCAGAAGAAAGGGGTTACGGAATCTTCTTCTATGACTAAGGAAAGTCACTGAGGCCAGACATGTGACCAGGGTGTCCTTGAATGGAGTTTTAAGGAGACCGTCACATAAAACCGTACAGATGAAGCCTGGGTTGTTTTGCAGACCCCAAGATGTTGGAGCTGCCCAAGCCACGGGATACCTGCTAGAGAAAGTTGCTAACAGGGAGGAGAGCCAGACCAAGAGAAGAAGTTTGTTGCAGTCAACAAAACTGAATTGAGGTGGAAATCTGAAAAGCTGTTTTGACATCAGACATGGAGATGCAGAGCTCAGAGTTTGCCCAGCTGGGTCTGGGTCTTGCTTTGGTCCAGTATTTCCCTGCTGTGCTCCCTTCCCTATGTTTTGGAATGGTAATGTTTATGCTATGCCATAATAAGCTGGAAATATGTGATCTGCTTTTTTATTTGACTTTACAAGAGATTACAGCTAAAAGAGTGCATGAATCTCCGAAGAGATTCTGAACTTTGGATATTTAAATAAACTGAGGATGTTATAAATGGGGACTTTTGAAGTTGGACTGAATGCATTTTTACTTTATGATATGACTACAAGCCTTTGGAGACCAGGGAGTGGAATGTGGTATTTCAAAAAAAAAAAAAAAAAAAAAAAGACCTTTCTAGTTCTCTGACACAGAACTGTCATTGTGAGATGACAAAGACACCAGGACCTTCAGGCTCCCTGACCTTTCTGTCCTCTCTTCCTACAACTGGGAATTCTGAATCTGTCCACTGCCCCACTGCCTCTGCTTCAGAATCAAGAAAATCATCCCTCCCCTTGGTCTTACTTTTAACACCAACCCCTCGAAAAAAAGACCATCGTATAAGGCACATGGAGTTACCAGCATATTTTAGGGTCATTCTTCTCTTCTTTGGAACTGAACCCCATTTCTCCAGATAGAATTTTTTGGGTTGTTGTTGTTGTTGTTCTTTTACCTCTTCTCATAGGTAGAAGTTCATGAAGTTCACCATCTGCCTATGAGCGAAAGTTTTGATTTCCAAGGGCATATTGACAAAGCAAGTTCTGAAAGAGTCCCAATTAGCTCTTTAGTGATTGAAAATTAGCCAGCAGCAGCTATTCCTCTGGCTCAGATGACTGCAACAAGCATTTGCAATGAATTTCAAATGTGTGTTTGTGTGTGTGCGCGCACACATGTGCATGTGTTAGTATGTTTCTGGAAAGTTTCTGGAAAGGTTTGTTTCAGATAGCCCTCTTCAGAATAACTCATGTCTTGGCCACTGCATATTTCGAGCTAGCGCATGGAATGAAAAGCACTTGTTTCCCCACCTAAGTTCACCAGGACAGTCACCAAAATGACTGACGGATGGCAGCACTGGGTCGCAGCTACCTAACCATCTTTGTCTAGATAGTACAGTCTTTAACAGGTATAAGTGAACCCAATCCTGTGAGACCAGAAAAGATTTGTGGACCACCGTACATCTCACCAAACTCCCCATGGGGAACCACCTTAGAATCATACACATGGGCCAAGGCCCGAGACACATCACTGCTGAGGAAAGGAGGCCCTGCTCTGTGAACCAGAGTGAGGAGATGGAATGTGGAGGGCAAAGCAGGGCAGGAGATTTGAACCCACAGAGTCAGGCAAGATCCAGGCTTTTGTTATGTGGCAGTACCATGCTAAGTGGACGAGTATATGTGAATATGACCTAGAATCTCTGAGTGTGTGTGAGCGATGGTGTGTGTTTGTGTGGGGACTTGTGTGTGTGTGTATGTGACTGAATGTGCATATGTTTGAGTGTGTATGTATGTGACAATTTGAGTGTGTGTAAATGTCTGTGAGTATGACTGTGTTGGAGTATGTATGAGTATGCACATGCAAATATATATGTGTGGGCAAGAGTGTGTGCACGTAAGTGTGTGTATAGAAGTATGTAGATATGACTATCTTTGTGTCTGTGTGTGAGTATGTATGGGCATGTAGAGGTGTGGTGGTGAGTGTGTGTATATATGTATGTGTGTAAAAGTGTGTGTAGTAGTATGTATGTGTGTTTGTGAGTATAAGTGAATATGTGAGTGTAAACTTCTATCACTGCATTTGTATGCATGTCTGTTGGGTATGTGTGTGAATGTGTGTGAGTGAGTGGATGAGACCATGTGTGTAATATGAGGATGAGTGTGTGTAAGTGTGAGAGTGTGTTACTGTGTATGAGTTTGTGTGTGTGAATGTTTGTGTGAGTGGATTAGTGCAAATACACATGTGACTATATATGAATGTGTGCTTGTGTGAATGTGAATTTGTATGTGAGCTTGCATGAGCATGAGAAAGTGTGTATGAATGGGGTTATATCTGTGAGTTTGTACATGTGTGTGTGAGTGCACGTGTGTTCGTGAATGTGTAAGCATGTGAAGGAGTGAGTGCATGTGCATATATGAGAATGTATTCATGTGTGTTAACGTGAGTGTGTTTATGAGTACATGAGTGTGAGTGTGTTTGTGTGTGTGAGTATGTGAGTATATGACTGTGTGAACATATATTTGGGTCTGTGAATGTGGGATTGTGTGTTAGCTTAATTCTCTCAAAAGGTGTTGGGTGTCTTTTTGCCCGTGCAAGGAAAGGTTTCATAGTTATTGTGTATGTAGCACTGGTATTTAAAGGGAAACATTCCAATACCAGAGCTTACAACATGGGAAAATGACAGTAGAATGCGCTATAAAATGCCTACAAGGTAGGGCTGTAATAAAAACACATGGCTTACACATTTATTTATATACAACATTTTCTATAAAGTATCCTGTAACAAAAATAATTGTTCTCAGAAGGCCAGTGAAAGGAATATTAGCAGCAGCTCCTCAAAAGCTGCAATGTGATGTCTTCAGCACTGTGGTAAACACATAAAGGTCACAGGAGCTTGAAGGTCGTGGACTCTGCCTTGCCAGTGCCAAGGTCACTGTACTGTTTCGCCCACGGGCTAGTGCACAGGGCTTCACAGCATAAATCTGATCCCCCCTCAAGAATCGCAGCACTCAGACCCAGGTGTCACAGCCAAGAGAACTGATCTGCAGGCAGATGTAGATGCTAACCAAGCTAGCATGCTAACGGGGTGGGCAGCGAGGAGAGGAAAGGGTGGGGGTGAGTCCTCATCAGCATCTTCCTCAGTCTGGCCTTCTTAACTGTCTGTTTTCTTTCCAACTCTTCACCCTCCAGGACAGCACTGAAACTTGGCCTCTGCTCATGCCCAGAGTATGGTTTAATCACTAGAAACCTTGTCCTTGTCCTTGGAGCTTCTCAGAAGTGCTCTAAGCCTGACCTGTGAGTAAGATCCCCGCACAGTTTTCTTTGCCCTGGACCATTACAAAGCAAATGATTGTTTCCCCATTGTCATTGCTGCAGCCACACTTGGCATTGTTGACAACTCCTGAATCCTTGAAACAGTTCTGTCTGGGTTTTACTAAAACCATCCATCTTGGGTTACTTTTTAGCCATTTTCCCCCAAGCCCCTTTGATTGCTGTCTGCTTTACTCACTCTGCCTTCTCTCAGATCCTTTCAAACATCAGAATTCTCCCTGGCTTGGTCTTGAGTCTTCTTTACTTCCCTATACTTCCCCAGATGATTTTAATTGCGTTATTCCAAACATTTTTTGACACTTGTTTGTTGGGCACGTTCTCTTGAGTGTTTAATGAACACTTCAAATTTAACCAAAATAGAGCATTTGACTCAATAGCCCATGTCTCCAAGTTTTCTCAGATCTAATATTGTCCAAGTTAACATTGACTATGAACTTGACTTAGTCGAGAATCACCTGGAAAGAATATCAATTGAGTAATTGTCTTATCCGATTGGTTTGTAGGCATGTCTGTGAGGGGCTGTCTTGATTAGTACCCATAGAGCTATTTTCTGGGCAGATGAGGCTGAACTGTACATTAAAGCTAGCAAACCATCAGGCCAGAAAATCAGCCAAAGAGCAGCACTCCTCCACGATTTCTGTCCCAGGTTACTGTCCTGAAGGAAATGCTTGAAAATGGGTGGGAAGGAAACCAGAAGAAGTATCCGCTGCACACCTTCCTAGGCCTGGATGGAGGGGGGAGGGCCTTGGACTTCCCACAGGGCAGGGCACCCTGCCCTCTCTTATGACTGGAGGGGGAGAGGAAGGGTGAGTGGGGGAGTGGGAGGGAAATGAGAGTAGGGGTGGAAGTGGAAATTTTGAGTGATATTATTCATAAAGCAATAAATTTTTTTTAAAAAAAAAGAAGCATCTGCTCCCTCCAGTGGCTCAAGCCACAGGTGCAAGAGGCCTTTCTGATACCTCTTTCCTGTCACACCACATAAAAAGGACCCGCCCACAAGCCCCGATAACACCATCTCCAAGGAAGCTGCAAATCCCAGCATCCCTTTCCAGCTCCATTTCACAATCCATCAAACCATAGACTTCCTATCATCTTACTAAACCACAACTTTAACAAGTGTCACCCCACATACCCAGGAGTAGCACTGCCCACAACCCACAGTGGGCTGAGCATCCCTAGTCAGTCATATCCAACAGGTGTGCCCACAGGCCAATCCAATGGAGGGAGTTCTGTGTTTGAGGTTCCCTCTTCCCAAGTAACTCTGGTTTGTGTCCAGTGGATAAAAACTAACCAGCACAAGAGGCTTGAAGGTATCTTATGAAAGTCGGGGTGATCAAAATCACACTAAACACAGTTTTCCTTGATTAAGACATTAATAGCTAGAAGTTACGGCTTAGCTTTGCACACCAATGTCTGCAGCTCATTCTCATGTGCACACAAATGATGCCATATCAACCTTAATAAGATAAATTAACATAGTTCCCTGATGTCTCTACATGATTAACTGGAACCCATTCTTTCTATAGCATTCAGAGAAATGTTCAAACAGTAAAAGGACAGCCCTCCCCAGCTTACAGCCCTCCAGTGCCTTTTTGTTTTAAAAACCTCAAAACCCAATAATCTTGCATATAGCTGATACACAATTAGAATAGTTTTGTGGGGTTTTTTTGGGGGGGTAAAAGTCATGAATGCCCAACAGAGAATGGCTATTTTATATGTTATGTCTCAATAATCCCAAAGGTTACATGCTTCAAGCCTGGTTCAAACACTCAGTAATGTCATTGCAAAACTCACCTTTCCTTGTCATTTTTGATCTGTCATTTTCAATACACCAGTGATATTTCACTTCATGTATGTAATATGGCAGATGCATCTCCCAGTATCACATCCTCATACAACCACAGACAAGAGTAGGAAGGAAATGAAGGCTTCATTTTATTAGAAGAAGAGAAATCTTCCTCAAATGTTTTCTGAGATTCTATAATTGAGTCTCGTGACAAGCTGACCCCAAATTAATTATTGTTATATAGAAATGTCGAAACCAGTCTTCCTGGAGAAGAGGATGAACTGTCATTTCCCACAGAGCACTGTGGCCCTATCTCTGAGCAGGCAGGGAATTAGAAAGAGTGGGAAAGAATTGCAGTAGCCATTACAGGTTTGGTGATAACAGGGCCTAGTCCAGCTCCCACCACATGCTTCTGCAGGCCTTCTCATGGGGTTACCATCTCACACGGCTTCTGTTCCTTTCCAGCAGATCCACCAAACTTGCTTCTTCTCAAGATCTTTGTACTCCTCAATGCTTGTAAAACTTCGTCCACAAATGTGTTCAGATCATTCTCAAAGAGGATGTTGCTAAGTAATTTATCCACTCTTTGACACAATATCCCAAATTAAGGTATTTTATTAAAATACTTTGAGTTTATATGTTCTATTGCTACCTTCTAGTGTGTCAATTCACCGGACTTGGGTCTCCAGTTCCTAGTGGAATACTTGCTGTATTTGTAGGCTCCCAGTGGACTCTTGTTGACTGATGTCTGTAATGCTCTATTACATTCTCCTAAGGTGTATGCTTACTTGTTAAGTTCATAATTAAAGAAGGACATAAAAATTATCCAACCAAGTTAGAGAACAGAAGTTAAAAAGATACTGTCTGTGGCCTGTTGAGTGGAATATTTTGCCCACTTCTCCATCAAAGGTGACATCTTGAAGAAATATCCCATATTTTTCTTTTTATTTATCTGAATATTGCTCGATAAAACTATCTTTCTTAGAAGCTTTACATCAAATAGAAAAGAGAAACCAAGCAGTTGAGTTACCATGCCGCTAAAATGCTCCACAGTGAAGACTACATCAACAACCACAGTAGAGAAATTGTAATAGGTTGGAATGATGGTGATGGCATCTGATCATTTAACTGAACCAAAATTCCTTCTTACAACATTATCTGTAAGTGTATTCCAGAGTGGCACACCAAATCAAAAAGGAACTAGTATTTAGGAAGTAAATCAAGATGGCCACAGGGAACAAAAAACCAGCCTCCCAGATTTTGCCTTCAAGTAAACCATGTATCTGTACTTTTCTGTTGTGAAGAGAAGTTTCTTTGATGAAGATTGAGAGCTGAGAGTTACACCTTTCATCACAGAAACTTCTCTTTACAACAGAAAAAGACCAATACAGAAAACTATAAGTGACTAAAATATAGAAAAGAAGAAATCATGGGGTACCCAGGCCCAGTTAAAACATCTACAACACAACAGGAAGACTGTAGAGTCAGAGGATCAGGAACACTACTGCAAGCCTGTGTCTCCTGGAAATGCAAATGAAGCGTCACCCATGACACTTTAACAATATTGCTTTCTAAATAATGCCTGAGCAAGGACAACACCAGTAGACATGCTAACAGAGAAAGGGGAAATCTTAAAGGACCCTATCTCTAGACAAAGAACTACAGTCAACTAAAGAATGTGGAGAGTGGGAGAAATAGTCTTCCACAGAGATTGGGGCCACCATTTGGCTATCTAATACCTAGGGGTCAGTTCTTAAATCACATACATACAGGTGACACTAAGTGAACTAAATATGTTATATTTATATGTTTAAGCATGAGCACTCGTGCACGCACGCACACACACACACACACACACACACACTAATTGCAACTAAAGGAAAAGAGGCCATGATTCTGAGAAAGAGTAAAGGAGGGATGCCTGAGATAGATTGGAGAAAAGAATGGGAAGGGGGAATGATGCAATTAAAAAATATACAAACAAAAATAAAGGCTTTATACTTTAAAGTCCACTATTAAGAAAATGAAAAGAAAACCCATTTAATTAAAGGATATATTTATTAAAGATATAATTGATAGAGGTTAGTATACCTAAGACTTACAACTCTTTCAATGCCAAAATAAAAATATAAATAACCCAACTTTTAAAAAATAAATCTGATGTGGCATTCCACTCTGTATGCTGTGAATACCATTGCTTAATAAAGAATCTGTCTTGGGCCTGACAGGGCAGAATAGAGGTAGGCAGGGGAAACTAAACTGAATGCTGGGAGAAAGAGGGTGGAGTTAGAGAGATGCCATGTAGCTGCCACCAGGGACAGACAAGCCAGAACCTTGCTGGTAAGCCACAGCCATGCGGCCATACACAGATTAATAGAAATAGGTTAAATTAAGATATAAGAGCTAGTCAATAAAAAGCTAGAGCTAATAGTCAAAGCAGTGATTTAATTAATACAGTTTCTGTGTTATTTCAAGTCTGGGCAGCTGGGAACAAACAAGAGAGCTCCTACAACATGAATCTATTTATTTGTTTGTTTTATAGTCAAGCTGTGGTTTCTCCCCACTCCTCTCTCCCCTATTCTCTCTCTGTTCCCACCCCTTAATCCACTACCCCTCCATTCCAAAAGAGCAGGTCTTCCATGAGTTTCAACAAAGCATGGTAAATCAAGTTGCAGTAAGATTAAGCATCTCTCCATGTATTAAGACTGTGGAAGGTGACCCAGTATGAGGAGTAGGGTCCCAAAAGCTAGTAAGAGTCAGAGACAGCCCCTGTTCCTGCTGTTAGGAGTACCACAAGAGGACCAAGCTACACAACTGTAGTATATGTGCAGAGGGCCTAGGTCAGGCCCATGCAGGCTCCTGGTTGTCAGTTCAGGCTCTATGAACCCAGTTAGTTGATTCTCTGAGTTTTCTTGTGGTGTCCTTGACTCCTCTGGCTCCTACACTCTGTTCTCCTCTTCCTCGGTAGGATTCCCCGAGCTCTGCCTAACGTTTAGCCCTGGGTCGCATCTGCTTCCTTCAGTTGCTGAATGATGCCTCTCTGATGACAACTGGGCTAGTCACCAACCTGGTGACAGGAGATGGCCAGTTCAGGACACATATCCACTATTCGTAGGAGTCTTTGCTGGGGTCATCTTTGTAGATTCCTGGGAGATTCCCTTGCACCAGACTTTTATCTGACCCGGAATGCACCCCCATTTCCAGTACTCCATTTTAGTACTCTCCCTTCTGTACCCCCCCAACCTGATCACTCATGTTCCCATCGCCGCCTGCCCTTAGTCCATTCACGAAATCTCTTCTATCTCCCCTTCCTCAAGAAATCTGATAACCCTACTTTTAAAATGAGCAAAGACTTAGAATACATATTTCTCTAAGAAATATAAAATTGACAACAATCAGGGTTTGAAGAGATGGCTCAGTGGTCAATAGCACTGTCTGCTCTTGCAGAAAACAGGAATTACTTTACCAGCACCCACACCGTGGCTCACACTGTCCATAACTTCAGTTCCTGGGATTCTGATTTCTTCTTCTGGCCTCCTTGGGCAATGCAAGCATATGGTACACTTACATGCAGGCAAAAAAACACTCATGCACAAAGATAATGCAGAAAAATGAAAATTCTATTACATTATAACTAGTGGTACAAAACAGTATGGCTATTTTGGAAAGGAATTTGGAAGTTCCCTAAAAATTTAAAGTAAGAATTATCAAGGACTCACGCACTCCTATCTCCAAAGGAATTCAAATTATTCACAAAAATGGCACATATGTGTTTGTTTCAGCATTATTTCTAACTGCAAAAAAAGCCCAAACATTTCAAAGTTCCATCAGCATATAAATGACTAAACACAATGTGGGATATTTATATAGTGGACTATTACTCGGTAGCTAGAATGAACAAACACTGGCATAGGCTATACCAGGGATAAATTCTGTAAATGTTATGTTCTATGATCACATTAAAATGAAATGTCTATCACAGGCAAGTTCAGAAAGAGAAAAAGCAGATTAGTGGTGCCCAGGAGCTGCTGGTGGGAAGGGGAGTAGAGAATATTACATACGGGTACAGATTTAACTTGGGGTAATGAACTATTTTAGGGTTTGGTAACTGCACTGGCTATGCCATTCTGTGACTATATTAATAGTAACCGAGCTATATGTTTTTAAAGGACAATTTTGATATTTAAGTAAAAATTGAACTACATTAAAATTTGAACTGCTAACTCGATCTGCACAGCATATTCAAACTAGACTTTCTCACGTCTAACCCCACTGACTGAGTCTAGCTAATGGTCTATCTGACTTTGACCTGCACGGGCTGTCTGGCCTTCAGACTGTCTTGCTCTTTGGCTCTATTTTTAGCTGCTCCTTGACAGACAGCAGGGCCTTGTCTTCCTCTTCTCCAGCTCCCCAAAGGCTTCTCACTGAACTTACACTTAGAGTCAATATCCTTCCCTACCTCTCAGGTACTCACTGCCTCCTTTCCTCACTACTGAGCATCGTCCCAAGATCTTCTGGGTAATACTACAGGACTACACACAGGACTTTGTGGATTTTATAGGGCTCAGAAGTGTAAATGAAGTCAAAACCATGTTCAATCTGAACATATTGATTTTGGATTAATTGTTGACAATCGTAGGCACATTTTTTTTTTAAAAAAAGGGAAATGTCAATGCAATGCAACTCTGATTTTGTAGGCTCCAGACCTCAAAAATGTCAGAAAGCCCTTAATTGCTACAGCTCTGTAGGAAGAGAAAATGGCTGAGGGAAACTCTATCCACCACCCTCAGTTCCTGCACATTTGTTTCAATGAATATTGAAATTGGTGGAAGAAAGTTTCTTTTCTTTACCTGTTTCTTTTCTATTCACCCCCCAAGTAAAATGAAAGCTATTGTTTGGTTTTATCCTCTATCTAAACAAATTGAAATAAAGCCCAGAAGACTGGGGATTCGATTCCTGCCACACTCATACACTTTCTATGCTCGCTCTCTTCCAAGAATGATTTTTTTTTTAAAAAAAAAAAGCAGTTGTTCATTTTTCCCAATTGCCTGTGAATTTACTTGTAGTCCCGAAACAAGACATAAATGATCTGAGTGACAGCGCTGCCTCGGGGTAAAGTTGCTTCTCAGTTTCTATTAATAATTGAACAAACAGCCTTAGCTTAGTGCATTCTCAGGAATGCTTTTCTTGCACCGAGCACAAATAACACCTGATGAAACAGCTCACATAGCAGCATTCCAGCAAGTTCAGCTAAACTGTGATTAGGAAAAGCCAAACAAGTCCCTCAAGACCAATACTGGCAAAGCCCACTGGTTTTTGTAGCAGGCAGTGGCACAGAGGGTCCTCTGAGGGTTGGGTACCCTACCAACACTCCATCCAAGTATCAAGATGCAGACAGGAACAAATGGGTATCAAAGACGCAAGATGCAACACTGGAAGCTGCAGGGTTAGAAATCGGAAGATTTGACTTCTAAATTAGCTAGTTATTAGGAACTGGCTTTTCGTCTCAACACTCACTTTGCAAGATGAACTGATGAAAAACGATATTCTTGCTTCACAAAGACTGAGTGAAGAATAGTGAGAATTCACCATTCTAACCATGTAGAGAAGACTTCATGACGATAAACTTAGCTATTAATAGTGTAACTTAATTTGTCTAGTTTATTAAGCTCTTGGAAATGGGCTTGTTAGCAGGACTTGCAATGTGATGTGTGATTGATAACTAGGAGCCGACGAGTAACACCTACTGTGTACCCAATGATGGGCTGTGTGTCTCACACGGCACCACATCTGTAACACCTACTGTGTACCCAATGATGGGCTGTGTGTCTCACACGGCACCACATCCTACCACCACTTCCTCCTACTATTTCGTAAACCTTCCACAACTGGTCTGGATAGCCCCACTTAACAGATAAGAGACAACATAATTATAAACCAGCGGCTGAAAAGGTCCTTTGGTAGGCCCCAACCTGCAAGTTCACTATGCTGCTTCAGTGGGATCCTGAGCTCCACTGTTCTTAACTTCAGAGGATGAACTTCTGGTCCAGAAGGCATCACCAGCCTTGCCAGCTTGTGACCAAGTCATCAAAGAGGATTCAGAATGACGTTTTGACAGGGTTCACCGAAGATGATCAGAAAATACAGGTATTTACTTTATGATTTGTAACAGTAGCAAAATTATAGTTATAAAGTAGCAATAAAAATAATCTCCTCATTGCAGGCGGGGTGGTGGGGGGGGGGAGGTCACCACAACATGAGGAAATGTATCAAAGGGTCACAGCCTTAGAAAGGTCGAGAACCACTGTAGTAAAGGAAGATATTAAAGTTCAAACAGTCTTTTTCTCCACCTGTCTCTTAACTTTTGGGGAAGCCAGACAAATAGCTAGGCTTTCCCTTCCACGGAGTTACTCTGAAGAAGGAGAAGGTATCTGTCCCCTGACACAGACTCTACTCCTAGGAGCTCAGCTAATCCCACCTAGACACATGGCCTTTCTTATTCAGCAACTGGCTGAAGTCCTGAAATTTTAGTTATGATAAAGGTGGAGCTTGTTGGTGGCAGACCACAGAGACCCCGGCAGTTGTACATACACTACACAATGTTTTGAAGGAATACTAGAAAATAAAACCACCATGGTTGTGAGACATCACCTCAGGAGAGCGCTGGGTGAGAGCTGGGACAAGCAGCTGAGAAATGAGTTCAGAGCAATGCTCTTCCAACTGATGCTTCTGTGGTGGGTTCGAAAAGAGGATTAAACTGCCCCAATCCAGACGGAAGCCAAACAGTGTTGTACCATGGACAACACATGGGGTTGAAGATGCTGCCTGCGGCAAAGACTGTAGAGAATAATTCACAATGGAACTATGGAGAAAATGCTTCAGATGAGAGAGTACCCAGAAGGCCTAGAACACAATGGTTCTTACTTTGACTTGAACACCAGACATCGAGAGGCATCTTCAATTGAAGTGTGGAAAAACAGCCCCTTTGACACAGAAGAAATAACAAAACTCAGACAGGCTGAGAAGGCGAGGTAACGGAGTCAGGGAGAAAGCAACATGAGGCAAAAGCAGATACTAGCTACTGTTTTACCCACAAAGCCTTGTGCGACTGCAGCCCTTACTGAGGAAGCAATAAAACAGAATCAGTCATGAGAAAAAAAAAACTGATGCAGGATTCAATAAAGGATTCTGATACAGTCTTTTCAGAATATAATAAAAATAAATTTGACGGAGAAAAAAACACAAAGATCAGCAGTCTGGTGGTAGTAATGGAATGTGTTGTGTGTCTTTTCCTAGGAAAATATGAACAATAGCTATGCAGGCAAAATAATGCCCCAGTGACCAAACAAAGAAATTGCTCTATCCAAGTCTAGTCTAGTGTACTGGGGAGTCTGTTGGGGTGATCCACAGGAACAAAGGTGAGAGGGAGGTAGCTTGTAAAAACTCCGTCATTGAGATGCACATGGCAGTATGGGTGTTGACTTATGTAAGCTACAGCCCTTGGGGCCATCTGCACGACAGGCAGTCAGTTCTGCAGTTGGAAGAGCCTCCTCTTTCCAACGGCTGTTACTGCTTCTGCAACCTTAGGGAGGAGCTTTATGGTTCCTGCAAGTTTCAGAAGCTTCCCGAGCCTTTGAAGTTTACTTCCTGAGTCTTAGGAAGCTCTCTTCTCCCTCTGGCAAAATGGTTCAGTTCAGTGGAAATAGGTACCCAACAGAAAGTGAACAGAATGACTCCTGCTTCTGTGTGGTTCTGAGGTGTGGATGGTGGGACAAATGTAGTCATTCCTCTCAAGGAGGCAAGGAAAAACTGTCCTGGGTCTAGGCATGGTACAGGAGAATTGTCTGTATTCTGTCAATCATGTTTTAAATAAAAACGCTGATTGGCCAGGCAGGAGGTATAGGCGGGAAAACCAGACAGGAAGTGGAAATGATTCAAGGAGAAAAGGAGAATTCTGGGGAGGAGGAAGTTGATTCCCACGCCTGCCCAGATCACCGAAGCAGCAGGATGTAAGCTGCCCCACTGAAAAAGGTATAGAGCCACTTGGCTAAAATAAATCAGAAAAATGGGTTAATCGAGATATGAGAGTTAGCCAGTAAGAGGCAAGAGCTAATGGGCTAAGCAGCATTATAACTTACAAAGAGATATCCTGTGTCAGAAAAACAAAAAACAAAATAAACAAAAACCCAAAAACACAAACAAACAGGCCCCACTGCATGTTACATAATGGTGCCCAACGTGGATAACTGCATCCACAGAAAGCCTGAGAAAGCTTGGGAAAGACTAGAGTAAAGCATTTCAGTTTTCAGTCATAGCAGAAAAAAAGCTGCGCTGTTTTAAAATGCTGACTTTCTGGGCCGTCCTGCCAGGGAAACTCTGACTCTTTCAAGCAGGCAGTCTGGACTATGGACACACTGTTGCAGCTTGCTTCAGGGCAAGGACCTTGAAAGGCCTTGAGAGCTTTTGAGTGTTGTTTTCTCCATATTCCTTAGCAAATTAAAGACCCATGTGGTCAGAAAGAGAGATATACAGTAAAGAGAGATTCAAAGAGGAAGAAAACCTCTAAATGGTTTACAGTGTGTTAAAAATATATGCAGGCTTGAAAAAAAAGAAAGGTTTAAAGCCTTAAAATAAAAAAGAAAGAAAGAGAGTAGTTGGTGTGGTGGTACACACCTTTAATCCCAGCTGGGGAGGCAGAGACAGATGGATCTCTGGGAGTTCAAGAATAGCCTGGTCTACAGAGGGAGTTCCAGGACAAAGATATGCAGAGAACCTGTCTCAAAAAGCGAAAGTTAAAAGTAAAAATAAAAGAAATAGAGGTTAAAATAAAGCCATGTAAATATGGAAAATACACAGAGAATCTTGATACTGTATGCTATTATGCTGTCTTTGAATTGTTTAAATGCTGAGGAAGGAGCAACAGCTGCTAAAAGATATTTGCTTGTAAATACTGCATAATCAATACAAGAAAGGTATTTTGAAAATACTTTGGCTTCAAAATTGAAGTCAAAAGGTATGTTACTTTGGAGAAGAGATTTTGCTTTTGTTTCCACAGAAAATGAGAGGCTGTGGATTTATTCAGAGTTAAGAAAAATCATCTTTGACCAAGGGAGACCACCTGAGCAATCTTCGGTAGGAGCAGATGGCCCAGATGTCTGAGTTCTTCATCCAGAACAGGTTCAAGACTGCTTCCTGAGATGATCTAGACTCACAGGACTTGATCATAACTCTAAATTTTCTTTAGGTCCCCATAAGATTATCAGCGCCCCCAACCAGCTGGAAGTAGCCTGGAATACTACGCCCACATTCCCAAAAAATGGACTATGGATATTTTCCTTTGTTTTTTTTTTTTTTAAAGAGGGGGAAGTGGTGCAGGAGAATTGTCTATATTCTGTCAATCATGTTTTAAATAAAACGCTGATTGGCCAGGCAGGAGGTATAGGCGGGAAAACCAGACAGGAAGTGGAAATGATGCAAGGAGAAAAGGAGGATTCTGAGGAGGAGGAAGTTGATTCCCACTCCTGCCCAGATCACTGAAGCAGCGGGATGTAAGCTGCCCCACTGAAAAAGGTACAGAGCCACTTGGCTAAAATAAACCAGAAAAATGGGTTAATCAAGATGTGAGAGTTAGCTAGTAAGAAGCCTGACCTAATGGGCCAATCAGCTTTATAACTTACAGAAATCTCTGTGTGATTTTTCTGTGGGACTAAACAGCTGGGGGGCCCGTGGAGGACAGAAACACAAACAAGCAGGCCCAGCCTTCTCATGTTACATAGGCAGATTTCAGGAAAAGAGAAAGGACAGAAAGTGGGGTGAGAACTCAGGGAGTCTGTGTCCCTCTCTAAGTTCAGCTCTTTCTCACACATCCACCCACCTCACAGTCTCTACCCTGCTGACCCACACTGACAGTGTTACCTGGAGATTCATTTACTGAAAAGGAAATAACACATAGGCGCACCTCCCTAGGTCCATACCCCTCACCTCTGTGCTCACAAAACCCTGAGTGCAGCACTGACCTCCACTCTGCAAAGCCCTTTATGTGCATGCACAGGACCCCTCTCCCCTCATCCCTGCTCAGGAACCTCACTCTCATTGTCCAGTCAGTAGCCTTCCTCTCAGCGGAACCATTACAGTTATCATAAATGCAGACTTTAAGGAAGAAGATCTCATTTTCAGCACCTCTCCTTGACTCATGATTGACCAATAAGCCAATCATTTTGTCCTCTGCGCACTTGACGGTCTCCAACACATGGCAAGCACATGTTATTTCCACTCCCTCACTTTTGCCTCATTCTTCAGGCTGCTGCAGTCTGGCCTGCGTTTTCAGCACCCCCAGGCCTGCCTTTCCTCCATGTTTGCGCCACTCAGAGCCGGAGAGCTCCGCTTCCAACTGCAGCGCCTACCTTCTACACCCAAGCCTTGCTCTGGCCACGGGAGCTTACATTTTCTCTACAGCATTCACCAAAAGTTCCCGCAGTTCAGTATCACCTCTCTGGCCCTGGAAAAACCTCAGTCAATATTTGGCAGGGTCTGATAAACAAATGATGCTCCTTGGGTGGGGTGCAATTCTGAAGACTCTTACAAATGACCTCCAAGTTTTCAGTTTTAATATCAGCTGCCAGCCCTTGTAGCTGTCATGGTAACGTACTTTTTCTCTTGGTCTTCCCTTTCCGACTCTCTCTCTGTCTGTCTGTCTCTCTCTCTCTCTCTCTCTCTCTCTCTCTCTGTGTGTGTGTGTGTGTGTGTGTGTGTTCAAGACAGGATCTTAGAATGTGTCTTGGACTGGTCTGTAACTTATTCTATAGCTAATCCTAATTGGTCTCAAACTTGTAATCCACCTCCAAAGTGCCGAGATTACAGACATGTACCATCATGTTTGGTCCTTAATCTCTTAACTAAGCCACTTTGATTTGATTTGCAGTTTCTAGATTTTCTTCTGAAGGAATCCTAACTAGTATAAAGTTTGCCGTGCAGACTCTTAACCTAGTTCCCTGTGTCACACACCTCCTGCCACACAGACAAGGACATTCACTCCTTCCCAGAAATCCTGCTCTCCTGACATTTAGAACAAGCCTGGTGACCCCTGCTTTACTGGTTGATCCTGCTCCACCCACCGTTCCCACTGGAGCATCCCAGACATGGATCTTCTTCTCTGGTCCTCATTCTCCACCCTCTTTTCTAATCTCTTTTATGCAACTTCCAAGTTTAGAACAAGCAGGGCCTTTCTTCTGAATTCAACACTCACTGTAGCCATCGAAGAATGAATATTATCTCTACCCGAGTTTATTCTATGGTGATTCATGACACACTTGGCATTGTGTAACCTCCTTAAGTTCTTTGTCTCATTGGTTCCTTGCAATAATCCAAATGGATGCTATTCAAGGCAAAGAAAATGAGTTTCAAAAAGCCTGGGGGTGTGTGGGTTTCAGGACACTGGTTCGAATCGGCAACAAGACGTGTAGCAGGGGGTTCTGATTCTGAAGGTCATGACCTTAACCGTGAACCACTTTACTTCCTGTGCCCTTTCTTCCTTTGTGCCATGGACATGTCGATCTAGGATAACAAGCTGCCAGACGGGAAAGAATGCGCTGCTCCTGCTCTACAGCTGCCAAGGAACAGAAAGCTTTCCTCAGCTTTCTCCAGATATCTGCTTATGTTTATGATGGATAATTTTGGTTTATGATTGAGACTGTAAACGGTGCCAGCTTTCCTTTTCTCTGTTTGAAGTGTGTCTCCCAGCCCTGGACTCCTTCTCCACATAAATGCTGATGACACAGAACTTCTCGACTCCCCTGATGTTAACAGGCCTCTAGAGAGAACACGGAGGGATCACTATGCTGCTTCTCTTGGAGACTCCCTCAGAGATGATTTTCCTATTGTTTAGACCTTAAATTTTAACCACAGGAAACCTGTGAATATATATCTCTGTTAAATATCTACCCATCCCTATTAGGCTATTTATTCTGCTGTCTCCAGAGCAACTAAACCCAAGACTGTGTCTGTGCCAAAGACATGAATAAGAAATGAAACAAAAAAAAATGTGCAGGCATCCAGATGTTCCTTGGCAATGACAAACACCCAGACATTTGGAGACATCTGGATGACTGACTGGCTTTTTCAGTTTTCATCTGGAAGATTAAGATTATGCAGACCCAGCATGATTACATGTTGGATGATGATAAACAAATCTCTGACAATGTCCACAGGATTGCAAACATCTGGGAGGAGGAAAACCGAAGAATCCAGCCAACCGCCCAAATGTTTGGCATCATTTTAAACCAAACATTGGACAGCAGGAGATGGGCAAAGGATACAAGGAAATGAAGCAAGAGGTCCCTCAAGCAGACACTGCCCACATACAAATGCGTTTTTATTCAACTCAAAGGGGAAAACGGGTTCACGGTGGTAAGTTATTTGCTATTCTCCATATTCTAGGTCTCTCTCATTCCCCTCCACTGGGGTTTCCAAACCCACAGAAGTGAGAACTCCAGAATTGTGTAGAACACAATTGTGTAGAACTGTAGACAGACCTACCCTGTCTGGGAACTCAAAAGTATCATAAGGACACACTTCCTTTACTGAGAAGGATAAGGAGGCAAAAATGAAAACTAAGACACAAGCCTGAATGGACGAGAATACAAGCAGACAGGCGAACCTTCTCAGGTTGTCACTTCCTGGTCACTAAAGAACATGGTCTAACTTTGTGGGAGCCTGGTTTGTTTGGCTGTTCACCTTTAAAGACCTGTATGGATGGGGGAGGACCTTGGACTTCCCACGGGGCAGGGAACCCTGACTGCTCTTAAGACTAGAGAGGGAGGGGGAGGTGGGGAGGGGAAGGTGGAAAGGAAGAGGTGGGGAGGGGGGGAAGAGGTGGAAATTTTTAATAAATAAAAAAAAAGAACTTTTGAGTGTGAAAGAAGGCAAGGATGTATGGGTCCCATAATTTTAATTTTGTTTTTACTTAAATAATTAGTGAGAGAAAGAGACATTCTCTGCATGGACAAATAAAATAAGTGCTGATCTTGAGCTTGAGGGTTTGTTCTCCGAGAGAGACGATTATTTCCAATTTGTCTGAACTGGACTTTGGCGTGATGGTGGTGGCTGGTGGCGGCGGGAAGAGAAGGAGCAGTAGAAACCGGCGCTTTTCCAGTGATAATGGCATCAAACAGGGTCTGTGTGGTTCTAAGAAATGAGAACAGAGGAATTAGAGAGACAACTCACTGAGTTACGTGCATTCTGAGAGCGAATGTATCTCAAATGACCAGGTGAATGACACCTGAGAAAGGTGACGCTCTGAGGTTGTCCCTCTCACCAGTTCCACGCAAAGTCCTCCACCTGCACACCCAGGTGCCCACACACTGGAACTGGGGCCACAAAGGAGCAAGTGGCTTCTGTCTGCAGGACTGGGAAGCCTGGATGAAGCTCCTGGGTGTGCAGGTGGGCAAAGCTGAGGGTGGCCTGGGTATCACATCTTCCCTGGTTGTAAATTGAGCACAATAATCTCTCTTTTTGAGCTTTGTTCCAGAAAGCCAAGGATTTTGAGCCAAAGAAACTTTAAGTCATTTTGCTGTTGTTGTTTTTTTTTTCATCTGGGCCATTGTTAAGAAAACTGTAATAAAAGTTCCACCTCCGAGCTGTTGTGCTGGTTATATTTGCTTTCTGGACATTTTCCTTGACATTATCTGGGAACAAATACATTGCTAGAGCGTGAGGCGACCAAAAAAGGAAGAAAAAAGATGTTGGACTCAAATAACAGTCACACAAAAACATGGAACACAACAGAGACAATCAGCAGTTTCACAGGCAATTCAGTGCAAAGCTTCAACATGCCAAATAGCCCTTCAGTCCTCTGCAAATTGAAGAACCATTGTCCAAAACCGAATACTTTTCTTCAGAAAATGTCTCTCTCTTGACCAGGCACCAAAAGAGACGAGGGAAAAGACATCCACCCCAAAGGCCTGCTTGGACTGTGTATGCAATGGAGGTCTGTAAATTCACCAGGGCCTTCATTCCATTGTGTGAACAGTATTTAAAACCAGATGCTGGCTCTCCCTGCCTCTTTGCTGGAAGAATTACTGTCAACATGCATTGTTTCTTAGAGAAACTCAAGGCAAACTAGTCCCCAGTCCTGTAATTAAAATAAGGAGGGAAAGAAAAGGGAAGAAACTAAATTCCATTTTGAAGTTAACACTTTTGTGGCATAGACAATGTCAGAGAAAAACCTTAGAAATCATCAACATACTTGCAAAAAAAATAAAAAATAAAACCAAATGTGTCATTCCTGTAAGATCCATGGCCTGGGACCTGGGACAAAGGGCTTCTGCATGTTGAACCTTCTATCTCTTTTCTTTTTCTTTTCTTTCTCTGGTCTCTTTCCGTGTGCATGCATTTCTGCATGTGTGTGTATATGCACTCATTTTTATGAGTTTTGTCTATGTGCCACAACACGCGTGTGGAGATGAGAGGATGGTCCTTCCTTCCCACTTGGTTTGTCTCCCTTCTTTGATGTTCACACTGCTTATGCCAGGGTAGCTAGCTTAAGAACTTTTGGAAATTCTCCTGCTTTCACTTCCCATCTTGCTGTAGCCATGCTAGGATTGTAGATATACCCTTGCCATGCCTATCTTTAATCTGGGTTCTAGAGGTGTAACATGACAGCCGGCTTGTTGGGGTTTCTGTCCCGCCCAGTACCCCAACAAGCCGGCAAGTCTCAAGGAAAATCACACGGAGTCTACATTAGGTTATAAACTGATTGGTCCATTAGCTCTTATAACTTATGTTACCCCATTATTCTTATCAACGTTAGCCACACGGCTCAGTACCTTTCTCAGCTGGGCAGGTTACATCCTGCCTCTTCGGTGGTCTGGGCAGGAATGGCCGAGGGAACTTCCTGCTTCCCAGAATATTCCTGTTCTCATAGCCCCGCCTCTATTTCCTGTCTGGTTGACCCACCTATACTTCCTGCCTGGCCAATCAGTATTTTATTAAAATACATGATTGACAGAATACAGATAATTCTCCTGCACCATAGAGGTTCTGAGGGCCTTATGCTTGGATAGCAAGAATAAACCACGAAGTCATCCCTCAAACCCAGAGCCTCATATTTCCCAAGTGTGAAGGGAAAGGTCTGAAATTCTCTGATCTCTCAGATTCCAACTGAATTTAAGTCTGTAATAGTTTTTTATCCATTGAGTGAAATCCTCAACCCACACATTTTATTTTCTATTTAATATCAACAACATGTTATTTTCTCTCAGTTTGGCTTCATGAGGAAGAGATACAGAAAATGAAATCATGGGGAAGTATCCTGGATTGTTTGCTTGATAACAATTTAAAAGTCTCTACCTATAGAACATAAATATTAATTCTTTTATTTTGAAGTATTCAATACACACACACACATACATGCACACACGTACACACACATTTTCTTCTGGCAGAATTCAAATCTCACATTTTACCTATTAAAGTGTAATTCATACAACTTGTTCATAACAAAGGCTCCCATGAAGGTGAAACATAAAGATTCACTGAAAACAGAATGAGGTGAACAAGAATACAAACTAGGAGGACTGTTACCTATATCTAGATAGATATAGCTTTTTATAAATACACACACACACACACACACACACACACACACACACACACACACACACACATATATATATATATATATATATATGGGCTCACTTAGATAAAGCACACATAGGCCCAAACAAATCTTGTAGAGCTTGTGACAGAGATTTCAAGTCAACGAACTTATAGTATGGGAGACATAATTTTAATATTCAATATAAAATATTCATTATTTTTATAAAATGTATGGGACTCCCATTATGTGTCAAGAATCCCAGTCTAGACCCCAACAGCCTGGTGTGCAGCTGCAGAGACAGAATCTGACCATAGACAAGGGCTCTGTTGCAATTTTTGTCTGTGGCATTGATGGTCCAGAGATAGCCTATCCCTAGATACAGCTCTTGTGGCACACAGTGACCAGGCAGGCCGTGTGTCTGTCTCCACGCCTTACAGTGTCATTTTGGGGACTCTATCATAGCGCACACATTTTTCTTTTCTGCATCCTTTTATAATCTTTTATTTTTGCTCAGGATTTTTTTCTGTCAGCTAGGATTTCCCAAAATACATTCAGGAAACTTCATCTTCTGTGATAAACATCACACGTGCACACCCACACATACATATGAAACCCGAGAAAAGTGACATATTCTATTTCCTTCTCTGAAATTAACAACATATATCACTAACTTAAAGTCCCTGAAAGGTTCTGCAGCAGAAAAAAAAACCCCTGCTACCTCAAAAAGAAATAATCCAGCATTTTCCCAAGTCAAAAAGAAACTATGTTCTTTTCTTCCTTGTGTTTATACATAGCAGGCAATTAATATTTTCATGCTTAAGATGCGGCCCTGGACATCTTCTTTTTCTATCTACCAATTTTCTATTGCAATTAAATTAAATTAAATCACACAACAGTCTTTGTCTTGGAACCCAACTCAAAAATCGCACATGACAATTAACCATTAATGTTTGCAAAATGAATAAACAGAAGGAGGGACTAGGTTCTTTTTAAGAATATGACTTTTAGACATTGAAACTAATATTTTTTGGTGTCAGTCAGATATTTGTGTGAGTGTGTGCATATGTACATGTGTGAGTACAAGCCAAGAATGTGAGTGTGTGTGTGTGTGTGTAGTCTGTGTAGTACTATTGGAGTACTGAGGCTTCCTTCCACTAGCAACTCTCAGATGCTGCAGGCCTCGTGGTCCTCATTAGCAAAAGGGGCTGACGTCTTTCTACCCCCTCTGAACTCAGCTTGGGCCCTGTCAGGACCGATCAAGATCTCCCTTGCACAGTGCATGGGCCATCATTATCTTAGAACCTGCATTAAGAAGGCAGTAGATTTTGTGTGATTAGCTGTTGAGATAAATGTTAATTAGTTTTCAATTTCCATAAAGTATCCCACTGACAGAAAGATTTGTTAAGTCAGTTAATGGCTATAAATGATTGTTCCAAAACTGGAATGAGGGATACAGGGCTCTGAAAATGAGGACTGGTCAGGAGAGAATGGGAAGTGGTCGCCTATGACATATTGAACAAAACAAATGGGGATGAAAACAAATGAATCACCACATGAATTTCGAGTTGAAAATTATGAGAGAAATCAGAATTTGGGGTTTGGAATTGGGAAAGTGTAAGGAATGTAATTTGGGGACAGGTGTTTTAAACCCTGGAAGAAAAAAAAGATAATGGAAATCCCAATCCAAGAACTGGAACATGCGTAATGAAGTAGCTATCATGTATGATGAAGTAAAATCTCAATCTCAGACCCCAAATAAAGGCAGCCCATTGTGGACCTGAAGTTGTTTTAGTCCCACTCAGACTGTACCCCAATCCTCTCATTTCCTTTATAAACATGGGGGAAATGCTCTGAATAAGCAAGAACGAAAGGAGAACCGATCCAGGGATGAGCTACCAGGTTTTGTTCTTTCCGAATGCAAGAGAAACTGTCATGGACTTAGACCTGAGGAATTCTTCATGTCTGCTCTTCTCCAGACTTAATGGCGTGGGCCAGTCTCCATAACACAGCGTGGGAAGGGGTGATGGTGAGGGTAGCCATTCCATGAAGTCATACAGAAGACTGAAAGAATGTAACTTACATGTCACTTCACTGTGCCTATATGAGGCAGTACTAAGCACAAGTTAGTTAATACCACTGCCATTGGTGACGGTATGCCGGCTTATCAAAGACAGTGATTAAGTCTCAAGTTTCCTCATTTTCATAGCCCCATGTGATGTTATTGGTGCTTCTAAAGCTGCCAAAGGCAGTTAGGGTCCTGCCAGCAAAAATAAATAAAAATTGAAAAAAAATATGGCACTCAGAACTCTCACCAAGGACAGTATCCCTTTCACGTGCCTTGTCCACCATCTAATCGCCTGCTAGCTCCACGGAGAGCACCGTCCTTTCCCCTCCTCAATGGAGAGGTCAAGACGTATCCTTCAGACCCCTTTTCTTACCCGAAGTAGTGGAATAAATTGAAGTTTTCCAAGAATGACGCCACCGCTAATGCTATCTTGGTGGCTCAGCATCTCCATCCATCACGGGCCGGTTGGACCCACCAGCAAACAGAATCAAACATTTGAACCAACACTTTCAGGCATGGCAGACATTCTCTTAGCCCCAGCAACCCAGCTGCTCCCACAGAACACTCACTGACTGGATTTAGCCAGTTTCCAAGGGAGCTAAGGAATGTGAGGGAGTCAGGTCAGGGAGAAGTGCGGGTGCCCTGACACAGGGCTCTCCAGGGGAGAAGACATCTTTAGTTTTAAGGAGCTGGTTTCATCCCCTTCACTGTATCTCAGCCCAGCCAGGCATGTGCTGATACCTGAAATGCCGGGCAATGCTTGTGAAGTGCACGGAAAATTACGCCAGATGCTCTATTTTCAGATCACTCCAGGAGATGCGAGTCAATATCAACCTACTATTTCTTAGGAATTCTTTCTTTCAAAGCCTGGGATCATCAAACATTTATCAGGATCCAGGGAAGAAAGCATAGGGCCACGGGGAGAGGAAGGTTAATTAGAAAGAAAGTTCCTACCTACAGAAACAAACGTCAAACAAAGAAAGGGAAAGGGGAGGGGGAAAAAATCACTAAATCATCAATGAAATTAGCAAGTATTATTGGACACAGTGATTTTTTTTCAAGGAAAACACTATCATCCAAATTTATTGTGCACAGACTTAGAGCTCTGATTTTTATAGTGAAATTTATAAATAAGAAATCAGGATAAAGCTTGCCATTAGAACACAGCTCATTTTTAAAGGAACAAGATGATATCTGGAAATATTCCCGTCTATATTTCTTTATTTTTAACACAAAGAATAAAAAGCACATGATGCAGTTAGAGGTAGATTGACAGTGACATTTCATTAATGGTTTGAATAAAGCAATTGCTTTCTTACTCACAATACCCAAATAGGCAACCACAACAGTAAGGCAGCTTCCCTTAGAATTCTGTTTCTGAAACATCCATTAAGGATAAATGGCCATACATAATTACATATATTTAATTTGCAGACGTTGCTGAAAGAAACTTTATACCATTTTCAAACTCATCCCCTCAGTCCTTTTTGGTGAAGAGAGAAAACGGAGAGACTACATAATGATAGCTAGTCAGTTCTCCGGGGAACATGCATCGCACAGTACAATGCAACCTCATTAGATGCTTCTGGCATTACATGGTACTCCCAACACAACACTTTAATGCAAAGCTTCATCTCAGATCCACATATATGGTCTACATAGCACAACTGTGTGAAGAATTCTTACCACATACCTCCATCATCCTGAATTTTCTAGGTACCGTACACATTGGTGTCTTTGTGGAAATCAGTGAAGATCAACCAGCTAAGAATAATTAAAGGCTATTTATTCAAAGCTCGCAAGCAAGGGAGTTTGGACACCATCACAAGCGCTTGGCAGGGGCTCAAATGCAAGCGGAGGAGTGGGAGAGCTTTAGAGAAGAAGAAAGGGACGGTGCACAGTGTACTTTATCTGGAGGCTGTCGGTGTACAGTACAGCAGGCAGGCTAGCTAGAAGCGGGCGTCTTACATGAGTGGATACAGGTAGACATTTAGACTGGTTCAATGGATCTTAGTGTGTAAACATAGGCTGAAAGTGGGGAAGCCGTGCATTAAGTAAGACCTGGACTTTTGGGTAGGTTGTGTAGCTCCCGGACTGGTTTGCTGTACGTTTGCTGTTAACTTCCTGCATTGCTTACTGCAGGTAATGGGTTAGGACATTTTCTGCCATTCTGGGGTCAAAGTTCTGGTGTTTACTTTTTTTAAAAAAATGTTTGTGTAGTTATTCACATGTTCATATCTCTCTCTCTCTCTCTCTCTCTCTCTCTCTCTGTGTGTGTGTGTGTGTGTGTGTGTGTGTGTGTGTTACATGCCAGAGGAAAAATCTTGGGTAATTTCATTCTCAGGTGGTGCTACACCTGGCGTTTGTATGAGTATAAGTGTATGGACGTTCTGTGCAAGTGTGGCTGTGTTCATGTGTGTATGCGGGTGAACATGAATGTGAATGAATGTGTACAAGTGCATATGGAGGCCTGAGGTCAACTTAGAGGATCTTCTTTGACTACTCTTAGCTTTATTCTTTGAGACAGAGTTTCTCACTTAATCTGAAGATCATCAATCCACCCAAGGTGCTTGGCCCCTTAGCGTCAATGGATCTGCCTGTCTCCGTCCTTTCAATGCTAGTTACACAACCATGCTTCCACACCTGGCTGTTTACATGGTTTCTAGGGATCCGAACTCATGTATTTGAGCTTGCCCAGCAGGCACTTTATCAACTGAGCCATCTCTCTAACCCACTGTTTTCTGAAATAACTCCTCTTACTGAGACCTGGTAGGTTAGCTTACCAGTGAATCCCAGGAACCTGCCTGTCTCCACCTTCCCCTCACTTGAAATTACAAACACAGGCCACCATGCACAGCCTTTTTGCATGAATTCTAGAGAGTAAACCCAGGTCCCCATGCTTGTAAGACAGACAAGCACTCTACTGGCTAAGTTCGCTCTCAAACGCAGGAGTCCACTCTACACATAACCTGATCATCTTCCATTTTAATACTCGGTCCCTGGTAATTAAATAACTGCTTTATAACAAACAACTTGAGCACTTCAAAAAATCAATTGCATCAGACTTCATGTCCTTTTAGCCCTAATTTCTGTTTCTCCCAATAATTTAGTTAATGGATCATTTGTATTCCCTTTGGCGAAATCACATTAACCAAAGCAGTTCCTCCCATTCATGCATTCATTGATTCATTTGACATACATTTACTAAAAAAAAAAATTTCATGGCATTATAAAATTTGTGCTAATATTCTAAAGGTCAAAGGAAATAAACAATATGCAGGGCAATATAGAAGGAAAAACTAACAAAACAGTACTTAGGTAGTGAAAAGGACACTGCTGAGTTCTCTAAAAAGAAGACACTGCTTCTGAAGTCTGGATTGAAAGGAGCCAGTTTTCCAAGAATCAGAAGGAAAAACATTTCAGGCAAAGGAAAGAGATGGAGCAAACATTCAAGAATGGAAGAAACTGGTGTGTTCAAGGACACCTGTGTGAGCTGGGAGGGCTGAAGGTAGAGGCAGGCGAGGGTGAACGCACAGGAGTCTGTTCCCCATGGATAAACTATGACAGAAAGATCTCAGAGGGTGTGTAAACAGCCGAGGTTCAGCACTCCTTTCAAAGTTTATAAGGACCCCTCAGCATTAGACTGGAGAATCAATGCACTGGCAATGGTGGGAAAATCTGATGGATATGGTTGGCGTAGATTTAGGAAATAATAGTTCTTAAAGCTTACTCTGAGGTTGTCCTAAGATTAGTATAGACTTAACCAAACTGACTTCCTATACATAAACGCATTAATGTGAAGCTTAGCATTTACTATTTTTACCTAATCAAGACCCACAGTCAATGATGGCCTTCAAACTATAAAAACAAAATGTCAGAATTTCACATTTTACAGGGGAATAGGCCTGAAGGCTCAATGAATTAGAATCCTGGGATGGATCCTCTGTGCACACTGCTCATATGTTCCTTATTCTAGCATCTGTGACTGTTAATACTGATGGTCAACTTGAGTGGGTCTAGAATCACCCAGGACACATGCCTTCAGACACACCTATGAGAGACTGTCTGGAGGACATTAGCCTCTGATAATGACTGGGAGGGATTATGTAAATTAATTCGTTGATGTGAAAGACCCACATTGACTGTGGACAGTGACATTCCATGGACTGGGAGCGGCAGCTGAATACAAATCTGAAGAAGAGCTGAAGAGCTACACCTCTCTCTGCTTGCTGCCTGTGGATGCAGCAAGGCCATTTCTCTCAAGCTCCTGCCTCCAGGCCTTCCTTGTTAGGCTGGACGGTCCCTCTGAGCTGTGAACCAAAATCAATCCCATTTTCCTTACGTTACTCTTGCGATGGCGTCTTATCACAGCAACAGGGAAAGTAGTTGATCATAGCTCCTCAAAAAGAGTGTCTGAAGGATATTTATGTCCCCCAAGAAATTAAGAAGTATGTTGATAAGGAAGTCCAGCATTCCTGGCTGCTCCTGTTGTTGCCTGTCCTGTGCAGGTTATAGGCACAAGTGGGGCATGGTATAATATATTAGAGTTCTCTGATTTCAGTGGCACTAATTGGATCCTGTATGGTAAAACCAGGTGGCAACACAGAGATTAGAGAGGCAATTACTATCACAGGGCACACTGACAGAATGATAATCAGACTATTTTAATGTGTGATGAAGACTAATTAGTCACAGGATATGAAGACATTAATATAGATTGACATCTCCTGGAAGTCTTGGCTTATGTAAGAGGAAATATTTTAGGTCTGATGTGCAAAAACCTAGGCATTATGCAAGTTCCCATAATTAAGCCTATTCTTAGGCTCAGAGGCTCTCGATGGAGGAGAAGGCTAGATCATTTGGGGATTTGGGCCCTTCAGTATAGCTACAAGTACACATCATGTAACTGATGTACCAGGAAACTTCTACTACACTGCTACCACAGGAATCTGGAGCAATTGGTCAGTTCGGATCCTTAAAATGAGAAATAAGCATAAATCATAATCATATATATCATATAGAGAAAATAGTTTTGAGCTAATCTGTAGAGATGCAAAATGTCATGAGGTTCTTTTGTCAAGTGGAGACATTGGAGATGAGATGAGATATGGAGTCTTGATCCAAGATTTTCAAAGGATAGCGGAGCTTAGACAATAAGTCAAGATTTGGCCCAAGATTGTATTACAATAGGCCCATGAAAACTCATTTTGGGGTCATTCCACTGGTCCTTAGCACAGAAATATTTAGTAAAAGACAGATTCTTTATCCACAACATGCTTCCCAGTGAAGGTTATTGTGTTGGGAAGGGACAAGTGTAAGTCATTAAGCTAGCCTATCTTCACATCAGCAAAGTTACCTAAGTGAAATCTACGCTGTCACCTCAGGAAAACCAGGAGTATGAGCCCTAACAAAGGACTGAGTCAGAGGTAGAAATTTCTTCTGAATCCTTAGTAAGATTGCCTGCTCACTAGAGTAGTTACCAAAAAACAGCAATTGAAATTTTATGTTATCATAATCATGGCCGTCACTATAAATGGTGTGTAGTGGCCAAAACAGACCAAGACTATCCTTGACCTCACCTATAAAGCTATTGATACGTAGAATGTTTTATTTTCCTTTTCACTCAGTAGGGAAAAAGCATCATTAGCAGTTTGAACTCACATGGCAGTGTCAACGACACACTTGTACAGTATTTCTCCAGAGTAGTAACTACTCTCTTTCCGTTATAATTGCCTTGCTAGTCCATAGAACACCACACTGATAATTAAAAAGAAGCAATTTGGAATTGACCATCAAGGAATAATTGACCTGCTGGACATTGTAATAAAACACATGCATGTAGAGTATAGGAGCAAACCCTGGAAACCTTTAAGTCTTGTATTAAAGAAGCATCTCAGCCACCCAGTGGTGATGTAAAGAATGGTGGGGTGTTCCTTAAAAAGTGATAATATTTTTATATTTATAGCACCCATAATGAAGTTAAAGTGCAATAAAGATCAAAATATTTGACATACTATTCTGACTCAGTTACCAAGTGACTGATAAGTTTGGCTGTTTTAGGTAAATCCCAGAACAAGAAAAAATCTCTGTGACAGATGGGAGCTAACTGAAATCTGTTCTGCTAATTTTTAAAAAATAACATAGAAGACCTCTTTACACACTATACACAACCACAGTATGGAATACCTAGAAGTCCAAATAGGAAAACGTGGATAACTTTCCTATGGTTAGTAAGATTTCAAATGCTTGAGTAAGACTGTGCTCCTCGCGGCCAATACCTACTCTGTATTTAAAAGTAGTGCATGAACAAACTAAAGACATTCATCATCACTCAGCCAAAATTATAGAAAAATATGAAAAGGAATTCTAACACAGAGGAGAAGGAAGGCACAGCAAGATAGCTAGAGAAGAAAATATATTACAATAGGAATAGTTGAGTTAAGAAAGAAGCAAACATGTACAATTCAGAGAATTGTACCACTAAACCCCTAAAACAAATGGGGAGAAAAGCAAAGAACAAACACTACTGAAACTAAGGAAAAAAGCAACCAACAAAGTTACGAGAACTGACAAATATATCTTAATTGCAATCCTAAGTAGCAATGATATCAACTGTTAATACTGTAGACTAGTTTCAACCATTTGTTGCCTGCAAGTAATAACAGTTCTCTGGCAAAGGCAAACACAGGGACTTAAAGTTGAAGCATGGAAAATTATTTACTAAGCAGGTGGACAAGAATATAAGAAGGTGCCACTATCCGTCTATTTGACAGAGGAGGCTTATGGAATTAGTCAGAAAAAATTCAGTGCTTATTTCTAAAGGGGAAAATCCTTTAAGAAGATACTATAATGTCTGTGGAGATATATACATCAAGTGTTGGTGCATCTAATTTCATAAAACAAGCACTATTAGACATAAAGGGACAGATAATTGTGGGTAGCTTCAGTACCCTGTTCTCATCTACTGATATTGTCCAGACCCCTCCCCAAAGGATGTCAACTGAATCAGAACAAATAGACTTAACAAATATTTACAGAATAGCCCACTCAAAAGCTATAGAATATATATTCTATTTAGCAGCCAGCAAAAGCTTCTGTAAGAAAAACCATTCTGGACCACAACCAAAGTCTTAACAAATGTAAAAGAAACAAACTAATTTCCTGTATCTTATCAGAAATCAAAGTCAATGCTAAGAGAAGCTACAGAACTGAGCATACATGTTTAAAGATTGAATAAAGGACTCTTAAATCATGGTGGGTCATTAAGAGAGCAGTGGTAACAATTTTGCTAGAATCAAAGGAAATCAAAGTAACACTTGCCTTAACCTTTATGACCCAACACATAGAGTTGTTAGGGGGAGAGGCATAGCTATGAGGGTCTATATCAAACATTCAGAGAACGCTCAAATAACTGAATTTATATATTTCAAGGTCTTGGGAAAGCAATAACTAGCAGTAGATAGAAAGAAATAATAAAGACTAGGACTAAGATTTATGAAATAGAGACTAAAAGAACAATATAAAGAATCAGTGAAACATGCAATTGAAAAAATAAACAAAATAATAAGTCTTTATCCAAATTAACCAAAAAAGGCATGAGACTAAATTAATAAATTAGAGGCAAATAAAGAACCTGCAGTGTATATATTTTAAAATATTTTCTTTTGTTCTCTGAAAATCTCATGCATTTATATAAAGTATATTGATTATATCCATCTAATATTACCCCCTCCAACTCCTCATAGTGTTACCCACCTTTCTTCCCTCCAAACTTCATGTATTATTTTTATTTTATTTCTGTTATTATGACCCTAAGAGCACAATTAATGCTGCCTGTATAAACACACGTGTGTAGAATCCACTGAGACATGAGCTACACATCTGCAGCCATGTCTCCAAAGAAGAGTGATGTTACCTCCTTGTTAGGGGAATATTTTCCAAACCTATTTTATGATAATTAGGAAGAAATGGAATAAATAGATGACTTTTAAACATGTATGGCTACCAAAATTAAACCATGAGACCATAAACAATGAAGACAGATCTTCAGTGAGGAAGGAGCAATTAACTCGCAACTTAAAAACTAAAAAAGGCCTAGGATAAGATGGATTTATTGCTGAATTTTTCTAGACCTTTCGAGAACTAACACAAATACCCTCAAATTAGTTCATTAAGTAGAAATAGAAGGACTGTCACCAGATTCACTTTATGAAACCATTTTTCTCTGATACCCAAACCTGAAGATTACCCAACATAAAAAATAAATTACATACCAATTTCCCCAGTGAACGTGGACAAAAGCTTCTCAATAAAATATTAGCAAACAAATCAAACAGAATATAAAGAAGGACATACACCATGACCATCTCGGCTTCATTCCAGTGTTCAGAGAACATGCAAATTAGTAAATTTAGTACAGCACATAGACTCAAGGACAGAAACCATGTGATCATCTCAATAGATGCATAAAAACCCGTGGTAAAATTCAGAATCCCTTCATGATAATTGCTCTGAGGAAAGTAGGAATAGAACAACTATACCTCAATACAGTAAAGTCTTTATATAGCAGCCTGTAGTAGTCAATATCCTACTGAAAGGATTTCCTCTAAAATCAGGTTAAAGAACAAAATGTCCACTCTTTGCCTTGGTTGATACAGTACTTGGAATCTTGGAGCAATAAGGCAAAAAAAAAAGGACAAAAGGGATATACTCAGGGAAGGAAGAAATCAAATTATCCCTCCTTCAGATGATATGATTTTATGCATCAAAGACTCTAAAGACTTTCCCAGAAAACTCTCAGATGTGATCAATGCCCTCAACAGAACCAAAGGATATGAAATCAACCTACAAAAAAATAAACAGTTGTTTTTCTATATACCAGTAAGAAATATGGTGATAAAATCTGAAAAAAAACAATCATATTAACAGTAGCTTCAAAAGTAAAACAGGAACAAGCCTAACCAAGGGACTGAAAGTCTTCTACAAGGGAAACTAAACCACCAAAGGAAAATGTAAAGAGGACACTAGACAGCAGGAAGACCTCCCGCATTAGTGGGCCAGCAGCATACAATGGGAATGTGCTTATACTCCTGAAAGCAGTAGGACACCAAAACTCTGATGGCATTTTTCACAGAACCAGAAAACAGAATCCTAAAATTCATGCAGAAATACCAAATACTTAAAGATATTCTAAGCAGAAAAATGATAATTAAATATAATATAAATACCAGACTAAAAAATTATATAAACATAGTAAAAAAAATCATTGGTATTGGCAGAAAAACAGATACACGAACTAATGAAACAAAAGTCACACACATAATCTTACATGCTATAGTCACCTAATTTTTGACAAATATGGTGAAAACATGCATTGAAGAAGAGAGCCTCGTCAATAAACGGTGCTAGGAAAATGGGATAGTCATATGTAGAAGAATGAAACTAAATCCCTGTCTCTCACTCTGCACAAAAATCAATTCAGGACCCACCAAGAACCTTAATGTAAGAGTTGAAACTTCGAAATTGCCAGAGGAAACATTTCAATACACAGACAAAAGCAAAGACACTCTGGAAAGGATTTCAGCAGCCCAGGAAACAGTCACAAGCATTGACAAATAGAGTTGCATTAGGTTAACATGTGAATGATAAAGAAAACAGTAGCATGAAGAAACAAAGGAAAGGAATCTTTGCCAATTATGCATCTAACAAGCAATTTGTATATAGAACATATGACAGTCACAAATTTTAGCACCAGTAAAACAAACCATACAAGTAATCGTTGATATAAAATGAAGAACAAATAAATGGTGCTGGCATAACTGGAAATCAACATGTAGAAGAATGAAAATAGATCCATATCTATCACAACACACAAAACTCAAGTCCAAATGGATTAAAGACCTCAACATAAAGCCAACCACATGGAAGATCACAGAAGAGAAAGTGGGAAATACACTTGAACACATTGGCACAGGAGACCACATCCTAAATATAACCCTAGTAGCACAGACACTGAGAGAAACAATTAATAAATGGGACTTCCTAAAACTGAAAAGCTTCTGTAAAGCAAAGGACATGATCAACAACACAAAACAACAGCCTGCAGAATGGGAAAAAATCTTCACCAACCTCACATCAGACAGAGGACAGATCTTTAAAATATACAATGAACTCAAGAAATTAGTCATCAAAAGTACAAAGAATCCAATTTAAAAAATGAGGTACAGACCTAAACAGAGACCTCTCAACATAGGAATCTAAAATGACTGAAAGACACTTAAGGAAATCCTCAACATCCTTAGCCATCAAAAAATGTGAATCTGTAGATTACTTTTGCTGGGATGTCCACTTTTACTATACTGATTCTACCAATCCATGAGCATAGAAGGTTTTTCCATCTTTTGATATCTTTTTCAGTTTCTTTCTTCAATGTCTTAAAGGTTTTTTCCATGTAAGTCTTTCACTTGCTTTGTCAGAGCAAGATATGTTATATTATTTGAGGCTATTGTGAAAGATGTTATTTCCTTGATTTCTCTCTCAGTTCATTTGTCATTTCCATGTAGAAAAACTTCTAATTTTTGTGAGTTATTTTTATATGAAGTTATGTTGCTGAAAGTGTTTGTCAACTGTAGGCATTTTCTGTTGGAATTTTTAGGGTCACATGTATACTATAATATTATCTGCAAATAAGGATATTGTGATTTCTTCCTTACTAATTTGTATGCCCTTGATCTCCTTCTGTTGTCTAATTCACCTAGGTAAGATTTCAAGTACAATATTGAATAAGTATAGAGAAAGTGGACAGCCTTGTCTTAGTCCTGATTTTATTGGAAATGCTTTTGAGTTTCTCTCTGTTTATATTGATATTGACTATGGTTTTATATAAACTGTTTTTATTATGCTGAGGTATGAACCTTATATCCCTATTTTTCCAGGACATTTATCATGAAAGGTGTTGGATTTTGTTAAAGGCAATCATGTAGTTTTTGTATTTTAGTTTGTTCATATGGCAGATTACATTTATTGATTTACAGATGTTGAACCACCTCTGTATCTCTTGGATGCAACCTACTTGATCATGGTGGATAATCTTTTTGATGAATTCTTGGATTCAGCTTGCAAGTATTTTATTAAGAATGTTTGCATCTATGTTCAAAAGAAAAAATATCCCTTAAAAGCCTGTTTGTTTTCTAATGAGAGACACAAAGGAGGTGGGAGCTGGATGGGAGAGGAGGTGAGAGCAACTGGAAAGAGTAAAGGGAGGGGAAACATAATCAAGATATATTATGTGAGGAAAAATGTTATTTTCAATAATGGAAAAAGTAAAGCCAGTAAGATAAAACAAACAAACAAATAAACCCTTCCTAAAACAAATAGCAAATGTCCTATCTACTGATGATGGGAATTTAAACTAGTATATTCTCCCCAGAAATCATCATTGAGGCTCCCCAAGAACTAAAAATAGAGCCTGTAAGGTACCCAGTTACATCATTCCTAGTAATGTGTCTGAAGCAACCTAACTTGCTTACTATAGAGATACCTACAGCCTATCCATATTTATCCCAACAGTATTAACAATTGCTTAGTAATTCAATCAGTCTAGATGTTTATCAGTCAATAAATAGATGATGTGGGTTGGTGAAGATCTTTTCCCATCCAGTAGGCTGCCTTTTTGTCTTATTGACTCTCTCTTTGCTTTACAAAAGCATCTCAGTTTCAGGAGGTCCCATTTATTTCTTGTTGCTCTCAGTGTTTGTACTACTGGGGTTATATTTAGGAAGTAGTCTACTGTGTTCATGCATTGAAGGCTACTTCCAACTTTCTCTTCTATCAGGTTCAGTGTGGTTGGATTTATATTGAGATCTTTAATCCATTTGAACTTGTTTTGTGCCTAGGGATATGTATGGATCTATTTGCATTCTTCTACATACTGACATTCAGCTATGCCAACATCATTTGTTGAAGATGCTTTCATTTCTCCATTGTATAATTTTAGCTTCTTTGTCAAAAATCAGATGTTCTTAAGTGTGTGGATTAATATCTGGGTCTTTGATTTGATTCCATTGGTTAACCTGTCTTTTTTTATGCCAATAGCTTATGCTAGAAAGGATGTGGAGTAAAGGGAATACTCCTCCATTGCTTGTGGGAATGCAAACTTGTACAACCACTTTGGAAATCAGTATGGCAGTTTCTCAGAAAATTGGGAATAAACCTCTCGCAAGACCCAGCAATACCACTCTTGGGCATATACCAAAAGGATGCTCAACCATACTACAAGGAGATTTATTCACCTATGCTCATAGAAACACTACTAGCAATAGCCAGAATCTGGAAACAACCTAGATGTCCCTCAAGTGAAGAATGGATAAAGATAATGTAGTACATTTACACAATGGAATACTACTCAGCAGTAAAAAAAAATGACATCTTGAAATTTGCATGCAAATGGATGAAACTGGAAAAAAAACATCCTGAGTGAGGTAACTGATACCCAGAAAGATGAGCATGGTTATGTACCCACTCATAGGTGAATACTAGCTGTAAAGCAAAGGATTAGGAGCCTATAGTCCATGACCCCAGAGATGCTAAGTAACAAGGAGAATCCTAAGAACCCCATAGATATCCTTGAGAAGGGGAAATAGACTAGATCTCCTGAGAAAACTGGGAACATGGGGATGGAGGAGGAAGGGAAGGTAGAAGGGGAAAAGAAGGGGAGGGGGTGAAGAGAGCTAGAGGGAGCAGGATGGTCAAGATAGGGGAAGGACAGAGATGAAGAACAAGAAAATATATATGTTGATTGAGGGAGCCATTATAAGGCTAGCAAGAAACCTAACACTAGAGAAATTTCCAGGAATCCACAAGGATGACCCCAGCTAAGACCCTAAGCAATAGTAGAGCAGGTGCCTGAAGTGGCCTTGCCCTGTAGTCAGATTGATGGCTATCTTAAATGTCATCATAGAACCTACATCCAGCAGCTGATGGAAGCAGATGTAGAGAACCACAATGGAGCATTGGGCTGAGCTCCCAAAGTCCAGGCAAAGAAAGGGAGGAGTGAGAATACAAGCAAAGAGGTCAAGACCATGATGGGATACCCACAGAAACAGCTTACCTGAGCTAATGGAAGCCTTCTAACTCTGGCCCGACAGCAAGGGAACTATCATAGGATTAAACTAGGTCCTCTGAATGTGTGTAACAGTTGTATGGCTGGGGCAGACTGAGGGGTCACTGGAAGTGATTTACCCCTACTGCGTGTTCTGGCTTTTTGGAACCTATTCTCTCTGGAGCGATACTTTGCTTAACCTAGATATAGTGGGGAGGGCCTTGGTTTTGTCTCAAAGCAATGTTCTAGACTTTGTTGACTCCCTATGAGAAGCCTTACCCTCTCTGAGGTGTGGATGGGGGGTGGTATGTGAGACTGGAGGGAGCAGAAGGAGTGGAGGGAGTGGGAAATAGATTTGGCATGTAAAATGAGAAAAGGTGGTTTTTAAAAAAATAAATTAAAATAAAAATAAATAGGTGAAGGAAATAATTATATATAAAGTCATTACAGGTAATTAATAGATGATAGATGATAAAGATTAGATATATAGAATTATAGATAGTAGATAGATAGATAGATAGATAGATAGATAGATAGATAGATAATAGGATTTTATTTAGCCAGAAAGAAGAAAAAAATTACATCTGCAGGAAAATGGAACTGAGGAGACATAAAAAGAACACAAGTTAGATTCATACAACTATTACACATTTTCTATCACATGTGATTTGGGAAAATTAGGGGGACTAGAGGAAGGTGAAGACAAAAGAGAGTAACAGAAGTGTGTGTGGTCAGAGGGCAAGATGACCTTGAATAAACTCCTCCCACACAACCCATCAGTTTGTGCAATGAGTGGGCACTAGTAATTCTTCAAAGGAGAGACGCTTAAAACTTGGTTCTGTCAGAGCCTAGAGATCTTATGGGTCATCAGGAGATAATGAGAGCAGATGCTCCCATAATGAACTGGGAGTTAGCATCAGAATCGCAAGAGCAAAAAAGGAAACAATATATAATGACCTGAAACGGATGGAAAGAACACAGAAGAATTAATACAAAGAGCCCGGGCTACTATGCAGCCTCACCATTCTATTCCACTGCCTCACTTTTAGAACATGCCTATGGTCTTGTGTGGTTTGGTAAGTTTTTAGAACACTACAATATACCAGTCTAATTTATGCATGGTGTGGAGACCACACAACACAAGTCTGAAGAATATTGCAAGATGCACAGTAAGGGGATGTCTATAACAGGGCAGAATTTTATGCTGTGTGTTTTATTGTACAATATATATGGGGAAAGGCTGCTCTGAGTTATAGATTATGGGTTGCTAAGCGGATCAGGAATTTGGAAAGGACAAAATTGATGACAGATAGTATTTGAGTTAATCTCTGTGTATAGAGAATGCAGAGACTATTCCAACAACTGTCCACTAGAGGACATCCACAGCAAAGGGACCCTCAAATGAACAAATGGATGCTGCATTTTGAAGATGTCAATCAACCTTTCCCTCACACCATCCCAGTGCTTGATCAGTGGTCCCAGATGCAAAGCGGCAATGGAAACATGGTATTTCCCTGCTGAAGTCTGGCTAGCAAAGCCCCTTACGTACCATCATTCCCCAGAGAAACTGTATGGTTTTAGGCTGGTTGAATTGCCCCATACACATCACCCTCACATATATTTGCTTTTAATACTGAGATGTTTCAGCCAACACTGAATGACTCATCTTCCATGACAGGGCCATAGAAGGGTCATCTTCCATGACCAGCGATAGAAAAGAACAGTGCAGGCGGCTGGAGAAATGACTCCCAGGTTAAGAGCACTTGCTGTTCCTCCAGAGGACTCAGGTTCAATTCCCAGAACCTAGACAGAGGCTCACAACCATCCCTAACTGTAGTTCCAGGGGATCCAATGTCCTCTACTAGTCTTTGTGGGCACAAGTCATGCAATTCGTGCAGGCATACATACAGACAAAATACTCATACATATAAGCAAACAAATTAATAAATAATAAATAAATAAAAATTACCAAAACAAACCTGAGAAGTACATTTTAAAACCGAAGGATTCGGTGGTTTTATTACATGCCTCCTGCTTACAGAGGCACCTGATTTGACAATGGAATGACTAGTGTGTGTAACCTACTGAGGGTTCAGCTATGATCAAATTGAGGGCCAATAACACACATTGTATTTCTGTATGTGATATGTGCCTCAAGCAAATATCACCTCCACCTCACGTCGAGGAAACATGGATTCAGGGGTCAAGAAAAGGAAGCAGGAGATGCTGTTCTTGCTGTGGTGCCTAATAATCTACTGAGAGTTTATTTTCCCTTTTCCTGTGAACTTCATTCACACGCGTTTAGAGGTTCTAAGGCCCAGTGAAGGAAAATGGCCCCTATACAACAAGGTCATCGTCCATATGAATTGTAAGGTAGGCTAACCTCTGTTCAAGTTCAATTGCTCACACCTCTAGGCCAACAAGTAAAGAAAGAGAATCATTTTACTACGAGGATGATGGATCTCAAGCATCAGAGTGGGTTGGTTACTGCCATAGGAATAAGCTGTATGAAAAACAATGGTTAGAACACAGAAAATCCACCAGACTGCTTCTCAGCACCCCTTTCTGTACAATCCAGTGGATATTTATGGCAATAACTTGACCTCATGCTGTGGGATGGTCTTTCTGTACGCTGTGAATATGTATTGTTCTCACTGATTGGTAAATATAGCTGCTTCGGCCTATGGCAAGGCAGGACAGAGATAGACAGGAAATCCAGGCAGATATACAGGAGAAGAAGGGCAGAACCAGGGAGATGCCAGCCAGCTACTGAGGAATTAAGACATGTAGAAAACGAGATAACAAGCCACAAACCACGTGACAAAGCACAAATGAGAAATATGGACTAATTTAAATGTAAGAACTAGCTAATAATAAACCTAAGTCTTCGGCCAAACATTTATAGGTAATATTAAGGCTCTGAGTGATAATTTTAAAAGCAACTAGGATTGACAAGGCCAGACCAAAAAAAAAAAAAAGCCTCCTCTTACAGCCACAGAACTTGGATTCTGTAGAATTAAGGATTAGTTATTCTTGCAAAGTATTCTATTAAGTTGAGATATTGGCGAAAAGTAAGTGAAATTGAGGTGTATGGTGGAAGAAGGCTGCAGTGAACAGTAGCCCAAGCCTTGTGGTGCTCAAACGCAGAGATCACTGCAGGTTTTATCTATTTTTTTAGTGTATGTATGCCTGTTTGTGTGTGTGAGTGTGTGTGTGTGCGTGTGTGTGTGTGTGTGTGTGTGTGTGTGTGCAGGTATACGTGTAACAGAGCATGTAAATGGGTGTGGAGAAAAGATACGGACACCGAATGTGTTCCTCAGTCCCTCTCCACCTTGTCTTCAGAGCCAAGGTCTCTCACTGAACCTGAAGGGTGTTGGCTCACCAATGAATTCCAGGTAGAACTCCTGTCTCTACCACCCCAGTGCTGGGGTTACAAATGTATGCTGTTGTTCCTGACTTAAACACACACACAGACACACACCACACCACACCATATCACACACACACACACACACACACACACCACATCACACACTTACTTTCAGAGTAAGCACTTTCCCAACTGAGCCACCTCTCCGGGTTTGCTTTTTCATGTAACTTAAAACAGCTCATTTCCTCATTTTCTCTTACAATTGAGACAAAGTACTCGGTGGCAGCTAATGGCTGAAGTTTGAAAGGGAGTGTGACTAATTTGGTCTCTCTCCATGATCATCACATTGCCAGTGGGATTTTCTGAGTGCTCTCTTTGGAACAGTGAGAGACAGAGGGAATGACCCTACTGATTGTCCTTCGCTTACTTAGCCAGATCTGGTACCCACTTCTCTTCTCCGTGCTGTCTTCTGCTGCAGTCTAATGTGTATGGACATATCCAGTGGGGTTCTTAACTTTAACTTCCTCTCAGTGAGGGTATAGAGTGGGCCATGATATTGTTGCTCACTAGCAACATTTCTCTATTTGATCTCCCTGGTTCCTAAGATGTTAGTTTTTTTCTGAGTGTTGAGCGAAGAAAAGGCAAGTGAGCATCTTGCGTTAGTCATAGCAAACTCCTTTCACCACACTTGAATTCATGCTATTTGGAAACCAGCTAGGTCACCAATGGCTAATAACTCCTGCAACCATATATTCCTAAGGAAGTATCTATACAAATGAAGGATGATGGGCTCACCAGGTTAGGGTTCACATGCAAGAGCTGTGAGAATGATTTGCCCAGAAGGAGCAATGAAGCTTCGAAGGTTTTACCCATCTGTTGCCATATGCATCTCTTCCATTTGGATATAAATGAGTTGTAACCTTCTAAATAGATAGTAATAAATTGTTTACAAGATCTGGATGCTATGCTAACAAATGTTGGTATCCCAGAAGGTTGTGGGAACCTCCAGTATGAATCTGTCAGTCGGAAGAATGAGTGGCAACCTGGACTTGAGTTTGGCAGCTGAAGAGAGACTAACTTCATGAGACTGTGGAATCTGATGTTTTCCAGAGGTAAAGGGTGCTATAACTAAGCAAAATTGCAGGGTACCCAACTGATGTGCACCAAATGGAAAGATACTTGGTTTGAGAAAACCTTACATATCTGGAACCAGATGTGAACTACCAAGAGGAAATTTGATGAAACAGAATGCAGAAGAAAATAGCTGGGAAGGGAGGAGAATCAGCATGAATATGTCTTGGACTTCTTGCCTGTAAAGTGGCCTCAGGCCAACAGGATCCCTTCACTGTTTCTCTGCAGATGAAGGTGCTCTGTGTGGTTGTCATTTTCAGCCATGGTAAATCCCCTACTTTCATTCTTTCAGTTTTATGGAAATAACTGCTTTAGTCTCCAGGTTCTCACACCACTAAACACCTGCCCACATTCCGGCAATAAGATCTTGCCCAAACAGTCTAATCTAAATGGCTATTTATTTTTATGGAGACCTCATCTAACATAGTTGATAAGGAAGATGAGAAATAAGATATTGAACAGCCCACAACTGTTCATATTCAGTTAGAAGATATCTTGACAGAAGGAATGAGGGTAACTATTTTGATCTAAAGTTATTATGTGGCTGTGATTTGAAAATTATGTCTACAAAGTCCAACAGTCTTCCATTCATGAGGTGCAACTCAATTCTACCTTGAGTGTAGACGAAATTTAGAGACTCTTCTAATGAGTAGAATAAAGAGGAAGTGAAAGGATGTAATTTCTGAGACACTCTGAAAAGGCACTGAGCATCTCCTTGCTGTCTTGGGTCACTTGATCCAGGGGAAGCCTACTGCTGTGTTGTGAAGACCCTGGAGAAGTCATGAAGTCAGATATATAAGAAGCAGTTTAGCCACCAGCCACGAGCCACCAGCCATGTCAGTCAGTCATCTAGGAAGGGGATTCAACCTCAGGAGACAGTAAAGATGGGTGCTGTTCCTACAGAGAACCTGACCAAGCCAGAAGTAGCCCATGAAGAAACTCCAAATTCCTACATTACAGAAACTGTGTGATAATAAATATGGATTTGGTTTAAGCCAATAAACTTACAGTTATTTGTTATGTAACAATAGATATTGTCAGGTATACCTGGATACAGTGAAGATAATCATTAGTAATGACTATGCTTATTATACACTAATTTCTGTGATAAATGTTTCATTTAATCTTCACTTGCACCTTATGAAGCAAGCACTATTATTAGCCTCACATTAGAGATCAGGATCCCAGGGCACAGGAAGGTAAGTATCCTGCCAGAAGACACATATCCTGAGCCGTATTGCAAGGATGATAAGATGCATATTTTTCCATAGTTAATGCCTATGAATCATAATAGCTCTTACCATCAAAGATGTCTCACAATAGCTGGCAGTCACACAGCAATTTGACATGATTGTAATTGTGTGCACATTGTGTAGCCTTGGTTGTGGCTGATTCTATTGTTGCTTCAATCGTGTTGGAAGCATTGAGTTTAATGCTTAAAATATTTGCAGAAGACTATACTATGACTTGGCATTAAAATCAAGAGTTGGTGTGGGTGTGAAAGGAAAAATAGCGCAACAGATCACAAGTTTTAAAAACTTGAGGCCTACATCCATCACTGGAAGAATAGAAGCAATTCCCCATTTTCTCACAAAACACCAAGTGAGTTCCTTATGATGCACAAGAAAAGATGAACCTCTGAAATAGTTACTGCCATTGTTCAGATGAATAAAAAGAGTAACTATCACGTGCCATGAAAAATGCTGCAATGTCCACATTTCCTTAAAAAAAAAGACAGGAAAGAATTCAAAAACAAGATGATTTTGGAATGACTATGTTTATGTCATAAATAGCCATAATTAGGAGCTTCTTCCAAGATGAGCTGGTCGTCTTGTTTTCCTCCTTGGTGTGTTCACAGCAACCACTCACCTTATGACTGGGTTTGTAAAGATGATCCTGTATAGTTGTGACTGAGGCATATGAACTGTGGGGTTGTGACTCCAGAGCCTACGCTCTTGCTCACAATACAAAGCATCTGTCACATGACTTGGATGGTTGGGAGCATATGGAACATTCCTCCTCAAAGTTGTTTGACAACTTGAAAGCCTGCTGTTCAGAATCATTTCCACCTCTGAAAAAGTTCAGGAGGCCAAGTGCTTACTAATATGAGTATACTTTGCAGTGTCAAACAATATCTTAAAAGTGGTTGAGATGCTAAATTTTATATATATATATATACATATATATATATATATTTCCATTGTTAAAATATAAATAAAAAAGTCTGAACCCCTCCAAAGTGCAGCTTCACACTGAGTGGAGATGAAACTTAGATTCTCTTCTAATGTGTAGAAAAAAAAAAGAGGAAGTGACAGGATGTAATTTCTCCTTCACCTCTTCCAGCCCTTTCTCAGGAAAACAGATCTTTATTTAAACAAACTGCTAAATACTCCAAATAATAAATGATTCAACTCCTCAGAGAGTGACCTATGAAATGGTCTGTGAGGCGCTCCTCCGTGGGGAAGGTCAGAATAGAAATAATAACCATGATGGTGTCAAGGTTGGAAGGTCAGAGAGAAGCAGTTGGCACTGCGGAATATCAGCGGCTCAAGTGGACACGTACAGGTACCGAACCACTGGAAGAAGTACAACAAGAAGAAAAGAGATAGGGAGGAAAGAAGCCTCCATATTCACTTTTCCTCGTGCTCACCCTCCCTGATGAGGCTCTGTGCCCAGTTGGGACTGTGTTCGATCAACAGTATATGTAGCCCGCAGCAGCCCTTTCTCTCCGTCAGATTCTCTAGCTTTTTCTACCCTGAGGAAGAGGCTGGGGGAGGTAGAAGAACAGGCATGTTGAGCTGCTGGGTCTGGGTTCTCAGCACAGGCAGGGAAGGACAATGGGGGGAACTGAGAATTCCAAATCCTACTGTCAGAGTGAACTTACATTCCTTGCTAACGACACTGATGTTATTAGGCCAGACAGAGGGATGTCGATGTGAATCATTTTCAGTGTTATTCCATATTCATAATGGACTAAATATAGTAAGAAGAATGGGACTAGCGGGCACAGCCCCTGATGGTCATAGTGGATGATTCCCATGATGAAATTAAACGCTAGCCCAGCTTTTGTGTTCCTAGGGGGGTACAGAAAGCCATCTCCCTAGCCTCTAACCCAAAGATGAAACCAACACATAGCTGTTCGATTTTTATCCTTTCTTCCCGGTAGCCAAATTCAAATACCATGTCAAAAGGCCAGGCACTTGGCTCTGGTATATGGAGATTTAAAGGATACTGGTCCAGCCAGGAGCAGCTAATCTTTCCTACGGCAATCTGTGCCTTTATCTCACATCAAAGCCTGAAGTCATGATTTTCTTTAAATAAGAAAGTTGGTGTTTTCATTATGGAAAACAAAGAAGAGACAGTTTCATCTAAATAAAATAAATAAGCCCCATTTTATCCTATGATATCACCAGTGGTGGAGGGGGTAGAAAGGAAGTGGGTCATTGAGCCATTTCTAAAATTCAAAACCAGGAACTCAGTTGATTATGACTCAGAAGCTTAAAGTCCTAGATTATAAATGTGATAGAATAAATCTAATGTTGATTATTTGTATATATGCCATTGAGCATTTAGTTGCAAATAAAGACAAAATAAAATGTTTTACTTTTAATTTTTGAAACTTCTGATATAATATAATACATATTCATACTAAGCTACCAGAAAAAAAATAGAAAAAATATGTGCAACCCACTAGCTCATGATAACCATTGTAGCAATTAAGTCTTTCAGTCATGTTCTGATTGGCATATACATGTAGGTGATGCTGCCTTAAGGCAATTGAGTTTAAGATTCTTCTGTATAAATAATTTGATTCATGCATGTATCATTTCAATATTTACCTGGAAGTCATCCAGAAGTATTTGCTCAGCACTTAAAAACTCATTAGTAAAATCTGTGGGAGTAGAATTGGTATCATGCCTCTTGATTTTGGAAATAAGTTGGCAACGGGGAAAGAAATGGTATTCAAGATCTGTGTTCTGGTTTGCCCTCTAGAAGCACCACACTTTCCAGAGTTGCCTGTGTGCATGATTTTGGGACACAGCTGCTAAGATAAGACCTTGCGTGAGAGCTGGGAAGTGGAGGTAAAAGATTACTCTCTGAAGCTTTTAACAGGTTGGCACACTGAGGAGCAGGAGGCGAAGGTACCTCTCCTGTTCTAACTTGTCCTTACCCCCTACTCTGTGTCTACTTCTTTTACCTATCTGCTGGCCAACTACAGATCAGACTACGTCCAGTGGAGACTCATAGGTGTTGATACATGGGTACAGTAGCTTTTCCATCCTCCTCTATATGTTTTCTAATATTTTGAATCTTAATTACCTACTGTGGTTGTTTGAAAGAAAACGGTCCCCATACAAAGGTATATGGCTCTGTTGGAGTAGGAGGGGCCTTGTTAGAGGAAGAGTGTCACAGTGGAGGAGGGTTTTAAGGTCTCATATATAATCAAAATACCACCCAGTATCTCAGCTCACTTCCTGTTGCCTGTAAGATGTAGAAATCTCAGCTCCAGAACCATATCTGCCTGCACACCTCCATGTTCCATCATGATGATAACGGACTGAGCCTTTGAACTGTAGGCAAGCCACACAATTAAGTGGTTTCCTTTATAACAATTGCTGTGGTCATGGTGTCTCTCCACAGCAATAGAAACCCCAAGATACCTCCATTTTGGCATTTATGCCCCCTGTAATGTTCTAACCTGTTCACTAGACACCAGAGCCTTGTTCTCTAATCGCCTGCCTTCCTACACCATATTTCTATTTCCAGTGTCATTTGTGTGGTAAATACCTTGTCCCATTAAATTCTGAGTCTCTTCATTTCTCTGACTAAACTCGTAATGGCACAGTTATGTGTTGGTAAGATGGTTCGAGTTAAGCAAAAATCTAAGGAGAATCTCTAGACTGAGTCTATTTTGAGTACCAAGTAGAAGGTACGGGTGAGGCAACGCAGTCCCTGTGACGTCTGCAGCAGCCTAGCTGTTTTCAGCATCTTAGGAAGCCACCAGGGCTCAAAGGACCGTGGAAGGAAAGACTGAGACTGACTGGTCACTGCTAGCACAGAGCATTTAGAGGAAGCAATGAAAGCCAACGGTGTAACTTGTTGATTACAGTTAGTGGAGAGATGGGGACAGATGGGAGAAATAAAATAAGGAGTCAAAATGTCACATTTCCAGCTCTAAGAACACGCCTATAAAACAACCATGGCGAACATAAAGGAATTTATGATCTTTCTGCTTCCAGGTGAGGTCTCTCAATAGAACACTTCCCATGTGTAATCATGTGGGTCACTGAATTATGAAGCAAGTTGAATTTGCAAGCCGACAGAAACTCTTTATGTCACATTTAGGGCACTAGTTGGTAAGGAACAGAATGTCAGTATTTAAAGTGAGGCTACATGAGGAAACTCAGATGAAGCTAGGACACTGAACTGAGCCAAGAGCCATCTGTTACCAAATGCTTGCCTCCCTCTCACGAGGAGATGAGCCTTCCTTTTCCTAAAGAACTTATACAGGTAGCTCCACGTTGCTGGGAGATTCTGATCATCCTCAAAACCTTCCCCTACACTTTTTCACTACATTTAGTACACCAAATCCCAGCATGTCTCAAGGAAGATATTAAAAACTATAGCCCATGAGACAGATCTCACACACACACACACACACACACAGAGAGAGAGGGAGAGAAAGAGAGAGAGAGAGAGAGAGAGAGAGAGAGAATAAATTACCATGTATAACTCTTGCAGGTGTGTGATCGGATCCGGGAAGTGGAGCGTGTGCGTGAGGAAGGATCTTAAGGATTCGGATAAGGATGAAGAGAATATGAAATTATAACTGGAAAATTTTACTGATGACAATAGTAACAAAAGTTCTAAATTTAGTAGCACAGTGGCAAGTTTTTAAACAATATTAAAATCAGTCTTTTGAAATTTATTAAGACAATATGGTTAGAAAGAAATATGTATTTTTCAAATCATGTATTTTCCATTTTTAAGACTGGACAAGTATTCCAAAGGTAATTGGTAATTTTATGAATAACTTAATATTTTCATAGTCTTACAGACTTTCCATTTAAATGTCCTTGTGTTAATGTGAAATGTTAGAATATTAAAATATATTTTATATTTTTATAAATGAAATAATATGACATGGCCGATATTGAAGTATTAATTTAAAATATCATGCCAAGAATTTAACTTAGGTGAAATAGACACATTCCTTGTAAAATTGCAACACATAAATATTGATATTAAAAATATAGAAAGTATAAATAGTCATATATCTTAAAGTTAAATTGATTGACTATGATCAAAATATAATGCTCAAAATTTTCAAAGAATAAATAAAAACATTACATAAAAATAAGTTGATAGTTTCAGGAAAATACTCCTGTCACACACACACACACAAAAAAAACCTCTCTCTATATGCTTCAGGGGTAAATTCTATCAGCTACACAAAAGAAGACATGATTATGGTCGCAAATAAATCTTCAGAATATAGAGGAAGAAAACCTTCATTTTGTTAAAGGCTTGCATATGTAATATTGAAATCTGACAAAGCATCACTAAAAAAAGCTAGCATGATGGTTTACACCGCAGTCCTAGCAATTTCTGACACTAAGGTAGGACAGTATTGAATTTGCAGCTAGCCTAGGCCATGTAACAAGACCCCAAACGAAAAATAAGAGGGGGAAAATATCCCAAGAAAAATATTTAAATCCATTATTACATGAACATACAAAATCCTTAACAAAATACAGTAGTTCTCAACAAGCTCAAATGGAATTTATCTTACAATGCAATGTTTAATTAATAATTGAAAATCGATTGGGAAATTGATCATAAGAGGATAAAAACAAATTACCTGATTATCTAAGGTTGACAAGGAAAACTTGTCAACACTGAACATATATTTATAAAAAAAATTGTTTATGATAAAAATATCAGGAAAACTAGGAAAAGGAGGACGTTCCGACTTGGCAATGATTATGTTACAGTAATTACACAACTTGGGGCTGACACTGAGTAGAGCTGAGGTGAAAGTGTGAGGCCTCTATACAGAAATTCAGTAAGGAAAAGAAATAAACACAAAAAATTACACCAAAATAGTAGCTACAATGGAGGGGCCGAGGGGAGATGAACCTTGGTTCCTGCTGTCACTATTCTAACCAGACTTTAAAAAAAAAAATCTCTAGACACTCAGGCTGGTAAGGCCGAGTGGCTCTGGGCTTCCCTTTGCTTCCTTGTCCTTTTTGTTTGTTTCTATCTCTAGTGTTTCTTTTCAGTTTCCCTTTCTGAGAGGTTACACCATTCCATTTTCAAGCTCCCTACTGTTTTTAGATTTTCTTTTCTATCAGAATAGCCAAGGAGAAAGCATAAAAAAGGTGAAAGGCAAGCGAGTGTGCACACGCATGGACACACACACATATACAGCCTCTTCTCAGAATAATATGTTCATGCACTCACAAGTGACAGAACCAATAAGTCACATGACCAGTCCTAACATCTAGAGGCTTTTGCTCTTCAGTAGCAGAGAAGTGAATTATCGCTGAATTATAGTCTAACTTCATATACTTCACTTGCTGAATATTCAAAAGTGTATTTGTTCCACTTTGGTGTAACTTCAGTTGACTGAATGTCAATTCTTCATTAAAAGTAAATTTTCTTTACAGTGGTATATTTAAAAATTATCACAAGGAAAACAAACCCCCAAGCCTGATTTTCCTTCAGTATTCTACAACATAAAGCGTACTGGTAAATGGTAGGTTAATTTTTGTACTTGTTGAGGCCTGCCTCTGAGAGCATGAAGGTTGTCTTTCCTCAGACTCAAGTGTGTTCATCTCAGCTGTCTTCCAACGCCCTTTCCTGTGTCAGGCTAGTCCCTAGTCCATGTGACAGCGAGAAACAAGCAACTTATGGTATTTTTAAAAACGAAAACAAGACAAAACAACAGACCAAACAAACAAAACCAAAAACAAAGACAAAAAACTTTGTGTCACTGAAGACAGCTAGTCCCAAACCTCTTTGTCCTGAGGACTGAAGCAGGAACCTTAGCTGACTGCCTTAGCAGGGCTTTCCCCGTGGTAGTCCTGGATGGTGCCCGCACCTGGTTTGATGGTATTACGTTCGGTTGATCTCTCTGTTGCTCCAGTCAACACTGTCAAACCAGCTCCTACTCCTCCTCCTTCAGGGGTCTGTGCAGGTGTCTACCACAGGAGAGGGCAGAAACTACCTCAGGAGGTCTGGCAATGCACCCATGAGTTCACTTTTTCAGTAAGTTCTGAGGAGCGATGCTGCTGCCGCCAATCCACAGTCCACAGACCATCACTTGGTGAAACCCGCTAAGGGCCCACTCCAACAGTTACACCCCCTATTAATTTAAATTAATTAAAAATTTTCTCGTTTGTTGTGTTTAAGATCTGATTTTTATTAATATAATTTTTAGAGTTTGAGGATTTCATACATGCATATAAATGTAAATCTATCCTTTTTTTGGCTCCAATTCATCATTTTAAGGGATTCTCTTGAGTAAGGAAATGATTACTGTGTGTTCAGTCACATTTTTTGTGTGTAAGTTTTATAGAAGACTTTTTTAAAATTGGTATTTAACAGGGAAGTTTTATTTAACTGAAAATTAACTTCTGTGACCTGCCTCTTTCTTCTGATGGTGACAGATAAATGGAGTGTCACTGTATTATCATAAAATAATAGTTTGGAGTCGTAGACTCCACGGGACCTCCATTTGACCTAATGAATATTGATATTACTTTACCCCAGCAGCTCCATCTATAAAATGTCAATATTGTAATTATACTTGATTCTTGTTTAATAGGAGTATTTTGAGGTTAAATGGGAAATTATTTAGGAGACATCTCCAAGGCCTTCGTTGCAGTAATTAAGTTCCATATCTATGCAGGTCTTGGCTTCTAGTTGCCTCAGACCGAGCACAGACATCGTCCACTTACCCGCTCCCTGGCACACGGGGAAAGTGTACAGTGTGCCTGGGGATGTCACTAGTTCTCTGACATTGAGCACATTCCTCGTTTGCAGAAAACAGCTCGTGACAAAGGTCTAGCAACTCCATTAACTGCACACTAACCGACGAGAAAAATATCAGAACCTGAAAACTAGCATAGGCCCACCAGTTCATAAGATCACAAGCTAGGGCCGCAAATTGACATGTGAAAGCTTCGGTCTTGTCATTCAGTTCTTAGAGACACAGAAATCAAAGGACTATTTCATCTATGAATCACTACAGCAAGTGCCTCTCTAAATGATAGCATGTGTATTATCATCCACAGAAACCTTGGCTGTCTGTGGCCCTGTACAACTGTAGCATGACATGACACCTCTATTTCTCTGCAGTATGTATCCGGGCTTAAAAACACGTGTATCTTTCTGATACAAAAGTTCTTTTGCATCTGTAGCTCTCATGAAAAAAAAAAAATGCTCTCCTAGAGTCCATCGAGATGGCTGTGTTGCTTGTAATTTGCTTTCAGATCCCACCATGGGGACAGCAGGAAGGTGCATCTTCCTGGCAGGTGCAGCTTGTATTTTAATTACCAAAAGAGGGAGCATGTATCCTAGACCGGGTCGCCTGGAGTCACACTCCAGAGGGAACAATGGCAAAGACGCAGAAAATTCAACTATTACATTAAGGGTACTGGAGTCCTTTTTTATTAGTGAGCAATGACCAGCTGCTACCTGATGATGGAGGTGCGCTAAGGGCTCATTAAACATAGTGTGCCCAGCAATTGTATTTCCATCTTCTTTCTTGGTTTTGGGTGTGCATGTGTACACGTCCATGTGTGTGTTCACATTTCTTCATGGTTGTGTATATACACGTGTGTAGAGGCCAGAGGTCAAGGACAATTGTCCTCCTTAAGCACTAGCAGCTTGTTTATTGAGACAGGACCAGCCTCTGAAGCTGGAACTCGGCAGTTCAGCTGAACTGGCCAGCTGGCTAGCCTCCGTGGTCCTCCTGCCTCCGTCTCCTCTACCCTGGGATTACAAACTGGCTAGCCTCTACATTCCTTCCTCCTGCCTCCATCTCCTCAGTCCTGGGATTAAAAGATGACCATCCTCCGTGTTCCTCCTGCTCCATCTCCTCAGTCCTGGGATTACAAACTCGAGAGCCTCTGTGGTTCAGATCACATGAAGAATCTTCAGGAATATGCTCAGTGGATAATGGAGGCCCTTCTGTCCATCCACTAGCTGTTCTCGTGTTAGCAGTGCTCACACGAGATATTCTGTCCACTCTGAAAAGACTCAGTGTTTCCTACTGTTCTTTCACTGGACCTGCAAAAGGAGAGAAAGCAAAGGCCGGTTCCTAGGGACTCCCCTTCACTCTGCCCTGACACGTGTTTTCTTTACTAATTTGGGACATGTATAGAACAGAAAACCTGGCCAGCTGGCCACCTACCTCATGGCCTGTGTCTTTGGATCCTCACCCCACTCCCAAATGAAAACCTTCCCTTCTTTTCCTCCAGGGAACAGCGGCTTGGGGAGTCCATCATTTTATTCCTAATTGCTTGGGAAGTGGTATAAACCCTGTGGAGCACATCAAATTCTAATCTATTTTTGTCCCCATTAATTTCCCGCCCCTTTTCATTTATAACTTGCTCTCTTTGCTTGGTAATGTTCCCTTTTCCCTGATGGATTTGTAAATTCCCTTTTTATTCCCTTCTACCCCCTGGCAGGCATCAATTCAATCTCCAGAGAGGGCTTTTGTATGTTCAACTTTACATTTTTCCGGAGCCTCTGCACTTGGAGGAAGGGTGCAAGGGTGGTCTGGAGACAGCTGGCCAGTATGACCTCCAGCTCTGGCCAGTTCCCTGACCCCTCCAACCTCTCACATCAGCATCCTTCTACATCAGTAAGCTGTGTGCGATTTAATTTTATTGCCAGCAAAGTGGGACTCGAGGTGCCTGCTCACTGCCCAAGTGACAAGCGCGTGGTATAAAGCAAGCACTTAGCTCAGTCCCTTCTCAGACTCTCCAGAATTACCCCTGTTGTCCCACTCCCTTGAATGGTGGAATATGTAAGTCTCAAGCATGTCACTCAGTGTAAGACAGACGAGAATAATGTTTCTCAGATAAATGACCTACAATCCCACCCTTGGTCGAGAACTGAGAAGTTAAGTCACAATCACTACTAGACCTTGCTCTGGAGGACACTGCAGAGATGCCAGGGACATCTCCCAGAGCTCTCAAAATGGTTCCCAGGTCTTTGGACCACAAATACCACAGCTCTACACATCTGATCCAGATTGTCATGGTCTCCTGAGTGAGCTGGATCCACTGGGACTGATGTCACAGAGGATGTGGATGGAACTCGGCCCCCAAGGAAGACCAGCCCATGCTCGTAAGCAGCAAGCCATCGCTTCGGCCCCTTTCAGTATTCTGACGGAAATAGATTTGCAAAACAATTGTGTATGTTTTTCAAAGTATAGACTAAAGGTTACCATCAAAACAAAAAGCCAGTTACATGGAAAATCTAGCTCCTGCTGACTTATGTTTAGCTCTAATTCTATAAAAATACAAGAAGAAGGGGCAATGCAAAGAAGGGAAATTTTAGAAGAAATACTTGAAGCTGCTTGCCTTCTTAGTTAGCCCACTATCAGCTTAGGCTTTTGCCAATGCTAGCCACTTCAATTTTCCTTCAGTATTATTGGGAAAAAAAATGTTTAAAGCCTCCAGGGACTACTGAGTCCCAGGTTCTAGGTTCTCCTCATGTTGCCTGCACCATTAAAGTTTCATACCTCTTATAAGCATTCTAATTGAATACATGTGTGCTTCTGAAAAACTTTTACACTAATGTGTTGGTTTTAGTTGCTACCATCAGCGATCAATTCTCCCTAAAGTCTGCGTGTTACCGTGAAAGAATTGCAAACCTACCTGGGTCTGGCAGATAACAGCTGTGTCGAGGGGCTAGGCAGACAGGGAGTACGTGGTGCTCTGAAGAACAGCAGCATCCATTTCCACAGAAAGCATCACAATTAAAGAAAGGGGAAGCACAAACACCGTGCTGAGCAAGCAAACCCTGTGCAGAAGACCCCGCCCCACAGCCTCTCAGGATTTTATGAGACAGTGTTTTCCCTTAGGCCTCAAGCCTGCATTTCTCCTCAGCAGTTAAAAACAGATACAAAAAACAAACAAAAAAAAAGGGGGGACAGACCAAGAAAAAGAAGAAAGAATGAGCAGAGGAAGAAGAGGAAGGGGGGAGGAGGGAGAGGAGAAGGACCAGGAGGAGGAGGAAAAGGAGGAAGCATTATCGTTCATTTCTTGTTCAGTAAGGGCATTGTTACACATTGTTTCTGGCCTTCCTGTGAACACTTTAATGAGGCCACTACTATGCACACTCAATCCTATCTTCCACTAGTTAAAAGATATCTAAATTTTTTTTAAATTAAAGTATTACATCATTCCCCTAGCTCCTCTCTCCAGCCCCTTCTGCCACGACCCTACCCCAAGTTCATAGCCTCTTTTTCTTTATTATATGGTATATATGTATGAATATGAATAAATATATGGGTACAACTAGCTGAGTCCATTTAGTGTTGCTCGTTTGTGTATGATTTTAGGACTGACCACTTGGCTTGGAACAATCAATTAGGAGTCTTATCCCTGGGAAAGACTAATTCTTCCTCTCTCAGCAATTGTTAATTGCTTATCACTTTTCATCTAGGGACAGGGTTTCTGAGATTTTTTTCCCAAGAAAGACAAGATTGTAAGATTATTCTCCCAAGAGCAGCTTTAATAATCTAAATGGAACAAAAATGGGTTTTTTTGAGCTTTCAAAACTAGCCTTTTCTTCATTTTAATAGGAATAATGTTTAATACATTTCAAGGTGCTCACATACACTGTATCAGTCAGGATATGCTAGGTTATGTTGTAATAATAAAGAGCTCCAAAATCTCGAAGTTTAACATAACGACAATTCTTGTATATACTTTATGACCATCGTATGGGGGGGATCTATTTTGCAATACGGTGACTTAGCGGCCCAAGTCACAAAAGTCAAGATTTACTCCAGCATGAGTGTCCACAAGCATCACAACAATGAGAAGAAAGTGTGGCAAACCAATCAAGGTTTATTCCAGTTTCTACCCGAGACTGACATATAGCTCTTCTGCTTGTAATTCATAGGCCAAAGCACTTTCCATGACAGTGTCTACCAAGCAAGCAGGGCGCAACTCTTGTCATATAGCAAAAAGAACCAGAAACATATTTGGAATTGTTACCAAGTTATCACATGCCTATTAGCACACTAAATACTTACCATTAATAAAGCCAGAATCCTTCTGTTTGTGCAGGGAGAGTCTGAGATTCAGATTTAATGCCTCTTGTACTGCTACCCGTTGAGCTATTGGGGAGCAGAAACTAATACAAATCTTAGTTTAATGTCTTGCCTTCACAGCATGGTCTCAACTCTTGACTATGCTAGCTAGACATTTCTCTTCGGACTAATTTATTTACTTGTATCCTAGTTTCAGGGGGCATTTGAATGGCCCTGTGTGGCAGTTGTGCCACAGCCTTAGCTGATAGACATATGGCTTCTGGCTGTGATGGTTTTGCAGAAAACACCGGTTTTATAATCATTTGAATTTTTTCATTTATTCTAATGACCTATTAAAATAATGATATGGTTGATTCAATCAACTAAACTGTTTAAAATTGAGGAAATAATGATTCCCTTGAAGGGGGAAAAAGTCAATTCAGGGGTCATGTGTGGTTGCTAAGGAATGTCTTCAGACACAGTGTGCTGCGACTGTACAGCTCTTGTGCCAAGAACCAGAGGGGAGGAAAACAGCAGCAAATGCTCCTGTGTGCCTAAGATTTGAGCCACAGTGTCCCAGATTTCCATCAACACCAGGCTAGTATTGTGAGAAAGGGTACTCTTTGCTTTAAAAGAGAGAGAGAGGGAGAAAGAGGAGAGGGTGGGAAGGAAGGAAGGAAGGAAGGAAGGAAGGAAGGAAGGAAGGAAAGAAAGAAAGAAAGAAAGAAAGAAAGAAAGAAAGAAAGAAAGAAAGAAAGAAAGAAAGAAAGGTGCTGATTTTTCTAGGGTGAAATGAGTTTCCCCCCACTGGCTAAAATGAAAAAAATGTTAAAAGACAGCAAAGGATCTGAAGTTCCAGATTGGGAGAGAGCCCGGATCATTTTCTAAGAGATTTTTTTTCTAGCATTTTTTCTCCCATCACGCATTTTTCCCCAGACTTACAATTATATAAATTCCTTAGACAATTGGTATTCTGATCTTTAGTTAACAGATACATTTATATAACAATTACAAGCCCTTTGTGTGTGTGTGTGTGTGTGTGTGTGTGTGTGTGTGTGTGTGTGTGTGATGGCTGGTGAGTGTGCATGTGTCTGCATTTCTAGGGCCCCTGGGATGAAATTACAGTGAAAAATTCCACAGCAGTCTTATTTTTCTCAACTTGCCTGAAACCAGTTTCACGCTTCTTCATTTTAATAGGAACCCAATGAAGGATGCTGACTCATTAAGAGACTGTGGCGAGAGGTGAGAATTCTTAGCTGTTGGCTATGCATAGCTATGGGTTAGTATTTCAAAAAGGTGAGAAAATGATTTCACTTAATGTTTAAAGAATTAGATTTGAAGTTTAGACCTGGAAGGTGTGTTCATGAAGGTCTCCAAAACTGAGGACTTTTCTAAGCTGTTACATTATTGACGGGATTATTTTTCATTCAAAAGTACTGTAACAGGCAAAATGTATATATGCATTTTATGTATATGCATACAGACATGCATACATACACAAGCCCAGAAATTTAGATATTCATATAAACCATCTATTTTCAGTTTAAGTCCTTACCAGTCACAGTGTGGTCACAATGATTCCTAACACACGAGGTTTGGCTGATGGGCATTGCTATTGTTTTCATTGTAATCAAATGAAATATATTGATTTCCATTTTAAGACATTTTTGTTATTAAACTCACTTCAAAATTACTATCTTAAGTGGAAATTCTCCATACAAAGTATGTATATGAAGCAAATTTGCCTTGGTTGATTAGAGTAGAGATCCAAGCTCCATTAAATCTCCCAATGCAAGTCCATGCCTTCACTTCTGCTGGGTACCACAGAACACATTTGGAAAACTTATTGTTCCTTAAGATTTCCAATTTATGCCTGCTGGAACTCTCTCTCTACCTACCTACCTATCTCTCTCTCTCCCACACACACACACACACACACACACACACACACACCATTAAACATTGCATTTGGCAGATATTCTGAGCACAGATAGTATATTTCTCACAATGGTAACAAAACTGTTCTGTTGAGCACTCATTCATATCTTCAAAAATGTGTACATGTTGTCTCTAACCTCACTGAAATTCAGTATGATTGGCATCACTATTCTTGTTTTGAAAATGAAGAAAGGAAACCGAGAGAGCATAGTAGGAAATGTAAGCATTTGAGCCTGAGACAGTCTTTCTTTGAAGGTCAAGCCACTCCCACCACATTGCACACATCCCGAAGTGTGGAAGCCTGTGGAAGTCTATGGACTTTGTATAAGTTTCAAATCCAGTTTTCACTTTTTAACAGTCTGAAAACCTTATTATATGGATATTCTGGATCTGCAATATATATATATATAATGCTATTGTATCATATTAATTATATTCTTTTTTAAATATTTATTTATTATGCATACAATATTCTGTGTGTGTGTATGCCTGAAGGCCAGAAGAGGGCACCAGACCTCATTACAGATGGTTGTGAGCCATCATGTGGTTGCTGGGAATTGAACTCAGGACCTTTGAAAAAGCAGGCAATGCTCTTAACCACTGAGCCATCTCTCCAGCCCATTAATTATATTCTTAAATAAACATTATAGCTAAACCCTAAAGTATCAGTGCTCCTGTTTGCTCTTGTTAGCAAGTGTGTGGTCACTAAATGGTACTACTTTAACAGCCCCTGCTAATAATGAGAAAAGAACAGAGGTGAAGAGAATAGCAAATGGTGTGTTCACAGCAGAGGAAAGCCAAATGACATCATAGTGGGCTTCGCAAAGTCCCAAGTAGTTCATGATCTAGTGGATGGCCCTACGCCCATGGTTATGTGGGATTTCCCTCTGTGTGCTGTGATTACCATTAATGAATAAAGAAACCACTTTGGACCTATAGCAGGGTAGAACTTAGCTAAGCAGGGAAAACTAAGCTGAATGCTAGGAGAAAGAAGGATGGAGCCAGGGAGAAGGCATGGAGCCGCAGCCAGAGTCAGACATGCTGAAATTTTGCCAGTAAGCCACTACCACCAGATGATATACAGATTAATGGAAATGGGTTAAATTAATATGTAAGAGTTATCCAATAAGAAGCTAAAACTAAGGGCCAAGTAGTGATTTGATTAATATAGTTTCTGTGTGACTATTTCAGGCCTAAGCAGCCAGGAATAAACAAGTGGCCTCCTACTACAGCATGTGACTGTGAGAAGCACTCTCTGGTGAATTATAAGAACAGGAAGAAAAAGATAACATGAAGTTGGGGGTGAGATGGAAGTTGAAAAGGAGTCGGAATGGGAACTGTGGTGACATGGGGGGTCTAAAGGAGTCTGACTCGGGACTGTAGAGTGAATATGATATGCATAAATTGCAAGCACGTGTCTTAGCTAAGTTGTCTATTGCTATGATAAAACACCATGACCAAAAGCAAATTGGGGAGCAAAAGGCCTTGTTTTACCACATAACTTACACGTTCTTCCAGGGAAGTCAGGGCAGGGACCTGGAGATAGGAACTAGGGCAGAAGTCATGGAGAAGTGTAGCTTACTTGATTTCTCTTTAAGACTTGTTCAACCTGCTTTCTTATAGCACCCAAGGGTGGCACCAGTCACAGTGAGCAGGCCCTCCTACACCACCAATCACCGGTCAAGAAAATGCACCACAAGCTTGCCCACAGGCTTATCTGGTAAGGATATGATCTCGATTGAAGTTCCCCCTGTTCAAATGACTCCATCAGACTTGGGTCGACTTGACATAACGCAAACCAACCTCTTCTTCTGTATGGAAATGCCAAAAAATAAATAATCTTTTAAGTACACGAATAAAGTTTCGAGTGATAGTCTGAACACTTTCAAGTTGGTGAGATCTTGCTTTCTATTCGTCTGCTTCTTAGCCTTTGAGGTGGAATTTCAAATACCTTTCATGACTGCCTAATAATGCCTAATAACTTTTAAGGTCATTAATTTGGAAATCTAGCTCAGTTGTTTTCAAAGCTGCGTGTTTATTCAGTACTCTCTGTTTGATTATAATGTTCTTCAGAGCTATTAACAAATAAAACAGACAAGAACTTCAGATTCTATCATCTTAAAACAACATGGACCTCCAGGCATGAGATCACAGAGAATGTTCCTCCGACTCCCACTTTTATGGCCTTGGCCTCCATCCACAAGTCAACACTTCATCCTGACTAGCTGTGCTGAGTCTGGACCAAGTGACCATCAATGGCTGGCATGCAACTGTAGCCATGAACTTAGGTCCCAATGCTCAGGATGACTGCTGAGTCATAGCCAAAAAAAGTATTCAAGAACAATGTCCTGCCAGGAGGCAGCAGGTCGAAGGGGACTGTGAAGACTACCCACGTTTTTTTCTCTTTTTTTCTGGGTTAATAGCACTCTTGCAAGTAAATACGGCCATATGACAGGTTCTAGCTGAAGGAATGTCATGTGTTCATTTCCAGGCCTGTCCTATACAGTTCTTCCTTATGTTGCCAGTCATGCCATTTCCCCTGTTGATGACATGCACAGACATCCTCCATGCTATTTTGATAGACACAATTTGAAAATAGTACATATTTTATAAGCCTGCGTCCATAAATAATTTAATTTTAATGACTCCAGCAACTTGTTGTCCTACGTAGCACTGTTACACACAAAGGATACATACTAGAGGCTTTATACACTTGAGGGAACTTGCTCGTTATTATCACTATAATGTCTCACCATCCTAACACAGCAACCAATGGGATACACCTCACCTTGTGACTATTTACTTGAACTTTCAGAACAGGGTCTTAGTCACCCCTTATTTCTCAGACAGAAGGTGCCCATTGATTATATCCACTCAGAAGGATGTAACTTGGAAACTAGCCAACAAAAAAGCCTACTAAGTTCACCTCAAAATGCCCCAAGAATCTGAAGGGAGTGGTGCAATTTCTCCATGACTAAGGCTTATTCTGGCAATAAAGCTGATTTCAGGGGTTTGGAAGCAGGACAGCGACAAACAATGTTGGTCATCCACCCTGAAGACACAGCAGTTTAATAAGCCATCATGTACAGAATCCACTGTGCGGGGGCTGGTGAGATGGCTCAGTGGTTAAGAGCACTGACTGCTCTTCCAGAGGACCAGGGTTCAATTCCCAGCACCCACATGGCAGCTTGCAGCTGTCTATAACTCCAGTTCCAGAGAATCTGACATCATTATACCAATGTACATGAAATAAGGTTAAATAAAGTTTAAGAAAAAAAAAAGTTTAAAAAAAAAAAAAGAATCCACTGTGCTGCAAAACAGAGGTGACTAAGTTGGTGGGACCTCTCAGTCACACTAACTAAGGTAGCTAGTTGGTTCATGTAGGGATATAAAACTCACCCTAGTCTGGTGCATACATGAGTACCTGCATTATCCATTAGCAGGAGACTTGTGTCTATTAATGTCTCTCCTCAGAATACTGATCCTTGGCATCTTCTAATATTCAGGCCAAGTTTCATCTACTAAAAAAGAAAAAAAAAGTTATGATCCTTCACAATGCCTTAGCTTCTCTCCTTTTTTTCTCCCATACTTCCACAACCATATTTCCATATATTAGTCAGTTTTGCTTTTATTTTCTGTTACCTCCGTCACCAGGTCATGCTTAGAGGATGGTGGCTGTGCACTTTTTCTTGTAAGTCATGTTGCCTTCTCTATTATGTGTCAAACAAGAAATGTGTGTTAATGAATTAATCATCAGACATCATCATTTGTATCATACAGACTGAACAACAGACGAGAAAATTGGAATTTCAATCCCCAATTAGTATGTCACCATGTATACAGTTAGAACCTGAATTTCACCATCCACCTCCTTCTTGGGAATGTGGTTTCTTCCTTTAAGCAGTCCAATAATTGTTCTCTTGCCTCCGCTTTATTTCCCTGGATAAAAACGGAGCATAAAAAGCACAAAAGGGTTAAACATGTAGCAATCTGTTTGACATGGAAAGAGAAAGATACGAAGAAATTTTAATAAAAATACAACCCTACCAGGACTTGGACTCATTGCCTCTGCAATATAAGGAAGACACCAGGCGACGTGAATTTACAGGTGTTAATTAGCCAACAGAGGACTCCTCAATTGTTCCCAGAATACCATACAAGCACAGAGAAATAGAAAAATTCAATCAAAGAACATTCCCTGCCTCACAGGAAGGACTGCATGCGTGCACAATGTCATGCAAATCAGGTTTAATTTACTGCGTGTTTTTCTGCCTTCACCAAATTTGTCGAAGAAAATGGATCTTTCTCTGCTCATAGCTGTAAATCCCTACATCATCAAAGCATGCACAGATCAAGATGCTGTTTCCCAACTGATGCTTAAATAATAACAGAAGAAACTCTCTGTGCAAAACCACTGGATGTCGATTCCCAAGGGCAGCATTAATTTGGAACTATTCCCCCGCTGCTCTGTGGCATGGGGTATACTGTCTAAGAGGTGTACATACAGATAGGACTATATTCTGAATCAGACTACGTACTCTACTAGGCATACCTCCTCCTTTCTAGAGAGCTGAGAATTAGCTATTGTAATTGTTTGCATGAGGGTGACTTGGAATATATCCCTGCTGTCACAATTAATTAAACGATGCTCACTATTAAGCCTAAGTAACACTTTGGGGGACTTATCTGCACAGCATCAAGCATCCAGTGTAATGTTTCCCCTACCGCATGATCTGTTTTCACGGAGAACTGTAGACACAGACACAGGTAAGTTCAGTCTCTCAGTGCAATTATGATGATGCAGACGCATCATTTTCTCATTCGGAATGTCGCTCAGGGAGTCCCTGCCATCTCCCTAGATCGTGTTGTTCCAGACATTTGGAGTGATCTTGCAGATGTAGATGTATTGCAGCCATTACAGGCAGCCTTTCAGCCAGCACTCCACTTGTGGAGTGCTTACATCTGTAAAACTCTATGTGAATCACTTTAGAAATATTGCCGTCCATCAGCGAGTCCTCATATCACGCCAATGAGGTGGGCACATGTGTCTAGCTAACAGAGAAGGAAACTGAGGCACTTCCCTGATGTACTTCAGCCAGTCGAACAGCAGAGAGAGGATTTATCCAGTCTGGTTTGAAAACATTTACCCTAAATCATGACTCTTTGCTACCCCTATACCCGTCAAATATATTTTGAATAAATGGATGACTAGACTGGAAATGGTCTTCCGATCAGACATTGCTCACCAATTGATTGCTTTCCAATATTCCTCAAAATGGATCTTTAAGCCATGTGCTATTCAGGAACCCCCTGTAGTGTTGTGTACTTGTAATCAGGACATAGCATCTGTGTTCTGTTTTGCATTGCTAGCTTATGAAGCCCAGGTATTATCTTTTAGTGTCTTATTCAAGAGTGGACACCTCCTTGTATATTTTTTACTCCACACTGTCTAGATTGTGTTCTTGTATTGACGGATGGGATGGAGGTGGAGAAAATTCATCAATTTCCATGGTTTCTGGGCACTGCTAAAATGATCCATTTCCCAAATCTTACAGGCTCTTGGTGTAAGTTTTGATACATAAGTGTTAGGACAGGTCATATGATCAGTGCCACTGGAGGCCTTGAGCTAGCTGACTCAAGACTGCTGAGCTAGCCACCCTGCCTACAGGGAGGTCTGTCCTCCAGCAGCTGAATGAAGAGCGCTTTCCGACCCTGGAGAGACAAGGTCTAACTGACTCTGTGTGTCTCCAAGCCCAGTACCATATGCTCTGACGGAGCTCTGGCTCAAGCGGAAAGAAAGCAAAATCCTAGATCGACACACTGATACTGCACATTGTGTTCTACTCACAACTGTTTCCGATTAGCCAGGTCTTGGGCTGCAACCCTGTGGACCATTCTGTACAGATCAAGTCAATTGCAGCAGTCCTCCCAAACTATAACAACGGCATGGCCTGTCCGCCTTGAGAGCGCGGAGAGAAATTGTACCAACTTCTTTCATTAACTCAACCGTGAAGCGTCTGTAGAGGAGCTAGTGTGGGGAGGGACACATGAGAAGATGTGAAGGCTGGCAGGTGACACAGACAGCACAGAGAGGAGGACACACCACGGTCAGCATGTGCACATGGGTTTATGGTGCTGCCGCCTGCAACGCTGTCTCTTGGTGTGAAAACTCACATGAATTTATAATGCTTCACAACCGTAGGTCATTATGAAACCAGTAATAAAGTACAATTAGAGCTTAATGAAAATTTATTAAGTCCTCGTGTGTGTTCTTTGAAGTACTAGAGGAGATGCAGAGAAGGGATAAGCAGAGATTTTTATCCTCAAGGACATTTTTATTAATTCACAAACTACTTTTAAGGGCCAGGATGTGTTCACCAGAAAGACTTTAGTGTTGAAGGCATAACAAACTCCCTGTCCCCCCAGAACTTACATTCTATCCAAGAAGGAGACCACTAAACAGAATCTTTAGACGTCATGAGTGTAACAATTGAGAGTGCGGCTTAGAGGAATCTATGGTTGGGACTGATGCTTTCCAATGTACTTAAAGGAAGTATTTTGGAGGGAACTGAGCATCCTAAGAGAGGTGAAGTGAGTCACCTGTCAGGGAAAGGGGATCATCCAGACCCAGGCCAACGGATGTTCAGTGAACAAGAGGGAAGTCCGTGCATTGGAACTGTAGGGACAGGTTTAGTTCCTGTTATTCCTGTTAGTAATCATGTAAAAATATTCTTTATGTAATTCAGTCTAGAGTCAGGCTCAACCACAAAACAGAAGAGCAATGCAGCTCTACAATCTAGAACGCACCATTTAAGAGGTGTTCTCTTCAGAAAGGCATCTCCTGTGCCAGTGAGTTCAAGCTCACTCCCTACTTTCTCTTCTATCGTATTTAGTGCGTCTGGTTTTATGTTGAGATCTTTGACCCACCTGGACTTGAGTTTTGTGCAGGTGGTAAGTCTGGGTTTGTTTTCACTCTTCTACATGAAGATATCCTGATTACCAGCACCATCTGTGGAAGATGCTGTCTCTTCTCCAGTATGTATTTCTAGCTTTTTTTTTTTTTTTTATCAAAAATCAGGGGTATATAGGTGTGCGGGTTTGTGTCTGGGTCTTCAATTGACCCCAGTCATCAATGTACCTGTTTTTATGCTAATGCCAGGCAGTTTTATTACTCTAGTTCTGTAGTAGAACTTGAACTCGGGGATGGTGAGACCTCCAACAGTTCTTTTATTGTTCAGGATAGTTTTAGTGTCCTGTTTTGTTTTGTTTTTTAATTTTATTTATTTCTTTATTTATTTTTGCTGTTGCCGATGAAGCTGTCCCTTCCAAGGTCTGTAAAGAATTCTCTGCTTCTCTGTTCCCCCAGAAAAAAAACAACCCTTCAGAGTTGTTCCTCGTCCTGCAGTAATAAAACACCAGCCTATAGTCCCCCTCCTTCCTCTCCTTTATAATAGAACACAGGCCTATAGTCTCTCCTCCACCTTCCCCATGCCTCCTGTCGATCCCTCAAACCATCCCTCCCGGCCTCTCCTCCCAGTTGTTGCTGTGTTCCCAGTCCTGAACTTGGGAAGACAACCCTGCTCAACTGCAGGCCACACACGCCAGAAGACCAGGTAACCTGCCTATCTACCTCCTCTGCTCTCTGTCCCCCCAGCATACCCGGTCCCTCAAGCTCATCCATGTTGTAGTCTCTCATGCCCCTGCCCACGAATCCTGTGCATCCCACAGACCATCCCCCCGCCCCCGACCTCCCAGAAATCAGTACCTACACCTACAACCACACCAAACCAGACAGATGCCTAGATGCCACCATAAGAACACAATCAAAACAGTAAGCACAATATGTCTCCAATAAAAGCCCAGGGATCCTACCATAGCAGGTCCTAAATGTCCCAACATAGCTGAAACACAAGAAAAAGGTCTAAAAACACCTATATGAAGAAAATAGAGGCCCTTAAGGAAGAAATTAAAAAATCCCTTAAATAAATCCAGGAAAACACAAACAAACAAGTAAAGGAAATCAATAAATTCCTCAAAGAAAGCCAGGGGGAAAAAACAAACAATTAAAGGAAATGAATAAAACTGTTCAAGATCTGAAAATGAAAATAGAAGCAATTATAAAAACACAAACTGAGAAAATTTTGGAAATGAAAAGTGTAGGAATTTTAACAGAAACTACAGAGGCATGCTTTACCAACAGAATACAAGTGATGAGAAAGAGAATCTCAGGCATTGAAGATACGATAGAAGGAAAGGATGCATGGGTCAAAAAAAATTCCTAACATAAAACAAGCAGAAAATCTGGGACACAGTGAGAATTACAAACCTGTGAGTAATAGGAACAGGGGAAGGAGAGGAATGCATACTTAGATGCTCAGACATTTTTTCAACAAAATCATAGAAAACTTTCCTAACCTAAAGAAAGAGGTGCCTATAAAGCTACAAGAGGCATACAGAACACCAAATAGATTAGACCAGAAAATAAAGTCCCCTCACCACATAATAATCAAAACACTAAATGTACAGAACTGAGAAAGAATATTAAAAGCTGCAAAAGAAAAGGTCCAAGTAGCATATAAAGGTAGACCTATTAGAATTACACCTGACTTCTCAGTGGAGACTCTAATAACCAGAAGTACTTGGAAATATATGCTGCAGACTCTAAGAGACCACAGATGCCAGCCCAAATTACTATACCCAGCAAAAAATTCAATCACGATAAATGGAGAAAATAAGATAGTCCATGACAAAGTTAAAGTCAAATTTAAATAATATCTATCTGCAAATCCAGCCCTACAGAAGGTGCTAGAGTTTTACCATGTTCAGGTGTAATTTTCTTCAAACTGATCAGCTGTTAATGGTCCTACAAAGAACAGAAGACTGCCCAGGTAGCTGGCAGAAGGACAGTGATGGTTTAGTATCTCCCTTCAGAGAAGCATTTGTCTAGTCCTTACTAAATGTCAGGAATTGTTGACCTCCACTCCCCTCTCTGGACACAAACCACCTAATGTCTCATGCTGGTCACAGTCCTCCCCAGAGGTTCCCATCAGGACTCATCCTGGGAGTCATCAGAAGATGGAAATCTCTCTGTAAGAATGAGACGCTCCGGTAAATTAAAGAAACATACAACAACGACCATGAGATGAAACACCCTCCCCAACACATCTCACTGCCATCCCCAGGCACAGGCACACACACACACACACACACACAGAGAGAGAGAGAGAGAGAGAGAGAGAGAGAGAGAGAGAGAGAGAGAGAGAGAGAGAGAAAGAGAGAGAGAGAGAGAGAGAGGACACTACACACAAACACCTAGTTCTTGCTCCATTGTGGAGAGGTAGCCTCCCAGGTGTGAAGGTAGCATTGTGAAATTCCTTAAGTAATTATGGCAATGCTTTTCAAAGGTTAGCCCCAAGATGGCAACAGGATTCTGAGATTGCTTAAATGTTTATTATAATTCATATTTCTAGGCCCTGTTCAGGCTTCCAGAGCCAAATTCCTTGGATCAAGGCCCAAGAATTTAAGTTTTACCAAGTTCCAGAAATCCTTCTAATACATGTATCATTTGAAAAACACTAGTAAAAAGAATACGTAGGTGGTTATCGTTAGTCTTTGGGAAGTGTGTGTGTGTGTGTGTGTGTGTATGTGTGTTCCTGTGTTGTGTGTAATACACTGTCTGATCCAATAGTAACTTTTTTTCATTGAAACAGTGCAGAGGCAGACTCACAACTAAAAATGGAAAGGATTTATCCTGCGTATTCCTGTCAAGTTTTTCCACATAGTGTGGAATGTCAAAATCAGAAGCAAATGTGTATGAGAAAACTCTCTCTCTCTCTCTCTCTCTCTCTCTCTCTCTCTCTCTCTCTCTCTCACACACACACACACACACACACACACACACACACACACACACAGTGTGCCTGAGTAGCCTACCCTGCCTAATATTTTGGACATGATTCCATGATGAATATTTGGGCTTGCAAAATATGTCCAATTGTCAAAAAGACTGTGAATTCCAGACAAGATAGGTTCCCACAAGAAAAGAACTGAAGAAAGAAAGAAAGAAAGAAAGAAAGAAAGAAAGAAAGGAAGGAAGGAAGGAAGGAAGGAAGGAAGGAAGAAAGAGAAAGAGAGAAAGAGAGAAAGGAAAGGAAAAGGAAAGGAAAAGAAAAGAAAAGAGAAAATACTGAGACTAAGAAATTCAGTGATTAGTGAATGAGACAAGTTTTAATATCTGGGTTGCTTTTCTCATGAACTAGGGAAAATCAAAGTTTTTGTACCTTTAAGATACTCAACTCTTCAGTCAAGAATGATAAGTATGGCTTGGCCTTGTGGAACATGCGTATAATCCTAGCTACATGGGAGGGTGAATCAGGAGGATGGCAAGTTCAAGGCTTGAACGGACTAGAGAGTGGATGTAAAGCCAGTTTGAGAAAATTAGCGAAATCCTCTCTCAAAAACAAAAACAGGGCTAGGGATATACTAGGTGGTAGACTTGCCTGGCACACAAGAAGTCAGTTCTTAACAGCAACAAAACGAATTTACTAATCAAAAGAGAAAAAAGCTGTGGAGAACGGGTGGGGAAGTGAAGGAAGCAAGGACACCCTGCACCCATCCAACTCCCACTCCCAGCCTAACAAAGGGCTTCTCATATTGAGTATTGATAAAAAGACACCCGAGGTTTGTTTGGTTTGGTTTGGTTTGGTTTTGATTTTGAGACAGGATCTCTCTATGTATCTCTGACTGTCCTGAAACTCACTCTGTAGACCAGAGTGCTGGCCTTAATCAGAGATCTGTCTGCCTCTGCCTGCCAAGCGTTGGGATCAAAGCCATGCTCCATCACTCCCAGGGGATATCTAGGAGGTTTTGCTTGCTTGTTTTATTTTGTTTTATGGCAGACAGTGCCAACACAAAAAGCAGACTGTAGCAGTATGCCATGGCCAGTCTTTATTGTCCACTTAACCTAGGAAGGAAGTCTCAATGAGGAGTTGTCTAGATTAAGCTGGGAGTTCTGCCACCCTGACCTCCTCCGAACAATGGACTGTAGCTCTTGAGTTGTGAGCCAAATCTTTTCTCCATTGCTTTCGCCAGGGTATTTTTTTTTATCACAGCAACAGGAACAAGACAAAGATACAGCGAAGAGAAAGGAGATGAGACATGGCCAGCCAGAGTCAGGTAGGATGCAAACACCTCTCCCTAGCCCTCATACACTCACAGGAAAACAGGAGGTCTCCAAACTTTCAGGACTAGGTCTATAGAAATCAGTACATTCTCTCTCTCTCTCTCTCTCTCTCTCTCTCTCTCTCTCTCTCTCTCACACACACACACACACACACACACACACACACACACACACACATTAAAGTAAAATTTTTATGAAATAACAATTATTTTAATTTGATACATAAAACACAGAATCAATATTGGATACCTTGCATACTGGTTTATAAAAAAGAATCTGGCAACCAGGCATCTAGGAACCTCCAGACATGACCCTGATATCTATGGCCAGTCCCTTGCTGTTTCCATTTATTTTATTAGGGTAATTAATCTTAATGCCCAACGTGATGGGATCTACAATCACCTAGGAGATGGGCCTTTGGAGTGTGCCGGTGGGATTGAGATGTTATTTTGATTAAGTTAATTATGTTGAGAAGACCTATACACTAGGAGTGGTGCCATTCCTGGGCTGAAATGATTAACTCTATAAGAAAGATAGGTAAGATGATCACAAATGAATTGCTCTATGGCTTCCTTGTTGCTGCCACCTCGACCCGCAAGGATGACGGGACACCGGAGCTCTTCTTGCACGCAGTTTTATTCAGGATTTTTTACAATGGCTTCTCTTCTCTCCTACAATCGCTTCTCTCCCTGGGCAAGCCCCTCCCAGCCCTTAAGTAGGCCTGGGCCGCCAACCCTGGATTGTCACGTAGGCACTGTCCATAGGTCCACTCACACACAAGCATCTTGTGATCATCGGGTGAGTAACGCAAGAGCCTGGCCTTCTCCAAATATGGGGTTGTTTACTGTTTACCACGGAGAGCACTCGCTTTTGGGATGGGGGAGGCAGCGCCATTTTCAAGGTGCGGCTCCACGCAGCTCTCCACACTTCGTGATTGTGGATATTGTGTGACCAGATGCCACAATCTCCTCTTGTAGTGACATCCCATTCTGAGACAGAATTAATGACTGACATTAAACTTCTCAACTAGACCAGGCTAGCTGGCCAGCAAGCTCACTGAAATCCAACTGTCTTCACCCTCCCAGTATTGGTATTACAGGTGTGTAGCTGGTCACCCAACTTTTTTTCTGTGTGGGTGCTAGGAGTTCTGGGAAGTGAAGCCAGCCCCCATGCTTACAAGCCCCTTATAGACTTAGCTATCTCTAAGACTGAAAAGGAAAAAAATCATTTTTACTTGAACTTATGTAGCAATATTTTTATAATCATGCCAGACTCTGGTTTGCAAGAATGGGTTGGTACTTGCCCACATATACATTCATGAGGTCTAGTGTGATTAGGCTTTCTGAGAGCTAGGAAGTTTGACATTGCTTACCTTTAGCTGAAAAATGGGCTTGGAATTCACTGACCATGGGACAGCAGTTGAAAGCTCATAAGCACTTGAGCCTCATTTTCTTGAACTGACAGAGCTTTCCAGAGCAGCTGCTCAGTACCCAGCCATTTGCTGATCGACAGCCAGGCTGCACAACTATATTGACTAACAAGGGCCACTCACATGTCTAAGAACAACACTCCAGAAAAGTGAAAGCCCTGAAGCCATGAGCCGCACGTGTCACATGTCTGGGACACAACAGAGATTCAAAAAAATGCTGTGAAAATGAGCATCTCCCAGGAGACCAGGACTAACTGAGAAGTCAGGAGTTCTCACGGTTCACACTGAGGCAGGAGCTCAGAACTCCTCTCTAAGTATGTTCGCAGCTGAAAGGACCAGGGAGAGACAGAACTGGCGTGGTTCCTGTCCTCAGAGGCCAAGCGAAGTCAACTGGAATCCTGATGTTTCTCTTTGTGCTATCAGTGATGAGGTTCCCATTGAGTTAATTTCTCTGTTTGAAGCTCTCACCCTGTATTAATTAGCTGATGGAATCCTTATGGTGTGATGTGTGGTTAGGGCCATTGTAGAATGAACATTGTCACAGAAATCTGTTTTGTGGGACTTGTTAGCACGGATATTATTTAGCTAAATAGCTCTCAATGATTCCTTCGGAGCCTGCTGCATCTGTTGGGCAATTCATTTCATAGTTGGGGACTTTTCAATTTTCTATTTTTTAACTTGACCAACTGTAGTGACCTGTCTGTAAACCAGAGACACTAATCGCTATCACTGTTAATACTTCATTTATCATAGAGTAAAGAAAACCCCAGAGTAAAGTATAATTTTATTCCATTTTTGAAGAGTCTTAAAAAATATATTATTTTTTCAAACAAATCGCTTCAAGGGAAAAGAAGGAATTTGAATTACATCAAACACCAGCTTCTTTTGAAAAGAACCTGTTGGAGTTGGGCAGCCGCCGAGCTGACATGAATCTGCTCCCATCAGTCTGTGCGCCTGGGAACTAGTGGACTTGGGTTCGGAAAAGTCCATCCGATGAGCTCTCCGGCAGTCAACTCAGCTTGACTAGCTGATCAAGGGTTTGTCGCTTTGCTGCAGGCAATGCCAGAGACTGTCAGGGAAGAAGTCCCCAGCATCTCAGGGCTGGGCGGCTGTGCCAGCAGCCCTGTGATGTCAGCAGCCGTGTCCTCATGGGCAGCGCGGGCTGCTTGTGAAGTGCAAATATCCCAGCGATGACAGATGGGGCTGGGAAGGAGTGCTTCTTTAATAATTCTGCATTCCCATGGAATGTTCTGGCAGCCAGGAGAGAAGGGACTTGAATAAGGCATGCGCTGGAACCCCGTGGAGGTCAAAAGATTTCCTAGACACAGTTCTTTTTCATGTGACCTTCAAGATGCGATCAAAACCTCTGCAGAAAAAGAGTCCCAGGATTGTGCACGTGTTAACATAAAAACCGGCGGCGGCATCTGGGCAGCTTCAGCACCCACTTCCTACACCTGTCGACACAGCCAATAACCTTCCACCCTCTCCAGGAAACAAAGCCCTCCTTCCCAAGCCGCCTTCCTGCTTCCCCTTTGTTAGCCAATCCACTGCAGCTGTGCAGCTCCTGGCCCAGGAACAAAGACAGAAATTGAATCAAGTGCCCATTTCTGCTGCCTGCAAGTTCTAGGAGTTATTTAACTTCTTTAATCTAAATGTATTCACTTGTAAAATGAGGATAATAATATCCAATTTACAGGGCTTGTGATCGGGATTATGTGATCTAACGCAGACGAAATGCTTAGTGAAGTGTCGCCGAGAAGTAGGCTGATCCCCGGAGTCTCGTCTAACCTGCAGGAAAACGTAGAGTCTTCAGGGGCAAGACAAGGGCCCACACTCTGTTCACAGCTGCCACTAAATCTACTGCTAAATACTCTCACGGAAAATGAATATGCAAATAACTTCACCAGCTTTCTTTAGAACAGGACTTACAGGTTTTCCAAATAAAGGACTGTATGGTAAATATTTTAGGCTTGTGCCTATCTGGTCATAGTGGCAACTAGTCACCTTTCTCACTCTGGGTTGGACACAAGCATAGACATTGTATACATAAGGAAGTAGCTATGGTCCCTCCCAACAGATCTTCTCAACCTGTGGGTCATGACTCCTCTGGAGGTTGAACAACTTTCTCTAGAGTCACCTACCACCATCTGCATATCAGATATTTACGTTACGATTAATAGCAAACGACAGTAGCAAAATGACAGTTATGAAATAACAATGAAAACAATTTTATGGCTGGGGGTCACCACAACATGAGGAACTTTATTGAAGTGTTGCAGCATTAGGAAGGTTGAGAACCACTGCAGGATTATGTTCAACCCAGATTGCCCGTTGCACAGGGATTTGACCTGATCTGGGGTAGAAATATTTGTTGAAGGAAGGAAGGTCACAAAGTCAAAGCAACAGTCACAAAACAACCCACACAGTAGAGTATTTGGTTGAGTTTATTCACAAAGAAGGTTTGGGACTTCAATCTCCAGAGGTCTTACTGGTAAATAATGCACGAGTTCCAGATGACAGTAAAACATAATGCAATAGATATAATCATCTATGTAGAAGAGAGAAAAGGAAAATTAAAAATGGTTTAAAAATCACATTTTGCACAGGAAAAATGATCGACATCAGAGAGAATTTATTTGGTGAGCTATCGATTCTACTGACTCTGGTGAGCCTATTTTAGAAGTCCTCAGGAAGTTTGAACTCACCATGAGAATTCGAAATGTTAGCAACATCAAAAACCTTCCTCCCTACACACCACACACACACACACACACACACACACACGCATAAATATTCAACTGATCCTCAAAAGAAATATGACCTTAGAAATCACAGTAAATTCCAGCTGCATCTACACCCAGAAAGCAGCTTTGGGGAAAGGAAGATGATCATATTTGAATGTAGCTCCTTCAACTGACTCTGTCAGGTTTGAGGGGAGGCGGGGAGAACACAGAGACTTAATTAGTTTTTAAAAGTTAATCAATCAGCTACTTGTTTTCAAAATAGCTGCATTTTTAAAGAGCTCAACTTTTCCCCTCCTATATTGTCTGGCAATATAGGAGCTTCTTATGTAGAGCTGATCAAGTCTCCTCCCCAACCGTTCAGTGGCTTCTCTCTGCTATGACATTCTTAGGATAAGACACAGCACACCATCTGACTTGCATGGTTTTTGTTGGGTCCTCATCAACTTCCCACTAGCACATTGCTGGCATTTCTATTTCCACCAGTATTCTACTCTCTCCTCCAGATTGTCGGACTCACAGTGCCACCCTTCCCTAAGTTCACACACTCACACACACACACACACACACACACACACACACACACACACACACATTCACACAGTCTTAGTCTAGTTAACTTCCATATGCCCTGAGCCCCAGTCAACTGTCATCAGAGCTGTCTCCCGCCTCCGAGTTCTGATCACAGTTTGTCATCATGCATTCATTAGGGTGATGGTTTAATTAATATCCGCCTCCCCCTCTGGGCTACAGGCCCCCCAAGGAGCAGGAAGCACACAGCCTTTTAATGGCAACAGGCTCAGCTCAGCGCCTGGAAGAGGATTTATAATAAAAAGATATGATGGAGGAGAAATGAGAAAGACATGGAATTAAAGTATCACCAGAAATGGTCAAAATAAAAAATCACTAAGGGATATTTCATATATCGTAGATATAGCAAACTGGTTTTCAGAATGATCCATTTTCCTTGTTCATGGAACAGTACTCAAATAATGCTTTAGATGCAGGTCAGAAACATTTTCCTGGGACAGATAGAAACGTTTTAGGACTCAGGGACCATAGCACTTCAGTCAGATAGGGGCAGGCAGAAAATATTTTCTAACTTGTGAACCAGAGTATTTTGGTTTAGCTGAATAATGTCATTGTCGTCAAACATTGTAGAAGCCAGAGACAGTACAGAAGCAAACATGGCCATGTTCCAGTCACCAGGGCTTCTAACCTTTCTTACTGTTGACATGTGGACCTAATAGTTTCTTGTTTCAGGGATGCTTTGCATATGGCCTCTGAAGCAGTGCCCCTGGACTTGATCCACTCAATACCAATAATGTCCCGCCCACTCCATTACTGACAGATGTGTGTCAGAGTGTCTGCAGACATTGCCAAATGTTCCTCAGAGATAAAAACCATTGCAGCTACAACCAGTACAGAAATTTTACAAAAGCCAGCCAATTTCAAGCTGTCTTCAGTCATGGGCTAGTTGGTTGGATCTTAGTCTGGCAACAAGGAGAAAATGAGGAAGAGTCTCAGTGGTGTTCTGTGTCTATAAGCTGCTGACATCCTCTGGTTTCCAGCTTCCCTGGGTAAAGATTCTTTGGCTGCTTCCTTTCTCCAAAGCAGTTAAACCTTTGGAACGTTACTGGTGCAGTTCTTGGGGGAACAGCAGGGCCTACTGGTTTTAGACTGTGAAATTAACTTGTTTGAGTAAAGGAAGAGGGGACAATGTACAGTACATGGCTCCTACACGCACTTGTAACTATGCAATTATCTAGTTTTAAGCAAAGTGTGCATTATGAATCAATTCAACAGACAAATTTTCAAAATAAAATAAAGGCAAATTTGGGAGTTTGTTTCTATTGTAAATATTTCAGCCTTCCCCGAAACGAGTGGTCCATGTGGACATGAACAGAGCCAGAAAATTTGCAGGGAGTTTGTCCTTGCTCTGGGCCTGTCTCCCTTCCTCCCTCCCTGGGGAATCCAAGACCTTGAGCCATAGCTTCATCTTCCCACTTTGCATTATGCTCTGACTTTGTGCTTATCATAAAAGCTTCATTTCCTCCAACAAATCTCTGGGCTGTGCATTCTTTTCATGCCTAGAAATGTGGGTAGAAACCTAGGCAAGTTAGCTATGTGAGACACAAAGGAAACAGATTTCAGTTGCTGTTGAAGAGGTTCCTTGCAAGGAATCTGGAGGCTGAGGCCTTTACAACATATTTTGGTCTGGAAGATGCCCTGAACAATAATAATAATAAAAATATAAAGCAAAAAACTTTTTTCAGGCTGGGAAATAGCTCAGTTGCTAAAGTGCTTCTCATGAAATCATAAAGACCTGAGAGCAAACTCCAGAACCCACGTAAAGATTGGGCATGGCAGAGTAAAGTGTGCTGTGGGACAATGGCTTGTACTCTGTCAATTGTATCTTAATAAAACACTGATTGGCCAGTAGCCAGGCAGGAAGTATAGGCAGGATCATCAGGCAGGAAGTAGAGGCGGGGTGATGAGAACAGAAGAAGGAAGAGGAAAGTTCTTTCTGAAGTTGTGACCCAGCCACAGAAGAAGCAAATAAGGTACCAAACCACATGGCTAGCATAGACAAGAATAATGGACTAATATAAGAGTTAATAAGAAGTCTGAGCTACTAGGCCAATCAGTTTATAACTAATGTTGACCTCTGTGCGATTTCTTTGGGACAGAATGACTGCAGGACCAAGCAGGACAGAAAACCTCAGACAACAAAAGTGTGCAGACAAGAGAAGCCCCTGGGGTTTGCTGGTTCAGCAGTGCAGGTGAATTGGCAAGCTCGGTGGGAGACCCTGCTTGAAAAAATAGAGTGGAGGTCAATATAACAACAAAAGTGAAGATGAAATCTCCTTCCCTAAATCCAAAGCCCTTAATGGTCAAAAAGGTGATGCAGAAAGACAACCAGAGCCAGAAAGAGGTACAGGAAGAGAAAAAAAGAAAGAAAATAAGAAAAGAAAAGAAAAGAAAAGAAAAGAAAAGAAAAGAAAAGAAAAGAAAAGAAAAGAGAGAAGAATTCTATGTCACCTACTTTCTAGCCGCCCAAGTTACTGCCGCTCTGGATATGGTCCAAATGCCCTTGCAAGAGTATGCCTAGGACAAACAAGCTTGACCACTAGGTTATCATGAAGTCCCCCGATCACCAAGTCAGCCACGAAGAAGACAAAAGACAATGACACACCTGTGTTCATTGTGGATGTCAAGGCCAATAAGCCTCAGGGCAGACAGGCTGGGAAGAAATTCTATGTTGTTATGACCACAGTCAGTCAGGCTGATGGAGAGAAGGCATATGTTCATCTGACTCCTGATTATGATCCTTTGAATATTGCCAACAAAACTGGTCCCGTTTAGACTGAATTCAGCCAATAATTCTTTTTTAACAGTTTATTTTAATGATGTCTATGTGTCAATACATGCATATGAGCAAAGGGGCCACAGAGGTCAGAGAAGGACCCTGAATTCCTTGAAGCTGGAGTCACAGTTTGAAGAAGAACACTTTAAAGAAATCCCACGCTAGCTCAGAATTGAGTATAATAGAGGGTTATTTATTTAGGGGTAGACTCACAGATCGCAATCCTCTGCTGGAATGGGGAACAGCAACCGAATCCCTCAGCTGGAAAAGAGTCCTGATGCACGCTTTACATGGGCATATGTAGTATAAGAGGCCACGCCCAAGTGGGCGGGTAACTTAAAGGCTATTGGTGGTAGGAATTCCTACAGCAACAGGTGGTTGTTAGTCACTGAATGAGGGGCCAGGAACTGAACTTAGATCCTCTGAAAGTAGTAGAATACAGTCTTAACCACTGAACTATCTTTCTGTCACCAAACGTAGACTTCTGGTTAGAGATGGTGGGAATTAGATCCAGGGCCTCATGCACAGAGCTACACTCCAAATAGCTGCTAATTCTATGTACACATTTTCCACCATTAGAAAAAAAAAGATTAGGCAAAGAATGACTAAGGAAGATAATGGACAGTAACTTCTGGCCTCCACATGGATGCTCATGTGTGCATGTGCACAGACACAAACATATACATAGGAACACACATTTAAATGAACACACACACACACACACACACACAGCTTTTCTCTGATAGATAAATGGATTTTCTCAAAGCATTAAAGCAGTTTCTCTTGCTTGGCCCTACTCCATGTTAAGATGAGTGTCGCCATTTATTCTGGGTAGAAGACAACATTGCTTGCCCCAGAGGTACCAATACTGGTATAGTAATCTTCAACACAGTGTGGAATACACGGTCTACTTCTGAGTCTTCAGAATGCTGGTTTTCAGATTCTTACCAAAGCTAAAGCAGTCTCTCTGTCCCTGCAACTAGACCTATCTGCAAGATTGAAATTGAACCTCAGGGAAGACAGACGCAGAGTTCCAGCCCTGAGTGCAAATCTAGGAGACCAGTGCTGTGCCAGCACACAGGTGAAAGAGGAGAAAAACACAGCCTCTTGTGGGGAAGGAGGGGAGACACACACCTTTTACAGCAATTTGCATTGCTTTTGATTTAGTGTGGAAGAAACGGAAGTCTCCTGTAGCTGTCCCTGATATATTTGAATGAGACTCTTGCACCATCCAGTGGATTACCTGTGGAATTGCACCAATGGCTTCGGCCTTAAATGTCTCTTAACCCTTGTGCCCTTTGCATTCTGCTCTTTTTGCTATTTAAGCATACTGTATCCGCTCACGTAATTTTGAAACAATCAACAATAACACTCATTACCACAAAATACGAAGAAAGTAATTTTAAAGCAAAATACATTAATAAACCAAATAAAGCAAGGCAATATGTATAAATATCCAGATCTGAATATTCCAGATGATACTGTTCCTTGGCTCTGAATATTCCAAATGATACCGTTCCTTGGCTCGAGTCACAGACACACTAGAAACATGACAGCCTTTGATGTGCTAGGTGGACCGGTACCATTCTGCGCTGCTGACTGATGTTGGGGGCCGGGCGGATAGATCCATCACGATGCAAATACCGGAAGTCAAAGTGTATTTAATCCTAACTGCCAAATGTCACAGCTTAGCAGCTCCTGTGCATTGTCAGTTGTTTCTCCTCTCAATGCTGTGGGTGACTGGGAGCTGTGGCTGGTGGCCACTGTCCAGCCTGGAGACAGGGTCACGAGGCCTGTCACTAGACCAGGAAACGATCAAAAATTCTCAATGTGAAGCATGGTTTTCACTGAATGCATATCACTTTCACAGCCCTGTAAAATCCAGGCCAGTACCCAGTGGCATTGTAAGTCAAGGGCCATCTCCACTGACATTTCAAGTGCCACTAGCTACACAACTGTTGGGCGTTTTTCTTCTTGTCATTGTTATAAGTAAGCATTGACAAGGCTGCTTACTGCATAGGCGTACCAACCTGAATTTGTGTGCTAGAATTCATATAAATAAAGATGGAAGGAGAGACCCAAATTGATTCCACAAAGCGGTCCTCTACCAACTGCATGTGCAGCACACACAATAACAATAACAATAATAATAACAATAACAATAATAATAATGTTAAAAAATAAAACAAGGAAAAATTTTGCAATAAAACAAAGAATCATTTCTAGGTTCTTTTAACACTGAAGTTCCACAAACTTGTGAGGCCATGCTAACAAAGTTAGGGCATCCTCCTAAAAGGATAATCAGGCTGGCCGAACTGGTTCTCCTACAGGGAGGTTGCAGTAGCCACCTCCACTCTGGACTGTCGACTGTATCTGAGGATGTCTGCCAGCCTGGATGGCCACCCACAGAAGCTGACAGGAACAAAATGCTTCCGTGAGTTCCTAAAGAGTCTAAAAACAGAAGCTGACTGTGGAGTTCAGTGCTCTAGTCCTTCCTGGAAGCGTAGAAGGGTTTCCTAGCCAGGTGGTCTCTGTGACTTGAAGCTGTGCCGCCTTTATGTCCTCCTGCCTGGACACTGTGGGAACAAAGATCTATTCATTTCTTATAGGACACCCATGCCAGACCCTGTATTACTCGTCCAAACTCAGCTTGGTGATAATAATAATAATTTTATGAGAGTTTCCTACAGGAGTGTGGGAAACTTATGGGCAATTATTCTACTACGGAAGGTCCCCATCCTCCAGAACCACTTATGTTTCTCGGGCTGAGAGGGGACCCCAAGTCTCATATGCAGTCTCATGAGCACTTCAAGAGGCTTGTGAGCCCCTCCCCACTTCACAAGGCAATGCCAATAGGCCTGATGTGGTCATTGCAGCTGCTTTGGTTTTGAGACCATAAAAGGCCATGTCATTTCCAAATGACAGTGATCTACCTGGAAGGGATGTGCAGGGCATTTCAGAGAACACAAAGGTAACAAGAAAAGGGGGTGCTCAGAGCTGGAGAATGATATGGTAGAGGAGGTGCCAGATGAAGCCCTAGCAGCACAAGAGTGGAAGGAATGCACCTTGATTGAAATCAGGCCTGATGAGTACAGAGCCGATGTCTTTAGCTCCACACTATAGGTTCTGCAGGCTGTGATGTCATCAGGTATAAGAGGCACTTGGGGACACAAAAGTAGTGAGAAGTCTTAGAGATCTTTCCTGCAAGCCTTTGAAGCTCACCCCCTGACTCTTAGTTCTGAACACTGTGTCTAATAAAAACAGAACCACACTCAACTGAGACAAAGTGCGTTGAAAATAAGCACAGAGATTGGAGACTAGCCATTGACTGGTGTTGTGTGTTTGGTTCTACAGACAGCTCCTAAACTCTAGGCCAACTTTCTGAACATGGTTTAATAAGGACGCTCATTTGAGTGGTTAACCATAGGTAGTCACCCATGAAAAGAGTGTTTTCTTTGTTAAAGTCAGAAATGCTGAGCTGAACTAAGTGTGGTGGCCTTAAAAGTGTCACAAATGTGAATTGCTTTCCCAAACTAAATCTTGTGAAAGACCCCCAGAGTGGGGAGACTCTCACTCAAGTCTCGGGATAGCACGACCCCTTAGGAACTCATGAGAGACTGTCCTTGCTGCAATCACACACAAGGTTTATTGACAGGAAAGAAACCAGATTTTTGGTTCTTCTCTCCCTGCTAGATTTTTTGGGGGCTCTACCCTTTCTGCTAGAGGGGTCTGAATTTATCCGGGTCTTTCACTTGGAGTGCTTATCTCATGCTAGTTGGTGTCCTGGAAAAATACAAATATGAGTGGTGGGGAGACTTTGACGGGGGCACATTCCCGACCACTCTGCCTCTTTGAGCTGTCTGTGAACAACCACTCATGAGTCCCCTCCACCCTGCCTCTTCTGGCTGTGAAGCCTTGGTCCTCAGACTCTGGTGGGAATGTGATGGTGCCAGGCCTTCAGGCTCTGCCCACGGTGGTTTTCACTGCCGCTGGAGTATGATTTTCTGTTCTCCAACTTCATCCTTTTGCCATCAAACCGTGGGCTTCTGTCCCCCCCCCCCCACTTCCTGCCCTCTGGGATTCCCAGTCCTTTCCTGCCCATGTACCCATGGCCATCTCCAAAGCAGACATTCCTGACCACACTTTATACACCATGAGGAGGATGAGAGCATCCAGGATCTTGTAGGCAACTGACTGCCCGACACCATGCTGAAGGATCAAGGTCTCTTCAAGTCCCCAAAATGAGCAAACACCGTGTTATATCAGCTCCTCCTCCAGGACATTTCCTGCTGAGGGTCTCAGCTTCAAGGGGTGCCAGGCAGCAGGGTCCCTTAGAAGAGCTCCATTTAAAATGGATTCTATTCTTTCCCAGACTGTGCAAGAAATCTCTCTAGAAATCTCTCGTTTTTCTCTCTTTTCTAGCCCTGGAATGCTTGGTTTTTTGTTTTGTTAATTTCCCCAGTGTGTGGCCTGGCAGACAATTCTAAGCCAGCAGACGACAGCACTGGTTCCAATGTCTTTGCCTCCCAGGGAATCTGGGACAGTGTTTGTCACTTTGTTTTTTTAATGCCAGAACTTGTAGGGGGCACTACTACTACGGAATGGGTAGCAGCTGGGACTCTAGCTAGACAGCCTGCAGGGCAAAGGAATTGTCCAGGAAGACACGTGCCTGCCCTGAACATCTGTGAAGAAGAGTCTGAAGAACTCTGAAATGGCTCAGCTAGGAAAGTCCTTGCCACCAAGTCGGCTAATCTGAGTTTAATCCCCACGTTCCACCTGGCGAGAGAAGAAAACTGAGTCCTGCAAGTTCCACACATGCAGTGTAACATGGCATGCATCCTCCCAATCAGACAGACAGACAGACCACACACACACACACGATAGATAGATAGATAGATAGATAGATAGATAGATAGATAGATAGATAGATAGAGGTTTTAAAAAGAAATATCTCTGAAATGACAAGGGAAGAAAGAAGCAGATACCTGATGAGAATTGGCTATGCACCATGACTATCCTCGTCCATAGTCACCCAGCACAGAGCAGATGGAGTGGGTGTAACTCCCCTCATAGCCACTTGGGGACAGTTCTATTATTGCCCCCAGGGTGCTTGGGTGTGTGAAAAAACAAAGACTAAGCTGGCATGGGTCTAGGGCACCAAAGAGGCCACTACTGGACTGCTCAAGTCTGTGCAGCTTAGACCCAGGAACATACGAGGTGTCATGTTTCCATTTTGCCTGCCACTGGGATACTTCCCGTGCTGGTTGTGGAGCGCAGCGGAAGAGAGATACCTGATGCCTTGGAGGAGGTGAGAAGAACCAAGCTGAATGGCATCCCTGGTGCCGGAGGTACAGAACACACTTATACCTCCAGGAATACCTGTTGCTACCATCACACATTTGGGACAATTGTTTTGTTTACATAATCCCAACCACACAGTTTGGTGAAGAGACACACAAAAACACAGGCAGAGCAGGAAAGGCGGAGGACAAAAGACTGACCTCATTTAAACAGAGCATTGGACACAACCTGAACCAGGGACTCTCTGCCATGCCTGGTCACAGGGAAAGCAGGAGAGGGAGGTACACACCCACTTCTTATTCGAGATCCTCCTCTATGGATACAGAAAATACCAGGGTTAACAATCACACTTAAATATTTCAAAAGGTGATTTCAAACACTAAATAATCAGCCCTTCCCCTGGAAGGGACACAGTTTAGAAGCAGAATAGGTATGACCTTTGTGGACCATTGCCACCATTGTTTTTACTATTATGTGGTGACGTTTATCTTGATTGTGTGTCAGAACCCTGGAGCTGCTTTCAGAGCAAATGCAGCAATGCCAGGCTGGGCAATGGCAATCAGGAGCCTCACTCACAAGTGGAAATCTTCAAAACCCCCTCAGGAGACCCTATAGTGTCATGCGATTGGAGACCCGCCCTTCTAGTTGTGCATATGGACGTGCCAGCTGACAATGCTCCAGCAGTTTGATTGCTCAGGAGAAATAAGGGGAAGGGGAGAAGTCTTCCGCCATCCCAACCAAGGCCTACGGCCTCAACACAAGAAGTTTCAGTCTCGCTGCGTGTTAGAAATACCTGGGGGAGCCTGAAGAACGACCCCTGCTCAGCCTCTTCCCACCACAACTAAGCCAGACTCTCTGGAAGAGGAACTTGGTATCAGAATTTTTAAAAAAGTCCCTGGAGTGGTTCTGAAGTATGGCCAGGACCTCAAACCATCGCTCTAGTGCACAGGTGTGCAGCCTCGGCTGCACGAGGAAGTTGCCTGAGAGAGTTAAGTACTGAGCCCTGAGTCTCACCTCTGAAGATAGTGATTTAGGGGGCCTTTCGGGGACCCCAATGTTAAAAATTTCTAAAGCTCTCAAGGAAATGATAGCGGACAGCCAAGACTGAGATCACCGGGTCTCCTATGAGGGCAAAAAGAGTCAGAGAAGCAAACCGGCTACTGAAAGGATGCTGGAATTCAGGAGCCGGGCTGCAGAGAGGGCTGCAGAACAGTTATGCAGTAGCTGTGCCCTCGTCCTGGCCCTTCAGGTCTGATCTGCTCCACAATGTGGGGGACTAGAAATGTGATGTCACCTTAAGCCTGGCTCAAGACAGGTTGATGTCAAGCTTGATGTGCATAGGTAGGTCCTTTGGCTCATGGGAACACCAGAGACATCCATTTCCACAGGGTGCTTGGGACGGCATTTCTGTCCACCCATCCCTTCTCCTTGCTCTTCCTTGGGGATTCCTTATTCTATGGCACTGTGGCAAGATAGACTCACACACACACACACACACACACACACACACTAAAATAAAATAAAAATAAAAAAAAAACCAGTTTTCCGACCTTCCCTAAAGGAAGTATGTGGAAGCGGTGTGGAAACCTCAGGACTTGTGTGGCTCTCAGTGCATCTCTTTTCCTCCTTCACATTCCCTAGGATGTGGATAGAAGACTAAAAGAGAGCAAGCCTGAAGTCCCAATCAGGGAAAAACAAACAAACAAGCTAAGGGTGACAAAGTAGCAGAACTGAAGGAATCTGGGACAGACATAAACCATCAGCTTCTACCTCAGGGATCCTTGTTGAAGGGGGATTAAGAATAAATATGAGCAAGGCACAGCAATACGTCTTTGTGTGCACCTGAACGGTGTCCCCAAGTTCACAGATCAGGAACACAATCTGTTCCGCTGCTGTGTCATACTACAGTAAGATACCATTTTGAGTGCTGGGTTCTGAGTCGTTAGGCAGTTAGAAAACTGCCTGTGTCCGTTCACAGTGGGCACTTCTGTCTCTGAAGGAGTCAGGTTCTTGTCCTTCTACATCCTCCTAATGTGCTGCCAAGAGTGTCTGCTCTCGTGGTTCAAGAGGGTTGCCGAAGTGCCGCATAGCTACACATCCTCACACGAATGGTTCCCACTTCTGCAAGGATGGGGAACAGCTCTCCATCAGAATGGAGACTGTCTCTAGAAATCTCCAGCAGCCTCCCCTTACTATCTTCATCGGCCACAGTTAGGCCACGTACATAGCCCTCAATCAAGAACTTGCAAAGGAGCATGGAATTACTGTGACCATCTTAAAGCATGGTTTTTCCTATTAGGCTGCAGGAGAAGAACCCAACAACACCGAATCCATGAATATTCCAGACTGGACCAGAACCAAGGTAGGGTTCTATTAATAAGAAATAAGAAGAAAATGGCTACTTGGTAAGCAAGCAACAGAGTCCATCTCCAGGAATCAACCCGGAAACAGAGAAAGTAGGCTGCAAGAAACGAGAGGAAATACTTATGAACTGAGCATTGCAGAACCATTTCCCCAATCCTCACATTTCCACAGTCTCCTTTGATTTCCATTTTATACCATAAGGAATTAAAACAGAGGTTTCAAGGATCTTCAAGTCAAGTAGTAGCTCAGTGCCAGGACTAGGATGCCAGCTGATGTCCATCTGGGTTTACCTAGGCTGCTAAACTGCTTTGAAAGATTTTTAGTTTCCACTGCTGTGGCAAATACCATACCATGGTCCAAAGCAGTGTGGGGAGGAAATGTTTATTTGGTTTACATTTACCCACCACAGCCCATCGTTGAGGAAAGTCAGGGCAGGAGCTGAAGCAGAGGCCATAGAACTGTTTGCTCTTCATGGCTTGCTCAGCCTACGTTCTTAGACCATTCAGATCGCCTGCCTATGGGTGGTACTTCCCACGGTTGCCTGGTATCCCACATCAATCAATAATCGAGAAAAAGGTCTCACAGATTTGCCCACAGACAATCTGATGGAGTCAACCCCTCAGTTAAGGTTAACCTCTTTCCAAATGACTCTAGCTTGTGTTGGGTGGTGAAAAACACTGGTCAACACACAAGGCATAAGCTTTATTTGTGATCTGATTCGAAAACCAACAAATGGTCGTATTACACAGCTAGAGAAATTAGAATGGTAAATATTTGATGGCATTAGAGAATTCTTGTTAATTTCTTGGTGTGATGATGGTTTTATAGTCAGTTTCAGGGGCAGTTAAATAAGCAGCTCAGATACAAGATGAAATAAGATCAGCTAGGAATTGAGGGCCATACGGGGCTTATAGTTAATACTATTCACTACTTTTACATATTATTCTCTAAAAACATTTTTGTTGTTCCCAAAGACCCAGATTAAAATAACAGCTTACATTGCCATAGCAGCTGCTTCTAAAGTCCCCTTGTCAATGATCTTTAGCTTCCCTTTCCTAGCCAGTCAGCAACATCTCAACACTCCCCTGGCTTAATCTGGTTTTATCTCTTGGATCACAAGAATCTACCAGAAGATTTCACAGAGTATCTCTCAAGCTCAGAAGATTTCAGAAGCATATTGCCCAGGAGGCTCTCAATCTCAGTACCTACCATATCCATCAAGGGCAAAATGGTGGCTAGCCACAGGTCTCTGTGTCCCAACCTTTTAACCCAGTATGTGAGCTGGACTCAAGCTGCCTGTGTCTGGGAGGGCTTCCTGACTGCTACTTGGAACCAGCCTAATATAACTATATAATAAAAACCCCCAAACCAGGCTAAGCCCCCCCTCTCTCCTCTCATTTTATATTTCTTCTAGGACTGGGATTAAAGGTGTGAGCCATCACCACCTAGATTTGTTTCAGCATTGACCTTGTATAGCTCAGGGTGGCCTTGAACTCACAGAAATCCTTCTGCCTCTGTCTCCCAAACCCGGGAATTAAACATATGTGCCACCACTGCCTGACCTCTAGTGGCTTAGTTTTGCTCTTCTGATCTTTAGGCAAGCTTTATTTATTAAAACATAAATCAAAGTCACTGTAACAGGGGTACAGGTTTATCAGGATAAGTCAGACAAGCTGAGACACCCCAGCATCCAAGTGAACACCTCTGGCCTCACACACTAGAAGATGTGCTGCAGGTAGAGGTTTGAGAGATTCGCTGTAGATAGCCAAGTCCCTTCTGCTACAAGGAATGGCTGTTACGGTCAAAGCACGAACATCTCAATGTTACTTAGCCAAAGTTCTTCCTCGTTACCCTTTGAGGCCTTATTTAGAACAACAGTACTTCTCGTTTCTCATCCTAGAGGTGCTAGGTAGATTTTTCTGATATTTACATTATCTTCTGAGTAATCCTAGTGGCTACTATTATGAAGTAGCTGCCAAGTCATGTTCAATGGTGATGGTATTGAGGATCTGGAGAGCATCCTGCAGTCAGTTGATACCGCCATAGATCGTTTCTGTCTCTAATGAATGCAAGATTTGCCTTGTATGGTTGGACATATCTACTTCTCAGTGCTTGAGGCTGCTGGGAAGGCTGCCGAGCACATCTCCTTACTGAGGCTGATGGGATGGCTTGTCCCCAACTCCAGCCCATGATCAAATCCCCAATAGTAGCCATGGCTTCTATCATGAATTGTGAACTTAGGTCTGACTTCTGGCACTTTCTGCCATGCCCTTAGGAGCAGTTCAAATCTTACCTGGAAACAACAATGCAAAAGTCAGATATGTGTCAGCATACGATCATGTCTTCCTTTTCTCCTCTGTGAAGTAGCATTGTAGCCTAAGAAGGGCAGGGGCAGCCTATGGGGGTGTGTGGAGAGTGGGGGTGAGCAAGTGATCAGTATTCAGTTTACAGCAGTGGTCCTCAACCTTCCTAATGCTGCAACCCTTTAATACAGTTGCTCATATTGTGATGACTCCCAACCATAAAATTATTTCATTGCTACTTCATAACTATAGTTTTGCTGCTGATATGAGTTGCAATGTAAATATCTGATATGCATGATATCTGTTACACGATCCCTGTGAAAAGATCGTTCAAACGCTCCAAAGGGGTCACGACACACATATTGAAAACCATTGGTTCACGGGGTTGGGAGGGTGGGAAAGCCTCTAGAGAAGGCACAAGACATTTACAAGGAGGAAGGCACAGGCAGCAGGGAAGAAGGCCTGGCTGGTACAGACGCCTTGCCCAGAATCCAAGACTTGCTGAGAAGATCTGGGACTCTTGAGCTGCCTGTCAGTTTTGATTTGAAGTTGTGCCAGAGAAGCTGCGATTTTTCATTGAACCACAAGATGGAGTCTTTGTCTTTTAAACGAGAAGCCTTTTCCCACGGGTCTGGGAGGCGTCATCCATGGAGGGAAGGGCATCTTGAAGTTTCCTTAGGGGATGCAGGCCTCTTAGCACAGCCAAAGAGCTGCCTCTGGGAAGCAACTGAGGTCAGTCGGTTTTCACTTGGTTACAGCATCTTCTACTAAAGTTTACTCTGTACACTTTTTTTTTTTTAAAAAAATAATAACTCTGTGTTCTGTTTTGCAGGATCATTCTTCCTGTTTCCGATTCCACCTCCCTCTCTATTTTTAGACCAAGCCCTCATGCTATATTTTTTTAATGTTCTATTTGATTCTGCTTTAAAAGGCTAATTAGTAAAATAAAACTATGTCCAAAAAGGTCATCTGAAGATATACTGAGGAGCAAATGGACTGGGTTCACTTTTAACTTTTAAAAAAGTAGTTATTCTCTTGAAATACACAAAAACCACATACTAAGAGCGCACCCACATACCTTCCAGCTTCTCTCAGGCTCTCCACATTCCCCTCTTTACTCATGCCCTCTCTCTCTCTCTCTGTCCCTCTCCCTCTCCCTCTGCTGTCTCTCTCTCTCTCTGTCTTTATTTTTCTCAACTCACTAAGTCCAGTAAGTGCTGTCCATACAAGCGTGCATGTAGGGCACAATCTATTGGGAGGTGACCAGCCCACAACCCACCACAGACTACACTGCTGAAGAAACCGACTCTCCCTCCGCTAACATTCATCAGCCGCCAGTAGCTCCTTAGGTAGGTTGAGCCTTCCTTCCTCATGCTGGCCTGTCTACTGCCTCGATACCACACAGGATCTATGCCACCAGGTACTGTCGTGAATTCGGGAGTGCAAAGGCCTTGTCCCTTCCAAAAGACATTCTTTTGTGGCAACGTCCTCAGGCTTCTGGTTACTATCCTTTTGCCAGCTTTTCCACTGTGTTTCCTAAGCCTTAGAGGGGAAAGGAGATGTAATACAGATGTCCCATTTAGGGCTGAATACCCCACAGTCTCTTGTTCTTTGCATGTTGACCAGTACAGCTGACTTCAACTCCTCCTCCAATAGGCCTAAGTGGGTGACGAGTCTCAACAGTTTAACAGAAATTTAACAATATACGCCCACATAAACGTACATAGTCTACTCTAATACCTTGCTTCCTGTTGCCCCAGGCAGCCTTGTCTGCACTTAGTTTGGAAGGGAGGAGGGGCAGATTTTACCTGGAGGAGAAAAGCTATTATTCTGAGTTTTAATGGAAACAAGGTATGATTCACTCAAGGCTTCCCCCAGGCAGTTGCCCACCAAACAGGGTCACTTGGCTGTTCTGCGGTTAAAACAAAACCTATTGCTGGGAGCAGTTCTTCCCAGAGAGGTGAGTGGGTGCTAGCCTGGGCAGCCTGCCTGCCTGTCTGGGAAGGGAGCACAGCCCTCCCCCCCTCAGCTTCTGCGGCAGGGTCTTCGGTGTTCCAAGGGACCCCTCCCCTCCCCCCACTGCTGCGGGCCCTTTGTCTCCTGAGTCCTGGGAAGACCAGCTAGCCCTGTTGCCCTGCTGAGCAGTTCTTCCCAGAGAGGGCTGAGGAGCTCTATCCAGAGAGTGCTGTGAAGTCCTACCCAGAGAGTGCTGAGGAGTTCTATCCAGAAAGTGCTGAGGAGTTTCATCCAGAGTGGAAGAGATGGGCAGGCGCCAATGCAAGAATTCCTCCAACAACCTGAAAGGCAACATGACACCGCCAGAATCCAGGGAGCTCGAAACTAGAAGAATTGAACACCCTACTCCAGAAGAAATAGAAGAAATTGACTCTAAGTGCTTCTTTATGAAAATAATAGAGGAACTTAAACAGGAGGTGAAAATCTGCCGTAAAGAAATGGAAGATAAGTATAACAAAAAAATTGAGGAAATGAGTAAAGAAATGGAAGAGAAATATACCAAAAAGTTTGAAGAAATGAGTAAATCTGTAAATGAAATTCTGGGAAACCAAGAAAAAACAATCAAACAGGTAATAGAAACAGTTCAAGATTTGAAAACTGAAATGGAGTCAATGAAGAAATCACAAACCGAGGGCCGGCTGGCTATGGAAAATCTGGGTAAACGAACAGAGACTTCAGAAACAAGCTTAACCAATAGAATACAAGAGATAGAAGAAAGAATCTCAGACTCTGAGGACACCATAGAGAAATTAAACACTCTGTCCAAAGAAAACAGCAAATCCAACAAATTCTCATCACAAAACATTCAGGAACTGTGGGACACAATAAAAAAACCAAATCTAAGAATAATAGGAGTAGAAGAAGGAGAAGAATTGCATTTCAAAGGTCCAGAAAATATACTCAACAAAATTATAGAAGAAAACTTTCCCATCCTAAAGAACGATATTCCTATGAAGGTTCAAGAAGCATACAGAACACCGAATAGACTGGATCAGAAAAAAACATCCCCTCGTCATATAGTAATCAAAACACAAAGCATTCAGACTAAAGAAAGGATATTGAAAGCTGCAAAGGAAAAAGGTCAAGTAACTTATAAAGGTAAACCTATCAGACTTACACCAGACTTCTCTATGGAAACCATGAAAGCCAGAAGGTCCTGGATAGAGGTACTGCAGAAACTAAGAGACAATGGATGCAAACCCAGACTACTTTACCCAGCCAAGCTATTGTTCACTATCAACGGAGAAAACAAAATATTCCAGGATAAAAACAAATTTAAACAATACGTAGCTACTAATCCAGCCTTACAGAGAATACTAGAAGGAAAATCACAACCCAAGGAATCCAACATTCCCAACACTGCCTACATTAACTCAGGCATTTAGCGACCCTCCACAAGCACAACTCAAAGAAGGAAAACACATACACGCTACTACCCAAAAAAATGACCGGAGTCATCGATCACTGGTCATTAATATCACTTAATATCAATGGTCTCAACTCACCTATAAAGAGGCACAGACTTAGAGATTGGATACGAAAACAGAATCCAACATTCTGCTGTCTACAAGAAACACACCTCAACCACAAAGACAGACACCTACTCAGAGTAAAGGGTTGGGAAAAGGTTTTCCAAGCAAATGGACCTAAGAAACAAGCGGGTGTGGCCATTCTAATATCTAACAAAATCGACTTCAAACTAAAATCAATCAGAAGAGATGGAGATGGACATTTCATACTCATAAGAGGAACAATTCATCAGGAAGAAGTCTCAATCTTGAATATCTATGCCCCTAATATAAAGGCACCCACATATGTAAAAGAAATTCTTCTAGAACTCAAGGCAGTCATCAAACCACACACACTAATAGTAGGAGACTTCAACACTCCTCTCTCACCAATGGACAGGTCAATCAGACAGAAACCTAACAGAGAAATAAGAGATTTACTGGAGGTACTGAATCAAATGGACTTAACAGACATCTATAGAACACTCCACCCAAATAGGAAAGAGTATACCTTCTTCTCTGCAGCTCATGGAACCTTCTCGAAAATTGACCACATACTTGGTAACAAAGCAAACTTCCACAGATACAAAAAAATATTAGTGACCACCTGTGTCTTGTCAGATCACCATGGATTAAAATTAGAATTCAACAACAATGGTACCCCCATGAAGCCAACAAACTCATGGAAGTTGAACAGTCAACTACTAAATCACCCCTGGGTCAAGGAAGAAATAAAGAAAGAAATTAAAGTCTTCCTTGAATATAATGAAAACAAAGACACAACGTATTCAAACCTATGGGACACAATGAAAGCAGTGCTAAGAGGAAAGTTCATAGCACTAAGTGCCCACCTAAAGAAAACAGAGAAAGCACACATTGGAGACTTAACAACACACTTGAAAGCTCTAGAAAAAAAAGAAGCTGATTTACCCAGGAGGAGTAGAAGACTGGAAATAATCAAACTGAGGGCTGAAATCAACAAAATAGAAACACAGAAAACAATTCAAAGAATCAATGAAGCAAAAAGCTGGTTCTTGGAGAAAATTAACAAGATTGACAAACCCCTATCCAAACTAATCAAACGGCAGAGAGAGAACTTGCAAATTAATAGGATCAGAAATGAAAAGGGGGACATAACCACAGACACAGAGGAAATACAGAGAATCATTAGATCTTACTACGAAAGTTTATATGCCACAAAGTTGGAAAATGTAAAAGAAATGGACATTTTTTTAGATAAGTACCATATACCAAAGTTGAACCAAGACCAGGTGAACAATCTAAATAGACCTGTTAGTCGTGAAGAACTAGAAGCTGTTATCAAAAATCTCCCTACCAAAAAAAGCCCAGGACCAGATGGTTTCAATGCAGAATTCTACCAGAACTTCCAGGAAGAGCTAATACCTATACTCCTTAATGTATTCCACAATATAGAAAAAGAAAAGTCACTGCCAAACTCCTTTTATGAAGCTACAGTCACCCTAATACCAAAACCACACAAAGACACAACCAAGAAAGAGAATTACAGGCCAATCTCACTCATGAACATCGATGCGAAAATTCTCAATAAAATACTGGCAAACCGAATCCAAGAACACATTAGAAAAATCATCCATTATGATCAAGTAGGCTTCATCCCAGAGATGCAGGGATGGTTCAACATACGCAAATCTATCAATGTAATCCATCATATAAATAAACGGCAAGAAAAAAATCATATGATCATTTCATTGGATGCTGAAAAAGCGTTTGACAAAATTCAACACCCTTTTATGATAAAGGTGTTGGAGAGACTGGGGATACAAGGATCATACCTAAATATAATAAAAGCAATATACAGCAAGCCGACAGCTAACATCAAATTGAATGGAGAGAAACTCAAAGCCTTTCCACTAAAATCAGGAACACGACAAGGCTGTCCACTCTCTCCATACCTCTTCAATATAGTGCTTGAAGTTCTAGCAATAGCAATAAGACAACATAAGGGGATCAAGGGGATTCGAATTGGAAAGGATGAAGTGAAACTTTCGTTATTTGCAGACGATATGATAGTGTACATAAGCGACCCCAAAAACTCTACCAAAGAACTCCTACAGCTGATAAACACCTTTAGTAACGTGGCAGGATACAAGATCAACTCCAAAAAATCAGTGGCACTCCTATACACAAAGGATAAAGAAACGGAGAGGGAAATCAGAGAAACATCACCTTTCACGATAGCCACAAACACCATAAAATATCTTGGGGTTACTCTAACCAAGGATGTGAAAGACCTATTTGACAAGAACTTTAAGCCTTTGAAAAGAGAAATTGAGGAGGATACCAGAAAATGGAAAGACCTCCCCTGCTCTTGGATTGGGAGAATCAACATAGTAAAAATGGCAATTCTTCCAAAAGCAATCTACAGATTCAATGCAATCCCCATCAAAATCCCATCAAACTTCTTCACAGACCTTGAGAGAACAATAATTAAGTTTATATGGAAAAACAAAAAACCCAGGATAGCCAAAACAATCTTATACAATAAAGGAACTTCTGGAGGCATTACTATCCCTGACTTCAAACTCTATTACAGAGCTACAGTATTGAAAACAGCTTGGTATTGGCATAAGAACAGAGAAGTCGACCTATGGAATCGAATAGAAGACCCAGATACTAACCCTCAAACCTACGAACACCTAATTTTTGACAAGGGAGCTAAAGGTATACAATGGAAGAAGAAAAGCGTCTTTAACAAATGGTGCTGGCATAACTGGATGTCAACCTGTAGAAGAATGAAAATAGATCCATATCTATCACCATGCACAAAACTCAAGTCCAAATGGATTAAAGACATCAACATCAATCTGTCCACTTTGAACCTGATAGAAGAGAAAGTGGGAAGTAGTCTACAAGATATAGGCACAGGAGGCCACTTCCTAAGTAGGACCCCAGCAGCACAGACAATAAGAGAAACAATGAATAAATGGGACCTGCTGAAACTGAGAAGCTTCTGTAAAGCAAAGGACACTGTCAGTAAGACAAAAAGGCTGCTTTCTGACTGGGAGAAGATCTTCACCAACCCCTCATCAGACAAAGGTCTGATCTCCAGAATATACAAAGAACTCAAGAAACTAGACACTAAAACTCTAATTAACCCAATTAAAAAATGGAGTACTGATCTGAACAGAGAATTCACAACAGATGAACTTCGAATGGCCAGAAGACACTTAAGGTCATGCTCAACCTCCTTAGCGATCAGGGAAATGCAAATCAAAACCACTTTGAGATACCATCTTACACCTGTCAGAATAGCTAAAGTTAAAAACACCAATGATAACCTATGCTGGAGGGGATGTGGAATGAGGGGAACACTCATCCATTGTTGGTGGGAATGCAAACTTGTGCAGCCACTTTGGAAATCAGTGTGGAGGTTTCTCAGGAAACTGGGAGTCAACCTCCCTCAGGACCCAGCAATTCCTCTCTTGGGAATATACCCTAGAGATGCCCAAACATACTACAAAAGCATTTGTTCAACTATGTTCATAGCAGCACTATTTGTAATAGCCAGAACCTGGAAACAGCCTAGGTGCCCCTCAATAGAAGAATGGTTAAAAAAGGTGTGGAACATATACACATTAGAGTTTTACTCAGCGGTAAAAAATAATGACATCTTGAATTTTGCATGCAAATGGATGGACATAGAAAACGCTTTACTGAGTGAGGTAAGCCAGACCCAAAAAGAGGAACACGGTATGTATTCACTCATAAGTGGATTCTAACCATAATTAAAGGTCTTTGAGCCTATTATTCGTGATCCTAGAGAAGCTAAATAAGAAGACGAACCTGATGAAGATTATTTACCTATCCGCCAGGAGGTAGGAAATAGTTAAGAGTCCCAGGTAACCTTGGGTGCATGGGGGGGGTGGGAGGGTTGATGGAAGGGGAGAGGGTTAGAGAGAAGGGAGTAGGGGAGGAATGGAGAAAGCTCGGTTGACCGGGATGGGGGGAAGGGAGGAAGGATGAATGTGGGATCAGGGAAGAATATATTTCAACTAAGGGAGTCATATTAGAGTTTACAGGAAACTTGATTATATATGGGATCCCAGGTCCAAGGAGAGATCCCCAGATTGTTCTCTGGACAGAGGAGGGGGTGCCTGAACCGGCCTTGGCCCATGACCATACTGATGAATATTTTGCTTATCACCATAGATCCCTCATCTGGCGTTGGATGACGATACAGATGGAGGCCCGCGTTGGAGCACCGAACTGAGCCCCCCAAGATCCAAACGAGGAGCAAAAGGAGGAAGAAAATGACGAAGGACTGCGAGGGATACTATCACCCACTGATACAAGGGGTCGGATCTAATGAGAGTTTACCAAGGCCAGATGGACCGTGACTGAACGAGCATGTGATCCAACCAGATTCTCTGAATGTGGCCGGATTTTCTGAATGTGGCTGGCCTGCAGTCTTTCCGAGAAGCCATTGACAATGACACTGGGACTGGTTTCCTCTGCATATACTGGATTTTTGGGATCCAGTCTGTTTGGATGCTCACCTTCCTGGACCTGGAGTGAGGGGGGAGGAACTTGGACTTCCCACAGGGCAGGAGACCCTGACTTCCCTTGGGGACAAAGAGGGAGGAGGAGAGGGAGGGGGGGAGTGGGAGGGCGTTGGGAGGAGGGGCGTAAATGGAAACTTTTTATAATTTAATAAAATTACAAAAAAAAAAAAAACCTATTGCTGCTTTCTTCTGCCCTTATTCTACACCCATGCCCTGCCCTACGACACACCAGACCCCAGCAGGCTGTACTGCAATGAATGACCTGGTATGCCCTTTGTCCCCATCTGGCCAGGAGCTTCTAACACTCAGTTGCAACTTATTCTGTCCTTGAATATTTTAAGCGCACGTTTAAGCACACCTTGCTGCGCCCAGAGCTGAACTGGCAAGGATAAGAAATTCTAAAGAGATTCTTGTGCTCAGACAAGCCCAGTTCGGCGTCTTGGGAGCTGTGGTCACAAGGTGCACAGTCCCATCGCCTGTTTGCACAGGTTTGCACAGAAAAAGCATCCTCTGGTTAGGTCCCCTTAGTCCCTTCCCCTGCGCCTGACTGCTCAAGAGCTCCTCCAGCCTGCGCTGTGTGCAATTACCACTGACTTTGCAAAGTGTGCTCCGCCTTGCCTTTTAACACCACAGTTGTAATGAGAAATTGCCAGAAATAGGCCTGACCGGACAGCTGAGGAAGGGGATGGCTGGTGGCGGAGGGCTCCCCGCCTGCGGGCGCGTCTCTCTGCAGGTGCCAGGCTCCTGGCATCGCGCAAAGCAAAGAACTGTCACGACTCGGTGGCCAAGGTGATTAATTAGCAGCGTGGCCGTGCGGGGGCCGCGTGCTGGCCTCCACATCTGCCCCCGTGACAGCGGGGGTCAATGCGCGGTGTCGCTCCTTTCTCTCTCACTCCCTCCAAAGCCTAATTGGCTATGACACGCGGGCCAGCTGTTGTGAGAGGTGGAGCGCGGCAGGGCGTTTCACTGGACCCAGGCAGCCAGTCGCAGGTTGAGTCTGCCGGGGTCCATGCCTTTGTTCCAAGGTTTTGGTCATTGGCATCCTGTTCTTTCATCCCAATGCCATCCAGGCAGGGCCAGGAGATTACTGTGGGGCAGTTCTAGAGTCTGCAAAGGGCATAAGAAGCACTGTCATTGTCAGGCAATGGGGAATCCTCTCTGGGACATCCTCTGAAGTACCAACACCAAACACCGTTTGGAATACTAGCTGCCTAGTTTGTCCTGACTCCGAAAGATGTAGGCTGAAGGTAGGGACTTGAAAAGAAAGGCAGAAGGAGTAATTTATCGAGGGGGCAGGTGGAGAAAAATGTCAGGCTAGGGGTATCTGCACCTAGGAACGGGCTTGACTTTGCAAAGATCTGGTCTGGTAAAATGCACCAACGGTGTGTGTGTGTGTGTGTGTGTGTGTGTGTGTGTGTGTGTGTGTGTGTGTGTAATTCCAACTCCCACAAGAACATGGCCTTTACTTCTGTTGAGCCATCCTGTGGGGCTACACTAGAAGACTCCCGTTCTTAACTAGGTGGCTAACTCATTGGGTTCATTCACCCAATTTGTCTGCATGCCTGCAGGTGTGCCTGTGCAGGCCAGAAGTCAACTGTAGGTGTTATTCCTCCTTGCTTTTTGAGACATGGTCACTCACTGGGACTTGGGCTTTACCGATCATGATAGTGAGCTGGTCAGGTGGTTCTTTTGCTTGGAAGCCCGGCACTGAACTAGGGTCTGCATATTTGCACAACATGTACTTTAGGGAGTGAAGTGTCTCCCTGGCTTCTTCACTAAACAACTTTTATAGGATCAGCTTGAAAACACCACCATTGGAGGCAGTGTATTATAGACTAGCTATGGGGAATTCACACAAGAGACGGAAGCCGACAGCTGGTAGGAAGGAAGCCTAGTAACCCAGGTAAGAAGCCATGGACCCAGACACCAAGAGAATAAAGGGCCTTAGTCGGGGGTCACTAGCAGAGAGACCACCATCAAAGGGCAGCACAGATCATTCAGGTTCCAGAGTATTCCGGGCATCTCCCACTCCCTTCTCAGTCCAGAACCCAACCCGAGGCCAAGCACAGAAACATCGGCTGAGCGACGTGTGTGACTGTTCCCTTTTATTACGGACTACACCTTAAGACTGCCCTGAAAGCTAGGCTTGACCTACAACCAGGAAGGCAGCGAGAGGAGAGGCCTAAGGGTCCCATCAGCCAGTGGGCTAGTAATAACCTCATTAGGAGGGAGACACTTTGAGGCACAGGTAACAGCAGTCCCCCTTGCCAGCAGCCCTTCAGCCCTGTCAGCAGCTTGAGCGGCTGTAATTGCTTGTGCAGGGGAAGCTCCTGCTTCACACCTCCCTTCTCATTAGCCCCCTGCAGGGCCGCCACCCCGGCAGATGAGGATGTACTGCTGAGCACACAGCAGCAGGTGGCACTTCCCCGGAATGGCCTAGACAGTCCTTGGTCCTCCAGTCCTTGAACCAGGGAGCTAGGGGTAGGCAGAGGAAGACTCCGTCTCTTCCATTGCTCTCTGGGGTTCAAACATTCTGACATCCCGCACCACATATAAAGTAATCCACTCTTTGTGCTGCTGTCCATTAAATCGGCAGATGGCCCTTACCTCTTGGTTAAGTGAGCACCATTGTCATATGGTTCAATTAGCATATGTTTGGATAGTGTAGGGTGCACAGGAGTGACACCTCCACGTCCAAAAGAAGGTGTCAGCACAACCTTACAAGAAGCATGGTGATACTGACTGAGCCTTCATGGGGCCAGTGGAAGGAATTCAAAGGAAGCAAGGAGCTTAGTACTTGCCAAACATCCAGTCTCTGGTGTGTGATGGACCAGAGCTACAGAGACTAACTCAGAAGGTGTATCGCCTAACTTCAGGGAGATCGTGATCCAGCATAAAGGTAATGAGTGAGCTATTCCAGGCTCATTGAGAGGCAAGAAACAGGCTGGGCAAGACTGGGAGAGCCGTAGCAGCACACATGAGGAGGGCAGGGTGGACAGGACTCTGAAGGGAGCTCACCCTGGCCTGAACAAGGAGCCAGAGTGGGCTATTCACCATGTCTGCTTGTTCTGGTGACCGTCTAGACCTGGTTTTCCTACTGCTGTGAGCAGGGTTTGCCCCAGGGTTTCCTCTCTGCAGCTCTCCCCCTCCTCCACCTGCTCCCATCCTTCACTTCCTACTCCGCAGTCCAGCCAATCACAAGAACGCTTCTTAGCTACATAAAGGGTACTCTTCCTTTTAAAGTTTGTGACTCGCCCATTCAACTAAAGGACTTTAGGCAAAGAAAGAGCCACACAGATTTTTGGAAAATCAAGGGGAAAATAACCAATTATGTCTTTTTAACCCTGCGTTAATAAGAAACGAGTACTGATTTTTAATCTAACCCTGCCATTGACACCTTCTTCTAGAAAAAAAAATCTAAATTTTGAATTTAATGAGCTAAGCCATAGTCCGGGCAGCTGGTGGGCATAGTCTTCTTAAGTCCTTGAGTTAGAACCCTCCCAGGGCAGTGTGGCACTCAACAACTGTGCCGCTGAAATGACACCTGCTTTCTCGAATCCCTCAAGGTCACCAGGGGAAGTGTGAGGACAGACAAGTGGAGGTGAATGAAGTGCAACTTTGTGAGAGAAGAGATGACGGCTGATGCCAGGCAGAATGGGACCACTGCCACCTGCTGAGCGCTTCCACCTGCCAAGCAGAGCTCCGTCGGGCTGCTAGCTGCACTGGCCTATGTCCTTCAACGAGGTCGGGATTGCCTCTCTGAGCCTCGTGTTTGACTATCGTTTATATTTCCCTGTGGTGGTTTTTTCTAAAATACATTTACTGGTAGTCTAAAAGCTTGGGACACTTGACATAATAATAAATCACAAAGACGAAAGGATTTGGTCTGGAGAGATGGTTCAGTTGATGGTTTTGGTTGTTGTTGTTGTTGTTGTTTTAATGTTTGCTATGCTTGAGGACCTAAGTTTGGATTCCAAGTAGCCACATAAAAAGCCAGGCATGGCAGCACATCTGAAACTCCAGTGGTGTGGAGAGACAGACATAGGAGGAAACCTGGGATCCATTGGCCGACTGGTCTTGCAAATCAATAAACTCCAGGTTCAATCGCAGATACTGCTTGAAAAGGGAGGTGGGAAGTATGAAAATAATGACACCCAACATGGACCTCTGACCTCCACAGGCACTCATGTACACTCATGAACACACATATGCATGCCTCTAGGCACGCACACAGCACACACACACAATCATCATCAACAACAACGTCAGGAAGCCATAAAAGTCTTAGAAGTGTGACTCCACAGTTTTATCATGTAAGTAAGCCATCTCCAGGCTCTAAGAGATCCCACACCTAGAAAGATGTTCAACCTTATCTTGTCTGTCTTCCAAAGCTCTCAGCACCAAAGCCCTTTTCTATGAATCACCTATCAGCATCTCGCAGCACATGGGCTCCGTGCCATGTGCATGAGGCAACTGTTGCTGGCCAACGGTTTCTTAATGGTAGGCTGAGGCCCAGCACTTTACCAGGGTTCTCTTGAGAGACATAGATGTCTGAAACCAAAAGAGTAATGACTTTATCACAAACACATGTTAGACAGATGGCAGCCTCACCGGCGCGTCTGAAATCACATCACATGGATGATCACCGTTCTCATGCCGCAGACCGGTCCCAAGCTCTGGTGGCTGTGGGCCCAGGAGATGGACTAAATAATCCTGCAAAGAAACACGTAAATCATGCTCCTTGGTAGTGGAGAGTTGGAGTCTATCTACTCACAAACCAATGCTGATCTGAAGCACTTTATTTAGGAAAAGGAAAAAGAGAAGAATGGGAAAATGATCTTTTAAAATGGAAATTTGCCAAAGCAAGCACCATGGATGAATACAAAGATGTTGTAAATAATAATCAAGCACATATCATACATTGTCTCTCTTCCATGTCAGATCCAAGGATCAAATTTCAGCAAAAGATATGGTTTCATCCAAGGAGTATTTGGTGCCTTCTGTGTGTAAAATGCCTGTGTGCAGAGAGGAATGAAGCATTAGGTGTTATTAGTCTTACTATAAATTAATTAGAAAGTTTATAGGAGGGTAAAATCAAGGGGAGGACACTTAAAAGCCATGTGCTACACAACCATCCCACAGGTACATGAAGAAACTGAGGCTTGGGGAGACTAGGGCACAGTTAAAGTCTTGCATTTGTTGGTAACAGAGTCAAAGGTAAGGCCCCTTCCTTTCACTATCCATTGAGTCTCCTCCTCTGTGCATTGAGACCAGAACCCCAAAGAGTGGTAAGGAGAGTGGTATGGAAGCTTAAAAGAGAAAGGCCCTGAAAATGAGGTGATCAGACTGCATCTTTAAAAACAGGCAGGGTTCAGATGGACTGAAGTGAAGATGGAGGACAGAACATTCTAGAAGAGTGGCGTAGATTACAAAGATTTTAACATGAAAACGTATAGGATGGGTTTGGAGTAAAGGAAAGCAGTCCAATTCTAAGCTGGCTCAGTAAAGAAAATGCATTTTGTAACAGAGAGGTAGAGGCAAGACACGGGACAGCCCAGAGTCACTGAGGACCAAACCAGGTTAGGACGACAAGATCTGAGAGGCCACTGATTATTTAGCTAAAGCTGGACATGCAGAAGAAGGCAGGCAGGCAGCCCATCAGGGTGAGAAGCAAGGAATTCAGGAGATTTCATAGAGAAAATCTTGTTAGAGTGCTCAGAAGAAAGGCTGCCTAGACCCTGCACAAGCATTTCTAGAACAGTGAGCAAGGGTGGTGGTGTCTCCCTTGGGTCAAAACTCTTAGTAGCAGCTCCCATGTCCATTGTCAGTTCTGCCCTGTAAAGTGACCATGGTGTGTGGCTGCTGAGAAATATTGTTGAAGGGAAGAGTCCTAAAGATCCAGGACTCTCCTAGTCCATGTGATGATGGGAACTCTGGGTAGAAATTATCCCCCCAAAGCCTGGATTTACCATAATACACAAAGGAATGCCCTTTGTTGGCCTTTCTCTGAATGTGTTTGTGTCAGCACAATTATTCCATATTCTTTCTCTTTAATTTACACCTTTTCTCTCTACATCAACAGGTGTCCTGTCTATTTTTAAAATGCAGGATAATGATTGATAGTGGAAGATCTTGGCTTTGCCAAGGACAACCAAGATATGTATGATTAACTTTGTACTTTCTAGGACTTTTCCTGGCACCCTTTGCAACAGTGTACTGTCCAGAGACTGTAGCATTTCTGAGTGGTGATCTTGGTCATAACCACATATTTAAATACAAATAAATATTTGAGAGACCTGCAAAGAAGTGTGGTCAATAAATGCTTATCGTATAACTGTGAGGACTTGAGCTTGACTCTGTGTCAAAAAAAAAAAAAAAAAAAAAAAAGGCTTGGTTGGGAGCATGCACATCAGCCCTGTGCCAGGACAATGGAGAAGGAGGTGGGGCCTCCGGGAAAGAGTCACCCTAGCCTCCTCTGTTGAGACTCGAGTTCCAGCCACAAAATCCAAACCAAAGAAAAAGCAAACTCAAAGGGAAAAAAAAAATCAAGGTGGTTGGTTCCTGAGAAACACACCTGAGGCTAACATCTGGCCTCCATGTGCACCCGTGCACACACACAATCCGCACACACACTTGCAGACTACACAGTCACCTCAAACGAATATCCCGATGCTTTTAAATATCCATGCATGTGGGCCATGATGCTGACAGAGTCACACTTGATAAATGACACAGATGGCTTTGCTGTGGTGAGGGCTCAAAGCTGGCCGCTGTGACCTGTGTGGGGCCTCCCCTTCACGCCTGTGCTTGTGACTCCTGCCATTCCTGCACGATGCCATTCGGGGGAAGCACACATCCTCTCTCCCAAAGGTGTCTTCATCCGCTTGCCAGCAAAGCTGTGACAACACCTCTTTCCCTGCGACCGCCAGGTGCACCGCCGCAGCTGAGAGAGGAAGGAGAGCTGAAGGACTCAGCCTTATGTTCAGAGAATGACATCAATAAACGCTTTCTCATGGATTCAAAGGTAACAAAAGGAGAGGGGAAACACAGAAAAGAGACAAAGTGAGAAGAGAACAGGAGTTGTTCAGCTTGCCCAGTGCTTACTGATGCTCTATAGAGCTAAAGAGCCACACGGAAGCCCCGGCTGTCTGCGGGTATGAAGAAATCAGGTGCGTCCCTCACAGTAGTAATTAAAACCTCTCAGTCAGAGGCTATAGAGAGATTAGTTGTCACATTGTGTTAAAGGAATCCTTGCCTTATTCCCTAGAAGGGGACAGACTGCCTGTGGTCCTGTCATCTGTTCACGTGCAATAGCAACCCTTCGCCAGAGTGCCCCACTGACAGACCCTGCACACTGAAGCCCTTTGGAGCTGGGGAGAGTCTGCCCACAGAATAAGAGGGGAAACACGCCACCGCCATGTGTCCAGCTACTCCCACCCTGGGCACGAACAGCTATCCACCATTTGTTTCAGCTAAGACCCTAAATCCTGCTTAGCAACCCTTACTCTTCCAACTCATTTTTCAGAAAGACAAGATGGAGACCCCCCAGTAGGCAGACAGGAAGGCATGGCAAAGGGGCAATTATAGAGCAGAGTAAAGAAAAGACAGAAATGTGGCCAGGAATTAGGTATGAGAAAAATGCATGCATGCCCTTGACTTCCTCCTCTAGTCTAACCTAGTAGAATAGGTGGCAGGGTCCCAAAACAAAAAGGGCCGGATTTTTGCTTGTTTGTTTGTTTGTTTCACACACCCCATTGACTCAAACACTTTGTTAACACATTTGAGAAGAAAATCCAGCAAAACAAGTTTTTTTAGTCTCGACTGAACCAACTGCTATTTTGACTGATTTAATGAGCCCAACTCTTGTTCCTACCCAAAAGGATTCACAGGAACTACCCGAGGAGTCGTGGACACATGTCCTTCACCTGGGATGATTTACATTGTTTATTATAACCAAATTCCACCCTGGTATTCTATTCATGTGCTGCCTTTGCCTGAAATCCACTTGTCTTTGATAATATCAAGAATAAAAAAGACAAGTCTCAGAATCAGGAGCCAAGCTGAAGCACCACATGGATCTGAGGAAAATACCTTAAACCATACATCTGAAGCAGGTTTGTGTCTAGAATATGTGAAGAATTCCTGAAACAGAATTTTCAAAAAACAATGTAGTTTTAGAATGTTCAAACAACCTAAATAGGCATTCATTAAAAGAAGGTGTCAGTGGCCAAAAGCAACACTAGGAGACAGTAGTCCCCATCATTAGCAAATGCAAAGACTGCGAAATACTGCCTCACATCTGTCAGAACAGCTGGAACAAAGAGAAAGGATAATAAACGCCCACCAGCTGTATGAGCGAAATCAGAGACCTCATACATGACTGGTGGGATTATACATGGTATAGCCCCTTTGATTAACAACCTGATAGATCTTCACAAGGTTGAAAGTTGTAGTATGGTCCAGCAATTCTACTCCTAAGTATATATTCAAAAGAAGTGAAAACTCATTCACACAAAAAACTTGCACATGAATGTTTATAGCAGCAACATAGCAGCACTTTTTACATATTCATAGACTCCCTAGTGGAAACCTCTTAAATAACCACCAGTCCACAAATTGATCTGTATGCCATAGCTACAGAATAAATATTATTTGGTTGTAAGAAGGAATGATAGAGAATATCCCAACTACCATCACAAAGCCTTCATCCAGTAACTGATGGAACCAGATGTAGAAATCTACACCCAGACACCAGGCCAAGCTCAGGGAATCCAATCAAAGACAGGGAGGAGGGAATATATGAGCAAGGGAGGTCAAGATCATGATGGAGAAATCTACAGAGACAGCTGAACCAAACTCGTGGAAACTCATGAACTCTAGACCGACAGCTATGGACCCTCCATGGGACCGAACTAGGCCCTCCATAGGTGGGAGACAGCAGTGAAGCTTGGCTATCTGAGAGGCCCCTGGCAGTAGGACCAGAATCTATTCCTGGTGCATGAGCTAGGTTGTTGTAGCCCGTTCCCTGTGGTGAGATGCCATGCTCAGCCTTAATGCAGGGGAAAGGGGCTTGGTTCTGCCCCCAACTTAATGCATCAGACTTTGTTGACTTCCCATGGGAGCCCTTAATTGGGAGGGGTGGATGAGGGATGGGCTGAGGGGGAAGGCAAGGGGAGAGGGAGGAAGAGTGGGAGGAAGAACTGGGGTTGGAATGTAAAATAAAATTTTTAAAAAGTAAAAATAAAAAGAAGGAACGACCGACTGATACGTGGTACAACAGGGATGAGACTTGAAAAAATGAGGCTAAGTGAAAGAAATCTTTCTCAAAATTCACATGTTAGATGATTCCAGGTCATGGGATATTCATAGGCAAAGGTATGGAGAGAGAAAGCAGTGTTTTACAAAGACAAAAGGAGGGGAAAGTGGGGTTAGTTATAATGAGACGAGTTTTAGGGAACAGTTATTAAAATATTCTAAAATTGATCATAAAGATGGTTACACAACTCTGAATATATTAAAAACTTTAAAGTCAAGAACTTAAAGACATTAAAGACCTTTACTTTTAAATAGATGAACTTTATGCTACATTAAATATTAAATTATAATAATTTATTGAGATATTAAATATATCTCAATAAAGCTGTAGTTTTATAAAAAAGAAGAGAAGACAGGAAGGTGAAGGAAGGAGAGAACTTTGTCTGCCTGTTTCATAAGACAGTACTAACTCATTATTCTCCACAAAGCATTCATTGATGCAAACTGAGTTGGTGATGACCACAATGAAGGTTTTTTTTCCTCTGTGAAATGGAAACGTTTCCTTTGGAAAGCATTTTTAATGTAGCTACACAACTAGAAACACAAAATGGTAAGTGGAATAAGAGGTCACAGGACACCCAGGTGCCCACCTGTAAGGCCATTATGAATGGGGGAATGAGCAGCACACAGTGACTTTGGCATGCGTAGCACTCAGCCCTGAGGTGCCATACACAAATATCATTGCACTATCACATGAGAAAGACCTTCTTTCTTTCAATCCGGTGCAATCTGTGATGTTTTTCTTAGAGTGATTCATACAAATAGGTGCACAATGCTAAGGAGTAAACTACATGACAATCTGCCATCTTCACAGTCCACGCTTCCCCCAGGAAACTCTCTACTTCCTTCTACACACCCGCCTATTCCTGCTCTGCACCCAGCGCTACGGGAAAGAGTCGGAACTTCTTTAATGGGATCTTAAAGAATGATCGTTGAGTGTTACAGTGGAGGAGATGGTTAGAGAATCACTAACGACGCAAGCCTCCATCAACCATTTCACATGAGCACACTAGTGCTCTTTAAAGGAAAGCAGTGAGCTTCATCCTGTTGACATCCGTTTGCAGCTGTGGAAGCTACACTGGCCCTCGAGGATCCAGTCACTCTCCAGGACAACAGAGCAGGAACCTGAAAGGGCCTGGTCCCTTGGCAACCTGTGAAGTGTTATGTGAGCCTGGAGGGCCGGAGTCCAGGATCGGTTCCATGAAAGATACTGTGTGCATCAGTTGTTGAGTTTTCTAGAAGAAACAGTGTTGTTCAGTTCTCACTGATGCAGGGGTGAGCAAGTAATAGTGGCTGCAGAGTAGTTCAGTTCTGCTACAAGCAAAGGATCCCTACAAGGAAACCAAGATCATTTTGAGAGGTGCCTCTTCCAAGTCACCGTGAGGGGTAATGACTATCTCTGTCCACAACAAAGTGACAGAATTCACATAACTGCTGAATAAAATTTCAATTTCCATTTGGGGATACTGAAAATGGCTGATAATTTTTAATTTTCCATTTATGGATTTTACTTTTTTTTTTTTGAGTCAGCAGCTCCTGGAGCTCAGGGGGGGCCTGAAATTCTCTCAGCCTTTACCTCCCTAGTCCTGGGATGGCAGGCATATGCCACCATGCTCTGTCATTCAGTGTTCAGACAAAAGCCTTGGCTTTCATGTGTGCCCGTCATGCATGTCACCAACTGACTGGTGCTCCCATCCCTTCAGTTCTAATTTGAAAGCTCACTGCCAGCTTAACAAATAATAGAAGTTGTTATTAAAATTACTAGTTTGGGCCTTTGTTGGCCTATTAAACCTCAAATAATTTTCCTAAGTGCTACATAATGATGACTTTGGCTTCATTATCCAAGCCCAAGCAGCCGAACTAAAACTATGTCATGTGACCGTGCCACCAAATACACTTGGTTATGAATGATGCCAGAATGGAGTTGCATAGTTACCAAGGGCCAAGTCAGAAGGAATCCAAATTTTGCTAAAAAGCCATGCACCCCCTCCGGAGGGAAACTCTACTTAAGCTAGCCTGAGACATGGTGTAAAGGATACTTTGACAGAACTTCCAGAGAAGACAAAAGAGATGAACAAACAAACACAAAAAGATTCATTTGTTACCTTCGAGTATTTGGGTTGTTTTGTTACATCATCTAACCTGTCTGGACTTGCACTAATGTCAAAGTCTTGGGAATTCTGATTTCTCACTGACTGGGGCGAAGGGCCACATGATTATGATGACCTTAGTCCATTGTTATAGAGCTCTGTTAGGAAATATTTGGAGTTTGTACAGCCCTCTTTGGATCTTAAATCCTTCATGAAGCAAACTCTCAGAAAAGAACAAGAATGCTGTCTGAGTCCATTGCACCGGGGAGAGCACTGCAGACTTCATTCCTGACTTCAAGTGTCCCTTAGGCAGCTGGAGAGTGAAATGCTGGGATGGACAGCAAGTGAAGTCCTAGGCTGGATGGAACTAGGAATATTCATTCTTTCTTTTCTTTGTAGTTGGGTTTTAATTTTGTTTGTTTTTATTCTTTGCTCTTCGGGAGCCTGCCACCCAGCTGCCAAATAAGTATGCTAGTACGGAGAGACTTATTCTTACTTATGAATGCCTGGCCTTAGCTAGGTTTCTTTCTAGCCAGCTTTTCTTAACTTCAATTATCCTGTCTACATTTGTTCTGGGCTTTTGCCTTTCTTTCCTTCTTACTCCATGTCTGGCTGTGGGACTGGTGGCTGGTCCCTGGCGTCCTCCTCTCCTCCTTTATTGGCTTCTTCCTCTTCTCTTTTTCTCCTTTTATTTATTCTCTCTGTCTGCCAGCCCCACCTATCCCTCTCCTGCCTAGATATTGACCATTCAACTGTTTGTTAGACCAATCAGGTGTTTTAGACAGGCAAAGTAACACAGCTTCACAGAGTTAAACAAATGCAACATAATATCTTGCATATTACCATAGAATCTTCATCTGGTGATGGATGGAGATAGAGACAGAGACCCACATTGGAGTACTGAACTGAGCTCCCAAGGTCCTAATGAGGAGCAGAAGGAGGAAGAACATGAGGAAGGAAGTCAGGACCACGAGGGGTGCATTCACCCACTAAGATGGTGGGACAGATCTAATGGGAGATCACCAAGGCCAATTGGAATGGGACTGATGGAGCATGTGATCAAACTGGACTCTCTGAATGTGGCTGATGGTGGAGGCTGACTGAGAAGCCAAGGACAGTGGCGCTGGGCTTTGATTCTACTGCATGGACTGGCTTTGTGGGAGCCTTGTCTGTTTGGATGCTCACCTTCCTGGACCTGGGGGGAGTTGGGAGGACCTTGGACTTCCCATAGGGGGAACCCTGACTGCTCTTTGGCCTGGAGAAGGAGAGGAGGGGGAAAGGGAGGGATGGAAGTGGAAGGAGGGGAGGAGGTGGAAATTTTAATTAAAAAAAAAATTTAAAAAAATAAAATCAAGGCAATTAGTCATTGCATGAATAATTTAAAATTAAAAAAACAACACATCTTTGCATCGTTGAACAAATATTCCACAACAAAAGGGATGTAACACATCATTACTAATATTTCACAACATTTCTTTCCTCCTTCCTTTTTTCTTTCTTCCTTTCTTTTCTTCCCTTCCTTCCTTCCTTCCTTCCTTCCTTCCTTCCTTCCTTTTCTTTCCTTTTTGTACAGAGTTTCTCTGTGTAACATTCCTGACCATCCTGTAATTCACTCTGTAGACCAGGCTGGCCTCAAAATCAGAGATTCACCTGCCTTCTGGTCCCGAGTGCTGGAATTAAAGGTGAGGAATACTCTTCAAGTTCTAGAAAATTTAGTAATGATTACTTGCCTGCCCATTTAGTCTCTTGAGCCGACACATGCCAGTAGGTTATACCCTACTTATGAAAAGGGATTCACACAGAAGACAAGACATGATGTGCAGACCACGAAACAACTGGCATCTGCCAGCTCAAAGGGTGTGGTCTCTGGAACATCTCACATGCTTTATCCTACCTGGACTCCCACACTCGAGGGGAAGAGGAGATAATGCAGGGAGCCTGAAGAAAACAAAACAACACTTCCCATGAGAACATGACACAGCCAACCATTTCTGCTCTAACCCATTTTATAAAAAGTCGATTGAAAGCTGACACGCCATCTTAGTAACGCGCTTTTGCATCAGAATTTGATGTGAAAACTGTCACATCTACTTTCCCTCTGTGTTCACTCCTTAAATAAAGCCTGCAGGAGAGACTAGGGGAATGGCTGAGTCAGCAAAGTGCCTGTCACACAGCATGAGAACCCGAGTTTAGATTCTTAGCACACGTACAGAAAGTCAGCTGCGGTGGCCTGTGTCTGAAACCACAGCGCTATTATTGTTGACAGAGACAGGGAGATCCCTGAAGCTGGTGGCTAGGCAGCCCTGTTAAATCAGGAGCTCCAGGTTCAGTGAGAGATCCTGCTTTAAAAACTATGTGGAAAGTTATCAGGGAAGACATGCATCAGTCTCTGCTCTACTAGACAACAGGCACATGTGCACACACACACACACACACACACACACACACACACACACACCACGTCTACTCCAAAGAAGACATTTCTGGGGCTGTGTAGTTTAGTTTTTAACTCCTTGCTCTTTGGGGGCCCACCACCCAGTTCCCAAATAATCACACACAGGAAGACTTATGCTTACTTATGAATACCCAGCCCTAGCTTGGCTTCTTTCTAGACAGCCTTTCTTAACTTAAATTGTTCCATCTAACTTTTGCCTCTGGGCTTTTATCTTTCTCCATTCTCTATACCTTTTATGTCTAACTCCATGACTGGCTGTATTGAGGAGTGGCTGGCCCCTGGAGTCCTCTCTCTTTCTCCCTTTCTCACTCCTCCATCTTTTCTTCCCAGATTTCTCCTTCTATTTATTCTCTCTGCCTGCAGGCCCCGCCTATCCTTTTTCCTGCCTAGCTATTGGCCATTCAGCTGTTTATTAGACCAATCAGGCAAAGTAACACATCTTCACAGAGTTAAACAAACGCAGCATAAAAGAATGCAGCACATCTTTGCATCATTAAACAAATATTCCACAGCAGAAATGAATGTAACACAGCTTCAACTAATACTCCACAGCAGGGCTAAGGAGCAACTCTATAGTTAAGAGGGTTTATTGCTCTTGGAGAGGACACAGGTTCAGTTCCCAGCATCAACATGGTGGTTCACAGCTGTCTATAACTCCAGTTCCAGGGGGTCAGATGACCTCTTTTAGCCTTTGAGGGCTCTTGCAAACACATGGTGCATGCAAACACACACAGCACACACATGCCATATACACATATACCACACACACACACACCACAACATACACACAAGTAAATATTTTAAAATAGTATTTTTTTTTCAAAAGGAATATTGAATTTTTATTCTTAAAACTAAAATAATTTTCAGATCTCTCCATTTTGATAGACCAGCAAATAAGTCATTTCAGAAAAATTTAAGTTGCTGGCATAGTTGGCTGGCTGGGGAGTTAGGAACCAGAGCTCAGCTCTTCTGATGTGGACCCGTTTCTGATTATCATTTTGTGGTTTTCTTAAGTGAGTAGGCTGTGTCCTTTCATAATGACAAGGTTAATAAGATGTGAAGAAAGATTTTTATAGATGAAGAATTTTGCTTGCCTGGAAGGTCCTCAGTATGTGTTTGTTTGTTTCTTTCTACCCACCTATCCTTTTATTTTTAGTGATTGAAAGAAACACTTCATTTAATACTTTCATTTCTTCCTGTATATGGGTTTTTATGATAACACAAAATTTACCATCAGTGTACAGTTTGTCATACTAAATACTTCTGTATTGTGCAGCCATTACCACAAGCCAGCTCCTGAACCATTTATCTTTTCAAACTGTGTGTGTGTGTGTGTGTGTGTGTGTGTGTGCGTGCGTGCACACACACACGTGCACCAGGGCCCACATGTAGAAACCAAAGGACAGCTCACAGGAGTCAATTCTCTCTTCTCACTAGGTGGGTTCTGGGCATTTAATTCAGATAACCAGGATTGGTGACAAGCACCTTTACAATAGGGCCGTGCCCCAGACTGCAAATCCCTTATTTTGTAAATCTGAAACTATCACTAAGTAGTAATTTCTCAACATTGCCAGTTCCCACTGTCTGGGAAACACCATTCTGCTGTCTGTCTCCATGTCAAGCCGTTTTTATTTCTGAGATATGTTTCAATACATGGGCCACTCAATAGGCTGACATGGACAGGTCAGGGGTGTGTTGCAGGAGGCCGCTTGTTGGTTCCCAGGTGCTTAGCCCCAAAATAATCACACAGAAACTGTATTAGTTAAATCACTGCTTGGCCCATTAGCTCTAGCTTCTTATTGGTTAACTTTTATATCTTAATTTAACCCATTTCTAGTAATCTATGTATTGCCACATGGCTGTGGCTTACCTGCTAAAGTTCCGGCATCTGTTTCTGGTAGAGCTACATGGTTTCTCTCCGACTCTGCTTCCTTTATTGCAGCATTCAGCTTAGTTTTCCCCACCTAGCTCTGTTCCCCTATAGCTTGGCTATAGGCCCAAAGCAGTTCCTCTATTTATCAATGGTATTCACAGCATACAGAGGGGAATCCCACATCAGGGATGACTGACCAGCTGGAGCTAGATGCCCACAGCTTTGTGATGGCAAACATCCTTCCTTAGGTCAGCAGGTGGCACTGTCTGACGTCTATTGTTTCAGAAGCAGTCCGTGGAATCAAATGAACCGGCGGTGCTCTGAGCTCTGGTTGGAAGATGGGAAAGGGCAGGCGAAGGCAAAGGCTGACGGGCAGCCCTGCACTCTGATCTTCGAGGCTGCCTCTCTGCAGACTGGCAGAGGCAGACACTGTGACTGACAGCAATAAAAACAGAGCAGCTGGTGCCCCATTAATAACCACAGGCTGCAGGGGATTTGCACACCCGCCCAACCCAGACACAGAGGAAGACAAAGGGGACCGGGTGCTGTCGGAGTGTGCTGGGAAATCCCTAAGTCACCCTAGAGGTATGACTTCATGCCCCTCACCTTTTCAACTTGCTTTTCTAGGGGTCTGTGACATTTATTTCCTGACCTCAGGGTGACATCTCATAAAGGCAAAATTATCCCAACCAGTACCTTTTTAGCTATCAGGCTTAACCCATGTAAATCATTACTGTAAATGACACTATGTCATGGGCGTGTGTTTGCGGGGGACTGTGGGACACTCTCATTGCCTTTTTGTCTGTCCTAAGCAAAAATGTTTCTTTCATGCTGCACACAGATCCTGTTAGTTAACAATAGACTCACTTTGTATTGGCAGAAAAGAAACAAATTGTATCAGCCGCAAACAGCCATGACCACTCGTGGACACAGAATGACAGGGGGCAGTAGCGGCCACAGACAGACAGCATCCTTACTGGTACCGGTAGAAAGATACTGACGTACTTGTGAAAAGCCAGGCGCCCATCTGCACAAAATCATATCAGATATTCAGGAAGAAAATATCAGGGCCATCCCCTGCTTTCCCTAAACGACGAAGGGGGTCAGTTCATAGATGCTACCGCCTTCCTTTGGTGAGTGCTTGTGGGATAAGGAATGGGGAAAGAACGCAAAGACAAGATCACTGATACACACCAAAGAGACTTCAATTTGAAGTTGGAAACTGGTTCAAATTCAGTCCTCTACTCCCTGGCTGTGATTTTTAAATAAGACACAAACTGAGCTGTTTCTTTTTTTTTTTCTGTTGGCAGAATGATATAATATTACCTGTCTCTGATTTCTTCCTTTCCTTTATGATTGCAAGGTGAAACAAAACAAAAGCATCTTAAAAGCATCGTAAGTATACTGAGCAAACTCCACGGATAGATTGCATATGATACTGGCCCATGCATTCATGCATGGATATAAATAGCACACACACACACACACACAGCATCCCTAATAATGTCATCATTAAGAATTCTCAGCAGTGCTTAGGGGATCTTTGCCCATCTGCCTTAGGATTATTTGCCACAATTCTATGAAGAAAGTACACTTAAAAAAAATACTGAGCCCCTTTGCAGTCACTCAACATACAGGAATAAAAGGACATTCAGACAATAGATTTCTTCTGTGTGAGGTGGGTAGGTAGGTTGTGGGCACATTCGCTGAAAAAGAAAATACATTGAAGGTTTTCCATGACACAAAGAATGACGGCTGGGAATTCCCAGAGTATAGAAGAGACCCGGCTTCCCATTTGATAAACATCAGTGAAAACCATGCTATTCTTCCTCATGGTACCACTCTTGCCAGTCTGAGTGCCACAGGCTGTGGAGTCTGCTGTCTTTCTTGTGCACCTCAGCGCCTGCTCATGTGGGGAGCTTCCTGGTAGCTATAAAGCTTACACGGGGGATGTGAATGCTAGGACCTCAGGAACACTTCCTAAATATGATAAGTCAATTGTGTTCACTCATTACAACCACAATGTTGAAGACCATGCACGTTAACCAATCGGTGAGCAAATGGCACAGATCTGTGCACACGCCTGTCTAAATATGTCGTACAACGCACAGATTGCGTCTGTCTCCTATGAGACACATCGTTTGTGACTTTTTCTGAGAGGTGAGAACAAACGTCTGCTCACCCCAGATAAAGCGCTGAGAGCAGACCGAGACAATTCTACAGAAATGTAGCTTGACCATGCAATGGAGTCACTGCGGCTGCTTACGGGGAAACACAGGTGCACAGGGGCAGCTGTGTCACCTGCCATGCCGAGCACAAAGGACAAATTACAAAAGCTGCGCCTCTGGACCTCCCTGCGCAACACATGGGCAGCTCCACAAAGAGGCTTTTCTTCCCAGCGGTTGTTTATTCCATGTGTAACCTTGGAGATGGGCCACGTGAATCTTGTAACTTTCTGAGCTTCTTGAGTGTCCCGAGGCTTTTCCTGAACAAATGTCTCTTCACTCCAGATAGGGCACCAACAACAGACCAAAGGAACATCCTACTAGTGAACCAATCCATCCATTAGGTTCACTTACAGCACAGGCTACTGAAAGACAACTGCGTTACTAAAATTCCCAGGCCTTAAGGAATACTTCCCTGGAGCTCCTGGGGGAACTCTTTTCAACAGTCCAGGGGTAAGGGAATCTCCACTTTTTAGCAGTAGTTAATGTCTTATCAGATTCCGGAAGGTGGAGCCTGGCAAACCTTGTAAGTTTGAGGAACTTCCCTAGACTTTGGAAGCTTACTGTTTACTGTCTGAGTCTAAAGGAGCCTCCCTCCAGGGCACAACACCCAGAGAAAACTGTTAGGCAACACTGAGTCTTTGACCTTTTCTTGGGCTCTTGAGTCTTCTGAGCTTCTTCCCTCTCTCTGGGACAGAATGCTTCGACTGTCAGGAAACAACTATATAACCCGCACCTGTCGGGGAATCTAACAGCTATCTACCCTCACAACATCTTCACGATGCATTGCCTACTGTCTTTCCTACTGCGGGCAAAGGACACAAAAGTCAGGAATAGATCGTCCTAATCGTCATAGTCCTAAGGACTAAGGAACTGCTTGGATTAATGAATAATAGTAAAATGAATAAATAGACCTGAGATAAACCCTTTTTAACTAAAACAGAATTTTCTCAATCGTTGAGAACTAAGCTGTTTGGTTTTCTAAGAAAACTGAGTAAAATTGTGGAGATGCTTGGGACCGCTTCCTTCCAACGTGCCATTAGAAACTGGGAAGATGGGGGCTTGGGAGTAACTCAGTTGATGAAGTGCTTACCACACAAGCATAAGAACTCATATCCAGTCTCCAACATCCACATAAAAAGCCAGGTCTGGCAGAGCGCACCTCTAATCCCAGTGCTGGGGAAGCAGAGGCAGGAGAACTCCCAGAGTTCACTGATCAGCCAGTCTAGCCAAACTGTTGAGCTCCATGTTCAATGAGAGACTGCCTCAAAACAACAGGAGAAGAATAATTGAAGAAGGAATCTTCTTCCAATTCCCACCTCTTCATGCACACACAAAAATGTGCATCCCACACACCCAAAATGTAATAAATCAGGAAGAATGCTGTAGATGTTCAGTCATGTTGGAAAAGTCACGTGAACAAAGCGCATAGAACATCTGTGCCAAAATCAACAAGGAGACATAAAAATTAGCTTCCTCATCCCCATGGCTAGAAGTTTTCATCTTGACAGATTTGGGGTGTGGTCCTGGGGTCTGTAGTCATGAAACACGCTATGGGTGACGAGTGTCTCTTTAGGTATAGGAACTAGAAGATAAGGAGATCGTAGGCACCGTCAGTTGGGTCTACTTTGCAAATAAGTCCTTCTCTGCCTAGATTCAGGTCAGAAAAAGCCTGCCTGCCTAAGCTCAAGATGAGTGAGATACTGAGCACTTGGCTTGATTCCTCTGGTTTTAAGTACTTGAGATTATAAAGTGGATTTAAGCCTCCAAAGGGATCATGAGTTCATTCTTTCTTTGAGGCTCTTAGATGAAAAAGCCTTCTGTAGGGCCCAGAGCAAGTGCTGGGATAGAAGAAAAGAGGTTGGGATTAGAACGTAAGGTGAAAATAATGATGAAAAGTAAACGGCTCAAGGAAATTTCAGAATGATGAGGAGTAGAACTTCCCATGGTGATCCCCAGGGAGTCGGTAGCAGATTTACCCAGCGTTTAAATGCTGGACATTCGGGGCTCTTCCCACTGTGTGCAATGAAGGAATGCTGTTCTTCAAATGTTGCCCAAGATGAAGCTCAGGGCTGGTGTCAGATGATTCCTGTAAGTAAACCAGTCTGCTCTCCCTCATGGCCACCAAGAAGCAATTACCAGCACAGACACAGGACAAATCCTGGGCATGTCGCTCCTGTATTTTTAGTATGGGTTCATGAGACATAAGTATTGAAACATTCAATCAGCATTTATTGGAAAAGGACTTCTCAAATCTTTTCTGTTATATAAACTAAATTCACATGGGAATTAGCATGGTCCTCGGCCTCTATAATTTATACTCCATGGTATCAATAATACAAATTCTTTAGCTACCATACAGCCCTGTCACTGTCTCCCTGCTCCTCTGTGCCCTGCCCTGTGCCCTCCTGCCCTCTCCCTGGCCACAGCACTGCTCCTGCTATGCAGTCTCACCTTTCTTTAAAGTTACTATCATTATTCCTGCCTCAGAACCTCCACGCTCCCCATTCTCGGTGCCTACTTGATTGTTGGCCGATGGCTGCATGAATTAACTCCTTCCCGTTTTCTGTTCAAATCTTATTGTCCCAAGTTCTACCCTCACTTCTCTATTAAAAAATTTTAACCCGCAGCAGAGATAGCTCAGTCAGTAAGGTGCCTTCTGGGCAAATTTGGGGCCTTGACTTCAAGAATAAAAACATACCTGGGCCTGGTGATGCTCACCTGCAATCCCATTGCTGGGGAGGTGGAGACAAGAGGACCTTAGGGGTTTTCTGACCAGTCAACCTAGCTTAATTGGCCAGTCCCAAGTCATAGTGAGAGACCCTGTCTCATATCATAAGATAAACATTACTCAAAACCTCTGATGTTGACCACACACATGCTCCACTTAGTCTCTCTCTCTCTCTTTCTCTCTCTCCAACCTGAAATCCCCACAAGCACTCCTCACATCTCATTATACTCTTTAGGTTATCTATAATAGCTCTTATGTTCTAGTCTAACATGTAATTTACACACTTATTACATTTGCTGTCCATTGTTTTTCACTCTCTGATGGAATAAAAACAGCATCATGCCAATGATGTTATTCCTTCTGTTCTGGTCCCTTTAAGGGCAAACCACGCCCACTCCCAGCCACTTCTGACCTCCCTCGTCGCCATTTTAACTCTTTCTCTTCTGTCCCCCGTCTTTTGGTATGTGCACACGTGTCTCTGTCTCTCTCTGTCTGTCTCCATGTCTCTCTGTCTCCCTCTTGTTTAAGTAATAAATATTTAGCTTTATGTTTAGCCTTCTGTCTATTTATTATGTCCTGTACGCCTTTTATCCACCAACTCCACCCGCCAGCTCTGCCACTCGCCGCGTGGAACCTGCACCGGTTCTGGCGGCAGCCTCTGCCTGGACGAGCCTGCCTCGGTCACCCGCCAGCATATTATCTTTTGAAGAACAACAGGCAGCAGTGCTGATTTCTGAGCTACCTCGGGAACTTAAGTCAGCACCAGGATGTCATACAGAACCCATAAACAATCACAGAAAGTGAGTGGACATTTTTGAGAATTTCCTTTACCAACAACAGTTTATTTAAACCTCATCACAGTTCCACAGGGTAGATAAGGTTATGATCACTAATTTACAAACAAGAGAACGAAATGGTAAAGACACTGGGTATGAACTCTGGGCTACTAGTTACTCAGAGCTGTTCCCATAGTCACCAGGATAGATGGATCTGAGGGAGGAGGCACAAGGAACAGCAGGCTAAGAAGGATCAGGTTGAAAAACGAGGAGAGAGAGTGTGTGTAAATCCTCCCCTGTGTTAGCCCATCAGTTCCTAAAACTGCTGCAACAGCCAATGACCACAAATGTGGTGGTTTAAAACAAAAAGTTTCTTTTCAATCTTGGAGTTGAAGCCTGCCAACCTCTTCCTCCTTTCTGGTAACTTCCAAGCACCATGCTCGGTGTGGTTGTGCAATATTGGTTTAAGATGTGCTACATTCATTGATGCGGTGAAAAATTTGTTTCATGATGCAAAGATGTGTTGCATTCTTTTGGGTTGCAGTTGTTTAACTCTGTGACGCTGTGTTGCTTTGTCTGACTAAAACGCTTGATTGGGCTAATTAAAGAACTTAACAACTAATAACTAGGCAAAAGAGAGATAGGTGGGGCTTCCAGGCAGAGAGAATAAATAGAAGACAGAAGAGAGGAAGAATTGAGAAAAGGAGAAGAGGAGGACACCAGGGGCCAGTCACCCAGTCACATAGTCAGCCATGGAGTAAGAGAGGTATCTAGAACAGAGAAAGGTAAAAGCCCATAGCAGAATAATTTATGTTAAGAAAGCTGTCTAGAAAGAAACCAAATTAAGGCCAGGCATTTATAAGTAAGAGTAAGTCTCTGTGTATTTATTTAGCTGGGTGGCAGGCCCCCAAAGGAAAAAAAAATAAAACAAAATTCAACTACACGGTGTTCTGTGGTTTATTACTCCCAGTGCTGCTGCATCCTCACACAGACTTCTTCACCCTGTCTCCAAGGCCTTGCTTCTTCCTAAAAGGGCACTTGTCACTAGCCTTAGGGCACACCATGATCCAGCCTGATTTCATTGATTAACTGCATCTGCAAAGATGCTATTTTCATGAGTCACTGTTTTGGAGGGACATTTTTCAACATACACCATTTGTCTGGACAGAATCCTTTTATTAGGATTGAAGCAGCCTTGGAAAGACTTCTGGTTACTTCCCACGAGACACTGGAATCCAACCTATAGCAACAGCATCAGAAATTGATCCATTTCATGTTGAATTACTTTCAAGATTGGAATGTCAAAGAGACCCACCCCTTTGCTGTGCAACTGTGTGATTGATTTGCTTTTATGATGAATGTATGGTGTGCAGAATAGCAGCCTTTCAAAGATGCCACGAACTAACACCTTAAATGTGTTACATTTCACGCCAAAGGAAGCTTGCAAATGTGATGAAAAGCTTATGAACCTTCACGTAGAGAAAACATCCGTGGTTATTTGTGTGGACCCAATTGGTTCGTGTTGTATCCTTAAAAGCTGAGAGATTCTCCATGCACAAGCAAAGCTGTGGCTGTACAGAGAGTTGCAGCATTGCTGCTATGGACAGAGGAAGCAACAAGCCAAAATATGTCATTTCTCGATGCTGGAGAAACAAGAGAAAAAATATGCTAGAGACATGAGGACATCTTGACTCTGGTCCAATGAGATCCATATCACACTTCTGATCCACAGAACTAAAGGATAAATAAATAGGTGCTACTTAAGCAACTAAAATAGGAAGAATTTGCTACAAGTAGCAATATGAGATTTAATCAACAGTAAGAATCAATGTCCCGGTAATTTCGCCAGTGCTTTATTTTTAGATCTGTTCTTGGAGCAAACAACCATCCTCTGCTTCCTCGCCCTCTTGGCAGACGTTCAGCGGCTGGATGTGCATCTCGAGTCCCCTAAATCCTCAGTGCCCTAGTTATGCGCAAGTTATTCACCATCTTTGACAGTCAGTTCTCAGGTCTTTCCTGATGGTGAGGCATTGTGTTTTGGTCCTCATCCTGACCCGGAAAACTTGGTTCCCCAAACCAACTGCAGAGTGGAATATGGGGAACCAGCTTCAGGAAATACTCCAGGCTGCCCCGGCCTCCTAAAGTCTGCCTCTCTCACCTCCCATCCTGACCCCATGTAAACTGAACCCCATGTGTTTTCTAGAAGCCCCATTGTTGGCCACTAGCAATATCTGAGCTTTGCAGGCAAAATGACCTGAGTATGAACTCTGACATTTCCATTTCCTGGCTACATGATCTTGAGGAAATTAATTAGCATTCTGTATCTTGAACACCTGATTCGTCTACAGAAACAAGAATGAAGTTTATAAGTTATAAGAAAACACGATAGTATCTTTGAAAACATAAGGCATTAGAATGTGTTGGTTTCCTCCTTCTCCTAGTTCGTAGCTTTGTATTTCCATTTATGCACGCATCATTCGAGATAACTCTTTGGGCAATGATGTTATACCCCAGGCTTTCATTAAGTTTACCTAAAAGCCTTGGGGTCTTTGACCACTGCGTTTGTCAAGCTACCTTTCTTTTTAGTCTGTATTGGGAAGTTGTTGATTTTATGCTAATTTGATCTTCTAGTACCTTGGGGATTCAGAACCTCTCAGCCAGCAGCTCAGTTAGTCCACCTAACTTTAAGTCATGTGTGCCTCTTGGATATTTCATTAAATACTAGCAATGCCGGGCTTAGCATCATCTGCACATATTCCAGTCATGATGTAATTAATCCTGAGGTCATTGCTTTTACATTCCAGAGTTTACAAAACAACTTTCCAATGGCCACTGCCTCCAGGAGTCCCCGGAAGCTGCAGAGAGCCTTTCTGACCAGTTAACAAGCGGGTTCTCTCCTACTCTAGATTGTGTCCCTTGGGAGAGCTGCAGAAGTCCAGATGGTCACAGCTAATCTTCACTCTTCATGCCTACTCCAGGCTGGCATTACTTCCTGGTGTCGTCCTCCTTCCAAAATTATAGATGCTAGATGTGGGATGTGATTGACTGGGTAAAGGTGCTTGCTGAATAAGCTAACCACCTGAGTTTGGATCCCCGGAAGCCATGGAAAAAGTTGGATGCAATAATATAAGCTTCTGCAATTCTACCTCACCTTTGAGAATGGAAGCAGAGGTAAGAGAACCTCTAAAATTTAGCAGCAACTTCACAGAGACCCTGTCTCAAACACGAGAAAAGATGAGGACCAACACACAAAAGTTGTCCTCTGACCTGAATAACCATGCGCTATGGCACACACACAGTTTTACACACACACACACACACACAGATATACAAACACACACAAACATATACGCACACACAAATATATACACACATATATCCACACATCACACACACAAATTACAGGTGTGAAGCACGTACTAGGGAGTGTCTGGGTCCTGCTACCACATCAATGTTGGGCTTGAACAGGAGACTTAGCAGCTGAGGTTTTTTTCTTGCTCAAACTTTCTATGGTAAAAACCCATTGTTCTATCATCTAAATCTCTTTGGTTTCTTTGCAAGTTGATCTTGAAATCCAACTCCCATGGGTGCTGTCTATCATTGCTTGTACCCTCACCGTTCTCTGAGTTTGTATCTGAACTTGTGGACTCCTTCCCTATGGAACAGCTACCTCTGTGAATCGCCTTCCCTTCATCTTCAGGTATGATCTTTTCTATCTTGTCTCTGAGCTTTATTCCCAGTTTGAAAATACTTCAATATTTATTTATTTATCTTTGTGTGTGCGTGTGCTCATGTGTCGTGAATGGCATGCCTCTGGAAGTCAGAGGACAGCTCTTTCCTTCCATCATATGGTCCTAGAAAAAAACCTAAGATTATCAAACTTTGTGACAAGATCCCTCAACCACCAAACCATCTTATTGACTCTAGTCCCTGCTCCAAATTTTAAATTAGATTCCCAAAGCATACACTATATACCCAAGTTTACCCAATACTCTTCGGTGCCACGAAATCAAAATGCTGAAGGACAGAGCATGGGCAGCTGACTTTGTTTCCAGCTCTTCAGACATGACCTTGGACCATCATCACCCCCCAACTCTTCATCTCCTAAAATAGCAATGGGGAAGACAAAGAATTTCTCTTAGGCTCAAAGAAGAAAAAGACGTTGGGGTAGAGGAGGGGTTGAAAAACTTACAAACTTGAAGAATTGTATTTTCTGAGGCCTTGAGAAAAATATTTCTCAATTAGGAATCATGGTTGCTTTTTCTTCTCTCCTCTGTGATTCCCTTTGTTTGGATTCTGATCATAGACGCACACTCACAAATACAGCTCAGAGTCTTGGCCCTGGAGACTGACAGCTATGAGTTGGGATCTCAGCTCTCTTTGAGCCTTAATTTCCTCATTTATAAAAATGAAATAGTGAAAGGTTGGAATGATAGGTCACTCCACAAAGTGCTTGCTGTACAAATGTGAGGACATGCATGCAATTCCCAGAATCCACATTGAAGAGCTGGTCATGGTGGCATGCACTGCAATCCCAGCACTGGGGGAGCAGGTACAGGAGAACCCTGGAATTTATGGTCCAGCAAATCTGGCTAAATTGGGAAGTTCCATACTATGTCCCAAAATAATGCTGCTGCTGCTGCTGCTGCTGCTAATGAGGATGTGGATGACTCCTGGGCAGTAATACCAAGGGACAAGGGACTGACCTCTGACCTCCATATATATGTACACAAGCACACACAAATAAATTCACATGAAAATCTGATAAAATATTATGGGAACTGAATGATAATTCAGCAAGAAAATGCACATAAACTGCTTAGTTTTGGGTATAGAAATTAGCACATTCCAATTGAGATTAGCCACTGGGAATATGTCCCTCCACCGAAAAGACCCAAATTGTGCCTGCCTAAAAGACTGCTCAGGTCAACACTGTAGGATCCAAACAGCCCACAATGGAGCATCCAGCCATAGAGGTAATACCAGAATACGAATGGAACAGCACACACACACACACACACACACACACACACACACACACACATCAGACCACAGAGCAAGATTCTGTCATCTACATGCAGATATAAGGTTAATAAAACCAAAGTCTATATAACGTAAAGGGCAGATTTTTCTCCATGGGCTCAAAGTTAACCCGTTAGAAAAAGACAGTGAACTAAATTGTTTAACTACATTACCCAGATACTCCTAAGACAAGCACTGTAGATGTTCTGGGGGAATAGTCTTCAGTTGAGTCACTGTGCTTGGAGAACAGACAATAGTAAGAACCACGTTTTGTTTTGTAAATCTCAGCACAAGGGTGGGTTTGAGAAAAGAACGCAAACAAAGCAGGCAGAAGACACAGCTTCCCTTTGTCCACCTGTCGGACCTGGCACTAAGGTTTGGCCACCCTTTGGGAACCTCTGCGCCTGGGCTGGGCTAACTTGGCCCAGTCCATTTAAGAATATTTTATTTGATTGCAGAGCAAAATGCTTTTGAAAAGCGGGGCTATTATCCTTGAAATAGAAAAATTAAAAAAATCTGAAAAGCACCTTTGAAGTCAGCTACCCAGATGAAACCTGTGACATTAGAGAGATGGCAGATAAATGGGGGAACCGAACAAGGCAGCCATTGACTGCCAGGCGGCCCGGGCTGATGCCACACTTTAGGACCTACCAATATAAGTCAAAGATGAAAGACGCTCTGGGCAGCCTGCCTGACCCCTGTACCTCTGTTATCTCCAACTGATTGCACAGTGTTTTGCTCCGAACAATCCCTCACTGTCTGCCTGCGCAGGTGAATCTTACCAGAACAGGGGCTTGGGTGGCTTGGCCAGGTTACGTGAATGCCATGCATAGCACAGGGGGCCAGAGGAAGGCTGGCTTGCATGAAGCGCTGTCTTTATTATTCCTCTTATCCCTTGGATACTGGGGACAGAGCAGCTAAGTGCAAACCGAGGGCAGTGAAGGAGAGTGGGGTGTGTGTGTTGACAGACAGGAAGCTCTCTCTGTCCTGTTGAAAGAACAGCAAGGCCAGAAAGCAAGCTCCAGCTGCCACCTTGCCCCTGAATATTTACACACAGTGTATGATCGCCCTGTCAAAGCAAGGAAGACTCGGACAAGACTGGGTTTAGTTCTTGCATCCTTGAATGTGTAAGAGTCGGTTGCTCAAAGAGTTCATCTACTAAGGATGCCCATCAGCAGTCCTCGGCCCCAAACAGGCACCAGAAACACCTGGAACCCCTGTTAAAACAGTCTTTGCCCCACCCTGAGTGTGTGGCATAAGAATCATTCTTTTCTGTCTCTCAGCTGCGGCCGCTGCCCCCGGTTTCGGGCCCACATTTCAGGGTACTCTCTAGGGTAGAGATCAGTCTTCCACATATCCCCATCACAGTGAGAAACCTGAGATCTAAGGGAGTCAGAGGTGCACTCTCAGAGCTGAGGGTCTGTGGATGAGGAACAGACTGCAGCTCTACCTAGCACAAAAAGAGACCAGGTAAAGTTTGCTGCTGTCAAACAAACCCTACAGAACAAACAAACCCTACAGAACATCCTGGAAAGGAGCAGAATGCATTTGCCATTTTAACAAATAAAATAAAATGAAGATTCCTTTGGATGCCATCAAGAACTGGCAAGATGAGGAGAAATTCAGAAAAGAAACTTGGTAAAGCAATGCTTCTCGGTGTTTAGAAAGTACTGTCAGGACAGAGCGCAGCAGCTTTGTGCTTCCAGAAGATGAAAATGGAGACGCTGCATGGAAATCCATAAGATGGGAGGTGAGCAAACGTGGGTGGGGATGTAAGTGCAAGAGAAAGGCAAAGACAGTGTCCGCACTATTGGGTGAGGGAGACGAAGCAACCCTGACCTCGGTTTCCTCGAGAGTCTGACTGAGATACCTGTGGCCATTGGGTCTCTAGGAGTCCACAAGTCTTCCTCTGTGGCAATACTTCACCTCCCTTGTTTTTTGCCTTCAGTAATCTATGCAGTCCTAAGACTTCTTTCAGATTACAGGAAGTTGAACAAAAAAGGAAAATCCACTCGAACTGCTAATGACTTGGTTGCTCATGTCTTCTTTTTATGAGTTTGCCTCCATTCACTCATTCATTCATTTATTAATTCATTTATTCATTCATTCACCCATTCTTTCATTCATTAAACATCATTGAATGTCTCCTGAGTTCCCAATAAGATGTAGGTCCACAAAGGGGTAGCTTATGATGTCATCTAAAGATGCCTCTAACAGCATCTACAATGGGGATAACGTGACACCATCTTCAAAGTGGTGTGATGACATCATTAGGGGGGTAGCTTGTGACACTATCTATTAAAGGGGTGTCATATGACATCATCTACAAAGTAGTGTGATGACATCATTGTGGGGTAGCCTGTGACACCATCTATTATATGGGTGTCCTATGATATCATCTACAAAGTGAGTCACCTGCAAGAGCAACTGCGAGGGGGGGTAGCCTGTGACAGCCTCTTCAAAAGGGGGGTAGCTTGTGATGCTATATCTGCCTTACAAGAGACAAGAAAGAAATCCTTCACTTTTATATTTCAAAGTTAACTTTTGATTTAAGAAACCCTGCATATATTTTAAGCCATGCAGAACAATATTTTGTAAGCAGAGAAAACACACCAAATGCAGGGTAGTGACTTGTTCTGGGTTTTGATGCTGAGGAGAAAAGGAAAGACAGGCTTAACTTTATCTCCAGTGACCCCAGGTTCTTTTAGACAAACACATGAAAAGTACGTCTAGATTTGTCTTTCTATACAGCAAATACAACAGTGTTTTCAACTTTTTTGTGTGTGTGCTCCTATTATCTAAAATTTCTTTGGATTCAAAATGATCTACAGAGTGAGTTCCAGGACAGCCAAGGCTACACAGAAAAACCATGTTGAGAAACAAACAAACAGAAAAGCATATAACTGACCGAGATCTAACATGATAACTCTCAAAAATAGCAAGACTTTTAAAAGCTAACAAGCATTTCGTTAGGAACGTCTCTTTCCTGGAGTGCAAGGGTAAATGATATATCCCGAGCTGAACAACATTAAACAGTTTTCAAGAGCTGAGGAAGAATGTTGCACTGCCAAACACCCAGGAATGGAGCTGTCCAGGAAGACATCTGGAGCCAGAGGTGTGCAGGGGCACTGTCTAGGGGAGAGAATCACTCCCTTCCCATCTCATCATAGATTTTATATATCATTCTCTCTCTCTCTCTCTCTCTCTCTCTCTCTCTCTCTCTCTCTCTCTCTCTCTGTGTGTGTGTGTGTGTGTGCAGATATGTATGCAAACCATTCACATGAAGGAGGTTTGGAGGTCAGAGGAGCCGTTGGATCATCTAGAAACGAATCACCATGTAGGTGCTGGGCACTGAACCCAGGTCCTCTGCATGCACAGGAAGCTCTCTTTTCTCCATTTTTTGTTTAAAATACCTTAAATACAATAGATTTTAATCATGTTTCCCCTTCCCCAACTCCTTTTAGAGCCTCCCCACTTCTATCCAACCAATTCTATGTTTTCTATCTATCTATCTATCTATCTATCTATCTATCTATCTATCTATCTATCTATCATCTATCTAATCTTCTATCTGAGGAATTGTTAAGAAGATTTTATCATTGACTAGCAGTTTCCAAAACAAGATACAAATGACTGATATCCTTTACATCAGTGCAGAAATGTAAGATTGTAGAGAGTGAGATGGAAGGCAGTAGAAAATGAGTCAGTACCATAGTATTGGGGAAAGGAGTCATTGCAAAAGAAGGAAAGAAAAAGACAAGAGGTAGACAAGAAGGGACATGGCATATCAAAGGAGCGATGTGTGGTTTTACAAGGTTAGATGAGAGAGTTTGACCGGCTTTGAGAAAGTGTTGAAGGCAGTCCTCAGGAGTTCTGACATCACCTTCCAGAAGACCAAAAGCTTACTTTGTGCTGTGCTTGTCCATTTGTGCAATCCACACTTACAGATGTGGGCCCAAACCAGCATGACTTACAACGTCAGAAGTCAGAGAGTCAGCCATTGCTCATCAGGCTTCATTGTCCATAGAACGACACCATCAAACTAGGTAATAGCACACAAACAGAAAATGTTGGAATAGAATTCTGAATAAGAAAAAAAAAAGGCAGACCAGATGATGTTGCAGTTGGATCCCCTGGGACACACTTCTTAGAAAAAAAGATTTGTGGAGCTAAACTACTTAAGCTGAGTCTTAAAAATGCCAGAAGCAGAAATAACCATTCAGTGGGTAAAGTGCTTGCTATGTACAAGGACCTACATTCAGATCTCCAGCACCGGTTTAAAAAGCCAGACAATAAGCAATAGAGCAAAACACTGTCATCAACCTCTGGCTTCCACATATACATGCACATGGATTAGCACTTTCACACACACACACACACACACACACACACACACACACACTCTAAAACATAAGAAGAAAAAGAAATGGGTAGAGAGCTGGGCTTGGTGGCGCACACCTGTAATCTCAGCACTCAGGAATTTGAGGGAGGGGGTTTGAGAGTTCAGAGACTTCCTGAACTTCAGGACAGTCTGGGCTTTTGAGACTCCATCTCAAAAAGAGAAAAACTGTAATTCAGAGATCCCTGACTAGCATCACTGTGGCCTGAGTGTCAATCTCAAGTGCCACCAATATGAATGAAGAAGAGAAGGAACGTGAAAGGAAGAAAAGAGAAATGAAATGGGCAGGCAGCTCGGCAGAAGGCTCGATGCTGCTCTCTGTGGCCATGCAGCCCACTCCTCCTCTTCTCTCCCATGGACCACGCATCAAAACTGGATGGAAGAACAGCTAAACGAAGGAAGGAACAAAGAAGAAAGCAAAATTTGGAGTAAGGAGGAGAGAGAGAAAGAGAGACCAGTTCAGAGGAAGGAGAAGAAAGCAGGGAGCCAGGAGGACAGAATGGAGAGGGCATGGTGAAACAACACTTCGAAGAGATAGCAAAGAGGTTGTCCAAGGTTGTCAGGAGCCTGTGTGGAGCTCGCACACTGCAGCTACCAGGTAACCCAGGAAGAAGAGGCCCATTTTTCACCATCTTCACTTAATTCTTCAAACTCCCCAGCTATAACATCTCCCTGGTTCCCACTGTTCAGGCTTTCAGGCACAAATGTTCCCCAATGTTGGGATGCTCCCCTGAGGCATGTCCCCCCCAACCCCATATCCAGCGTCACTCATGAGTACGGGAATAAGCAGGACTCATTGGGCAGAGGGCCCAGGAGAGACGTGTATCCATCAATTTAAAAGCTGCTGATGGCCGCTATTCCGAACATATGAGTCAAGTTCCACAAGGCGAAAGAGAAGGAGCCATAAAAGTGAGCCCTCTTGGAAAACATATCCTGCATTAATCCAACCCTGGCTGCTCTGGACGTAGGGAGAGGAAGCAGCAAGGGTCTCAGTGCTCAGTAAACCATCCGTCTGTGTAGCAAGGAGACACATCAATAGTCATCGAGTCAATCTCAGGGAGTTCCAGTTCAGAAGTCGATGTTAACTTAGGCTGTGGTGTGCTCCATCAGGCACCACCTCCCATCTCTCAGCACTGCCTCCTCTCGCCTGAGCACAACCTGCGCTGCCCTGGGTCCCTGAACTAAAGTGACTTGGTGGTGATAAGGAGGAAGCACACACATACTGCCACACGGGACATCTTTCCTGTCAATCTATTTTTTTTTCTTATTCCAAGAGTTATGAAGCTCCAGCAGGACTGTTCCAGGTCATCAAGGTGCCCTGTGTAATTTAGGACCCTCTTTGATTATACAGGGGAATAGAATAGCCTGACTTGTTCCCCAGCAGATGTCTGCTTGAAGCCCTCTCCCTGTGATTATGACTTTATTTGGTCAAAAGGAGAGTAACCCGAGAAAGCTGGCCCAGGAATGAAGAACAGAAAGGCAGCCACAAGATGAATTTTTGAACTCTCCAGACTGCATATTTGGCTATACAATCCCCGAAACCAACCTTATTATTAAGCATAATTATCAGCCTCAGCCACAGGCTGTGAGGCCCCCAGAGGACCCGAGCCTGCTACTGTAGGTAGTGGCGAGTAAAGTGGAACTTTTCCCCATACAACCGTCCTGTCAACCGAAAGGTTACAGATCCTTGCGTAATCATCGGGTCCAGGTGGGTCTAAATGACAAAAAATGATGGACCCTGAAGAATGCATGTCAGCCCTCATGAGAACTTTATTTAAAAAAAAAAGTGAAACTGTTTAATACAGCTTCGTCTTTTCCAAGTGTTAACTCTTGGGGATTTCGTAAAACTTCTCCTGCCTCCTTTAAGGGCTGCATCGGCTTCAACACAATTCACTTGACCAAAGTGTGAAAATAAGTGTGGGTTTCAGAGAAAGCCGTCCCTGTTTTCTATAATCAAGATTTGACAAAATCAGATAAACTCTTGGCAATTGGCTGATTCCGCCTAGCTGTGAAAAACATGCAATTTTAGGACATCAAACTGTATCTCGGCAACACCTCTCAGATTGCTCCATCCAACTAGTCAAAGAGGGCCAGCGAGTTGGCTCAGCAGGTTAAAGCACTTGCCATCAAATCTGATGACCTGAGTTTGATTCCCTAAATTGTCCTCTGACCTATACATATGGTCCATGACGTGTACATACATGCATACACACACACTCAAGTAAATAAATTAAACTATAATAAAGTTTTCAAAGAACCGAAAGAGTGGGTGCATGTGTTGCTTTAGGGAAGAAGAGGAATGTAAGGGGCTTGGGTAAGAGAGGGAACTAACGCTCCACGAACAAGATGCTCCCTTGGTGATTAATGTTGTATTTTAAGCAGTTATCATCACAACACAGTTCATATATAATGTATCAAGGCTCCACTTCAAATGTCCAATGTCTCCTGAGACTCAAGGAAAACTCTACGCTGTCGGATCCTGTAATTTTCTTTTACATTACATACTTCTAACCATGACAGCATAGAGTAGATACTCCCGTCCCTAAAGGGAGCAATGCGGATACAGTAAGACAAGATTACACCTGAGCAAGACCAGGACAACCTAGTCAGGGAAACTCCAGGCTCTCAGCTCAATGACAGCATCTTGGGCTTGTGTTGGTCCCATGAGAATTCCCCTGGGCTTTATTAAGCTTGTTCTTGAAGCTTTGCTTTCTGTAGCACACAGGGTCTTTCTCTCTGGCAGGTAACACTCAGTACTTGCAAATATCTTGAGAAGATAGTCCCCATTTCAGCATCTCCACTGTCCTGCGGTCTCTATTACAACTTAGGCTCCGCACTCACTGCTTCATGCAATGACCTCATAGGAGCTCTCTGCAGAAATAAATAAATAAATAAATAAATAAATAAAACAAAAAATAAAAATGTGAAAGAAAGGAAGAAATGCTCAGACAAATAGGATACTTTTGAATCATTAGGTCTGGTTGCAACATTGATATTAGTTAAAAGTGGCCAAAAGGGGTATAGAAAGACAGCTCTGTGATTAAGCACTTAGTGCTCTTGCAGAGAACCTTGACTCTGTCCCCAGCACCCACACAGTAACTCACAACCACCTGTAGTTCTAGCTCTAGAGAATATGACTCCCTCTTCTTTCCCTTGCTGGCTTCTGCACGCACAGAAAGTACACACAGCCCCCCCCACCACACACACACATATATGAAGTGAAAAGAATTTAAAATGGCAAAAATTTAAAAATTCAAGTTTGTTTTTTTTTTTAGAAAAAAAAAGCTTGGTGGCTCCCCCCAAACTAAAACACACTTACATATGACCAGAAAGTCTGTCTGTCTATCTATCTATCTATCTATCTATCTATCTATCTATCTATCTATCTATCTATCTATCTACCTACCTACCTACCTACCTACCTACCTATCTATCTATCTATCTATCTATCTATCTATCTATCTATCTATCTATTCAAAAGTACAGACAGCAGGTGCTGGCACAGAATCCTATGCATGAATCCCATGATGCACTGGTCACAGCAGCCAAAAGCTGAGCTGATTCAAGTCTCCATCAACAAACGAATGAGCTGACAAAATGTACTACACCCATGAACAAAAGCATGAAGCCATAAAAAGGAAGGGTGTTGATACGTGCTACAGGGTGGGGGAAACTTGAAACATGATGCTAAGTGAACCAGATGCATGAGGGCACATCACAGATGATTCCATTTATATGGATTTCCCTGAACAGACACCGCAGAGAGCCCAGATGCGGATTGGTGGTTTCCAGGAACGGACGCTGAGGGTGAGCGCGAGGCATGACGGTGTAAGAAGCTTAGGCTTTCTCGCACTTGAGCAAGATACCAGAGCATAGCAGTGGAAATAGACTACCCAATGCTATTCCCCATACCAATGTATGACCCCAAATGCTTAGCGCTCTCTAATGCGCATGTCATTTCCATCATTGTAGAAAGTCTACTGGAGAGCATCAGTTTACCAGAATGGGGCGCAAATAGCAGGAGATAGAGCTTGGTTCAAGTGGGCGTGGCACTTCACAAAGGTTCTGTATTCAAATTTGTAAATCTTGATCTTCTGTAGGGAGCAAGCATACTCGGGTCTATATTTGCAACAGATGCCCACCAGAGGGCAATCTACACAGCCGAATACAGAAACCTGATCCCAAGGAGAGGCTAAGAGCTTCTAAGATTAGTTTTAGCATCCAGAGCTGAGTTAGCGCTAAAAGCAGTGTGTGGAAAGCCAACACTGACATGATAGACTTAAAGTGAATCTAGCACCCGCATCTGTGGGATCGCTTCTAGTTTGGGGAAATTTTCTCTCTTGGCTATGTAGGCTCCTAACTCAATAAGAACTGTTGAGTATGTAAAAAATTTAAACTAAAATGGTTCAATCTGTCCTTGGGCACCGGAAAGGAGAGATACGTGCTGCTTTCACAGGAAAAAGAATTTGAACAATACACACACACACACACACACACACAAGCGCGCGCACACACATACACACGGGTAGTATATATGTGGGCAGATCCATGAAAATGAACCAAGTAGAAGTCAAAGTGCTGTGGCCTAGAGGTTGCTGTCTCTGGCCCCCCTCTAGCCCCAACTTTGTTAGCATCTTTTCCTCTAAGCAACTGTTGATGGCTTCATCATTGATGGCCTGTGTCACTACTAAATATTCAGGATAAATTCAAATTCTGCACTTCCAAGGGGTCACGCTCTAATGAAGGCAGAGCAGCTCACCAAGGAAACTGCTTTTGGGACAGGAACTAATTCCAAAACACAACAAAAACATTTGAAAACCATCATCTTTTCTGGGACTGTGGCCAGCATAAGCGTGTACACTGCTGGAATTTTCAGAATCACTTCAAACGGTTATTGCAGCCAGATAGATGAGTAGGGATGTGGCCTGGCTCTGGCTTTTCTGCTATTTTTGATAAAGCAAATGGCAAAGCCCAATCTGCCAGTTTTGTATCTGCAGAATCCCATCCTACAGGACTCAGTGGTTGCCTCTACTATTTGGTGTTTGGGGGACTAAGATGCGTTTCCTTTTCTTCTGCATTTGGAAATGTTTTGAGTTAAAATACAAGCTCAGTCATCCCAGCTACTCAAGAGACTGAGACAACAGGAGGATCACAAGTTCAAGGCCTGTCTGGGCTACAGGGTGAGTTCAAGGCTAACCTGGACAGCTTAATGAGATCCTACTGATAATAAACAAACAAATAAATAATAAATAAAAAATAAACAAAGAGGGCTAAGATCTACAAGTAAATGTAATTAATTAATTAATTGCCTTAGTTCTTGAAGAAACTGTTGTTATAGGTCCTCAGGAATGACCAGATGGTTGGTCGTGGGGACATGGAGAATAGGTCCCCTACTTCCTTTTCAATCTTTCCCTTTTAACGGTCATTCCCAGCCCTGAAACTGATTTATTTTAAATTTAGAGCATTTTTACCCAATTTTCAGCTCTTTGGAAAAATCAGTCACAACACAACCCTGGCCTTAGGGTATAGCTGCTAAGAAAGGGGAGGGCGGCGTACAATGGGTGGAGGGGGGTAGAATTTATTTATTCAGCTGAATTTGAAAGCAGGTGTTTTAAAGCTGATTCTTTTGCTGTCTTATAATTTTTACAAGTTTTGTAGACATGTGCATTCCAAGTTACTATTTCAGCTGGAATATATTTCAGATCCCTGAAACACAAGACCAAAATGACACTAACTTCTCAAAGGACAAGGCCCTCTCATTTGACCCAAATGACATGAAATGCTTCCCTTGCCCAAAAGCATATGTGACGGGGACCATGGCTGTTTGGTAGATCTTTTGTCTACTGTGAAGAATAAGCTGGGTTCCAGACCCAACACACAACACACACGCACACGCACACACACACACACACACACACACACACACACACACACACACACTATCTAAAATCACTGGCACACAAGACAAGCAGCTAGAATGTGCTAGAACTCAAAGAACTGGGGCAAACTTATACCTATTTACACAGTATCATATCTCTTTAAGGTATTTACAAAATAGTCAACTAGAAGCAGAATTTCGCAGAGTATTACACACTTCCAGGAGATACACACATACAGATATACACACACATTACAGACACATCCATATGTACACATATGCAGATAGATACACATACACAAACACACACACATATCAGTTTGGGAAACCATGAAAGAAAAACAAATGTGTAAACTGGCTTACTAGCTTTACAAACTCTCAGCATTTGATTCGGGACCCAGTATGGGTGCGCACAACAAATACTTGGAAGAACAGGAGTTGAAAGTGAGTATCCAGGTTCCTGGAGACCCCACGGTTCCTCCTACTTGCCTCAAGCCTCCGTGCCTCTCACAAATTTCCTCGCAGAATTGCCGAGTGACTAGAAAGGCCAAGAGACTTAAGAGCTCACATGTCCTGGAAGCTCATTCAAGAATGGGCAGGAGTTTGCAAACCAAGCCCCTTGCCTTGAGGTAGTACAAGGTCTGTGAAGTACTTAAAGGCCCAGAGTGCCCTGCCGGGGGTAGGCACTGTCTTCACCTGAAATTGGTCCATCTTAATTTCTCCTTCCTTGTTCTTGCTCTTCTCCTCGTCTGGCTTTTGTGGCAGCTTTTCTTCCATAAATTTATAAAGTCCTCACCAAGGATCTGTTCCAGATGAACTCAATACAAAAAACTGCCCTTTGCTTTGTAACTCGGGAGTCCATTCATCTGGATATTCAGTTTTATTCATTATCTACTCAACAGATTTACACTGGGTTCCTATGATGTCTCTGTACATCCTAAAACCCTTTGGCCATGGCTGGTGTTTGCCCAGTTGGAAGAATTAGATGCTTTCTTTCCCGGGTAACTCCAGTCAGCTTTCTGGCAGATTAAACACAGGAACTTCCTTTGGGAAATGTGGCATGTAGAACTAGATTCAGCACACATGGCCTCACTCTCAAGCCTGCACACACTCCCCAAGCTAGAGTGCCTAGGTGCATTGCTTTCCACTGGTCACATTACTGCTGCACACTGCCTTGCATCTCAACAGGAAGGCCTGTTGAGAGTCTAAAGTTTATTCAAGGGCATCTGTCTGGTGGCCAATGGAAAGTAGATTCAGCAAAGCAGAAGCTTTATTTCCAGGGAAAGGTGTGTGTGTGTATGTGTGTGTGTGTGTGTGTGTGTGTGTGTGTGTGTGTGTGTGGTAGCTGGGTGTAAACCCTGAACAACCACAGCTAGTGCCAAATGTGATGATAATCAAATAGCACCAAATAGCCAGAGGGTTGGCAAGGGTTCAAAACAAGAGAAATGCTGTACAAAGGACTAGGCCACCAAAGTCTATAACGGAAAACCAAGGCTTCCAATGACTGGAGGGGACTGAAGAGCTCTGGATCTAGCCCAGGGAGTTCACAGCCTGCTTTCTCCTCAGAGAAGGGCCTCTGAAGTGCTAGCCCTGGCTTGTTAGAGTAGAGGGGCCTGAACAGCTGTGTACATACCCGCAACATCTGCATCTCAGGACAGCCTCCATGGCGTGTTGATGATCTTTGCTACCTACCTGACCCTCTGCCTCAGTGCCTGTCTATCCCATAAGCCTTCCCCCCCAACCCCCCGTAATCCTTCCTTAACAGTCTCCTCCTCACTGTTTTAGCCAGGCCACTGTGTTAAAATATCATAGAAATTTAGTTCTTACTTTTTGGAAGCTGTAAAGTCCAAGGTCAGGGTGCCTATGGATGGGGTGTCTGGTGAAGTCTCATTCCTGACACCCTTTCCCACTGCATCCTCATGAGGTGGAAATGTGCAAGGCTGATCTCTGGGACTTCTTTTCAAAGAGCACTAATTGTATTCGTGACAGTAGAATTTTTATTAATCAGTCACACACACCCCCAAGACCCTGCCTCCTAATGTTGTCAGTTTAGAATTAGGACTTCAAGACATGAATGGGAGTAAACTGGGATCCACACAAGGACCCAAATCTGTGTGTGTGCTAATGCCTGGGCTCTGACACTGGTGTGAAAATCTTCCCCAAGCCAGTCCTTTAACAATAGAGCAGCAACACTGTTGTAGAAGTGTGGGCTGCAGATAGAACTATGAATACCCGAACACAGTCCCAGGAACTGGGGTATAATTACAGGATCTCCACAGCATCTCCATCACATCACAATCAGCATCACAATCCAGTCAAATCCTCAACACCTCCAGGGGAACAGCACAAGCTACAGGGACCAAGGACAAGACCTAGTGCAGTGTGCGTAGCCTGGGTCCAAGTCCTGCCCTTGCCATGGTTGAGTTCTGTGCTTTGAGAAAGAAGGCACTTTGGGTGTCTGGTCTTAAATCAATGATACCTTCCTTTTTAACTTCAAAAGTTACCATGAGAGCATAAGAATGCTCAAACATGTTACATGCTCTAAAACAATACATAAGTGGAAGTTATAATGTCATTGATATATAACTCTCACCAAAATCTCATGCCACAGGTTGAAGCAAGAATCACCATCATAACAATTCCATTTTCTTCTCTGTTACTGTATGATTTTTAAAATTAAAATTTATTTGGAAGGAAGAGTTTTTAAAAAGTACAGAGAAAGCCCAAAGGCCCTTCACTCATACATACTAATTGGTAACAACCTGCTTGGACTCCCTCACTCTCTTTCTCTCTCTTTCTTCCTCGCTTCTCCCCCATGCTCTTTAATCCCTAAGCACTACAATATAAATCTATCTCTCTTACATCACCAGAACTTTGATCAAAACCAGTAAACTTAACATTGCATTTAATTATAGTTTATTATACCATAACCCACAATCAAAATGCACTTTATCAGTTTTTCCAAGTACCCTTTATAGCTATTTTTCCCATTCTAGGATCCAATCCAGGATGCTTAATTGCATTTATTATTGTGACTTTTTGCGTCCTTGAGCCTGAAGCAGACATTCCTTTGCTAGTCATGACTTTGGCATTTCTGAGGCATTCGGGCAAGTCGTATTGTCACATGTTCTGGTGTTTGATGCACTTTCATCACCAGACTGCATTTGTCGAACCTTGAAGAAACTATGTCAGAAGCGCTGTGTCTTTCCCCGTGCACCATTCGAGGAGGCACAGCAGGCCACAGCATCTCTACACTCTGATTGCCTGCATAACACGAAACCCTCTACATCTTTACCAAACAAGGCTGGAAGCTGCTTTTTCACTCTTTTAATTCTTCAGATATTTGAAGGGACCTGTTTCAAGATTTTATAAATATCTGATTTCTCATAAACCAATAAAATTAATATGGATTTGTAATTCTTGACTGAATAAATTATGGTCCTAATGATTACTTAAGATAATTTATGTATGAATTCAGCCTTTGTTTTCAGTTGGACTTCTAGTATAAACAGTGCGGTTCCTTATCCATTTCTATCTCAAGGTTTCTATTGCGGTGGAGAGACACCACGACCATGGCAACTTTTATACAGGAAAGTTGTTTAATGGGGTGGCGTACAGTTTCAGAGGTTAAGCTCACTATCACCATGGTAGGACCTGGTGGTGTGCAGGCAGCTGTGGTGCTGGAGCCGAGACTCCTCCGTCCTGATTGCCAAGCAACAGGAAGTGAACTGTCTCACTGGGAGTGTCTTGAGCATATACGGGACCTCAAAACCCACTTCCACAGTGACACACTTCCTTCATCAAGGTCACACCCACTCCAACAAGGTCACATCTCCTATTAGTTCCACTCCCTTTGGGGGTCTTTTTTTTTTCCAAATCACCATACCACATTTCTGTCTGTCTGTGTGTCTAACACCCATCCATCTCTCCTATTTTGGAGCTCATGTATTCTTATTCTATTCAACATGTTCAACAACTCACACTTCCTGCTTTGATCCCAGATGTCCCAGTTGACAAGGGTACCACTTCTGATGCTCGTCTTTCAGGCATGCGTCCATCGCCTGTACTTCTGCTTTCTGGTTTTAGTACTTGCTTTCTGGCATAACATGTCAGACCAAGTTGATCATGTACCTTTTCTGCCCTTTGACTCTCAATTTCCTTTTCCCTTTCTTTCTTTCTGTCTGTCTGTCTGTCTTCCTTCCTTCCTTCTTTCCTTCCTCCCTTTCTTTTCTTTTTTCTTTTTCTTTTTTCTTTTTTTATTGAGACAGTGTTTCTTTGTATAACCCTGGCTCTCACTCTGTAGCCCAGCCTGTCCTCGAACTCACAGAGATCCACCTGCTTCTGCCTCCAGAGTACTTGGATTAAAGGCGTGTGCCACCACTACCCAGCTACTCCATTTCTTTAAAGGTCTTGGTCGGATCCCTAAGTAGAGAATTTGGAGGTCAAGATTTGGTCTCTAGCTGTGCTCATTGCTGCTGGGGTGACACTTCCGCAGGGCTGACTCAGTGAACTGGTGTCACTTTGAAGAACGAGGATGACACCAACCAACATGCTGACTTGGAAGGGGGAGAGCTCAGGGAGCCTCCACCCTAGACAACGAGCTACAAGAAATTAAGGTGTTCTGAGATAGGGATGGATAGTCTTCCCCAGGGAAGAACCCCCCAATTGGTTATCCAATCCCACATGACTAGCCATGAAAACACACATTCAAGTAACATTATACCAACTAAGCAGGTTGTATTTATATATAGTAAAGTATGCACATGGGTATTTATATATATATATATATGCACACATACATTTATAAACATGTATATGAACAATTAAAAAATAAACCATGGATTTGAGAGAAGTACATGGGAAGGGTTGGAGGAAGGAAAGGGAGGGGGTAAAATGATATAATTATATTTTAATTTCAGAATTAAAAATGATTATTTAAAGAACTTTCCAATAATGATCCTAGGTGAGTTCATTGCCCTGTGATAATTCATATATATTTACATACAAAATACATGTGATGTGTGTTAAGACCATTTAGATAGATAGATAGATAGATAGATAGATAGATAGATAGATAGATAGATAGATAGATATATGGGAAGAAAGGTCTCAAAGTAGCAATTTCATTCAACCTAATAGCATGAGTTTACTTTGGCCCTTCCACTTTTCATACCTGTACTCTCTTCTCCGCCTGTTACCCCCCCACACACACACAATGCACCTCCTAATTTTACCAACATTCACACAGTGCTTTCTAAGTTGTTCACCATGCCAGAATGAAAAACAAATGACCTAATGAATTTAATATTTGTTTAGACTAGTTTTGAACTGAAAATATACGATGAAAACATTGTGCTCCACAATTCCTTGGACTAATTTCACTTCCTCCTTCGGTTGTCACTGTGTTTCTCATATGAAATGCAAATAGACCTCATCATTGTTTCTGTTTGTATTTCATTTCCTGCTTCCCCCGTCTTACTGACTTGACTTTTTTGAATCGTAAAGCATTAACGGGAGCCAAAAAGTTAAGATTGTACCCAAAAGGTGTGTTTGAAGCCTATCTCCCTACACCTTGTACCCAAACCTAACACACCCCATAAACAATCAAATGCCCCTTTCGGTGTTTATTTTTTCTGTCTCTTTTGATAAAAATAAGCAGCTTCATGGATCTCTTTCACAGTAGTTAGTATTGGGATTTTGACTGGCTGGCAGAAAAGGCTTATACCGCGCAGTCAATGGGCTCAGATTCCCTTTCCCACTGACTGACTCCAAGGAGCCTGTAGGGGTCAACAGGGGATGCTGGGCCAGCTCTCCTGAGCAGAAAGGATATTACAAGTTCACTGCAGCCTGAACCCACATCCATCAACTGGCCGCTAATCCTTCTTGACAGACATCCCAGAAGAAACTTGATGTGTTAACTAGTTCCAGAGTTTAACGGGTGCGAAAGCCAAGGTTTGCACTTGAGAGGCTGGGAAGAAAGTGATCTATTTCCACCTCTTGCTGACGACGAGAAGTTACCGAGTGAGAGGCTAGCCTCAGTTGCGCCATTCAGCTGTAGGAAAAGCTTACATTTGTTGCTGTTGCCGCTGTTTGCTCCACTGGTTCATTCCTTTCCCGTAAGTCTGTACTTAAGAGAACCCAAAGCCCCAAGCCCCAAGCCCTTCTTAAGAAGCATTTGATATGGCACCTCTTGCAGGATGACAATAGTGGGTCTGTCTGCCTGCCTGTCACTGGGGCCTCTCGTCCCCACAGGTGAAGAGAAAGAATGGAGGCTCCACCTGAGCGCACCTGCGCTCACCTGTACGGAGAATCAAGAATGTGAACAATTCGAGCCTTCTCCAGCCAGTCGGCCGCCTGAGAAGCTCAGGTGCCACAGTCTAAAGAAGTTGGGGGCGCTTTCCTCTGGGGTTTTTCTCCTTTGTCCTCCTCTGCCTTTCTTGGCAGAAGGGCACAGTCAGCACTGGATGGCAGCTACAGAGCCTCAGATGGCCGCTACAGAGCCTCAGATGGCCGTTGTGACTGGGGCGAGCAGGACCGCAGCAAAGGAGGCAGCAACAGCTTGTCAGTACAGCCTGGAGTCGTCTGAGCTCACACTGACAAGGAGAAGCCCTCCCCCACCGCTGTCCCAGATGCACGGGAGAAGAGCCTCTTTCCATCTCCAACACTCAGCGTTTTCCCCTAGGTCCCCCTTCACTACAGTCAGTTGAGAAGTGCAAAGAGATCGCCACCCTTAGGCAAAGAAATGATAAATTGTTTATCTCCTTGATCCTAGTTTAAACCCTCTTTGGGTTGACAGGTGTCCCATTTGCCCTACAAGGCAAAGAACTGGGGAAAAGAGATGCTGATGGATGGTAACATATATGTGAGCACAATGGTCTCCCATTGCTGTGGCTCTGTTAGAGAGCCTTGGCTCTGGAAGGGTTGGAGAGGTCACCAGAGTGGCCAGTGGTCCTCCACCACTGCAGCCGTCCCTCTGCTACATCTTTGACAGGTGGCCATTCAGTTTCTGTCGGAACACTTGCAGTGATAAGGAACTCCGTGCTGCTAAAGGGCCGACTCCTACTCATCCTTCAAGACCACGATCAGGTGTCACCTGCCCTGGAAAGCTCCCCCAGTTCACCCAGGGAGATCAGTTACTACAGGCTCTGCTGTCGCTCAGCACTCCGCTCTCACCCCATCACAGCCTGCTGCCCTGGGATCTGTCTTTCTGCAGCCACATCTGTCTCTCCCACTGGCCCCAGAACATTTCAAGGAAGAGAGCTGTGTGTTATTCATCTTTGCATCCACGATTCCTGATACAACATGTGACACCTAGATACGTTACACCAGTAATGACTGTTGATGCAGACAAGTGTGTTCTCCTAAGCCAGGCCATCCTGTTTTTAAATAAATAAATTCACTGAAAACCCAGTCTTGAGACTTTGTCTTATTTCCTCTAATTCTTGCACACTGGTCTTTATTCTATTCTCAATCAAAGGAGCAAAAAGAAAATGGGCTACTGGGGTTCTATTTAGGAAGTGGTCTCCTGTGCCAATGCATTCAAGTGTACTTCCCACTTTCTCTTCTATAAGGTTTAGTGTGGCTGGCTTTATGTTGAGGTCCTCAATCCATTTGGTCTTGAGTTTTGTGCATGGTGATAGATATGGATCTATTTTCATTCTTCTACATGTTGATATCCAGTTAAGCAAGCAAGCCAGCATCATTTTTAGAATATGCTTTCTTTATTCAATTTTATATTTTTAGATTCTTTGTCAAAAATCAGGTGTTCATAGGTGTTTGGGTTGATATCTGGATCTTTGATTTGATTCCATTGGTCCTCCTGTCTGTTTTGAGAAGCTTCTGTAAAGCAAAGGACACAGTCAACAAGACAAAATGTCAACCTACAGAATGGGAAAAGATCTTTACCAACCCTACGTCAAACAGAGAACTGATCTCCAAAATATACAAAGGACTCAAGAAACTTGACATCAAAAAATCAAACAATCCAATAAAAAATGTGATACAGACCTTTAAAAAGAACTCTTAACAGATAAGTTTCAAATGGCTAAAAGACACCTAAGGAAATGTTCAACATCCTTAGCCATCAGAGTATGCAAACCAAAACAACTCCGAGATTTCATTTTACTCCTGTCAGAATGGCTAAGATCGAAACCACTGATGACAGTTTATATACTAGAGAGGATGTGGAATAAGAGGATCACTCCTCTATTGCTGCTGGGAGTGCAAACTTGTATAGCCACTTTGGAAATAAGCATAGCGATTTCTCAGAAAATTAGGAAACAATCTACCTCAAGAACCAGCAATACCACTTTTGGGTATATACCCAAAGGAAGCTCAATCAAACCTCAAGGACATGTGCTCAGTTATGTTCATAGCAGCATTATTCATAATAGCCCAAACCTGAAAACAAGCTAGATGCTGTAGAGGTATTTCAAATAAATTTTTAATAAATAAAGTCTGTCTGAAAATCTGAGAGTAAAACAGCTCTGCTGGTCAGCCTTACAGACCAGGTTATGGTAACACATACTTTTAATCCCATAACCACAATGACACACACCTTTAATCCCAGTAACCACACTAGTTGCCATAGAAATCGAGGGGTGCATGCCTTTAATCATGGTGGTGCATGCCTTTAATCCCAGCCCTAGAGAGAATTATAAGGTGGGAGGAAATAACTCTCAAAACACAGTCTAATTCTGAGATTCCTGAAAGCAGGATTGCCATTTATGACTGAGGTCGAGGTAAGAACAGTGGTTGACTGTTTTGCTTTTCAGGTCTTCAGGTTGAACCCCAATTTCTGACCCTGAGCTTTTATTAATCATGCTTCAAGATGCCCTTCAATTGAAGAATGGATAAAAAAATGTGGTGCATTTACACAATGGAGTAGTACTCGGTGGTGAAAAATAATAACATCTTGAAATTTGCAGGCAAATGGATGGATTTAGAAAAAAACATATTGAGTGAGGTAACACAGACCCAGAAAGACAAATATATGTACTGACTCACAAGTGGCTTTTAGACATAAAGCAAAGAAAAACCAGCCTACAGGCCATAACTCCAGAGAGCCTAGACAACAAAGAAGACCCTAAGAAAGACATACATGGATCTAAATAGGAAAGAGAGAAAGACAAGATGTCCTGAGTAAAATGGGAGCATGGGTGTCCCGGGTGAGAGCAGGAGAGAGGGGAGAAAAATGTATAGCACAATTAAAAACAATAAAAAAGAAATAAAAAAGAAACTGGGATTTATGAAATTTCCAGAATTTAGTACACCATCTGCTTAGCCTTTTTAAGTCAAGTCCATTTATTGACCCATTAACCAATCTCCAGGAGTTGCTGGTTTAGTTACATCTCATGTTCCTTTCCCATGTGAGTACTCTAGCTCATGTGACCCCAGGACCCTAACTTTCCTAATCTGGGTGGGTTTATCTTAAGGAAACAAAGGAATCCTAGGCCCCGCGTTTAGTTCCATCCTTTGCCCTGGCATCTGCTCAGTCTTAGGTGGTGCAAACACACACAAAAAGTGGGCACTTTCCCTCAGGGCCAGTCACAGCCCTTTGGTAGGATCACCTTCAAGGGGAAGATCCTCAGAGTCTCTAAAGAAACCAAATAAGAAGGATGATTGCTTGTGGGGTCTATCATACAGGATTACAAGGTGTAGTCCAAGTGTCTCAACAATGGCTATCTCATAACAGAAAGGCCATGAATACAGTGGTTGTTCAGCCCACAAGTTTGAGGGTCTCAGAGTTCTGAAGCATTCCTAGAGGGCTGCAAGTCTTCACCCTACATTGGAAGACCAAAGAATTTGGCTCTAATGTAAGTGAAGGAATGTCACAGCAACAGAACAGATCCTATTGCCACCTAGAATGAGAGCAGGCAATCAAAAACCAGAGTTCTCTTCCATTTCCTTTGATGTGGGAAGGTGTAGGCCAAATTAAGGGTGAGTCTTCCTGCTTTAAAGACTCTGATTGAAAAATCCCTCACGCAAGTGTTGTGGGACAATGGTCTGTACCCTGTCAATTGTATTTTAATAAAACGCTGATTGGCCAGTAGCCAGGCAGGAAGTATAGGCCGGGTGACCAGGCAGGAAGTAGAGGCAGGGCAATGAGAACAGGAGAATTCTGGGAGGAGGATAGATTCAGTCTGAAGTCATCACACAACCACAGAGAAAGTGAGATGAGATGGCCTCGCTGATATAAGGTACTGAGCCACATGGCTAGCACAGACAAGAATAATGGGCTAATAGATGATGTAAGAAAGAATTAAGAAGAAGCCTGAGCAAATAGGCCAACTGGTTCATAATTAATGTAGATCTCTGTATGTTTATTTGGGACTAAACATATGTGGGACTTGGTGTGACAGAAACCCCTGTCAACACGGGTGTGCCCAGATGATTGGGGTTTAGTTGATTCAACTAAGTTGACAACAAAAGTTAGTGATCCCAGCATCCCAGCTGAGGAAACCAGAGAGCTAAAGCCACAGACCTACCCTCAGAAACCTGTCGACAGTAGTGATGGGTTCTTTGGACCAGGTCCTTATTTATGGGTTGGTCAACAATATTTTTCTCTAATCGTGTTTGGACCTTTGGTCTAGAATAGATTAAGCTGTTTTTAAGGTGGAAGCAATTGTAAAATGCACACAATATATGAATATATCATGTCTTCATGTCACACATTGTCAAACGGTGACTAAAGTATAAGTTTTTTCCCCCACTGAGATTTGCACATATATAAATCTGTTATTTTGGAACTTAATAATATATTATGAATAGAGTACAGCAAATAAGAAAGTCTCTCTCTTTGAGGAAGACACAATTAAATCTATTAATATATTTTGTGTAAGTTGTGGTTGTTCATGACTATAATCTTAGCACTCAATAGGTTGAGGCATGAAGATTACTGCAAGTTAGGGTCTAGCCCAGCCTACATAATGAGTTCCAGGCAACCCTGGGCTACAGAGTAAGGTTCAGTTTCAAAGCAACAATAAAAATTTTAAAAGAAAAGAAAAAAATATACTGAATAGATAAACACTATCAATTCGGATACAAGAGGATGTGCTACAGTGACATCCAAGGGCAAGTCCTGGTAGTTCCATGTACATCTCACTAAGTGGACTCAACAGAGACTTTGGTTCCTGTGTAATCATTTGAGAGGCCAAGCTGATAGTTTCTTATGAGCATGTGTGAGAGATAATGAATAGAAATGTCAGGACCCAAACACACACAATATAAAATCTGAGACAGGCAGCATAGAACTCAACACAAAGAGGGCACTGGATGAAGAAAGTGTGCAACATGTCAGATATGCTGGGAATCCACTATCGTTGTAATCTTGCTGGCAAAGTTAGTTAAATTCTGTTTAAATGTGCTAAATGTGTGTTGTTGAGTAGGAGAAATAGATTATGGACCATCTGTTTGGTATGGTTATGATCTCATTTAGGCAAAGCTATAAGTATACACATAAACACACCCCATAATTATGTAATAAACAAAGAAAAGTCAGCCTCTAGAAGAGTATTCCACTGAAAATAATTGGTGAACTATTCCATTCCTTAGAACTTTCACAATTTTTCCAATTGCGTTTTCCCATATTGTTTGAGTACAGTAATCAGAAAGAAATAAAAATGCCAATTTTGGCTTCAAGGGAAAAATAGAGATCCTCATTATAAAATAATAAGGCAGAAAAAATAGTGACAGCGTGTGTGGTGGGGGAGGCTAGGGAAATGACTCAGAGAATGAAGTGCAGGCATAAGGGCCTTGGTTTGGTAAACGTCAGGCTCAGTGGTGCAGGTCTATAATCCCAGTGTTGAAGAGGAGGAGACAGGAGGATCCCTGTGGCTCATTGGCCAGCCAGTCTAGCAAAATTGGTGAGCTCCAGGTCCAGTGAGAGACTTTACACGTAGTAATAAGATGGAAAGTGTTTAAGTAAGACACCCAACAACCTTCCATCTATGGTATGTGCCCTCCACATACACTCTCACACACGTGCACACATATATGGTTGCATAGACACAATAATGCATAGGAGAAAATCATGCATATTCTGAAATAAACCACTCTACCAAAGGGACATAATATCCAAAGCTGTCTTCCCAATGGAATCCTTACTGGGTAACCTGCTATGTACATTGGAACATAAATAAATGCTCCAACACAAGAAGGGCTAGCCATCTACCTTCAGGGAGGCACAGGTTTATTACGATCCTTATTTTACAGATGCAGATGAGAGTTGACTAGAGGAAGGGGAAGTGATGGCTTGGAATCATAAAATTTTAGCAGAAGGAAGAAAGCTTGAGTCTGGTGATTTTTCAATTCAGAACTTTGCTCCTGGACATTAAATGGTGCCGTTAATTTCTTTTCAATTGTGTGTTCAATTGAAAGAGTTGACGGGGTGGTGAGAAATGTATTTGGAGTTGTCCTTCAGACTGAATGGTGGTCCAGGTCAACGCAACACTGACAGCAGTATTCAAATCTCCCTCTCCCTATTCCTCTCCCTCTGCATGTATGTGTGTGTATGTGTGTACGAGGGTGTTCATGTGTGTACATGTGTGTCTGCACATGTGTGTGCGAGAGAGGGGGGTTGTGTGTGTGTGTGTGTGTGTGTGTGTGTGTGTGAAAGAGAGAGGGGGGTTAACCTTAGGTGTTGTTACTCAGGTGCTGACCACCTTGTTTTGTTGTCGTCTGTTTTTGAAGTAGGGTCTCTCACTGACCGGAAACTCGTGAATTAGGCGAAGGCTGGACAGGCTTAGCCCCAAGAACACACTGTCTCTTCTCCCCCAAGAGAAGCTACAAGCACATGCTACCATACCTGGCATTTCCCTAAGAGTTCTGGAGATTGACTCAGGTTCTCACACTTAGACGGTAAGCATTTTACTAACTAGGCTATCCCCCTCAACCCTGGCAAATATCTTGAGTAGGAGTATATTGGAATGGTGATAGCAATGGCGCATTGTGCATATGCATGATGAGAGAAAAGACACATGAAAGGAGAGAGGGAGAGAGAGAGAGAGAAAGAGAGAATAAGTATGCTAGAGTGTGTTGGAAAGTGACGAAAGAATAGTCCAATGTTTTCATAGTAAGCTAGAGGTTCTAGTGAACTCTCTGTCCACAGGGCCACCCCATCTCAGTAACTTTATTTTTTGAGTTTTTAGGAATTGGAATTTCATTATTTTCTCCCCTTCCCCTATGTCAGGCCCTTATTCCCACCAATCCCAACCAGGTAAGATCATCCACCTATCATCCCTGCCCTTCTTACCTCATCTCAACTGCCCATGAACAGATTTGTTTTCTTTCTTTCCTAATTCGAAAGCTGTTCTTTAATGAGAAACCCCTTAGTTGGGCTTCTGATCAAGGCAGAGCTTTGGGAATAATTAAAGGCTTGGAGGAGTGCCCTGCTTTACAAGAAACTGAAAGAATGGAAATAAGGGGCTTTCTGTTCCAGGGCAGAGAAGCTGAGAGGAAGAGTCCTGCAAGCCTGCCCAGCACACAGGCATGTGGGTCAAGAGGCTGGGCTGGGTCCAGTGATGGAGAAATAATGGTGGCTATCAAGTCCAGTTTCACCCATGTGGCAGAAGAAAATTCTACAAATTTCCCAGGCATCTCCTTCCTTCCTTCCTTCCTTCCTTCCTTCCTTCCTTCCTTCCTTCCTTCCTTCCTTCCTTCCTTCCTTCCTTCCTTTGTACTTTCCTTCTTTCCTTCTTCTCTCCCTCCTTCCCTTGCTCCCCTATCCTTCCCTCCAACCCTCCCTTCCTTCCTTCATTGAGGTCACCAAACACCCACCATTTTGTCTCACTGTGACTCTAGTCACCTTCATTTCTCTTAAAAAATGAAAGCAGAAAATAAAGGTTCTAACTTTGACTAGTCTCCAGTGTCCATTGCCACAATACACTCAGCGTTTGTGCAGAAGCAGGCAGAAGGAAGCTCTGCCAGATGCTCGAGAGAGTGACATAGTCACCCCTTATTAGGGACAAGAAACCTAACGTCCCATACCATTGCCTTTCTCATCTGAAAAATGAGTGCAATGTTCTCTTCCTAGTAAGTTCCTTGGGAAGATAAAGTGAGATAGAAATAATAGTATTCACTGGGCTAGTTCCAGTACTGGGCAGAGTGCTTTTTGTGAGCCTCTCATATAAGATTGTGGATTAGAGAGTTTGTAGATGAGGGAACAGTTTATGGTCAGAATAACTGAGTAGAATGTGACCTATGTATCCAGCCCCTTGATCCATAACCACAATGTCTCACTGCTCCACTAACCTCTTTCTATAGGAATTTGTCAGAAGTAGACATCAGATCACTTTGTTAATTTTGTAGGCTCCTGGCTAGCATTCTATTTCATAATTGTTCTATAAGAGGACAGGAAAGGCATTCCTTTTCGGACTGAAAAATATTATATGCACAATATTGGCAAAGAAGAAAGCAGAAATTATCTAGAAGCCTGTGACCCAGAGGGATCCAATGAAGCAGTTTGCTATGTGTTTCATAATATTCTGATTATGTTCTATACACACATATACATCACACACACACACACCATATTCACTTAAAATCTATATTTTGTTTTTATAGATTTTGCCCCCATAAGAATGTCAATAGTTAGTTCTGGATATTGACTTCACAGGATTAAGGGATACCCAATGAATACAGAATATTCCTGAAGAATGCCTTGAAGATGTTTCTGGAGGAGACTGACATATGGCCCAGCAAATGAATGGAAAAGGCCTGATTTCAATGGGGGTAGCACCATCTAATCAGTCGGGGACTCAGAAGGACCAGGAAAGCAGAAGGAGAACGCTTCCTCTCAGGCCTTTCCTTCCACAGTGGATGCTTCTCCTTTGTTGCCTTAGACATAGGACTTTTGGACCCACTACACAAATGGCCCTCTGGGACTGCATCACTGGCTTTCCTGGTCCTAACTCTTGGCCTCTGTAACCTATGAGCCAGTTTCCAAGTCCATAGCTACATACATATTCACAGGTATATGTACATAAACATATAGGTTCTGCTACTCAAAAAAAACCTTCAGACTAATAAAGCAATAGATAACAGATAAATTTTAATATTTTTTGTTCAGCAAATTTTATTGAATGTTCATTAAGTACCATTTGCAATACTTGATGGAGCTGAGATTAAGACTGTCCTAAGATCCAAGACTGTTGTGACAAACAATGAAAGATAGGGAATTGATGAGGCCTGTAAGGAGACATGAGTCAAGAGTAGAGCAAGATGCATACTGGATTTCTTCTTCCCAATGTGTTCCAGCTGCAGCTTCTTCAGAAGGCAGCATTCAAGCACCCCTATGGAGGTTATGGATGTAGGCCTGTCGTCATCCAAGTGTTCCAGGCAAAGGAAACAATAGGTGAAAGCTGAGGGAAGGATCAAAGTCAATGGTTGGTTTCTGAGTATATTTGAAGACAAAGCTAACAGAATCTTCTGGCAATGTGGACGGAGAGTTATGTGAGAAAGAGAAGTCATTGACTATAGTATTGCCTGAAAGGATGAAGAAAGGCATCATGTGACATGAGAAGGGATTTAGTGGAGCTTGTGAAACACTAAATGATCAGTTCTAGACAAATTGGATATGACGTGTCTACGGGATGGTCAGTCAGAGGTGTTAAACAGCCACCTCCTCCAAGTTGCTTCCTTCTTTAAGTCACCCCACTGCCTCCAACTCCTTTCTCAAAAACCATCTACTCTATAAGGGCTGCCTGGACCACATTAGTTAAAATGAGATCTGACCCGTAGCCTACTCTTTTCTTAGTGTGTGCAGCAAGGAAACAGTAATGTATGAGTATGTGTGCATATATGTATGAATTGCTCTCATGTGTTGAGGCCAAATGGGAATATCTTCTTCTATCTCTACCTTATATTCTTTTAGCTCTTATCTTATTGCTCTCATTGCATGTAGAGCTTGTCATTTTGGCTAGACTGACTGAACAGTGAGCCCAGAGTCCATCTGCCTCTGCACACCACCCCTAGCTTGGGTTATAGATGAGATGCCTGACTTTTACGTGAGTGCTGGAGATCTGAACTCAGGTCCTGGAGACTGCACAGCTGTTTTTCACACTGGGTTATCTTTCTAGCCCTTCTATTCTTTTTTTTTTTTGATGTATCTGCAGAACAGGTAAAAAACATTGGGTGGTAGACACAAATATAAGATGTCGCATCAAATCAATTTATGTAAATCTGTGAGCCCACATGAATTCAACCAAGGAGAGCGTGTGGGTAGAAAAGAGGACCAAGGGCTGAGTGACGAGCCCTGAGCTCCAATGATGAGAGCAAGGAAGGAAGAAGAAACAGTAGGGAAGGCTGAGAGAGTGGGCTACCATGATGGAAGGAATTGCAGGATGGTGCTGGGCTCCAAAAGATTAGGAGTGGGTATCCAGAAGAGGGATGGGATGCTGCTAAATCAAGGAGCTTTCAGAGTCCAACCACCAGCAAACCCAAGTCTGATGAGCATTGAAAGGGAAAGCCTCCAGCGTTTTCTCTGATTGTCACTCACACTCAATGGAGTGCCACCCGTGACTCGTCTGTTTAGATACAAACCTTTACCGAGCTCCACCAGGAGCCAGGGATGTGGGAAAGTGTTTGTGGGCAATACATGCAGAGTCCATCTTTAAGGCAGTCAGTGGGTGCTAGAAGGGAATTCTGAGTCTGGAAAGAGAAGGAAGAGCAAGAGAGTTTGCTGTCATCAGCAGGTGGTCATAGACGGCCACTCTTCAGTTCTCTGGAGGCTGAGCCTTGTGGGTGCTTGGAGGAGGAGCAGGTGCATCCTCTGAGCTGATGGGGTCTACTTCACGCACATTCCTAGCCATGGAGTGTCCCCAGAGTCTCTTCCTGTCTTCCTGTAGAGTCTTGGAAGTTGGGGGGGGGGGTGTCTGAGAGCTCGAGAAAATATCTCCTTCTGTCTCTCCCCTTCCAGGACTAGCTTCAATGAAGCCATCCGTCACTGGGACAGGGGTTTTCCCAGATCCCATCTGCAGGTGAGCCTACGTGTTCCTGCGGTTCTCTTGAACCAGGAGCCCCACAAACACTTGCGCCATTGGCCCCTTTCAGCTTCACTGAGGATAATAGCAGCTCATCCAAGGCAGTTCAGAAAGCACCCCACAGGTTGATCCCATCTTGGTTTGGAAGTCATATTCCCTTATTGGCTGGTTGCATGACCCTTGGCTCCTGAGTGACACTTACAAGGCAGGCCACTTAATGTGATTGGAAAGAAATAAGCAATATTAAAGTAAAATATCTTGTCTTTAAATGCCTCAGAGGTTTGTCCAAAACTTTTTTGGGGGGGGATTCTTTCTTTTTTTTATTTTTTCTTTTCTTTTCTATTCTTTTCTTTCTTTTTCTTTTTCTTTCTTTTTGTTTTTGTAGCAAGGTTTCTCTGTGGTTTTGAAGCCTGTCCTGAACACTCTGTAGACTGGGAAGACCTTGAACTCACAGAGATCTGTCTGCATCTGCCTCCCAAGTGCTGGGATTAAAGGTGTGTGCCACCGCCACATGGCGGGACTAAAATTTTTTTAATGCAAATATGGAGTTGGGAAGATAGCTCAGCTAGTAAAATGTTTAGTTTATGAGTATTTGAATTATAGCCCCATATCCACATAAATAAAGCTGGGCATAGCAGCCCTCATTTGTAATCCCAGTGCCGAGGGATCGAAGATGGTTATGCGGTTGAGGCTTCCTAGCCAACCAACCTACTGAATTGGTGAAAGTTGAATCACAGTAAGAGATTCTGCCTCAAAAAACAGTGGGAATGGTTCTTGAACAATGGCACCTGAGATTGCCTTCCAGTCTCAATGCACTCTCACACATATGCCCACACACAGACATGGATATACACACACCACACAAAAGCAAACATGGTACCCTGTTGATGCTACATTAAAACACCTTGTGTTCTGAACATTGACAGTGGGTTGACTCATAGCTTTTCATAAGATATTGATATCTCAACCTCTAAACTTGTGAATGTTTGTAAATACCCTTCCAAGTGAGAACTCAACACACACATGCATACACACATGCACACATAAATGTCACATATACATACATACATACATACATACATACATACATGCACATGACCACACAGACACAGGCACACATGCAAACACACGTGTACACACATGCTCACACACACATACACAGATGTGTAAAGATGGAAGCAGAGGTTGCTGCTGCTTTCCTGAATGCCAAAGATCTGAGCCAGATCATCTGCATGCTTCACAGAGAATAGGAAAATACAGTAAGGAATGCTGGGAAATGGAAGTGTGTGAGGCACCATATAGACCACAGTAGAACATTACATACAACAGGAGTGTGTGTGTGTGCAACTAGAAGGAATAGGCATTTACACATATGTATAAGCGCACGCACGCATGTGTGTGTGTGTGTGTGTGTGTGTGTGTATGTATGTATGTAAGACAGTGACAGCCAAATAGCCTGTACCCCAGCTTTCTATTTTCTTTCTTTTATGTGGTTTTTATTTTTTTTATTTTTTTCTCAAAGTTTATTAAAATACAAAAGTCTCCATTTCCACCCCTCCTCCCAACCCCCTCCCACTCCCCCCACTCCCTCCCCTCCTCCCTCTCCATCCCCAAGAGCAGTCAGGGTCTCCCACCATGTGGGTAGTTCAAGCTCCTCCCCCCTCCCTCCAGGTCCAGGAAGGTGAGCATGCAAACAGACTGGATCCCAGAAATCCAGTATATGCAGAGGAAACAAGTCCCAGTGTCATTGTCAATGGCTTTTCAGAAAGACTCTGGGCCAGCCACATTCAGGGAATCCGGCCTCATTCAGAGAATCTGGTTGGATCACGTGCTCGCTCAGTCCCAGTCCAACTGGCCTTGGTGAACTCTCATTAGATCAGTCCCCTTGTATCAGTGGGTGATCGCACCCCTCGCGGTCCTGATTTCCTTTTTCATGTTCTTCCTCCTTCTGCTCCTCATTTGGACCTTGGGGGACTCCGTCCGGTGCTCCAATGTGGGTCTCCGTCTGTATCACCATCCATCGTCGGATGAAGGTTTCCTCTGATCTTGCCGTCTTTGCTCACGTTCTCTTTCCTTCTGCTTCTCGTTTGGACCTAGGGAGTTAAGTCCAGTGTTCCATTGTGGGTCTCCGTCTCCATCTCCATCCATCGCCAGATGAAGGATCTATGGTGATAAGCAAAATATTCATCAGTATGGTTATGAGCCAAGGCCACTTCAGGCACCCTCTCCTCTGTCCAGAGAACAATCTGGGGATCTCTCCTTGGACCTGGGATCCCATTTATAATCAAGTCTCTAGTAAACCCTAAACTGTCTCCCTTAGTTGAGATATATTCTTCCCTGATTCCATATCCATCCTTCCTCCCTCCCCCCCTCCCAGTCCCCCGAGCATTCCCCATTCCTCCCCTGCTCCCTTCTCTCTAACCCTCTCCCTTTCCAACAACCCTCCTACCCCCTCCATGCACCCAAGGTTACCTGGGACTCTTGTCTATTTCCAGTCTCCAGGAGGAAAACTACCTGAATTTTCTTCAGGTTCACCCTCCTATCCAGCTTCTCTAGGATCATGAATAATAGGCTCAAAGACCTTTAGTTATGGCTAGAATCCATTTATGAGTGAATACATACCATAATCCTCTTTTTGGGTCTGGCTTACCTGACTCAGTAAAGCGTTTTCTTTTCTTTTTTTTTTCATTATTTTTATTTATTTATTTTTTTATTTAATTTTTACTGGGAACCCCTCCAGAATCAAGTCTCTTGCAAACCCTAAAATGGCTCCCTTAGCTGAGATATAAACCTCCCTGCTCCCCCAATCATCCTTCCTCCCTCCCCCCTCCCATTCCCCCAAGCCTTCCCCAATCCTCCCCCTCTCCCCTCTCCCTGACCATCTTCCCTTACTTCCATCCCCCCACTCCCCATGCATCTATTTTCTTAAGATGTTTTTTAAAGACTTGTTTATTTTTTATTTACATATATGAGAATTTTGCCTGCATGTGTGTATGTGCAATATATGTGTGCCTGGTGCCCATAGTGGCCAGAAGAGGGCATCAGACTTGATATACTGGAGCTGAAGTTACAGAATATTGTAAACTGCCATTTGGGGTGCTAGGAATTGAACCTGAGTCCCTTGCAAGAGCAGCAAGCACTTCCGTACCGAGCCATCTCTCCAGCCCCAGCAGCCTGGCCTTCCGATCCACAGTTTCCCACCACTGCAGCAGTAACTCAAGGCTCCAAGAATAGACTGCTTTAGAAAGGACTTCGGCTTTGTCCCAAAGAGCTACAGATCCAGCTGAGTCTCTAGGATCATCTTTGGGATGAGCAGAGAGATAGATTAGACATTTTCACTGGCTGAATTTCTCTGAAGTGCGAGCGAGTTTGGAGACCTATCTGACTGTGCTCTAAGGCACATTCACAGCTGCTGGCTTCAGACAGAGGAGTCACAAGCAACCCAACCCTGGTTTGGAAGACAGTTTGCCTGTGATTTGTCACACAGAGAAAGCCCCAGGGACAAGAGAGAAGTGTCTGAACTGGCAGGCTGGCACACATCCAATTGGAGAGGAGGAACACACACAATCCGAGCAATTGAAAAGTCCTGCCTGGATCCCCTTTCTTTGCCCAGTGGGAAGGCAAGCGATCAAGCAGCCTCTTTGGGAAGCACCTTGAGGATGCAGGGAAGAAGAAAGCTTCCTTTGGGGTTTCCAAAACACTCCCCTTTCATGCTTGTTTTTACTTAGTTACTGCCTCCCTCCTGGCCCCAGGCACAGAAGCTTGAATCCTGCCTGCCCCAGGTAACTGGAACCCTGAATGTACACAAAGCCTCACTATGCTGCAGTGATATTATCAGGCAGGCCTGGCCTGCTCCACAAGGTAAGACAGCGGCTGAGCCAGGGTGGCCAGACCCAGCACTGAAACAGGACCCCTGGGCTGCTGACTGGGGACAGAGTGGCCTTTGTGAGGGACCCATCATATTTAGGCTAGTTCCTTATTAACATTGCAGTCATCAGAGCATTTGCTCTCCCTACTTCCAGTTCCAAAAGCCCTGTGCAGGCTTCTGTAGGATGCGACAGGACTGGAGTTGACACTGGGGGCAGAGGATGTGGGTTTATCCAAGCTTCAGTCTTAGGGGCCCATCAGAACACTGGATGGGCTTCGGTCCACAAAGAGCAGCAAACATCAGGGCTAAACTGCAAAACTTCGTCAGAAAATTATTTTTTGTGTACTAAAGGGAATGGCTGTGTCTTTTTACAGGAGACGTTGCAAATTTTGGAAATACATACCATTAGTTATTTGTTTGAACTCTACCACAAACCAGTTGTGTGTCAGGGGGCAGGGAGGGACAAACTCTTGACCTTCCTGAGGCTCAGGGTTCACACTTGTACAGATGACAGAACCTTCCTGGGAGAGTTTCTGTGGTGATGTAGATAATAAACACAAATGTGTACAGGATAGAGGCCCAAACGGCAACAGCTAGAGAAAGGACTGATCTCCAAAGGACCCGAGTTTGATCGCCAATATTCACACGGTGGCTCACAACAGTCCATAACTCCAATTCTTGGGGACCTGGCACCCTTTTCTGCCCTATGCAAGTACCATGAACATGTGGTACATACACACACAATCTGGCAAACCCATACACATCTTTTTTAATGTAACTTTTGTATTAAAAGCAGATTCTATTAACACTGGGAGCTTTCAAAGAGGTTTCGGCAGCCCTAACACATGGATGATGACATCTCTTGAGATTTTAACGATATAGATTGTTCACACATTAAGCCCCATGCACTAACAGTGGGAGACTTCAACACTCCCCTCTTACCACTGGACAGGTCTGTCAGACAAAAAATGAACAGAGAAATAAGGGAACTAACAGATATTATGGCTCAAATGGACTTAACAGACAACTATACAACATTCCATCCAAACATAAAAGAATATACCTTCTTCTTATCACCTCATGGAACCTTCTCAAAAATTGACCACATACTAGGTAACAAAACAAACCTTAACAGATATAAAAATTGGAATAACCCATGTATCTTATAGAAGCACCATGCCTTAAAATTAGAATTTAACAGCAATACTAATTCCAGAAAGCTGATAAACACATGGAAATTAAACAATGCTCACCTGAAGCATCAATGGGCCAAGGAAAAAATAAAGGAAGAAATTAAAGATTTCCTAAAATTCAATGAAAATGACTACATAACATACCCAAATTTATGGGACACAATGAAAGCAGTGTTAAGAGGAAAGTTCATAGCACTAAATGTCTACATAAAGAAGCTGAAAAAAAAATCCCACACTAGTGAATTAACAGAACGTTTTAAAACTCTAGTACAAAAAAAGCAAACTCACCCAGGAGAACGAGATGGCAGGAAATAATCAAATTGAGAGCTGAAATCAACAAAATAAAAACAAAGAAAATAATACAAAGAATCAATGAGACAAAGAGTTGGTTCTTTGAGAAAATAGACAAACCTTTATCCAAACTATCCAAAGGGCGGAGAGAGAATATCCAAATTAACAAAATCAGAAATACAAAGGGTGTCATAACAACAAACACAGAGAAAATCCAGAGAAACATTAGGTAATATTTCGAAATCCTGTACTCCACAAAATTGGAAAACTTAAAGGAAATGAACAACTTTCTGGATAAATATCACCAAAATTAAATCAAGACCAGATAAGCAAATTAAATAGACATATAACTGCTAAAGAAATAGAAACAGTCATCAAAAGTATTCCAACCAAAAAAAGCCCAGGATCAGTTGGTTTCAGCTCAGAATCCTACAAGATTTTCAAAGAACTAATAACAACACTCCTTGATTTGTTCCACACAATAGAAACAGAAGGAACATTGCTAAACTCTTTTTATGAGGCTACAATTACCCTGATACCAAAACATAAAGACATTACTAAGAAAGAGAATTACAGACCAACCTCACTCATGAACACTGATGTAAAAATACTCAATAAAATGCTGGAAAATCGATTCCCAAAACACATCAAAAAATCATCCCCCATGATCAAGTAGGCTTCATCCTAGAGATGCAAGGATGGTTCAACATATGAAAAATCTGTCATTATAATCCATCAAATAAAAAAATGCAAAAACCCACACATAATCATTTCAGTAGATGCTTTAAAAGCCTTTGACAAAATATAACATCCCTTCATGATAAAAAGTCTTGGAGAGAGCAGGGATACAAGGAACACGCCTAAACATAATAAAGGCAATATACAGCAAGCCAACAGCCAACATCAAACTAAATGATGAGAAACTCAAAGCGATCCCACTGGAATCAGAAACAAGACAAGGTTATCCACCCTCTCCGTATCTATTCAATATGTTACCTGAGGTCCTAGCAGAGAAGTAAGACAACAAGAGGAGATTAAGGGGATACAAATTGAAATAAGAAGTCAAACTCTCACTATTAGCTAATGATATGATAATAAGCGGCCACAAAAATTCTACCAAAAGGAACTTCTACAACTCATAAACACTTTCAGTAATGTAGCAGGACATAAGATTAACTCAAAAAATCAGTAGCCCTCCTTTTACACAGATGATAAATGGGCTGATAAAGAAATCAGAGAAACATCACCCTTCACAAGAGCCACAAATAGTATAAAATATCTCAGAGTAACTTCAACCAAACAAGTGAAAGACCTGTGTGACAAGAATTTTAAATATTTGAAGAAAGAAATTGAAGAAGACACCAGAAAATGGAAAGATCTCCATGCTCTTGGGTAGATAGAATTAACATAGAAGAAATGGCAATCTTATCAAAAGCAATCTACAGACTCAATGCAATGCCCATCAAAATCCCAGCAAAATTCTTCACAGACCTTTAAAGAATAGTACTTAACTTCATATGGAAAAGCAAAAAACCCAGGACAGCCAAACCCATTCTGTACAATAAAGGAATTTCTGGAGGCATCACAATCCCTGACTTCAAAGTCTACTACAGAGCTACAGTACTAAAAACAGCCTGGTATTGGTATAAAAACAGACAGGAGGACCAATGGAACCAAACTGAAGATCCATATATTAATCCACAAACCGTGGAACACCTGATTTTTGACAAAAAAGGAAAATAATATCAAATGGAATAAAAAAGCACATTCTACAAATGGTGCTGGCATAACTGGATATCAATAGGTCAGCGGTAAAAAACAATGACATCTTGAATTTTGCATGCAAATGGATGGAAATAGAAAACACTTTTCTGAGTGAGGTAACCCAGACCCAAAAAAAGGAATATGGTATGTACTCACTCATAAGTGGATTCTAGCCATAATTAAAGGTCTTTGAGCCTATAATTCATGATCCTAGAGAATCTAAATAAGAAGGTGAACCTGAAAAAAATCATATAGTTATCCTCCTGGATATTGGAAGTAGACAAGATTGCCAGGCAAAGTTGGGTGCACGGGGGGTGGGGGGTGGAAATAAGGGAAGATGGTTAGAGAGAAGGGAGAAGGGGAGGATGGGGGTTAGCTTGGGGGAATGGGATGGGGGAGAGGGAGGAAGGATGGATATGGGAGCAGGGAAGTATATATCTCAACTAAGGGGCCATTTTAGGGTTTGCAAGAGACTTGATTCTAGAGGGGTTCCCAGGTCCGAGGAGAGGTCCCCAGATTGTTCCCTGGGCAGCAGAGGAGAGGATGCCTGAACTGGCCTTGGCCCATAACCATACTGATGAATATTTTGCATTTCACCATAGAACCTTCATCTGGTGATGGATGGAGATAGAGACAGAGACCCACATTGGAACACAGGACTTAACTCCCTAGGCCCAAATGAGAAGCAGAAGGAGGGAGAACGTGAGCAAGGAAGTCAGGATCAGAGGGAACCTTCATCCGACGATGGATGGAGATTGAGACAGAGACATACATTGGAGCACTGGACTGAACCCCCAAGGTCCAAATGAGGAGCAGAAGGAGGGAGAACATGAACAAGGAAGTCAGGACCGCAAGGGGTGCGTTCACCCACTGATACAAGGGGTCTGATCTAATGAGAGCTCACCAAGGCCAACTGGACTGGGACTGAATGAGCATGTGATCAAACCGAATTCTCTGAGTGTGGCTGACATGGGGGCTGTCTGAGAAGCCATTGATAATGGCACTGGGACTTGTTTCGTCTGCATGTACAGGCTTTTTGGGATCCTAGTCTGTTTGGATGCTCACCTTCCTAGACCTGGAGGGAGTGGGAAGGAAATTGAACTTCCCACAGGGCAGGAAACCCTGACTGCTCTTAGGACTGGAGAGGGAGGAGGAGAGGGAGTGGGGGGAGTAGGAGCACATTGGGAGGAGGGGAGAAAGTGGAAATTTTTATAAATTAATAAAAAAAAAGACTAGAGAGGGAGGGGATGGGGAGGGGGAAGGAAAAGGGAGGCAGGGAAGAGGTGGAAATTTTTAATAAATAATAAATTAATTAATTATAAAAGAATGAAAATAGATCCATATCTATCACCATGCACAAAACTCAAGTCCAAATGGATCAAAGACCTCAACATAAAGCCAACCACACTGAACCTAATAGAAGAGAAAGTGGGAAGTACCCTTGAATGCACCAGTACAGGAGACTACTTCCTAAATATAACCCCAGTAGCACAGACACTGAGAGAAACAATTAATAAATGAAACCTCCTAAAACTGAAAAGCTTCTGTAAAGCACAAACATAGTCAACTAGACAAAATGGCAATCTACAGAATTGGAAAAGATCTTAACCAACTCTACATCAGACAGAGGACTGATCTCCAAAATATACAAAGAACTCAAGAAATTGGTCATCAAAAAAATAAATAATCCAATAAAAAAATGGAGTACAGACCTAAACAGAGAATTCTCAACAGAGGAATCTAAAATGGCTAAAAGAAACTTAAAAAAATGCTCAGCATCCTTAGTTATCATAAAAATGCAAATCAAAACAATTCTGAGATTCCATCTTACACCTGTAAGAATAGCCAAGATCAAAAATACTGGTGACAACTTATGCTGGAGAGGATGTGGGGTACAGGGAACACTTCTGCATTGCTGGTGGGAGTGCAAATTGGTACAGTCCCTTTGGATATCAGGGACTGTATATCAATTTCTCAGAAAATTAGGAACAACCTTCCTCAAGATCCAGTAATACCACTTTTGGGTATATATCCAAAAGATGTTCAATTGTACCACTAGGACATGAGCTCAACTCTGTTCATAGCAGCATTGTTTGTCATAGCCAGAACCTGGAAATAACCTAAATACCCCTCAACCAAATAATGGATAAGGAAAATGTGGTTCATTTACACAATGGAGTACTATACAGCAGAAAAAATAATGACAACTTGAAATTTGCAGGCAAATGGTTAAATCTAAGAAACATCACAATAAGTGAGGTAACCCAGATCCAGAAAGACAATTATAGTATGTGCTCACTTATAAGTGACTTTTAGACATAAGGCAAAGAAAAACTAGCCTACAATTCACAATCCCAAAGAACCTAGACAACAATGAGGACCCTGAGAGAGGCATACATGGATTTAATCTATATAGGAAGTAGAAAAAGACAGGATCTCCTAAGTTAATTCAGAGTGTGGAGATCATGAGAGAGGGCTGAAGGGGAGGGGAAAGGAACAGAGAGAGCAGAGAAAAATTTATAACTCAATAAAATCAATTAAAAAACAATAAAGATTGTTGACCTTAGCACAAGTCAAGAGAAAAATAAGCAAATTAACCAACAATGGCATTAAAAGCTCTGTGTGTGTGTGTGTGTGTGTGTGTGTGTGTGTGTGTGTGTGTGTGTTTGAGATAAAGTCTCATATAGCCCAGGCTGATTTTAAATTTGCTACATAGCCAAGAATGACTTTGAACTACTGATCCTTGTGGCATCTTATAGCTGAAAGTCACAATTAATACCAAAGCACTTCAAGTTAACCACAGCCACGTTTGGAGTTCAACTGTTCCCAGGAGCAATGCCACTGTGCAAGAAGAAGAAAAGTGAGTTTGTGTGGTTTCCAGTCTTCTACCAGCAGCATTCCTTGGCTCCACACATCTTGTGGGCCTCTCCTGAAGAAGCAACCATCAGAAGGACTACTTTGCTTGGGAGAAAAATTGGGCAAGACACCTAGGCAATACAAAGCTCAGTTTGAACACAGAGGCAGACTGGTGTCCTTCTTCCCAGTTGTAATTTGAGCATGTCATGTGCCTCCTATAAACCTCTGTAAAATAATGAATAATAAACTTCTGTAAAATAATAATGGCAAGAATACCGATCTCATGATTATTTGGGGAGTCAAAGGGCCCAGACCATAGACTCAGTAAATATTGGTTGAGTTAATGTCTTCTAGATCAGCATTTTATGTCAGTAAGGAGATAATTGAGGGCAAGGGACATTTGGTGACCGGGCAGGAGGTGATGTGTTCTCGCTAACCAAACTTCAGTACATTTGGCTGCTGGAAGCTCAAGTAAGTAGCAAAAGTGCTTTAATTCTGGGTTGGAGGGAGCATTAGTATCAGGCTGCTGAATTTAGGTCAGTATGAGAGACTTCACCCAGGGTATGAGGTTTTAATTCTCACAGCAGGCCTATCATCTCTCAAATCCCTGTTGGAGACAGGAACCCTGGGTGGCAGGCGTGTTAGGTTATCAGTCAGCACACAGCGTGTGCCCTGCTGATGCACTCAAAAGCCTATATTCCTTTAAAGAGCCTAATAGTCCATCAAAGTGGTTATGTTTATCACCATATTAGAAACAGGGCAGGGCACTAAATAAATAAATAAGTAACCTTCCCTGGATTCCCCAATTGACGGGAAAGGCCAAGGTGGAGAACTGGCCTCTGTTCCTGCACCTCGTGAGCTGCCTCCTGTCTCACACTATGGCACTCACTAACGCAAGCACTCTCAATATCTGGGGCACATAAGACTTGTGTGTTAGCATGTTTTTGGAATCCTCCATGTCCTACTGAGTCAGAGTTTCCGGTCTTGGTTCGAGCTGGTGTATCTTTGAAAGGTAGAATGCTACAAAGGTTGGAGACCCAACTTTAAAGACTCTTTTGTTTAGAGAATCAGTTGAGTAAAATGGGTACACTTTAAAAGAGTGGGGATGGACAGCATTCAGGGAGTGTGCAAAAGATGTGTAGTGAATCAAACCTGGTTGGGCAAGACCAGTGATCACCCTTCGCCCTTATGAGGGTGAGAGTGTACAAAAGAGGAAGTCATGGAACTGCCGTAATAGCCTGTGGTCAGGGAAGGCAAGTCTAAATGTGTTTTGGGTTTGATTCCTTTCAAAAGAAACTTCTTTTTTGTGACAAGGTTTCACTCTGTGGACCAGGAAGACTTTGAATTTGTTATGTAGCTCAGGCTGGCCTTAAACCAATGATGTTCTCCTGCTTCAGTCTCGCATATGTTGGAATTATAGACATGAGCCAATCTGTCTGTCTAAGGTATGAGCTACTGTATCTGTCTAAGGAGTTAACAGGTCATCTGTCCTGTAAGTTACAGCAGAGTCTCCCTACCAACAGACAGGCAGCTACTCTGTTCCCTGATCTTCATGAGTGAAGCTTCTGTGTCCCCATCACACAGGGACAGAAGACAAGTTCACTTTTTTCATGAGGATATTGGGCTTTCTGAGTGTCTGGATCATCCTTCTATGAGGATTCAGATTCTGTACACTTTCCCCCATGCTTATGCTCACCAGCACTTCGCCGGCACTAGTTACGACTGGTTGGAAGGCTTAGTAGGAAATTTCATCCTTGCTTAAAACACAGGTGCCCTTGCAGTGCCCCCGCTAGACCTCCCCCAACCATGCCATCCCAGCTGTGGGGTTTGAATAAGAATGGCCGCATGGACTCATAGACTTCAGTGGGTAGTCAAAAAGGAAATGCTTAAAGGATTAGGAATTGTGACCTTGGTGGAGGAAGTGTGTCCCTGGAGGTGGGCTTTGAGAGTTCAGAAGCCCAAGCCAGGTCCCAGTTTCTTTCTCCTTGACGTAGAACTCTCAGCTCCTTCTCCAGACCCATGACTGCTTACATGCCACCATGCTCCCCGCCCCATGATGAAAATGGACTAAACTCTGAAACTACAATCAGTCCCAGCGAAATGCTTTTTCTTATAAAAGTCGCCACGGTCATGGTGTCTCTTCACTAGAGCACTGACTAAAATATAAATAGAGATACAGAGATATAAAATTATAGATTAAATTAAAAATTATTTGGAGTGAAAAATATAAAAATTTTGCTAGCACAATACATAGCACAGCGTTCAAAAAATGTATTTTCATGATTAACAGCTAATAGGCTCGTCTACTTTCCCTAGATGTTTAACTATATGCTGCTTTACATATGCAAGTACTGAAAGCAATATTTTCTAAGTGAAGAATGGAACAGAAAGATAACTTAAGATTTCCTGTAGCTGAGTCGTTTAAACTTTGCTTGCTGCTCTTAACCAGAAGGATACGCAAGCAGGTAAGCACAGATTTTCCTCAATCTTGAACTACCAATACAATTTTGCATTTGAAGCCACAGGAATCAGAAACTGATAACTGCTCTCTCATGGAGTTCCCACTCCACCCAGGACTCCGTCCATGCCCAGATTCTGCAGGATTACTCCGTGGATACCTAGTCACAATCCCCTCGTTGAGTATGTTTCTAATCTACACAAGAAAGCTGTGCTTTGATTAGTCACAGACAAGAGTCAGGTCTTCCACTTACCATTTGATATTTGCAACACTCTCCAAAGAAAATCTTGGCTTCCTATATTCCAAATCATTTTGCATCCTGGTTTCTGACAAAAAGGGTTGAATCTCAGTTCTTTATCTCACTTAGCTGCCTTCTATGGGACACAGCTTCCTTGGAACTTCCTGTACAAGTCGGTCTCTCACTCCCTTATTTATGTATGGGCCCCCGGCACACATTCAGGTGTCTCCACAGGACCCTGCCCTTCCCCAATGCTCCACACTCAGGATTACAACTACCTCCTCAGTTGTCTGTCTTCCCCAATCCCTGTGCACTTTTGAAAGCCACAGCACTGAGCATAGTGACCAGTAAACAGTAGCGTTCAGTGACGCTTTGTCAAAGAGTGCATGCGTGAAATTGGGAGAAAGAGCCAACACGCCCATCTCTCGCAGAATTCAGAAGAAGCTGCCGAAGCATTCAAATCCCATGGGACTGGTCTCTTGGCTGTGGTCTGGATCAAGAGCAACAAGCCCTTTCTCCTATCTGATGAGAAAGGGTGAACCGCTTACTCCCTGAGGGCATTCTTCAAAGGACACGGACACCATTTGTTGTGGGCACTGACCCCAGACCTCAAAGGGCTTGCAGAGGCTGTAGCACTGAGTAAAGGAAACTCCTGCAGATCATCCTGCTTCCCCAACAACACGGGTCTCCTGCTTGCTGGGTGACAGGCCATAGAAAAGTCTGCAGGTGTCTGTAGGAGGTGAAGTGTTCACTCTGTAGCCAGCCCTGCGGCTACTCTGAACAGAAAGAGGAACTGTGTCCCCTGTGGGAGCACAGGAATAGGAGTTGGGGGAAGAAATGGGTCATTAATCAAAAGACAATGGCCTGAGGTCAGCCTGCTTTAACCTCACAATAATGCCTCTAAAGTACAGGATGTAGCCAGCGGATCAGCCTGGCCCTTAATAGTGTCTAACCTGTTGGGTGATGTCCCACCAGCCTCCCACACCACAGAACTGCTTTCTTCCCATGGGGGAAGCTGCTTTACCCATTCCTAATTGTTCATTGTGGTACAAAGTTCTTCTACTATACGTGCATCTCTTGGTTCAAAATGCTTGTCCCTCTGTGACTAGAACATTCCAGGAGCCCGAGCTTTGAGTGACCTTCACCTTCTATCAGTTCCTGAGGTGGTCTGTTAACTTCAGGATTTGTACCTGAGTCAGGGCAATGAAAGAACCCTGTAGAGGATTCCAGGTCCCCAAAGCAATATCCCCACCTCCTCAGTCTCGCTAAGTGCCACTCCCTCTCCTAGGGTGCATTGATATGTATGGATGGTAACTGACAGCAGTCTTGCTATCCTTTTTGTAAGGTTTTATTTATATGTGTGTGTGTGTGTGTGTGTGTGTGTGTGCGCGCGCGCGCGTGTGTGTGTGTCCAGGTCTATATATGCCAAGTGGGTGCCTGTGGAGGTCAGAAGAGGGTACTGGATCTCTTGAAGCTAGTGTTACAGGCAATTGTGGTGTCCGATATGAATTAGGGTCCTCTGGAAGAGCAGCAAGTGCTCTCAACTCAGCTCTCTCCAGCCTCAGGCGGACACTTCTTTATCCCCCTACACACACTGCTCTGCCTTTTCTACTTGCCTCTTCATTATTTCTCTGTCTTTTTTCATTTGATTTCTTCTGTTTCTCTTTCTATTCCACCAACCCAAGCCTGCTGGAGGGTTCATGGCATTTTTTAACGTAAAGTCATTTTAGTGCATGCTAAACAAGCCCCACCTTCAAATCTATCTCTTGTCCAATAGTTGTGTCACCTCATTGAGTCTTCTTCTATTCCTGTGGGAAATGGAAAATAAGTCACACTTGTTATTAGCTGTGAAAACTAAACATTGCTCCACCAATGTACTTGGGACTCACCAAATTTTCCTTTTTCTCTTTTCCCCTCGACCACTTTCTAGAAATTTTTGTGGGAAAAAGTACATAGTAAGACTTATGAGCTCTGCTCGGCTCTGCAAGCTCCAGAATATTCATTCTTCTCGTGGGTCAGCCTTTCCTCGTTTCCCCGGTTTTAATCCGACCCAACAAAGGCATTTTCAGTGAAGCTGCAATATGTCTACAACTCGGCCTGATTTTAACACAACAGATGCTTTTGCTGCACCTCTGCCATTGTCAAGGTTAAACGGAAATCTGCAGCTTTAGTGCAGTACTTCTCCAGGGGCTGGGTGTTCATCCAGACACATCCGAATCTCCGGTTTTATGTACAGAAGTGAAGATTCTCAGCCCTTTTTCCAGAACCCTGAGCGTGGGTCTCTAGGAACTCTCCAATTTAGTCTGTTGTGCTCTGAAGTCTGAGTTCTGTTGTCTTGGGGTGTCTAAAGTGATCTAACCCTACTATTGCAATATGAGGTTAAAAACAAGAAAACAAACAAAACCCAGCTATCAGCTTCGCTGACCATCAGTACACAGGAATACAGACTTTTCCCATTGGCTGTTAAGGCCCAATGACTTGCCCAAATACCCCTAAGAAGCCAATGGTAGAGACAGAAAGAAACCTGACATAGATGCTCTAGCTCCAAATCCCTCTCTAGGGGCCTCCCACCCTCCCCTACAAAATACTCTTTCCACCTGACAAACCATCCACAAGCAAGATAAAATGTGCATGCGATAAAGTGGGGGTGGGCAGGAGCAGAGACGCGTTTCCTTCCTGACTTTCTCTACTCACTGCACGCTCTTATTTTCAAATCCATCCTTGAGGCCAGAGGCCCGATATGTTCTCTTTAAATTCCTGAATATGCAACTTTGGGTGAGTGTAATCATAATCAAACTCCATTACAGGGACGGAATGTGAATGGCTAATAGCATTATTTTGTTAATGCTGCGATTTGATCTATACGTCCTCCGAGGTATCTTGTGTATCTTGTGCCTCCTCACAGTTGGGAGCTGCTCTGGTGAGTTTCGTGTTTCCACCTGATAAAAGATTCTTGGACTGAGGCAACCATTTAAAACATTAGCCATTATCCGACAGAAATGAAGTTAATAATGCCTCAAGAAGAGAATGGTTGAAAGAGTAGCGGTCGGGATGTCAGCAGATTTGACGTGTCAGCCCAAAGAATGAACCCTGGAACCTGGGTTGGCTGCTTGTCTTCCATGAGCCTCCACTTCCCCATTGGAGAAAGACCTCTTTAGACTGCCACGTGGCACCCTGAGGCATGTTAATGCTCATTCTTGGAGGAAGCTGGGGAACCCCACAGCTCCGCGGAGTATCTTATACATAACGCATCTCATAAAGGCTCAGGAAGGTTCTGGAGAGCAGAGTACAACTTAACTTCTCTCAACAGTTTTTGCCAAGTCCAGTTCCTTTTTTCCATCCAAAAAGCGCTACTTGGGAATCTCCATTATACCAGGCAACAATTCAGAAACTGGGGATCCACTGGGGGGAACACAAACAGCAGCTGCAGCATAAGGGACCATGGCAGAGTGCTGGCTTCCAAGCAAGCCACACACTACCAGTGCTCTCTAGAACTGTCTTTGGACCAGGATTCAAAAACTCCAGCACTAAGGTGTGCCCAAAGGCCAGCCTGTCTGTAAAAGCACTTGGTTCCCTACGAATGATCCATACAAACCACTTTCTGGTAGTGGAGGGAGGTAGAGTTTGTCTTTGGCACTCTGGCTGCGTACATGGTCAGATCATGCCTGCTCTGTTGGAATCTAGTATAATTTAGTCTGTCCATCCTTTGTGTTCCTAGTTTTATTCAAGGTGCAATAAGGGTATACAATAAAGCAGAAGCCAGCCCCTTTCCTGAGCAACTAAGAGACTCAAATGATAACCTGATCCCCACCCCAAATAATCACAGATCAGCGAGTGCGATGCAGTGGGTGCAGGAAAGACAGACGGCAGATTGTGAATGGGACCTGTCAGAGAGCTCCTGCGCCGCTGCTGACCTTGGACTGCTTCTCCCCAACTGGCCCTTGACTTCATTACGCTTAAAATGCAGATGTTGGACTAGATAACCATTCACAGCTGATTCTATTCGAGGGATGCGGTATAAATTGTATGAGAGATTTATTCATTCGTCTAACAAATATCTCAAGTTCCCAGTGGTACCTGGTTCTGGAGCTAAGATAAATAACCCAAGAACCCTTCTCAGCAATACTTGGGCTAACATTTACTGAGCATTTATAATGCACTAAAAGCAATAGTGAATACATTTCATATATGTTACACAGCCCTTGGAGAGAGGTGCTATTATTAGCCATATTGTTGGAGGCAGAATTCTAAGCTAAACACACACGACTCTCACCTGTACTTAATTCCCTTTTGTAGGAAGCTGGAGGAAACTTTGAATTTGGTAGATTGTCGCCTCTGTGATTATATCCTGTCATTTGGCAAAGACGATTTTGCAGATGTAATTAAGATTTCTAATTGCTTGATATTAAGAAAGTGAGGAGGGCTGCAGAAATGCCCCCGTGGGTAAAAGTGCTAACTGCACAAGCACGTAGACCCGGAATTGAAACACCAACACCCACAGAAGGTAGGCATGGCCACACATTTGTCTGGAGCCATAGCAGTGTGGGGGACTTATGGACAGGAGGACCACTAAGGCTTGCTGGCAAGGGAGTCAGGAAAAGAGCGATATAGCAGAATATCTGGTATTCTCCTCTGCCTTCTCTCTGCCCCTGCACACACATTTGCGATACAATACGCATATACACCACACACTGATCAGACAGTCTAGCTAAGGGTCAAACTCCAGGTTCACTGAGAGACCTTGACTCAAAAACTAAGGTGGAGAGTGTTAGAGGAAGACACCCAAGGCTGCTTCACACACAAACACACATTCATACAGCACACACACACGGGGAGTGGGGGGGATTGTGCTGGCTGGGTGAAGCTGATATAATCAGATGACACCTTGCCAGTGTTTGGACTCTTCTTGGAAGGGAGGTTTGCACTGGCTTAGATAACAGCAGTGGTTCATACAGTAAGGGATATCAGACAGTGTCTAGTAGCTGAGAGCAACTCTTGGGCAGCCTGCAGGAAGGGGCAGACTAGCTCTACAGCCTCAAGGAACTCTGCAACTACTATGAATGAGGCTGGGGGTGGCACCTTCTCTAGGTAAGCCTCCTGAAGTCACACAGACAGGCTGAAACGCAAGTTTTGATCTCATGAGACCCGAGAAGAGAATCTGTTCATACTGTCTTTAGATCTCTGATCCGCAAATCTGAGTCAATAAATGGGTGCTGTAAGCAGCTGAGTTTGGGGTGATTGCTACATGGTGTCTTAGTCTATTACCTGTTGCTATAACAGAACACCCAAAGTTGGAAATTCACAAAGGAAATATATTTATTTAGCTTCTGGTTCTAGAGTCTGAAAGCCCAAAGATAGGTAGAAATATCTGGCAAAGGCCTCCATATTAAATCATAGCACGATGGAAAGTGGCGAGGGGACAGGTGCAGGAATTCAGAAGAAAAGGAATGCAGAAGAAATAAAACAAAGCAGCCTTGTCCTAGACTATCTTAGTCTCAAGATGAATAACACAGTCGCCCCAAGAAAAGATTAATGCTCTAGAGTCTAATCATTTCTTAAAGGTCTCCCATCACAACACTGCCATGGTGACTATCTAATTTCAACCTGGAGTTTTTAAGAGGCAAGCCACACTCTGGTCAAATGACAACTGAAAACTAGTAAACTCTCTTTATAGACTAAAACACAAAAATAGACATGTGAATGACGAGTCAGGCCAGGCAGCCAGGGGTAGGACCCAGGGCATCCTGTTCCTGAGGCTGGACTCTCATATCATGCTCTTGACTGCAGAGAGGAAGTAGCCAAACACCTACAGCATAGTTTGGCTAGACTCACTAGCCAAAAATATCATAGCATACGACCATGCAGAGGCAGAAATCAAGGGTGTCCCAGGCAGAGAATCCACTGTTAACATTCAGAAATTTTTAATTTTGCCACAGTGGGAATAATTATCTCCTGGGAATTAGCAGATGTTGAACAGATATCAGGATTTTGTGGTTTAGGTTGGGAATCATGTTGGTCGACACAGAGTTGGGATTAAGGAGTCTTCAGATAGGACCTGGGGAGATAACTTGGAGGGTACTGTGTCTGCATGAAGCATGAAGAACTGAGTTTAGATTCTCAGTTCTCATAAAAGCCAGACATGGTGGTGCCTCTCTCTAAGACCAGGGCAAAAGAGAAGAGAAACAGGACAGCTAACAGGCCAACATCCCTAGCTAACTGGTAAGCTCCAAATTCAGTGAGAAACTCAGTCTGAGAGGGGGGAGGAGAGGAAAAAGAAAGGAAGGAAGAAAAAAGAAAAGAAAGAAAGGAAAGGAAAGGAAAGGAAAGAAGGAAGGAAGGAAGGAAGGAAGGAAGGAAGGAAGGAAGGAAGGCTAGGTAGAAAGCAATAGAGAAAGATATACAGTATCAACCTCTGGCATGCACATGCACCTGCACACCCTCACAATACTAATATGCACATGCTTCTCTGTCTATATGACTCTCTCTCACACACATACATGCACACAAACCTTGGATACAGAATAAGTGGAGACAGTAAAGAACAAGTGTTTCTAGAAATCAGAAGAAAGGAAGCATGATTGTGTGACGGGCTAGTGGAGAGACTGATCCTGAAACTGTAAGCGCACACCTGATTCGTGAAGCACAAGAGCACACACAGAAGGTAATTTCAAAAGAGTGGCCCAGGCCTGGGGAGGAATGTCATGCATGTGAGCACCTGAGCAAAAGGGTCATGCTGGGAGCATCATTCTTCATCAGGAGATACTGGCACTGCACTATGGCCAGAGAACAGAGTGTGCTCTGTGTGGGAGGAGTTTGGAAGGGTCCCAGCAACATACCAGATGGGGTAGGAGGTTGGGACGCTCACAACTGTCCATCAAATGAGACCCAGAGGCCCAGAGCACAGTATACTGGAATGGGGAGGTGGGGCCTGGGGTCTGATCAAAAGAGCAGAGTGCTAATATGAACTCAGTTGGAAATCAAACTCATATCAGCTGGTATAGGAATGAGTGTAGGAGCTTCCTCACGTAGCAGATGTGTTGAATGGACAACAGAGGCAAGAGCTGTCTTAAGGAGTTTGATTTAGCATCCATTCTATGGCCATCAGTAGAAAAAAAACCCCACCAAGTCATCTGCACTTGCTTTCCCAGAGCCAACCCTACTCAGCAGTGTTTCAACAGCTGAAGATGAAAGACACATTTTTCAGTCTTTTATCCATGTTTGTTGTGTGCTTGGAGCAATAAGGGTATTCACTGGTCTGCTTTCCCAACACTATCTGCTGGGCACTCTCTTTTATATCTCTTTGAATTCTCTTGGTCTGTCTGCTACTATGAGCTTCCAAGAAGAAGGGGTGGCTGTTATTTGTCCCAGACTATCACCCTTCATCTGCCACCATTGCCTTCTTTGTAGACACTCACTACCTACAGAACTCAGAGAGCAAAAAGTGTGAGGTCCTGCAGGGCTAGTCTCTGGCTTATGACAGACAAGAGTTTGTTGGTAAATGCCTTCCCCTTTGTTTTTCCCACAAAGAGTCCTGACGTGCATTTCATAGGGTGTCTGAGACTCTCCAGTGGGATCTAAAATTGTGCATTACTGTAATTCCAGCACTTGGGAGATTAAAGCAGGAGAATTAAGAGTTTGAGGTCAGCCTGAGTAACAAGGTGAATCCTTTTCTGGAGGAGGTGGTTTAGTAAAAAGAGCACTTGCTGTCAAGAATGTGGACCTAATTTCAGATCCCCAGGACCCATGTAATGGCTTGACATGGCCACATGTGTCTGTAACTCCAATTTAAATAGCAAGCTTCTTGTTCAATGAGGCACTCCATAGCAAGAAAATAAGGTGAAAAACAAGAGAGGAAGAAAATATAGCATCTTCTTCTTGTCTCCACAGGTGTCAGCACATGCATCAGAGCACACGCGCATGCACACACACACATATGCATACACACATTTGTGCATGAGTATGTACATTCACACACAGACACACACACAAGAAAAAAAGAGGATGAGGAATTATCATCCACTTCTTGATAGCCAGGTGCTCATTCATCACACACTTCATTCTGTCTCTGCCTCACTCTTGCTCCCTGCCACCCCCTACTACCCTGTCAAATCTAAGAGTCATTTCTACTTTGGGGATAACCCACAGTGAGACAATTCCTAAGTGGACACAGTAATTTCATAGATATGAAGAAAAACAGAGACAGACCTTAATGAGCAACCTCCCCACCAGAAATAGAAATGACCAAAACCAAGAGAATCTCCCAAAACTTCCCAATTAAGGAGCACAGGGTGTAGGTGGTTCTCAAACCTCTGAGTTTCCAATTTCCCAAGACCAAAAGTGTTGAATTGCTGTGAAATAATCCTCTTGTACACCGTGAAAAATTGTCCCTCGAATTGGTTTGATAAAATATTGATTGGCCAGTAATCAGGTAGGAAGTAGAGGCAGGACAACCAAACTAAGGATGATGGGAAGGAAAAGGGTGGAGTCAAGAGTCACCAGCCAGACCCAGAGGGAGCAGGAGATGAATGTGCCATGCTAACAAGGGTACTGACATGTGGCCGAGTATAAATAGGAATATGGGTTAACCTAAAACGTAAAAGCAGGTTAGTAATAAGCCTGACCTATTGGCCAAGCATTTATAAGTAATATCAAGCCTCTGTGTCAGTTATTTGGGACCAGGCAGTTGGGACAGGAAACCTCCGATTACAATTGGATGATGTTGGATAACAAAGAACACGCTTACCATCACTTAAAGAAGTCAGCTTTCTAAGCTTTATGCACTAGATTAGGCTGGATTTACCTAATGTTTTATAAGCATCGGATATTTGTTTGGGTGTATGGGAAATTATGTGCATAAAGTTGGAGCACCAATGACATTGGAAAAGACAGAGTAGTTATCTTGCTAGTGACAGTGACAGGGACTCTCTCGTCTGGGCTAACATTTCCTGAATTATCTTGACATTATCTTGAATTGCTGGGTGTAACTTATTCTTTTTTAAAGATTTATTTATCATTTATTTATTATTATTTATCATATATACAGTACTCTGCCTGTATGTTTGCCTGCATGCCACAAGAGGGCTTCGGATCTCTTTGTAGATGATTGTGAACTACCATGTGGTTGCTGGGAATTGAACTCATAACCTCTGGAAGAGCAGACAATGCTGTTAACCTCTGAGCCATCTCTCCAGCACCTGGTAACTCATTCTTATAGCTTCAAAAGTGTGTACATTTAAAAGTTAGCATCTAATTTCCCCCTGTCTGGTTATCTAATACCAAGCCATCAGCCCTGAAATTGTATACATACAAGCAATGCTAAGCTTAATTAGAAGACTGTATTTATATGTTTTCACATTTATATAAATATGCAATAATAGCAATGAAAGAAAATAAGACCATGATTTTAAAAGGGAAAGTGGGGGCAGAGTATGGAGGAGGTATTAGAGAGAGAAAAGAGAAATGGAGAATATTGTAATTGTATTTTAATTCAAAAATTAAAAAGTGATAAAAAAAAAACCTCAATATCTAATTTCCTGGAAGTGTGTTTCCATGTTCCCTACCTTTTTCTGATATATTATATGCACTGTCAATTTCAATACTCACAATGCTGAAATTAATCTAGTTCTATGGTCTTTACCCATTTCAAGTATATAAAACAATCCATGGCATAAAGCAAACTTCCTGAAAGCTGCAGGGCTCAGGCACATTTTAAAGAGTTAATATTTAAATCCAGGTGGGCTGACTCCAAACCCTGCCTGTGTAACCTGCACACACATTGTCTCTCTCACTGATGTCCCGATATGTTCAGATAGGAAAACAAACGGCTGAGCTGGAGTGTGGTAAAGCCCCAGCGTGCAGAAAGAGTTTGACGTGACACCTAATACATGACTGAGATTGATGAAAAAGTCCACACAATTCAGTGTTCTTGCTGTCTACGTACAGCCCAGCCCTGCTTCTGCTGAGCTCATTTGAATAGCTTTAGATTTGTTTCCTATGGACTGAATTGCTGAGACTATTAATACCAGCAAATCTGGTCGAAAAAGTAGTAGCTGGTAAGTTCACTTGCCACTGTTCCTAGCCATCCTCTGGGACTTTTAAACAACTCTTGTTCTAGGAGGGAATACAGATACGAATTGGTTGCTATGGACGCTTTATCTCCGTTTCCTGCCAGAACCACTGTAAAGCAATTTCTTAATGATACATGTCACGTGGAACGGAGGGGAAAGATTCACAATTCATCATCTTATGCCTAAATGGCATCAATCCCAACCAACTTACTTTGAGAAAAATACTGTTTTCTTCGTTGAGAAACAACAGCCCTTTAAAAGATTACTATCCTATAGCTTCTTCACCTTTAGCCACCTAAGACCATGGATTTTCTTTTGGTGCTTTTTTGTTTGTATTTTTTGGGGGGTGTGGAGGATTGAGACAAAGTCTCCTGCAGCTCAGTTTCTCTTTGAACTCTGGGTATTCTCATCTCAGCTTTCCAAGAGCTGTGACTAGGTGTGACACACACTCAGCAAATAATTGACATTTAAAAAAACTACTATCAGTACCAACTGCACGGTAGGCCACACACTTGAACTTTCCCCTTAAATAAAATTGCTAGATAAAATTTATTCTCTTCATTTACAACCATGAGCTGGTATAAATGTAAAGAATAGTCAGTCGGGTTAATATTTAAGTGACTGAGTCAACCCGGAACAGGAAGTGGAGATGAAGGGAGATTTGTAAACTTCACCGTTGATCATCTTAGCATGTTTTGGAACTGAGAAAGCAGTTAACAGGTTTGGTCGTCAGCAGAGGACCTGTGCGCAGAGTCGGGGTAGGGATGAACACAGATTTGAATGGGGGTGCTGAAAGTTATTTCCGGGAAGCACCAAACCTCAGCAGATTCTCCTACAATCAGGAGGCTTCACAAACATCAGTCAGTCCCAGAACTCAAAACTGTCCGTGAGTGACAGAAGCAAATGCGAGTCCACACAGGAAAGAAATCCTGTGTCTCAGGCCCTTAGTGTTCAAGGATGGAGCAGAAAGGACTTTTCTGTTTGAAATTATCACACTAACACAGAAGCCTCTTCCATCAGCAGCGCCCTGCAGCAAGGGCAGACAAGAAGGGCTGGGGTCCTGGAGAACCCTGCACACACACTGAGTTACCACGAGAACACAGACACATGAGGGCTTCAACACTCAAAAGGGGCGACTACATCGAAAAACAAACGAAGAAGCCGTGAAAATAATTCTCACGTGAGTTAAAGATTCCAATATATAAGAAAAAATACAATAACCATTTTAAGATGCCCATCGGGAAGGGAGCCCCCCGCGCATAGTTTGTCGATCACTCTGGCCTGTGTGCACAAGGAAACAGGCACGGACATTCACGGCAGTGTTGTTTCTAAACAGGTCCAAATTAGAAACAAACCGAATGTTCACCAGGGGAATGGACAAAGATAGCACGCACGAGATTCAGATGTGATGCTTTTCCACCACAGACGTGACTGAGAGACGACAATAGCTGCCTGGGAATGCAGTTCTGTGGACAATCCACTAGTGAAAAGCCTTGGGGAAAGCACAGGCGCAGACTTGCAGCCCAGCACCACACTGCCCGTGCAGAGCTATTGTAAAGCGACTTGTAAATGTTATAACACAGCACTGTTTAATTCTCGTCTATTGCCTTTGACTAATTTGGGTCACGGTGGGGTGCAAAAATGGAGAAAATCATGTGAACCAATTTGCAAATTCCTAAGTCATTAATACATTAAGACCCCTCCACACACACACTCAAACTCCTCAACACTAGAGGCTTCTGTGAGGCAAACTCCACGAACACAAGTCTCTTTTCCTCCCTTATGTTCTCAGCATCCACAGTACTGGCTCTTAGTACATACAGATGATCTTCAGTTTAGGGTGAGGTCATGTCCTGAGAAATCCCGCCTACTCTAAGTCAAAACCTCATCGACACTACCTAACTACTGAACCCCACAGCTTAGCAACAAAGTATACTGTCAGGAAGGCAGTTGTGATTCTGCAGCTGAGGGAGAGAAGCTGTATGTTCCTGTGTGGCATTGCCAGATGAGAAAAAGTAGGGATGCCAGAGAAATTAGCCATGAATTATTTTTGCATTATTTAAAATAAATAAATCAAGCAATTTAAAGTTGGGGTCTTTTATTTAAACAAAGACAGAAAAGACTAAAGAAATGAAGAAAAGGGGAGAGACCGGAAGAACTGAATTAGGAAAGGAAGTGGGAAGGAGTACAAACACAAAATCAAACACAGCCCTTCCAACCCCACTCTCTAATGGGGCAGATAGTTCTGAGACTGGACCAAAGTTCGGAGCTTTAACACTTCTGGCAAGTAACTGCGCCAAGAGTCTTCCCTCTGGTTTAAACAGGGAGCAGCCCCTGTGGTGTCATGGTAGAGATCAAGTACAGCCATGCTGGAGCTGGGTACCTCTGAGGCTTGATGTAGATGCTCATTGTTGCTCTAATGTTGGAACCTGAGGTCTGAGACCTCCCTGTAAACAAGTTTCAGGATCACTGGTCTCTTGGACCCTGGGTCTGTAACCCCTCCTTCTGTAGCCGCAGCCCACTTGAATGGCAAAAATCTTTCTTCAGAGATAAGGATACAGAAAGAGTGTTGACAATAAGCTTCACCTGCCTTATGAGATCAGCTCAGGTCCTGAGCTGCTGAATGGGTGCGAATGAAGCCTGTGAAGGGGTGAAGATTGCCCGCTCACCTCTGGGGGCACAGCCAGGTCAGGACCAGCAAGGGTCGAGAAATTGAGAGGGCTTTGGGGGCTAGGGGGTCACCTGGAATTCAAACTCATTCTTCACCTCTGGAGAAAGGCTTCACCTGGGCCACTCACTGACTCACAGCCCCCCCCCCCCCCTTTCAGCACCAGCCTCTAAACGGCTGGAGGTTTAGGAATGTCATGTATCCGGAGCCCAGCTGCAGTCCCAGGCAAGAGGACTTTAGGACACAAGGACAGAAGAAACACAGAAGAACCACCTTGTAGCTCAAGTGTTTCCGTCCATCAGCCCAAAGAACCAAGGCAGCCTTCCCTGCGGTACTCACACAGGAGAGGCTCCTATGTTCTCCGGGAATCTGCCTAACCCCAGCTCCTGGGCAGAACCGGCTCCTGCTGCAGCTCTGTCCTATCTGTCCACTGTCACCGCCTCCTCCACATCAGTTTCGAATCAGAGGGTGAGGATTAGGGTGCTGCTAGGAAGTTCCTAGGTAGGGTGGGGCTCAGGGTCACAGCACTGATGACAACAGATGCAGCAAAGATCCCCAAGAACACAGGAAATGGAGACCCTGGCAGAACAGAGTCAACACTGACCACAGTGAAAGGACAGAGAGAGAGAGAGACAGGGGATAACAGTGGCAGTACTTCTAGGACGCACAGCATTTTCTCGGGTGGATGCCCTGCATGGTACTTCCTAAGATGATGTCCTTCCACCCTTACAGTCTAGGTGTAGGTGCTCCCGTTGTCTTCATTATGCTGGAGCTCCAGAAGTTCAGAGATACACAGGCAAGATCTCTCCCAAGTTTCCTGCTTTTCAGCCCATTGAAAACAACAGGCTCCAGTTATGGCTGGCTTTCTTACCTTGGGCCTCAGAATGCCAGGACTTCAAGATCTGAAGCAGAGACAGAATCTAATACTGGCAGATATATACTGGAAGTGCTCAGGACTAGCAGGGAGTTGGGCGTGCAAAGATGAGAAGGAAAGATGTGACTCCACCCTCCTGCAGCCTGGGATGTACTCCAGAGGGAGCTCTGAAAGTCTCCCGGAAGGACAGATGCTGGGATGCAGGAAAGGGCCAGGACACTTGCAGGAAGGGGACCTATTCTAAGGCCAGAAGAACCTGGCAGTTATGCAGGGACAGAAGAATGTGAGCACGAACCAGTCTATGCAGAGGTCAGGTGTGGGAGGAAGAATAGCAAACAGGCTGCACACAGTGGAGGCCTGGCTCTGTAACACACTCACACTGCAAAGAGAAGGGGAGACATGGAAAAATATGAGGCCCAATGTAAATATTTGCATTTAATTTTATTATGAAAGAAAGACAAAGAGCCATAGCCATAGAAGGTTATATGAGGACGTCAAAGGGTAATTTTTAGGGAGTCAGTTTTCTTCTTCACAAAACTTGGGTTGCCAGGCTTGTGTGGCAAGAGTTTGCACCTACTGAGCCATCGCACCAGTCCAGGCCTAGCCTTGTAAATCTAGTAGTGATATTACCAAGTTTTCTTTTGAAAAGTCTGTCTGGATTTGAGGTACATGCCTTGGTTACAACCATTGCTGTGACAAAATACCATGGCCAACGCAACTTACAGCAAAGTACTTAGTTTCAGAGGGTTGGAGATCACGATAGTGGAGCAAAACCACAGCGACAGAAATGCCTAAGAGCCCATCTGTAAGTAGAAGGAAGATAGATAAAGCACTGGGAATGGTGGAAGATTTTGAAGCCTCAAAGCCCACCCCTGTGACATGTCTCCTCCAGCAAGGCCACAATTTTGAATCCTTCCCAAATAGTTCCACAGATGAGGATCAAGCATTCAAACATATGAGCCATTCTCATTCAAACCAAACATGAGGTGGAAGGTGGAAGAAACAGGGCTGTTCTTATGGATACAGGGTAGAGTGTCAGAGAAGGAAAGGTCTTGGAAGGTCGGCAGAGATTCCCGCTGCTGCCCCATGGCCTCACCAATGCCCAGAAGCACACCATCATTGGTCACTTTTCTCAGTTCAAGGGAAGAAGACTTTAATTTTGTCTTCTAGTTTAAGGAAGGATGCAATTCATCACAACCGGGAAAGGCATGATGGGAAAGACCATGCTGCAGATGTTCACAAGGCATCCACAGCAAAGAACTAGAGAAATGATGGAAGCTTTTGAATAGAGATGTATGACATAGGGGCCCACTTTGTGCCTTGCACTAATCAGTGTGTCCCTTAGACGTATTGACAGTGACTCCCAGGCAGATACCAATGAATGATGGCTATCTGCAAAGTTCTTTTAGTAAATGGAAAATTTGAAAGTTGGAGCACCTTTAAAAAAAATTTGTGTGTGTATGTGTGTGGTGGTAGGGGAGAGGGAGAGAGAGCGCGTGCACATGCCATGGAACACACGGGGAAGTTAGAGGACAGCCTCAGATGTTGGTCCTGGCCTTTCACCTTGTTTGGAGCAGGTCTTTTGATCTCTGCTGCATACTTCAGAATATCTGGGACATTTCCCCATCAACCACTGGGACTACAGATTGTACACTGTGCCAGGTGGGTGTTTTCAGTTTTGTTCTTTAAGACCGAGTCTTGTGTAGCCCTGGCTGGCCTCAGATTTGCTGTGTAGCCAAGGATGAACCTGAACTTCTGATTCTCCTGCCTCCATCTCCCGGGTGCAGGGATTACACACATGTACAGTCATGCCTGATTTATGAAATGCTTGGAGGTGAACCCAGGGTTTCATACACGTTAGGCAAGCACTCTACAGACCAAGCAACATCTCCAGCCCATTATCAGGTATGATGATGCTCCTTACACGGAAATTTTCTAATGTTTTTCTCCATATGAAACCCACAATGCATTGAGGATGAAGACTACAGAGAGAAAATGTCATTTTCATCAGATCATACTGAAGGTCCTGATCTGTATGACTACAGATGCTGGCATCAGTCACCTTTGAAATTTGTTTTATGTCCCTATGTGTTATTTTATATCCATATTCATAGTTTTTGCAAGGAAGTCAGCAGCAGCAGCATCCACCTACATTCAGCTCATACTTAAACAGTGGGAATCAAGCCTCATCTGTTCGAGGAAGGACTACTCATACTAATTGGATTTCTTCATGAAGGGAATTTATCTCTTTCACTTATCTGATCACTTATTAATATTAATACATATTTTAATTTTGTACTTTGTGTTATCATCCTATAATACTTTAGTAATGTGCTTAATTGTTTCATCTTGTCATTAGTGGCTCTTTCGGTTGGATCCTGCCTCCAGTAGACAAACCCCATCTTGTACACAGACCCTACTACAAGCTGCAGTTCTGATCTGTTGACTTTATAATGCTGCGAAAGGAATTTCCATTCAGGAGAAACAATACTTTGGTGTACATTAGCTATATGTTAATGGTGAATATCCATACAGCAAGTCTAGCTTTGTGTGTTCAGTACAAAATGTTACATGATGTTACCCAACATTTAATATAAAATAAACTTTGTGCTAGGTGATGTCTTTCAGTATTCTCTGACCATTTAAGGTAGTCCATGGTATATGAAAATGCATTTTGACTTATAATGTTTGCGTCTTCTGATAGTTTAACCAGGACATAACTCCAATATAAACCAGAGCACTACCTGTGTGTCCCACACCAGTGTGTCCTTCCCCTGTGTTAATTCAGGGATTTTGTCCCGGAATAGTTGTTGAAGGTAGTATGAGAAACCAAGATGTAAGTGCTAGGCATCTATGCATTTAAATATAACATAGAATATGGGTTTCAGATCTAAATAAACTATATTTTTAAAGCCAAAAATTGGATGTGATGTGTAAGAATATCCAAATGGTCTTTAAAAAAGATGGAAGCTGGTCTTCCCTGGATAAGCAGATTAGTGAAAATGTCCAGAATGAAATTTAACAGACTGAAGCAGACTGAGCGTGGAAGCGGGCCAGAGAATCTGCATGTCAGACATGAAAGAAGAGATGTGTAGGGCTGTAAAATAGATGTGTGTAATACTAACTCACTGGTGAGCTGAGTAATAGGGTTTTTCTTTTAATGTAACTTTTATGCTAGAACATAACAAGTAAATCGTTGCTATTTTTATTAATAAACACTTCTGAATTTTCTTAAGTTTCAAATACTTAAATCTTAATAGACAAGAACATACATGAAAAACCCTTTGCGGGGGAGGTCCTCAGACATTCATTTTTTTCTCAGCTGTTCTTAAAGAGCCAGTAGCCTCCACATACGAGCTGTCTTCCTGCTTCCTCTTTTGCTTTCCTAGCACCGGGGTTCTATGCTGACCCTTTTTCTTAGAATCCTCTTCCTTTCCTTGTCTCTAGGCCACTTCCTTATCCCTCTAAAACATGGCAAGAATGTCTGCAGAACCTAGCCTGACTCCCCAGATCTGTCTGACTCTAGGCCACTTCCTTTTCCCTATTTTAAGAGGAAAACAAGGAGATAGCTTCTGCAGAACCTCACCCAGTTCCCCAGATCTGCCTTCTCTAGGCCACTTCCTTATCCCTCCAAAACATGGAGATAACTTCTGTGGAACCTAGCTCGACTCCCCAGATCTGTGTGCCCTTCCTTGTTGCTTCACACTACTTGTTATAGATTTCTATTTTGATGCATGTGACCTACTTATTATAATTCTGCGCACCTGTTTCTGTCCTGCATAAAGGTAGGGACATGACTATCTCATTGTTTTACCTTGTTGTAGAATAATACCAGATGCCTTGTTGGTGCTTAAGATTCGCTTGTTGGAAGAGTAAACAGACATCTACTCCAGTGACATCTAATCTTTGTCAGGGACTGACTAGGCCACCCTGCTGGCTTCCCATTTGAACATTTGTGTTTATCTGTTTCCTCCTTTATGGAAGCAAAGGCCAGACATTTATCTTCTTTGGGATATTTAGTCAAACTCAGCAAGTTGCTTTACAAGCATCTGCTTTATAACTAGCACTAAGCTAGGTCATGCAGAGTGAGGGAGGGAGAGTGGGATTCAGTAGATGTGGGATCCATCATTGTGGCTGCTCCCAGTCTGACTTCCATGCATGCGCAAAGGCATTCAGCTCACTGGACAGAGAGAAGCCAGTTCAATCCACACCTGGCCCTCATCCCAGGACATAAATAATACACAAAGCAAGCAGCTAACCAGGTGAGTACAAAGCTATGGAAAGCCACCCTAGGTAGTAAAATATAGAAAATATTTAACAAGGACGGACAGTCAGATATACCCAGATTCAATCACTATTTGTATACATCTTGGAAAATGATGCAGCCATTTGGCCAAGTTGCCCTTTCTCATTGCTTCAGCACTCCCTTGCGGGCAGGCCTCGGAGGAGAGAGAGACAGGACAGAGAGACAATATGCAAGGAAAGTTCAGAAAATCAATTTCCAGCTTGGTTAGTCAGCACAGACACGCAAGTGTTGGTGTATCTGAGCCACGTTTGAGCATCCTGCTCACGCATTTCAAACTAAAGCCAAAGAGCTTCCTTTCTACTATTGGGATAATTGAAAAGCAATGTTTTGGTCCAGACTACCTAAATGTGCTGTCCATTATGCTAGCTACTGCCCACATGTGGCTAATGAAGTGTTGAGAATTAATGCTAGAATATATAGTTCTTAGTAAAATATGTTACTAAAATTATAATATTTACATTCAACCCTTTAAAGACATTATTACTGGAAAATGATGACACTGGGGAAGCAATCTTTTTTATTAATTTTTTTCATTTTACATATTAGCCCCATTTGCTTCTCCCTCCACTTCTCCCACCCCTCCACCTCTCCCCATTCTACCCCCACCATCCTCATTCTTAGAGTGGGTAAGGCCTCCCTTTGGGAATCAACAAGTTGAGGTGGGACCAATTCCTTCCCCACTATATGAAGGTTGGGCAAGGTATCCCACCATAGGGAATGGGCTCTAAAAAAGCCAGTTCAGGCACCCAGGATAAGCCCTGGTCCCACTGCCGGGAGTGTGGGGGTGCCATCTTTTTCTTCCTGGACAATAAATATCTAGACCATAACCTAATAGTTTACTATCTAACTATATGGTTAACAGAAGCCTGGTTCAAGTCGTTTCTCTGCCATACCCAGCCCTTCCACAGACCACAAGCCACACATTTCTGTCTGTCTTTGCAAAGCACGGTATTGAAATAAGGTCACTCCGAGTCAGCCTTTCCCCTCTTCTGATAAGATCACAGGGAACACCCCACCTGGAAGCAGTTGCCAGCAAATCTCAGGCTGGCCATCTGGCAAGCGTTGAGGACAAAAGGAGGTTGTTGATGGAATGTTTCCATACTTACAGGAAGGTCAATGCCGATCCACCCCTTCCCTCTCCCCTCCTCACCCTTCTGAACCTCTGTTCTCCCCCACAAAGCCCTCTTCTCAGAGTCCATCCAGTTTCCAGAGCAGAAATCAGCAGCAGCCATGGACCAACAGCAGCACAAGCCTGACACCCCACATGCCTGGTACAAACACCCCACTCCCATGCGTGTGCCTGTACTTATCAAAAGTGATTTTCCCAGGCAAGAAAAGAATAGAAAATGCCAAGCGGTGTTTAGTGGTTCCCAAGGTACCACCGTGTTTCCCATTTTAAACGCCTTTAACCCTCTCCTGTCTCTTGCCCTGGTTACTGTTAACCACCAGATGACTCCTGAACGCAGAATTCATTTCTCCTCACCCCCATTGCCTTATACCAGGCATTGTTTTTGCCCGGAGAACCATGATCATGGCTACCACATTGCAGAAAGCATCTACTTTGTACTTCTGCTTCTTAGACCATCATGGCAGGAAGCATCTTTAGGGTCCTGTGTGGGTAAGGAAGCAGAGAGGTTGGGGTGAGGGGGGTAGTGTGGTTAAGGAGCAAGATTGCTGCTCCAGGATGTCCCAGTTCAAAGTTTGTGCACCTGCTCCTTGGCTTTTCTAGCTTGGTGACCCAAGAGGGGAAAGGGCTGGAGCCACTTCTGCCTCTGTCAGTTTACCAATTGATCACTGCAAAATAAATGAACCACTTGAGTTACCCTGAGCAAGCAAAGGTCTTTGGCAAGAGGAAGCAGATTTCTCTCGATCTGTGTCTGTTGGAAGTCTTAGTAGCAGGCAGAGGCGGGGCAGTTTTGGGTATCTGGGTAGCAGGGATCATCTGACCATCCTGATATGGGCCTCTCCAGAAAGCAACCAACTTCCATTGGGTGCCCAACTTAGTGCTGCTCCACAGAGATTTGAAGAGGGTGGCAGACTGAGCACTGGTCATGCGACACCTGTCCCTTGATGACTGCCCACCAGGTCACCTTGACTTGCAATCCTCTAAGACAACACACAACTAAGGAAGGTCAAGTCCCCAAAGGATATCAGAGTGATGTTATCAGAAGTGGACTGCACAGGGCAGCAAATGTCCATGTCCAGACTTAATAAACATGTGTTGATTGACAGTGGCCCCTTTTCTTTGATTCCAAGGACATTTTGCATATAGGACAAGCTATTTCTTTGGACCTGACCAGAGAATCCCTAGGATTCCTTCTACCCCAAGCAATTTACCGCGCAGGCAGCAAATCTTTTTGCTCTCTTCAAACTGCGCAAGGTCAATTGATTAGACTTTGCAACAGTTATTTCCTGCCTAAGTTGCCATATCTAATCAGCCAGGGACTTTGTCTCTTCCTGCTTTCTTTTTTTTGGTTGTTTTGCTTTTTTGTTTGTTTGTTTATTTTTAACCCATCCCAGAACACAGCACATTCCCCGTCCTTACAAACACTTCTTGGTTGAATGAAAGAAATGAATAAATGAGTGTGTTAGGAAAGAGTGTGAAAGGGTTTAGATTAAATGGCAATCTGTATAATTATCTAGCTAGGCCCTCCCCACCATAAGAGGGGCACGAGGCACTCTTCTCCTCCTAAGCACTTGGGTGGCACCTGGGGACCAGTTGATGCATCACCCACCAGGGCTGTGTCACCCACCATCCTCCTGGATCCTGCCCTGGAGGGATGCTGGGAGGTCCATCAGGCAGTGTCTTTAGTGACTGCAGCTGCTGACAGGGGACAGAGGTCATTTTCATCCTGACCGATTGTATCTGTCCTTCTCTGGAACAGCCACTCCTTCGTGAGAACTGAGGAGTAGAAAGCAAAACCTTTCACAGAGCAAAGAAGCAAAGAACTGCTCATACAGCCAGGAAGCTTCCCAAGTGATTGACTCACACGCGCCCTATAAGACTAAATACTGGAAGTTCAAGTTCCTCCCCCCTCCCTCCAGGTCCAGGAAGGTGAATATCCAAACAGACTGGATCCCAAAAATCCAGTATATGCAGAGGAAACTAGTCCCAGTATCATTGTCAATGGCTTCTCAGAAAGACTCCAGGCCAGCCACATTCAGAGAATCCGGCCACATTCACTTCCCACAGGGCAGGAAACCCTGACTGCCCTTAGGGACAAAGAGGGAGGAGGAGAGGGAGGGGGGAAGTGGGAGGGTGTTGGGAAGAGGGGCGTAAATGGAAACTTTTATAATTTAATAAAATTACTTTAAAAAAAAAAAGACTAAATACTGGAGCGCAGCATGGCAGAGTCCACAGACCTCATATGTATTTGTTGCTTTTGTTTTTCACAGACAGACCAGTGTCAATGGTCACATTTTATTGATGAAGAGAAGAAGGTTGAGAGTCCATCTTGGAGTCAAGCGCAGGGCGTTTCCCAGGCAATACAAATTTCTCCACGTGTTCAGAAAGACTATGTTTTCAAGTATAAAAATCCCAAAGCCTTATCTTGAGCCCCCTAAAGATGATTTACCCCTTCCTGTCACTGGAATAAGGTTGTACTGCTGGAAGCAAGAATCAGGGACACAGTGTGTCCATTCGGTTTTGATTTAATTGTAACTCTTTGTAGAACTGTTTTATTGAAGGTAAACCATATTGGGTTTTCATCTTATTTTGGAGAGGGGGAAGGAGGGAGGGAGGGAGAGAGAGAGATGTTATATGATTTCAGTTGGACTTTATTTTGTCTTTGAGTTTGGAACTGACAGGCTAATTCCACTTCCTTCCCATTTTGATCGGAATTAAGTCAACTCATTTCTCCTGATCAGGCTGCTGGTTCTTCACTCTGACCCCAGCCTCCCATCTCCTACCACCCTGTCCCCATGCAGGTCCCTGGAGATGACAAGAGAAATCTCCAAAGCACTGATAACTCCTATGTATTTTGGGGGGTGGGGAGTGGTTGTTAACACTCTTTCAATATTAAAATTTTTTTCTACATGCCTCTCATACAACATGAGCCGTTCTCTACACATCTGCCTTGAATTAAGTGATAACTGCATTGAGATTTAGCAAAGAAGCATCTGGAGAGAGGCAAAGAAGATCCTCTTCAGCTCAGGTGAGTCAGTGTCTTCTCCATTTTCTTCAAACATGGCCTGAGATTTCCATAAGCCACTCAACATCGATCAAGTCCTGAGACCAATCAATCCACTCCTTACCATGCTCCCATTGTCAGGAAAAGGGCTCTGTATGCCATAGTCAGTGCCCTCTTCTCTCTGAGGATAGTGACAAGTACCTCACTTGTCACTCTATCAGCTCTGCAGAGTCAAGTACCTTGTTCAAGGGAAACTTAGATCTGAACACGCTCAGAGTTGGAAGGAGAGAAGAACAAAAGTCGGAGATAGCCGATCCCCAGGGAAAGCTTGGGAGCCATGAGCAAAGCCTTCTCAGTGCGCTAGAGAGAGGGATCTTTTTAACCCAAACTCTCTTCCATGTTAGTGAAAACTTAAATGCAAAATTGCTGAGAACTCTAGGAGACTCGATCGAGGAGCCACACTGGCCACTGCTCTGCTCTTGTGTTGTGGTAGGCATTTTTCTCCAGCTCTGCACAACAATTCTTGCTTCTTCAGCACGCCTTCATGCTAATCCCAAACTGATATCACATAGTGCATGTTGCAATCTCTACCACATGGGAGCTGTAGAGTGATGATGGAATGTTTCTAGAACCTCCTTTATGGGGGAGGGTAAAACATAAGGACCTTGTCCATCTTAGCAAGAGGCTGTAGAACCCTTCCTCTAGGTTTGACTACAGCCACTCTTCTCATTATTCAAAGTTTCACCACAGCACGTCCCCCATAGCTTTGCCAAAGAAACTCCCATGTTTCCCTGGTTCCATGCCCACCCTTCTCCCCAGAATAAGCCACAGGTCATTTGTAAGAGGTTTTTAATTTCATCTCGGTATGTCATTAAAGAGTAGAATTAAGGATCTCTGTTTTCAGTCACATAATATCTGCTACATTCTCAAACCAATCGGCAACACAGACACTTTTGGTGGGTGCCACCTGCACCTGCCTCATCCTCACTCAACAGACTGGTTCGGGGTTCCTGATGGTTTGCATAAATTAGAAAGAAGAGCACAAAAAATCACACAACACAGACTCTACCACTAAGGGACATGCTTCCTCTGGTCTTGCAGAGAGTGACGTGGGTACGTGGGTATGTTCAAGGCTCTGACGATGTCCCCAAGCATGGGGCCATGCCTGTCACAGCCCCTCTCAGTGGAGTCCTTCTGTCTTCCCCGTAACTCACTCTGTTTTCCCAGGAGGATCCTAACACAGAAGACCCCATCCTAGCACCATAATTGGATTTCAGGGCAAGGAACTGTCCCTGTGTCAATGGCTTGCTGGGTCTTCTTGTACTCAAGGTCATCAAAGTGAGTTGAAGGGAAGAGCCCTGGTTACCTGCCTGGTCCTCTCTGCTCTATAAGCTCCATGAGGCTGTCTATACACAGACTTTCTAGACTATGAGCCTTCAAGAAAGAGGCAAACAGAGATCACAAGTAATTCAGGCTTTCTGGGTGCATACAGTCATTTTTAAATGACCTTTTAAAAAGTAAAAACAAACAAACAAAAAGAAGGTGTGCAAGTCAACACTTGCTCTAGAATTCCATCCACCACGCCTCTCCCACCTTCTCAGACGGAGTTTTTCTCTCCACCCTTTGGAGCTGTGCCTCTGCCATGTGGGCTATGCCGAGGGGTAGGACTTGGGGTGCAGGAACTTTCTATTCTGTAGTCCCAGGTGTCCTCTATCATCAGGTACATGATCAGGCTATATTTTAAGTCATATCAGATTTAAGTCTAAACCCTGATCATGTCCTGGATGGAGCCTCAGTGTCCCCAGGGAGGTAGGTGTGGCATCCACCTCATCCACACTCATAGAGAGGGAGGTAGGTGTGGCTATCAACTTCATCCACACTCATTGAGGCTGAGTCTGGGGGTAGAAACAACCTTGCTGATGCTGCCCAACCACCACATGCCAACAAACCTAAAATCGTGGTCAGGGCTTGCTCTGTTCCACTCAGGCCGAGGGACTCAATGCCAGAATGAGCGAGAGTCCACTCCAGAGTGCTACCAGCCACATGGCGTTGTTTTCTAGACCTCAGTGATGCTCTGAGAACAGAACGAGCACTCAAGCACTCAAAGCTACGGGGCTAGGGTGGAGCAGCCCTCTCTGCCCTGCCGATGAGTCAGTCTCTCCAAACTAAAGATAAAGTTTATAAAAGTAAATTATCTCATTTTATAACTTAAGTGCATCAAGCATTTCCTTAAATACAGTTCACACTGAAAATAAAGTTACTTTTGCTGTACAGCTGGTGTCTGTTATAATTAGGGATAAACTCTGATGATAAAGTATGAAAGGTTACACACTCACACACACGCACACACACACACATCTATCTGTCTGTCTATTGGTGTGTAGATGAAGAGAAATACGGCACCTCTTGACAAGCACTTCTCCACAATGGTGGGAAGCTGTTAGGAATCCCTAGGTATCTAGCTTGCTTGAGAATGTCTATATTAAAAGTCCCTGTCCTTAATGATAAACACATCTTCATATCTAACACTAAGATTCTTATTAGAAACATTAAACTATGTGATCCATAACGTATCCAGTCTTTGGAAATGCTGAGCTACACCATGTCATTACACAACAGCATCCCCAACAAGCCTCCCTCCCCAGCCCATCTCTTCTCTGGCCTCCCCAGCCTAAAGTCAGCAACCCCTCACACAGTATGGTTGTTCCATATGGGAGCCCAGTCACGAAATTCTAGAAGACTCAAGAGGTGAAATAGGAATTCTGCATGGAGTACAGATGGTCAATGGGGTTTCCCACTCTGGACTGCAGGGGCCCGGCTTCTGTTGTGGCTAGGAAGCAGTCGCCCAGGTTACTGAGGGAAGTGTCATCACTATCCAGGTCATGGAAAAGAGGTTCAGCACCTGAAATGAAAATGAAACATGGGCATGAGAGTCTGGAAGAAGTAACACTCTTATGTGTTAGGAAATTCAGCTGAACTCAACAAGTGTTGCCTGAACACATCCTGAGGATGAGAACCTACTAAGTCTTGAGGTATGGTATGGGGACAACTACATAGAAAAAAGTCTTAGCATCATAATGCTAGGGTCTGGAGTCTTATAGAGAGCTCATGCTCAAAGTTAGGTAAGTATAAAGTCACATGAGTTAAGCTATGTACAGTGAGGGTGTCCATATAGTAAATGTGGGGCATGCAAAAACTCATCACCAAAGGCTGGAGGGACACAGACAGGGATTCTGCAGGTCCTTGGCCTCCCAAAGGTCTCTTCAAGGACATATGGTAAGGAACAAATATGGATTCTCCAAGTGACGTTCTGATCTTGCTGATAACATTGGTCCTTTCAGGCAGCAGGAGGGTAACAAGCCCCCCCATCTTCCCAGGTTTGTGCTCACAGCAAGGGAAGATTAGGCCCCCTGGTCTCAACTGATTTGTACCCTGGGAAGAGGGACCAGGATGTCACTCTTGTCACAGCTGAGGTAACACTGCAATCCGAAATTCGCAACCTGGGAGGCCTGGTAGGGTGTACCTATTCTTCAAATCAACAGGAGAGGCAGAAGTAAGCACCTAAAGCTTACCATTGAGTTTTAATTGTTTATTCTGCTAAAAGTTATAAAGCATAAGGAAGGATTTGCAAAATGAGCAAGCAAACAAAGCCTCATTCTGCCCTACTCTCCTGTGTGACAGGAAATGTCTCAAATGCAGCATATGTCTTCAAGGAGGAAAAAAGATGGACGTCACTGGGGACACACATACAGACCTAGAATGTTCCTGAGATTGGTCACTAAGGGTCTCCAAAGGCCACACCTCAGTAAGTGTTTGCTTAATCTGTGACATAGGAAAGTACAGGGTATTTTAACGAGACATTTCTGTTGCATGTGTATGTATGTGATATATGTGCTTGTATATGTTAATATGTGTTAGACACACACGTGTGAGCATGTGCATGTAAAGGCCATGCTATATATCTTCCTCTGTAGCTCTCTATATTATCTTTGAAGGTCACAAATTTGGCGAGACAGCCTGACCAGCAAGCTCCAGGTATCCACCTGCTTCTGTCCTTCAAACACTGAGGGCTATGAATATGGGTAGCCATGTCTGATATTAACATGGGTGCTGGGGATTTGAGCTCATGTCCTCATGTATGTGCAGAAAGCATTGTACTCATGGAGTCACACTCCTGACCATAGAAACAAACATATTAAGGAAAAGAAGTTGGCAAAGGGTGTGCACCTTATGTCTCTTATACCAAGTTTTACAGAATTGCTGAACCAAACTTTATTGTATATTCATCAGGGTAACTTATGGCGCATTGCTTCACATGCTAAGTTACATATTGTATATACCACTATCCTTCTTTTAAAAAATTACTTTTTATGTACATTGGAATTTTGCCTGCATGTATGTCCACTGGAACTAGAGTTACAGACAATTGTGAGCAGCCACGTGGGTACTGGGAAGTGAACCGAGGTCCTTCGGAAGAACAGTCAGTGCTCTTGATCACTGAATCATCTCTCCAGCCTGATCACTGCCCTTCTTAATGTAAAAATGCAACATCTTAGAGCCTTCAACTCACTCACTCCATCCCACTAGAGTCCCCAGGTCATATCCCTTGAACACTGTTTTACGTGGCAAAGTGGACAAGAAAAGGTTCAACAAAGGAGCCCCAGAAAAGCCGATACATGGGAGGGTCACCAAAGAGTGTGCAGGGGAAACTTTTGTACCCAGCAGACGTTGCCAGAAATATTTCGTGGGACATTTATTCTTATTTGGTGATTCAGCAAGTATTTGGGACCAGTGTGGATATATTTAAGGAAAATGAGAAGCCCACACAAGCAAATTGAGAGGGAACCCATGGATACTGAGTCTCTCTTACCATAGGGGTGCATGTGATCTCCAGGCATCTGGGGTGGAGTGAGACCCTGTCGGAATGGGTCAGCATTGTAGACACTCTGCTCAATGGCCAGCAGCTGCTGTGGGGTGGGCATGGCAGTGTAGGGGTTCATGATTCCTTCCATTCCCGCACTCCCACCGCCGTTTGTCTGGGCTGCGGGACCAAAAAGGAGACAGATCATTTTCAACTGGCATCCCTGCTACCCACAAAAGACTGCACTACCAGGTGCCCAGTGTTCCTGGTTCTCATGCCATGGCAGCCTGCTATTCCCAGAGCCGTGACTCAAGAGAACTCAAGTCAGAAAACAACACGCTATTCCATTTACTTACTTACTTACTTATTTATTTATTATTTAATCTGTTGTTTGACGATCTCATTCTTGTATACAGTGTATTCTGAGTTGGTAGAGGCTGAGTAGAATCTGTCTTTTTATTTCTTTACTTTCTTCAACAATTTCATGTATGTAATCTGTTTTGAGAAGGTGGGGCTGAGAGGACCCACCACATCCCTTATGACCTGGCTTTGGAGGTCACACTCTCATTCCCCCTATTCTATGCTGGAGATGATTACCAAAGGGCAGAAACAGTAGTCTGTAGGAATCATGGAAGACCAACTTTGAGGCTTGTGACAGCAAACTGGGTGATTGTGTCTATATAATTTTACTTTCCTGGGCCCTGCTTTTCTTACTTACCAACTAGAAAGGGATGGGGTGGCATCTGTCTTTCTCATCCTGTGCCCAGCAGAGGCCAAGACAGTGAAGGACAGAAATGGGGACTGGGAAGCCAAACTTTAGGACACTATATAGGTTTGGCAGCCACTTGAGAGGATGGATCTAAGCATCTTTCTTGAAATAACCTGTTACAAGTTCATCAGTCGAGAGAGACTCATGAGACTAGATTATGTGACCTCACAGGGCTGCTATAAAAACCCTGTGAAAGTTGGTATGCTCTGCAATTGCAGCCCACTTCGCTTGTGTGCAGATGTTTATGAAAAGGGCAAATCCTTCCTGCCTCCTCGTCCTCAGTATGAGCACGACTCTATGAACTCCCAGCGATATTTCCCACTAGTTCTGGCTTTCCTGAAATCTACCCTAGCAGCTGCCCTGGGAAGTCCTTCAGCAGAGTCCTTAGCACTGCGTTTTCATGATGACCTGGTGCGGTGTTCTCCCAACTTTGTTGGTCTACATGGGATTGATTGGCATGCCTCTTGCCAAGTCACCTGTATGCCTGTGAAGGCTTCAGAGACCCTATGTGACATAGAGAGCAGGCATGATTACTCTTCTCTAGGGAAGCATGCATCCTAAGGCACAATTCCATGGAAGATGGGTCGGTTCCAGAGCGAATAAATTTGTAGTGGGGTAGAGCTGAGAACAGAATTCAAGACTCCTACTCAACGTGATGCTCACCCTTCCCCAGCAACTGCTGACCCAGCTTTTCTGTGTAGTACTATTTATCTGGTACAAATACTGGTAAATGGGATGATAAAATGTGCAGGTAAATGGATGGAAACAGAAAAGACTATACAGACTGAGGTAACCCAGGCCCAGAAATACAAATATCACGTTCTCTCTCATAGGTGATCTAAACTCGGAACATTTATATCTGTGTGTTTAACTCAGAGCATGGGTAGAAATTCAGAAACGAGAATAGCGCTGACAGGGGAGGAAGGCTTCTTTAAGGGAAGTGGACGAATTAGAGGACAGGGGATAGGAAAGAGATATACTGAGATAGAAAGGTTTAAGCGGGGATGCGGGTCAGGGATGGGGAAGATGGGAGGCCACAAACGATTAATCAAAATGGAATATTTGTGAGAAAACCACATGGAAGCCTACTGAGATACCCTACACGGCTCGGATTGGCTGCTCCTAGAAGCCATTGTTTAGCAAACAAGAATTCCACTGCCAGGTATGGGGCACATTCTCTGGGTCAGGGAGGCCTCAGAGGCTCCCCAGGTAGTAGAAGTTCTTGCTATTTCTCTTGGTTGTCCTCAGAAGTAGATGATAAGACCCTATTGCAGAAGGCACCATATACCCAAGATGTAAAGAAATTGAGCTGGAAATCATCTGGAAGCTTCTTCCCTGCTGTACAGTTCTCACCATGCTGGGAGGTGCTGTGTAGTCTGCTGGGGGGGGAGGACGACTCATCACTGCTCTTACCCAGTGGTAAATCCTACAAACCATGAAGCCAATCTGCCAAGCAAGATGTGCCTGCTGGTGCAACAATGGATTGCAGTTGAGGCTCACGGCCCTGGGAAAAATGCATACCTGATACTATGAGCCTACTGAAAACCAAACAAGCTGAGGAGGTCTTAGGCCCTACTGGGAAACTTACTACTGTTCTTTAGCGAAACTGATATGGCACCAGACTGCAGGCCAAGTATTCGTTTGTCCTCACAGGCAAATACTATTCTCAACCATCATCAGAAGCCCTTCTCTATAGTGAATGGCAGTGAAGGAAAGAGACCCATGGCTGCTCAAGATGTTGAGACTAGGTGACTGCTTTAGTGCTGGACCCTAAAGAGAATATTATACCACCACTGAGATCCTGGGAATCATGAGCTCCAATAAACATTTATTCCTTTTAAGTTGACTGTCTCAAGAACTTTATCACAGTGATGGAAAGCTAGCAGAAGGACCAAGCCAGCAGTGTCTTTCAGTAATGGATTCGCTTTGAATGAGGAGGACTGGGTGAGCAGAGAAACTGGACATGCCTTTGATTTTGCACATGGTCCTGACACTTGCAAAGTCCAGATCAGGGGCTTTGCCACTGTCAATCAACTTCTCTGGATCTGCAGCTCAGGTGCCCTCAACATTCTTACAAGTTACCTTCAACCCGGTCTTTACCTAAATCATCGTCTCTCAAACAGGTGCATAGGGGCATGTCACTGATCAGGGATAAGTTGCTCAGAGCACCTCAGTTGAAGACCTCAGGTAGGAGAGACCTGAACTGCAGTGAGGACTGGCTGGGAAGAGCTTACCAGAACTCAGCCTCTGAGTGTTCTGCTGATCCTGCTGCTGTTGCTGCTGCCGCCGGGCCAGCTTCTTCATCTGATGAGGAAAGGACCACAGGATTAGAGGTCAGAGGCCCGGGGTGGGTCCACATGAGAAGGGAGAACAGAAAGGGTGTGACCTTTCCCCTTTGGTGAGAGGACTGCTCCTAAAGGAGAAGGGGCAACCCCCTGCGTTTAATCCGTCCACACATCAGGTGTGGCACCATGACTCAGACACGTAGCGTCCAGGGCTCTGCTACTTCGCAGCAGCAGGAATACAGTGGGCAGAGAAATGCGGCACAACCAGGCTTCTCGGAAACAGGGCCTTCTTTCCAGGACAGGCCACATGCTGTTTGCTTCAGAACTGCTTCATGTGAGGCAGTCAATATGTGGATGTGTGTTTCACACTCTCAGATAGGTGTGGAGCATGACCTGCCCAATGGGTGGGACATGGGATGATTCCAGATACTCTTTTGCCTGCTTCCCATCTGCGGGCTCTGTGTTTGAGGCACCATGTGAGATCTGCACTCTATGACAGAAGCTTGTCCACCAAAGCAACAGTTTCACCCAGTTGTTTTCACCCAATGTTTCTCAACGTGGGCTCTGGGAAACACTGCCATTCGGTGAGATCTTAATAGGTGAGTTGAGTGTGTGTGTGATAATAGGTTATAAAATAAACTGTTTAGTCATAAAATTCTCCAGAGCCTTCAGTGTGCTCCTGCTTCATGAATCCACAGCCCATCAGCACTCACACACTCACTGCCCAATAATGTCTTCTGCCGCTGGAATCGTGACACATCACCAGATGAGCATTTCTGAGGAATTTCGTTGCAGAATTATGACTTACTGAGGAGCGTAATTTCTCACCCTCTAAGGACTGAGAAGATAGCTCTGTGCCAGTGTAGGACCTGAGCTCAGTTTTCAAGAACTCGAGCAAAAGGTCAGGGGCATTGGTGTGCACTGTGTAAACCCAGTGCTGAGGAATGGAGACACAGAGAGTGCCTCAGGGCACCTGGACCCCAAGACTAGGCTAATTGAGGAACTCCAGGTCCCAGTGAGAGACTCAATTCCAAAGAACAAGACCAAGGTGAACTACTGTCCTGGGAACTACTGTCTGGCTTCTGTGCATATGCACACATCCACATGCATGTACATGTGTGAATATGCACACACAAGAAAGAAAGGAAGGAAGAGGGGGGAAATAAGGAGAGAAGGAAGGAAGGAAAGAAGGAAGTATGGATGGATGGATAAAACCAAGATTATGAGAAACAGGCCAGGACATGTGTATTGTTAGAATCAGAAAGAAAATACCCAAGACTTGATTGTTACCCAGGACAGTAAGGTAGTGTGACCAGAGTTAGCAAGATGGGAGTGAAGACATTCACTCCACCTGCCACGACAAAAGCCATTTTGCTAACACAAATACTTCCTTTTTCCCTTCTGCAGGGCCACTTTGGCTGAAGTAATTGTTGGTGGCAGAAGTTTTCAGTCAAGAGAGCTACTTTGCCTTTAAGTTAGCTCAGAGAGGCTGACAGCAGGCCCAGGGTCCGCCTGCTGTTGCTGGAGGACTCTAGCAAGACAAAGACAGGTGAAGGTGGGTAGCGGATTACCTTGGCTCTCTGGTTCTGGAACCACACCTGAACCACACGGACGCTCAGGCCTGTCTCCGCAGCCAGAGTCTCCCTCACCTGGAAGAAATTGAACACGTGAGTGTAAAACACACACTGGCTTCCCAGAGTAGAAGGCAGGACATTTCCTGGGCGGTGCAGGGTGAGGCACATGTCCCAGTCTTAAGCAGAGACTTGTTTGTGATTAATGTTCAAATCTACCTAAACACAAGCTTGAGCTTCCTCTCTGGTAGAGAAGGCATCTTTCACAAGGTAAAGACTGAAAAGAAATGCTCGTGCATTCAGATGTGCATTCCCAGGGGGCACTTGGGGACTCTCACACTCTGACATTAGGGCTTCATGTGGTCTTTTGGAGTTGACTTTGTATGTTTTAAACCACTTAAGGAGAACTAAAGTGGAAATTCTCTTTGCAGGAACAAATGATTCTTTTGTGTCCTCTTATCTTGTCATTGACTTAAATTTTTAAGGTTGTCTTTCTGCTTCCGAGTAACTCTGTGTGCCTTGTGAATATTCGTGTTCACTATTTTCCTTAGTGAGCTCTTCCCAGAGGGACTATAAATGGCAGGTACTTGCCCTCTATTTCTGCCATCTCCGCCATGGTGGCTGGGAAAATGCAGCCAGCTGGAGCAACTGCTGGGACCCAAGTGATGGACAACAGAACTGCCCTACCAGTCTTAGATTGCTCTCCTCTGAATATGGCATAAAATAAAAATATGATTTCATTAAGCCAATGAGCAACTTTATATAAATGTTTACAGGGATCCTATTTGTAACAACCCCAGACAAATACAACCCAGGTCCTCATCGACAGGCGAGAGAAAAGTTAGAGCACAGTCATTCAGTTGAAGATATCATTGGAAGGAACAAACAGCTACCCAGGGAATCCCCAAGGAGACTAAGTCAAGATTTGTCCACAAAAAGCGTATCTTGCAAGATACTGTATTTTTATATTCTTTGTTAAGGCATCTTGTTTATATCACAACTAGTACTTATTATCATAATAATTTAATTACTATTGATTGTTCCTTGTGGTTCTTCATGAAATAAAAGGAGTTAGGGTCCTGGGGAGTTGGCACGCTCACAGGAAGTTGGGGAAAATTCCATTCCTTCCCAGGCCATAGTTTAGCTATCCCTGGAGCCTCCTGCAGGGTTCATGATCACACCACAGACTCAGGCCCCCCCACCATCCTCTAGCATCACAGGGGAGTCCAGCTGCACACAGATGAAGGCACCTTGCTCTCTTCTCCCCTTCGTATACCTTTCTGCAGGGCTTGGAGGACACTTCAAATGAGGCCTTGAATGCTCTCCTCTGCTGGGTTGTCAAGATGGTTCTGGGACGTTTGGGTCGCTTGTGGTCTTTGCCGTCCTCTGACGTTCCTTTCCCTGCCCCATGGGCTGACTTGCAAAGACTCTCTTCATCATCACTTTTTCCTAAAAAGAAGCAGAGAACAGTATTTCCAGTCATTAGACGTACCTCATGGAGCTGGGTGTTGCTCCATAATAAGCTCTGGGATGCCACAGTCCCAAGATGGCTTTAGGTATGAGTGCAAGAATCTGTGTGGTGCTGATCTAAAAGCTTCCTGAAAGAGGCTAAGAAAACACTTCTAAAGCTCAGAGGCAAGAGCAGAAAGTCCACAGTCATCATGCTTATCACAGCATGCTGTGCTGGCTGCGCACTTATCAGCTGTGGGGCCTGAAGCAAGCTAATCAACTGGGACTCCATTTTTCATGGGAAGAATCATGACACAAGAGAGCCTGCTTCCATGGAACTAATGTGGAGATAAAATGGGCCTGTATTAGTAAGGCATTCAAAACGCTGTTCAGAGTATAGCCAATACCCAGTGTGATTTGCTGTGGGAGGGGCCACTTGTCCTTTTTCTGGCTGCCTAGACTCCCGAAATAATCACACAGAACCATATTATTTAAATCACTGCTTGGCCCATCAGCTATAGCTTCTTATTTGCTAACTCTTACATCTTAGTTTAACTCATCTCCATTAATCTGTGCATCACCACAAGATCATGGCCTACCAGCAAAGTTTCAGTGTGTCTGTCTCCAGCAGCAGCTCCATGGCTTCTCCTTAACTCTGCCTCCTCTCTCCCAGCATTCAGTTTAGTTTTCCCCACCTACCTAAGTTCTGCCCTATCAACAGGCCAAGGCAGTTTCTGTATTCACCAATGGTATTCACAGCATACAGAGAAGAATCCCACATCAGTGATTTCCTTGATGTCAGTTTTCAAAACTAGACCTAAATGAAGGACTCAGACAAAACTTCCTAGAACTATGCCCAAAATTTTACCTACTTAATTTTTAACTAAGGAGGTGGAAAATATTACTGTTTACGGGGCCATCAAAAATGAGCATAATGTTATCTATAGGCACAGATGACTGGAAATGACCAGGTAACACTAATAATTCATCAAAATTTCTGGTCTATAAAACAAGCAGCTCCCTAAGAAAAGTATGTGAATTACTTCAACTCAATTAGCAGGTAAGAAATAAAGGGGTAAGTATTTTCTCTTAATGTTTATTCTTTAAGAATTCCATATATATATACAAGGAAAAATAATCATATCCACCTCCATTTTCCCTCCAACTGCCCCTAGATATTTTCACACATACCTACTGCCTAACTTCATGTTTTCTTATATTTTAATTCACTCAGTCCATTTAGTGCTTTCCATAGGTTCATGGGTGTGGGATCATCTACCCGAGCATGGGCAACCTACCAGTAGCCACACCTCCAAAGAAGAATTCCATCAAGGTAGAGCCAAGTAAGTTCCCTCCCTGTATATGCTAGACTCTTGACTGGCTTGATCTTGTATAGATCCTGTACAGGCTCTATGAATTCATAAGTACAATAGCTATATCATGTCCAGAAGACAACATCTCATAGGACTTTCCACATCCTTTGGCTCCCACATTCTTTCTACCTCCGTATGTTTCCTGAGCCTTGGCTGAGCAGGAGGGCAGTTGATTAAGATGTCCCGTTTAGAGCTGAGCCCTCACAGAATATACAATTGACAATGACATATAATGCCCAAAGTAGAAGTCTCTCATACAGGCATTTCTCAGAGGTTTAGACGGTATTTCTAGGGTCTAAGAAATGCCATGGTGAACGTCTTTTCACTTTGTGTGTTAGGAGCCACTGGGAATTGAAGATTCAAGCTCTCCTAAGGAGACCCTCTATTATCTCTGGGTCTTAGGATGAGTCCCACCCTCCTTGCAGTGAAAACCTCTCTCGTGGGCTTGCCCTGCTGTGGTCCCTCTGGCTGCTTTTAAAAGGCCCACAAGACATATCCTGTGGTTACATGGCACACACACTGTTTCTTTGGACATGATAGTTTGATATGAACTGAATTCTAAATTGGAACTCTACCAGAGCCAAAGATTTCTTTTATATTAAGGAGTATAATATATTAATATATAATATATAATAATTAATATAAAAATATTATATTAATATTTTTCTCTTTCTATAGACAGTCAGAACATGCCACTTGGATGTGAAGGGCAGTCAGTTGTGAATCCCCTGAACCGAAAGGCAGCAGAGGTAGGCAGACACTCTCGCCCCTTCCCAGCCCTTTGCTAGTCATATCATGTCCTCAATCCCCCAGCTGGTTTCCTCCACTACATGCTGATGACAGTAACATCCACCCTGTGGGTGTCCCAGAAGCACTGACGCTATGTACAGAGAAGCTCACATGACCCCAGCACACAGGCAATGCATAACATATGCTGTAGAAAGGTTATATTCTCTTTATGCCTTGCTCCCCAGAAAAAGTACAAATAAAAGGCCCTGGGAGATCAAGGAGCATTAGCACTGGAGTCCTCATGAGGAGAATGATGCTCTTGTCTCTCCTTCGGCTGTGAAGCTGCTCTCTCCCAGGGGTGATGTTGTACTTGATCTTAGTCATAGCTGTGCACAGGGTTTTCAGGGCAATCCTAGGGGGTTTGCAGAATAGTTAGAAGAAAATAAACATTGAAAGCAAACGCCTCAGTAAAATAAGATGATCCTCCCAAGAGGCTAAAAGAAGAAAAAGAAAGTCATGTCCATATATATTCACCGCCGCAAGGCCTTAATACAGGTCAAAGACTCCCTCAACCCCTGCTAAGGGTAAAGAGGGATTTTGGTATGAGAAATCCTTCAGTGACACTCTTATGGAAATGGGAATGACTGACATCCCAGGCCAAGTGGCATGCAGCTCCTCTGGAAGGCAGGCAGCTAGGAAAGAGTCTGCAGACTGGTGCTGTAAATGCGAACCCAGGCATCGTCAGCATCAAGTGTGCTTTAAAATGAAATTGGAAGGTCTTCAGAGGCCAGTCTTCCACCAGTGGTGTCTGCAGTTGTCTTGCAAAAGGAAGTCTGATTCTTTATAGTTGTTCCTCATGAAGTTTAATGCAAATAGATATTGGAACTTTGGATCCTATAACTAATGAAAATGTGAAATCTAAAATAACAATTGTGGTCCATGGATGCCCCGTTCTCTCCAGGAAACCAGTGTGGCATTGTGTCTACAGGGCCCCATTCTCCCTCCACAGGAGTCTCCAAACATCCTCTGGGAAATTTCTGAGAGTAAATCCTTCAGTCTTTGCCTTTAGTCTAAATCCTTCAGTCTTGGTTCACATGCCACTCTCTATCACCAGTCTCCTAGAGCCACGCCATAGCCCAAGGACAGAAAGAGGCCACAAGAATGGGCATAGCTGTGTCCAGTCGACCTGCATTTCCACAACAGATACCAGGCCAAATATAGTCTGTGTGGTTCAGTTTAGTGACCTTTGTTCTAGGTCTCAACTGACCTCCTGCCTCTCCATTTGAACATCTGCATCCTGTATCCATGCCCCATTCTCCTGGGCCCGGACTCTGGGCTAAGAAGAACATTTATCTGGTATACCAAGCAGGAAAGAGTTAGTAGGATCTGATAAATTCTCTGCTATGGACAATAATAAGCATACTTTTTAACTGGGATGTTGCTACATGAAAGTCTCCAGTATGGATTTCCAGTTGTCCTGGCAGGTCTAGGTGAGTCAGACGCTAAAGAGGGAGAGTCGCAGGAGAGGCCCATTCCTGTCCTTCAACCACTTCCTGTTACTGTCTGTGAATACTTGGAGCCTGGGATGTTCTTGTGACTTTCTTGGAGATGCTCTGAGCTCCTCTGGGACATTCAGTGAGGCCCTTCCCTCCCCTCTTTCTGCAGGGCAGCCTTGACAGACCCCACAGTCTTCTCCATGAGAATGTGCAGTGTGAAATATTTCTCCCAGAGCCGGCTGGAGTAGCAGGAAGCAGAAGATGGCAGAAAAGCTCCCAACAGCAAAGCGGAGCAGGCGTCTTTCATTGCCAGAGCCTCCCACACCCAGATGTAGGCTGGAGCTATCCCTCATAATTTAAGGTGACACCCCTCAGCAGAGATGAAAGGAACACCACTCTCAGCTCCCCAACAACAAATGTCAGCATCCCTGGAGGCCATTTAGACACAAGCACAGCATAAATCTGACGCTTAGTGGGGGAAGCCCAGAGATTAAGTCTCTCTGTACAGCCTACCAGAGGAAAATGAATTGGCTTGGCACAGAGTCTGAACATGTTTCTCGGGGCTTTCTACCCACCCACCCCCAACCTTTTTTAAGTCTGGGCTGGTTGGAGGGGTGCTGTTTCCCCACCATCTTTCTGCCCACTCATTTATGACATAAGCAATCGCAGATGAAAGAGCCAGCCGTGCTTTATGGCCAGACGACGAAGCAGCACTACCTGTGGGGCCTTGCAGATTCATTTCAGGTTGTTGGAAAAATCCCAACAGCCCATAAACAGGGTATAAGATAACTGACCTTGGTCCAGGAGGTGAGAGTGAGGGAGGGGGACAAAAGATCTTCGCGCTAGAAGTGGGGGAGACAAGAAAAGGCCCCGGTGTTTCCTCAGTGATGAGCCTTATAAATGTCTCCCAGGCTGGGGGAGTGGAGGAAGGCCCTGGGATCTGTTGTAGGTAGAGGGAGCGGGGTGGGGGGAGAAGTCAGGGAGGGATTTACGATGACGGGATATATAGGGAGCTATTTCAGCCACTGCCTAGCACTGTATGGGATTGGAATTTCATCCTTCTTGAGAACAACAGTGGTCGTCTCGGGATAGAATGAACTCAAAACAGCGTGGAGATTCCAAGAGGCAAGAGTTGCTGGTCTTCCGACCCACAGAGTCCATACAGCTACTGCTCTCAAATTGCTGGATGCACGGTTCTTTGAGGAGCGCTCAATTGACACCAGGGAAAAAAAACAAATGATCTGACTGGAAATTGGGGTGATGGCTCAATTGGCAAATCGCTCACCTTGCTAAGTATCAGAACCTGAGTTCAAGCCCTCTGAATCCACATTTATGACTCACACTAGCGATGCCAGTACTGAGGATGCAGAGACAGATGGACTCCTCAGGCCCACCGGCCATACACACACACACACACACACACACACACACACACACACACACACACACGAGGGGAGCAGGAGGGAAAAGAGAGAGAGATTGACTTGACTGAGAACTTTTTCATTAAATGATGACCTCAAGTCAGTTAATCAGCCTTGTGAGTAACACAGAGTCAAACTGAGACACAGAGGAGGTGAGGAGGATTTGACTTGTGCTCTGAGGGTGGGGTGGGGGGGAGACTCAGCACCCAGAAAGGCTCAGAGAGCAAAGGGTCTCCAGAAGGCTGCATGATTGCAGAGAACGAATAAGACAAAAGCTCATCAGGGGTTTCCAGGTGGACGAGAGGGAGGAAATCAAGGGAGCAAACAGTTTAGTGGTAGGGAAGGCAGGCATTCACGTGGAAGAGCAGCTCCTGGCGTAAGCTCTCCTTGCGCACCTCTGCCCCTCCAGCGCTGTCACGTGCACTAGGAGGGGAAACAAGAAGAGGGGGATGCTCCCTTGGTCTCAAGGAATGGGACAATGAGTTATGAAAGCTGGAGGGATGAGAATATAGAATAGTAAGTGGTTAAGGTCCTCATCCACGGCCAAAGCTGGAAATAAAAAATGTATTTAGGAAAAAGGAGATGTGAGCAGATGAAGAAAGTCTGCGGGGGAGGAGGGGGAGGGGAAGCAGGTGTTCCCAAAGAGCTCAGCATGCTGGGAACTAGAGGGAAGATAGCAGCAATGTGTAGGGGGCCTCTCAACCTTGGATGGAGGCTGCACATCTCACCCCAGGGAGAGGGATAGGGAGTGGGGGGGTTGTCTGGGGTTTACTGGCAGAGAGATGGTGTACTCAGCATCGAGGAGGAATGGGTGTAGCAGGTGGGGGTTCCCCTGCCACAGCAAATGGAGAAACCTTAGGATACGGGGTCCTGTGGCCCAGGGAAAGCACAGACATTAGCCTCTGGATTACGGCACACATGTGTGATGGCCGCATCAAGTCACGCAGCATCTATTTTGTAATCAGAACACGTCCACCCATCAAGCACCAGTTCCACTCCCACCCTCCTCTCCAGAATATATGCTTCATTGCCATTCAAACAGCAAAAAACTCCCATCCCAACTGCAAAAGAACCAGTCTCAGAGAGGTTCCGGAACCTGCCACCACACACACAGGACCGGGGCAGCAGGCCCCCACGAGAGGCCTAATGCTTTGTCTCCATGGACCTGAAGCTCGGTTCTTTGGTTCAGGGGCACACAAGACGTGGTGCAGAGGAACTCAGACCACGAAGGAAACGGCAGTTTCATGCCTAATTTTGCTACTCAGATGGAAACCACTGGATAAAAACTCCTCTGATCCCAAGGTCCAATTCCTTCCCCTACAAGACAGTCTTAAAGTACTTTACACATCCTTTTACAACTGAACTGTTTCCCTGTTTCTGCTACCCTTGTATGAGGCAGGATTGCGTCAGTATCATTTCTCCAGGTTACTGAAGTGAAACTCAGGAGGGGTGGGGTGATCTCTTGCTTGAGACACAGCGGGAGTCTCTTTCTTCTGTCTAACGCTCCCCCCACCACCACACACACATATCTTCCTGCCTTTCAGGACTCTTTGGGCTACTGTGAGGACCCAAAGATGCCTCCTGATTACAAAATGTCAGGTGCTGGACAACTGTGGGCAGCGTCTAGCTATTAATATTGGATGAGGAAAGAAAAGACCTAAGAGGGAGGCTTCCCCTGGAGAGTGGACGTCTACCCATGCTCCTCCTAGAAGCCATTCTTTTCAGTCCCGAAGGGACAGAGCTCACATAAATCCTCACCTCACTCTGCACTCTTTCCTTCCTCCCCACACCACCTTTCAGCCAAGCCCAAAGAAGCCTTCCAATCAGCTCCAGGAGCCTAAGGAACAGAGCAGACAAAAGCCAAGCTGGACTTCTGAGTGAGGCTGTAGGTAGGCTGTTCCAAGAAAGACACCTTTGTTCAGAGATGTCCACTGCAGATGGAGGATCTGTGCCAGGCTAGGAGGAGGGGCCAGGCGGGTCAGAGCCAGGGCATCCTGCTCAGACTTACAGGCAGGCCCCAAAGGGGAGCCGTGTCTGTGTTCCTAAGTTCTGGCTGCTAGCCACAGCTGGATGCCTGTCCTGCCTTCCTCGGCAGGCTGGTGCTCATGAAGAGTGACCTTGTGCTTGGGAGATGTGAAGAGACACAGGATGGTGTTGGCCTGAATGGTGAAAAGTACTGCTGAATTGCACATTTGAATAGTCATTAGGCCCACGGCTATCCTGCTTCTTTCCTGCATACACGTGCGTGCATGCACGCGCGCACGCACACACCTCCTTCTCTGAATTTTTCTCCTTCTTCTCATCTATGCCAAAGCAGAGTTGCATGAGCCACATGCAATCCAAACTGCTGCTAAGAAGGAGTAGAAACGTTAGTTGTGATGCCTGCAGTGTCCGAAGGTTCCCGAGCCTAAGCAGCAACGCGCTCAGATCAAACACGGATACACGTCCTAAACAAAGCCTGTAACTTGTTCTGTTTTCATCTGGCCAGCCTCCAAGGGGGAGGCTGTGAAGCTCATAACAAGTTAATTCAGTTGCTTGAGGCTCACGGCTCAGTCTAGATAAAAGCTCATTAGTCCAGCTGCCCAGTGGTCACCAGGCACAGGGTGTGATATGCATGACATCCGATTAGCTTATATTAATAAGACGAGTGTGCTTGCCCTGATTTAGCAAGTGACTTCATGGGCCCGAGCACCACGGCTCTTTGCCGCAGCCCAATGTTATTGCACTAATTAGTAGGCTTCGGGAGGGTGAGCTGCCTGGGAGAAATTAAATTGTTTACAGGCAAGGCTGGAGAACAAAGGGTTAATGATTCCTTCAAGTTAATAAAAAAAAAAAAAGAAAGAAAAAGAAAAGAAAACAAGAACTACAGTCTCCTAGGTGGTTAGGGAGTTCAGGAGAGTTAGCTAATAGGCTAGAATTTAGAGGCTCGGGAGCATCTATCCTTTTGACATAGTAAGACTACACGTCGTCTATGGAGTTCATTTCAATAACTGCAAAAGAAAATTACAGAGAAAATTCTCTCTCTCTCTCTCTCTCTCTCTCTCTCTCGCTCTCTCTCTCTCTCTCTCTCTCTCTCTCTCTCACACACACACACACACACACACACACACACACACACATCTCATCATGCTCATAATGAAAGTAAGGTTCATACTTTGTGTTGGGGCCCAGGGACCCACTAGGAAGCACGTTGGACAAAAAGAGGACGGATCTCTTTAGTTAAATGCACTGTGGATTTTAACACAGAGCCTAGTCATGCAAGGCTCAATACACCCTAGCTCTGAGCAGACCCTCTCCTGTTTTGGAAAGGTGAGCAGAGGCCCTCAGACTCCAGGCCACCTTCAAAGAGCAGGGATTCATTAGCTACTTCCATCACTGAGGTTCAGTGAGGATGACACTTATGCCACATGACCTTCAGCCTCAATCTTTCCTTCGCACTGTTATTAATGCCAAGGACGCTCTACCATCGTATCAGTACCCACCTAGCTATGTTGCACAGGAGAAGAAAGTCATGGGAAAGTAGAGCATTATATTATGAGGGATATGGAGAGTAAGGGAGGACATGAAGAAGAGCGAATGGAAATAAACAGAGAGGGATGGCAACCCTGGAGAACAGGTGTGGTGTTGTGATTTCTGGTCCAGCCTATGTGAAACAGATCACACATTCTCCAGGGTCAGCTTACAGGCAGAAGAGCCCTTGATCCTGGCTGGCTAGGCTATCTTTTGTAGTGATATTTTGTTGTAATCTAACAAATAAAGCTGACCTGAAGTGCAGAGCTAAGTAACTCATTAGCCATACAGGCCACATACCTTTAATCCCAGCACTATGAAGATAGAGGCAGATGGTTCTCTGTGAGTTCAAGGCTACCCTGGGCTACATGAGATTGAATCTGTCTAAAAGAGAAACAGATCTCACACAATGGTGATCCCAGTACTTGGGACCACATGCCTTTTATCCCAGCACTAGGGAGGTGGAGACAGGAGTGATATGGCCGGGCGGAGAGAGGTATTAGAAGACAGGAGCTCAGATGCAGTCTGAGGATTCAGTCTGGTATGTATTCTGAGGTTTCATAGAGAGAGCATTCAGTCTGAGGATATGTAGTGACAGGAGCCCCTCTTTGGTCTGAGCATTGGTAGAGGAAAGAACTTTCTGGTGACTGACTGCTCTGCTTCTCTGATCCTTCAGCTTTTGCCCCGATAGCTGACTCTAAGTTTTTATTATTAAGATCAATTAGAATTCATGCTACAATCCTTAGTAACTGAGGGCTTTCAACAGACAATGTTACCTATAGATGAAAAGGCAAGACTGGGTGGAAATAACATAGACTTTTTTTTTTTTTGCAGGACAGCTTTCCCTACGTTACAAATATACTGAGTATAATTGTATGCAACAAGCTCTGTTACCACCCTCTAGAGAGGATCTGTGATTGTGCCCTTGAGTGAAATTGGGTGTATTATAATAGTCTTGATTTGCGGGTAACTATTGCCAACATCACCATCACAACACTCTACTTCATCAATTAGTTTTCAATTTCTACTGTTACCACATTTCTTCCCAGTCTTACTATTAATTATAAAGCACAGAATTTGTTGCTGAAACCTAGGCTAGATAAAAAAAACTCCTGTTTATCCAATCCTGAGATCCCTACAATAACAATCTAAAGCCTAGAAGAGTGTTATCAGAGTTGGACATGCTTTAGAAGCACCTGCAGGGCTGGGTAAAACAGACTTCTGGGCTAGTCCCTGGGGTTTTAGTTCAGTGGGTCTTGGACTAGCCTAGTTCTAGTTCTAACTAAACTGGGGTATGGTGCGGGTGGTCCTTCTGTCTATGTGTTGCTTTTATTGGTTAATGAATAAAGAAACTGGCTTGACCTGATAGGGTAGAACAGAGCTAGGTGGGGAAAACTAAACTGATTTCTGGGAAAAAGGAGGCAGAGTTGAGGGAGAAGCCATGTAGCCCTGCTGGAGACAGATGCCAGGAACTTTACCCAGTAAGCCACAGCATCGTGGCGATACACAGATTACTAGAAATGGGTTAAATTAATATGTAAGAGCTAGCCAACAAGAAGTTAGAGCTAATGGGCCAAGCAGTGATTTAATTAATACAGTTTCTGTGTGGTTATTTTGTTTCTGGGTGGCCGGAATGAACAAGCAGCCTCCTTACAGCAGGGGTGCCACTATGCTAGGTCAGGAATCACACTTGGAGAATCACAGACCTTCAGCACTGTGAAGTATGGTCACACACATGGGGGTGTCATGAGAAGTTTGACAACAATAATGGGTTTCTGAATGGATAACAGACAAAATATTAACTAAAGATCAAACTTAGAATGGATGAATCAGGCACATTTCTGACAGTTTGCCCCCATTTTTCCCAAAGACAGTTTTGGTTCTAAAGATACAACATGAATACTTGTCACTGCACACGCCAGTGAGTATTTCCTGGAACATAACACCCAGATTCAAGACTGTCAAACACTGTGACTTGCAACATCTTTCTTGTATATAAAACGTTTTGTATATAAAACTGCTTTGTCTTTTCAAAGCAGTGGTTTGACTGTGGAAAATAAGGACCTGTAATATTTCCCAACCATCATTTCTCAAGGTGAATCAAATTAGTATATATTTGGATTGTATTCTTAAAATGTTTGCTTTTTAAAAAATTGTTGCTTGGTTGCTGCCTTGAGTGTCAGGGAAAAAATTATTAATTGAATTTTGACTTGGGGTTAGGACAGAATTTCTAATATAGCCCTAAAAACATTCTGACATTTTGTAGTTTATATTTATGTGAAATAGCATTCTCAGCACTGACAATTATAAAATCAAAATATATACCAATTCCGCAAAACTGAAGAGGCTCCATGTCCTGAAGTATCTAACTCTCAGCCATACCTCAATTTTTTATGTACATATAAGTAACTGCATCTATCTCATTTCTATGAAAATTTGCTATTGTCTTTAATAAATGATAAGATTGCATCTATGCCAAAAGTTGCTTAAAATAAACTTCTTATGATTTATTAGTAGTAAATGTTTAATTTGAGATATCTGTTGTATAAATTTATGTATCTGGAGAGCATGTAAAATTTGTCAGAAAAAAAAGATGTCATCCTCAGGGTGATGGATCTATAATGTTCTCTCTTTTCCTTCTCCCACTGCACCGTTGCCTGCGCACAAAGGTCTGGTTCGGAGTTCTGAGGAGGCAGGAGCAATCACAACTCTCAAGCTGAGACCTGTGTCTATTTTTAATTATCTCAGCCGAATCTTCAGTGACTGGGGAAATTAGCCAATGTTTTAAAATCCTGTTTGCTTGCTTGTTTGTTTGTTTACTTTAAATCATAATGATAGGATGAGAGGAAAGGGTGAGAGTAACATGGCATTGTAATATAAGGTTGTCATGAGCAGGACTGGCTTGGCATCCTTCGCCTTGAATGACAGGACCACACATAGGGTGAATCTCCCTCCTCTTCATCAGTGGGGTGGCTGCTGGACATCAGAGCCATGGCTGCACCCAAGCAAGCAGGAGACAGTGGGGCTCTGAAAGTCCTGGACATCATGCTCATCTCCCCTTGACCCTCGAGCTCCGGCAACTCTCTCCTCCCCCCCATTATCACCTTCTTCTTGGACTGAGGCGAAGAGCTGATCAGTCCTTCTGTTTTCAGGGCCCAGGTGATTCCAGAGCACACATCTCTCACACTACACGCGTGTCTCCAAAGGTGCCTGCTTCCCTTAGTGTCCTAGATCACATCCTGAAATGAGTCTTCCCTTGGGGTCAGCTGTTTCATCTCTTCAGACGCTGGTGAGAGCTGGCGAATGAGAAATGGCTTGGCATTGTGCGTACAGCTGGGCTTCAGGGAAATGTGGGGAGTGGTGATGGTAGGAGGAGCTGTAATCTAGCTCCGCCATTGATTCTAAGCTAATACCACGTCTCCGCCTATACCTGAGAAATGCCCAGACCACACCTCTCTCTAGCTGAATTTAATATTTCCCTGGAAGGGGTTCTTAGTTTTATATAAACATTATCTTCAGAGATGAATAAATATGTTTCAATGTTCAGAGGTTCCTTATATTAAACTATCATTCATATATTCCCCTAAAATATCTATTTTTCAAAGTGATCAATATACACCCATAAAGAAGACAAGGTCCCTGCCGCCAAAGGCTTATTGGGTAGTGAAGGAGATGAAAGAGTAAACATTTCCAAAACTGGACATAAGGTGTTTTAACAAAATGCAAGATTCTAGAGAATACAGTGGTGGGGGTGTCTATTGTGGTCAGAGCAATGAGGGTGGTATTCTGCAGAACTGCCTATGCCAAGCTTAGGATGGGTTTAACAAAAATAGACACAAGATGGAGAAGAGAGCAGGACTCTGTTATCACAGACAAGTGATGGGACCTGCAGGACCGTGACCAGGAATGATCAGGAAGGACCATGTGCTTCCGTGTTCAAGAATGCAGAGTCAACAGAAGGAGCTGCTAAAAGCAGGTAAAGGGCCTTGGAGTCAGAGACTTGAGTTTGATGCCTTTTTTTTGTAGGGGGGGGACAATTTATTTAATTTCTTCAAATTGTATCTTCTTCCATAGTAAATATCCAAGAAATTCAAATAATTAATAATATTGCTAGCCACAACTACATATTCATGAAGTGATAGTGATACCATTCATATATATCCTATACAAGGAGACCTTACTAAAAAACTAAACAAAGTCAGAAACAGTGGTGCATTGTGCATTTCCAGCACTGAGGCCTATGAGTTTCAGGACAGTCTGAAGTGAAACCCTGCCTCAAAAAACGAATGTATGCATACAGGTGTATAAGAGAAAGAGAGAGATTTTAATTTTAAAATAGCAAAGAAATGGAAAAACACTTTAGTCACATGTAGGAAGACATTCATACAAGTAATTCTCTGGCCCATACCTACACCAAACACTGACCACAAATTAATATTACAGCCACTATTGCAGGTTCTAAAAGTACAGTTGTGAATAGAACAGATGGACCCCTTTATTCAAGTAGAAACTACCCCGCCTTGAGGAAGGCGTAACTAATAAAGAGCAAACTCAATCATTTTAGAATCCAAGGCAAATATAAACGGTGGTAAGAAGATATTGAAAGCAGGATGACTGGGATGGAGACATCAGTGATGATGGGTGGCATTTTTGAGCATGGCCAGAATACTCAAAAGTTAAGGTCCTCCAAATAAAATGACATTTGAGGGTGACAAAAGAAAGCAAGTCAAGAAGTAAGCTCATGGCAGAATATCCTGGCTCAAAGTGATCAGCTGTCATAGTTGAATCTCTGCACACAAAGAGGAAGAGAGGATAAAATTTTTTTTTAAAAAAAAAGGAAGAACCTGGCATGATGGTGCATGCCTTTAATCCCAGCACTAAGGAGGCAGAGGCTCTTTGTGAGTTCAAGGCCAGCCCGGTCTACAAAGTGAGTTTGAGTTCCAGAATAGCCAGGACTCTGTTACACAGAGAAGCCCTGTATCAAAACACACACACACACACACACACACACACACACACAGAGAGAGAGAGAGAGAGAGAGAGAGAGAGAGAGAGAATAGGTAGTAGGTCATTCATGTTGAATACAGGACACAGCAGAGAGCTTGCATTGAATCGAAGTAGGATAAGAAGTTGTATCTAAAAACTACAATAGTTATTCTCAGATGTCAACTTGACTACACCAGAAATTAACGAAAACCCAACATTTGAGGTGGAAAGAACCACCTTTATCTGGGCCACACCTTCTGCGGGCAGCCTACATAGAAGACGTGCAAGAAGGAAGCTTTGGGTCTTTGCCTGCTTGCTCTCCCCAGCAAGTCCATTCCTTCACTGGAACTAGAACCACTTCTTTGGGATTCTGCATATACTGAAAATTACCCAAGACATAAAGTCTTATGGACTGAAAAATTACTATATTCTTGGATCTTCTGTTAGTATACAGCCATTGTTGGGCTGGCTGAACCACAGCCTATAAGCAATTCTAATAAGTCCCCCTTGTATATACATAGATAAATACATAGATGATAGATAGATAGGTATTGACATATATATATATACATATATATGTATGTATATATATATATCAGATTAGATAGAATCATAGAAAGATGTTAGATAAATGATAGATGGATGGAGAGATGGAAGATGGATGGTTAGATAGACAGACAGATGTAGATACAGATATATAGACATAAAGATAGATTCATTGTAAGTCCAGGTCTTCAAGAGAATTCCAGTTAATACACTAATACACACTGGAAGAGACAAAGTAGATGGTACCAAATTCAGAGCTTTCCTCTATACTCTGCCCCCTGTCTCTTCACTGTGGAAGTCCAGACACCTGCTTTCTACTCACTACAAAAGAAGTTTCCACCTTTACAGAACTAATATGTTGGCTTCAATTTTTTTTCTTTCTACCATCCTAGATGCCTCTAATTTTTTCCTTGTCTGTTTTACAGGTCTTCTGCCACTTGGATCTATTTCTTGCTCATTCATTACTCAGTCACCTGAAGGACAACCTTCACAGGCTGCTGCATGTGCCAATGGGACACGTTTACAAGGAAGTCAGACGACAGGGAGAAACCAAGGTCTTTCCTTGACCTCTCTATTCCTTGGGTGGTGCCTCTGGCAACTGTTGGCATTTTCCCACGGTGCCATCTCTCACACCTGGCAGCGTCGCCTTCCACCGGATGCCCCAGCACTTCTATCACCTCCTCAATGTGTCGACTTAGAGGCGCCAGCAGCAGGCTTTGTCACTAATTTGGAGACAGCCCCGCCATCCTGATCTGCCTTCATATCTATCATCTCACGGGTTGTGTTACTGGTGGTCTGAATTAAACTTCTGCTGTTTTAAATGTTGACAGCTGTGTATCCTTCCTAGGCTGAGCTCTGCCTGATTCAGTTCTTGAGAGTGACAAGGGGCTTCAGCAAGCGGTGACTGATTCATCTGTCAGGCAAGAACCTAGAGGTTCTCTATCTCACTGGCCGCTCTCAAATCCACATTAGCTCAAGGCATCTTCCTGTGTTCACTTCCTTCAAACTCGATTTGTAAGGCTTATACAAGAGAAGCAAGGATGCACTGGAGCGTGAAAGACATTGTGACCCAGGACTCAGACTTTAGATCCAGAATTCTTAGGAAATTAGTGCTAGAAGTCTACGGTCAGCACCATGGCCAGATCCAAGAACCCAAAGTCAGAAAACTGGAGGTCCCTAGAAGAAATCTTACTCCAGACCCAGGGAAGAGAAACTGAACCATGTACCACTTTTACTTATAAAAACCCCTCTTCAATTTGCCCAGTGTGTACAGGGTTGTGATGTGCAGACCAAGCAGGGAAGAACACAAGCTCTGTCATATCCTGCATCACCTCTAGGAATAGTTGATACAACCTCAGAAATCTGCCCTGGAAATGAGCTATCACATCGCATCAAATATAAAGTACATTTCATTGTAAGATGTGTTATTATTTTATAGATCACCAAGAAGGGAAAATGTGTCCAGTGAAGCTTCGGAGTGATACACTTGGGAGATGGTCACTTTTCTTTAGCCATGGAGCCACTGATATATTGTCTATGCTCTCGTAAATAACCCGACATCTATGTTCCTGCAAGCAACTCCAATTAAAGCCAATAGAATTTTTTTTAAAGCATTCAAGTAGGAGGGGATTTGTTAGAAAGGAAAGATACAAAGGGTATGGAGAAAAATAGGTAAGGGGGCAAGAATGTGATGAAAATACTTTATATGCATCTATGAAGCTATCAAGTAATAAATTCTGAAGTATTTTTAAATCCTAGGTAAAATATTCCCTGACCACATCAACTGTGTCCTATACAAACTTGGTGTACCTTAAAATGGAAGTAGTAGACTGGAAAAATGATTCATCTCATAAAATGCTTGCTATAGGAACATGAGGAGCTGAGCATCCATGGAAAAAGATAATTATGGCAGTGTGTGCCTGTAATCCAGTGCTGGGAACAAAGAGACAGGTGCATCCCTGGGGCTTGATGGTCAGCCAATCTAGCTGAAACATGGAGTTCCATGTCCAGTGAGAGACCCTGTCTCAAAAGAGGAAAAAAGAAAAGTCAATGACATCATGAAATTTGCTGGTAAATGGGTGGAACTAGAAAAGATCACCCTGAGTGAGGTAACCCAGACCCAGAAAGACAAACATGGCATGTAGTAACTTATAAGTGAATATTAGTCTACTAGCCATAAAGTAAAGGATAACCATGCTACAATCCACAGATCCACAGAACTAAGTAACAAGGAGGCCTGGGGGGGACGCATAAATCTCACTGTAAAGGGGAAATAGAATAAACATCACTGTTGGATGGGGGACAGGTTGGGGTTTGGAATGGGAACAGGAGGGATCAGGTTGGAGATGTATGGAGGAAGAGAGTACTGGGAGAGACAACTGGAATCTTGGGGCATCTCTGGGATGAGCTATAACCCCCCAGCAATCTATGATGGTGACCCTAGCTAAGACTCCTAGCAATGGGGAATATGGAACCTGAACTGACCATCTCCTGTAAGCAGGCAAGACTTCCAGTGGAAAGACTTGGATACCAACACAACCACAAAACCTTCTACCTACAACCTGTCCTGACTACAAGATGTGCTGGGTAAAGGTAATACAGAAATTATGGGAGTGACCAACCCATGACTGGCCCAGCTTGAGACCCATACCATGACAGAAAGCTCACACCTGAGGGCCTGGACCCAAAGTTGGGATACCTCAGGGTTCCTAGGATAGAATCAAACATGACTAGCAAAAAGATGTCAATGAAATAATTCCTAATGATATTCTGCTATACTCATAAATTGATGCTCAGCCCAACTGTCATTAGAGAGGCTTCACTCAGCCACTGATGGAAACAGATGCAGAGACCCACAGCCAAGCACTAGGCAGAACTCAGGGAACCCTGTGGAAGAGGAAGAGGAAGAGTTGTAGGAGTCTGAGGGCATCACAAGAAAACCCACAGAGCCAACTAATCTAGGCTCATAGGGGCTCTCAGATACTGAACCAACAATCAGGGAGCCTGTGTGGGACTGACCTAGGCCCTCTGCACAAATGCTACAGTGGATTGGGTGAGGGGAAAAGGAGAGATGGGGGGAAAGACTGGGAGGAGAAGAGGGAGGGGAAGCTTTGGTCAGGATGTAAAAACAAACAAATAAAAATAAAGTAGATAAGAAGTTGAAGACACCACTCAGTGTTGACTTCTGGCCCACATATAAGCACAGACATGTGCATGTGGTTACATAAATCCATAAGCATACACACACAGGAACAAAAATGGTAACTTTAATGTGGGATATGACATCAGTCTTGGTCTAAGTCAATAGTTCCTAATCTTCCTAATGCTGCAACCCTTTAATACAGTTCCTCATGTTGTGAGGACCCCCAACCATGAAACTATTTTGTTGCTACTTCATAAGTGTACTGTTTGAGTCATAATGTAAATATCTGATAGAAGGATATCTGATATGTGCCCCCAAAGTAGTCATGACTCACAGATGGTTTAGACACTCAAGTCCTCTTAAACCAAATGCCTCATTTAAAGGACTATCCGGCCATTCTGGGACCCCCAAAGCTCAGGATCTAAAGAGGATACCCACCAACTAGAGTGCTAGGGCTGAGTCATAACTCCTTCACTGATCTCCAAACACAGTTTGAACCACATTTGTAAAACATCAAAGGGGACAGAAAGGAGCCCTGAAGTGCATTAGACAAAGCCGGTATTACCTGTGTAGTTACCAGTAACTACAGTGTGTTCTTGGGTAAGGACCCTATCTCCAGTTTCCTCAACTACGAAATGAAAGATTTGAACAGATACTGTCTTGGATCTCATTCAGCTTGATCTTCTGTGAACACAGTCCCATGTATGTAAATTAAAGTGGGAAATACTAACAAATTTGCTGTTTATGATCATAAAGTTGACCATGGTTTCTCAACAGGGATGTCTCATCAAGCACTTGCTAATCAGATCTATGAGGGCTCTTTCTCTAGTTGTGAGCGAATGGTAAACACACACACACACACACACACACACACACACACGCAACTGTCACACCATAAATGCCAAAAAGTACTTCTAGTGAGAAATAATTGAGGCCATCATAGACCAAATGTTGAGTCCTCCTAAAATTCATGCATTAAAATCTTAAGCCCCAAAGGGATGGTAGTCTAGTTTGCTTTCCGCTGCCTTGATATATGCCAAACTCCAAAGCAGCTTGGGGTGGGTGGGGTCTATTACATCATATAGGTTATCACCTATATAATAGGGTCTATCATGAAAGGAATCCAGGAAGGGAGCTCAAAAGGCACCTGGAGGCAGGAACTACAGAAGAGATCATGAAGAAATACTGCCCACTGGTTCAGTCTCAGATGCATGTTCAGTTACCTTTCTTATTCCTATATGCACAGGGATGGCATTGCCCACAGTAGGTTGGGCCTTCCTACAAAAAAAAAATGCCCTCACAGGCATGCCTACAGGCCAACATGATAGGCTGTTCCTCAGTTGAAGCTTTCTCTTCCTAAGTGTGTCAAGTTGGCAACCACGGTCAACCACCACAAGGACCATTTAAGAGAGACAGAACCATGAGAATGAAGGTCTCATTAGTAAGATTAGTGCCCTAACCAAGGAATCCTAAAGAACTCAGTCTTTTTCCAGGTCACGAGAATACAGTTAGAGGTTGACAACTTGCAACCCCAAAAGCTTTGACCAGAACTCAATTTTTCTGGCACCCCAACTTGGGCCTGCAGCCTCCATAGTTAATAGGCAGAAACTTCTGGTGTTTATGAGCCATGTAGCTTGTGAAATCTTGTTACAGCAACCTTGGTGGAATAAGATGATAATCTTCTGCAAAGTATTCATGACAGTGGACAAAATCCACAAAGCATATGTTCAGTCTCCAAAAATTATTTACCTTCTAATTTACTATGACACAATGTGAGTAGCTACAGGAGTGGTCACTTGGGCTATGTACATTTCAGCGAACCCCTTAGTTTGCTTTCTTGAAATCTTAGTTGAAGTATTCTCCCATGACCTTCTCATATTTCACTTTTGGATATATCCAGAGTCAAGAAAAATAACCTAGTTGTGGGGAAGGCTGGAAGGCACTCTGAGCTGGAGCATCAGGAGCCATGCATGGGAAGGGTGGAAGGCACCCAGTGCTGGAACAGCAGGAGTCATGCATGGGAAGGCTGGAATGCACCCTGTACTGAAGAGCAGGCAGCCCCAGGTGAGGCTGTGGAGATGCTCAGGAGATGCTGCCCCTTTGCAGATGTGCAGTTCTGCCAAAAATTACTGGAAGTTCCTGAACACAGGATCAGAAATCCAGGGCTCAGCAAAGAGAGTCCTTTTCTAGTTTTTTTTTTCTTTCACCTTTATAAAAGCAGGAAGGAAGCACGAGGGCATAGTTCTAACCAGCTTCTTCAGGGGCAAGTCAACTCTTGGTGACTGACCCTTACATTCAGTATGGAGCAGGCCGCCAGCCTCCTGGAGAGCCACAAGATTCTAGCACAGGAGAGTGGTGAACACTTCCTATGCCCTTTCCCTAACAAAAGCCTTCTGCTGTCACTGCTTGCTCTGATTTTGGGGAGGCACACGCTTCTGCAAATACAAGGGGTCTCCAAGTTGTAGCTCGCTGTTTAAAAAGAACATGAAGATAATTCAAAATAAACCAATGTCCTGTCCACATAGACCTGCACCAATTCTTGTGGAAAGTGCTATAGACCACATCACATTGCCTTTGGCATGTTCCACTTTGCAAAGACTGTGTGCCTGGTGACCTTTGTCTTTCCTTCAAGTACCCCTAAGTCCCTCTGGTCACACCCCAGCTGTTAAATTAGTCAGCACCAGCTGTGGTTCCGTGTGTCTTTGTCAAACAATCTAATATGCGGCTTCCCAATCAACCACATGAAGAGGGCACTTTGATGAGCCAGGAAGACGTCCTTGGAGTCCTGGCACACTTGGGTTTCAGTCCTCTCTTTGCTAGTGCATGGACAGGATGTTTCAGGACCAGAATAAGTCCCTAATACATATGTATAATCATGCATCCCTTTTAATTGAGCATTTCCATGGTGCCAGGCCCTATAGTATGTACCATTGTATGCAAATGTCAGAACATTCCACTTTCTAGGTGGCCAAGGGAAAGATCAAATTCTTACTCAAGGTCACCAGCATTCAGGAGAAAGAACTGGAAATCAAACAAGGTTCCAATACCCACAAAAGCCTTTATTTAAAAAAAAAATACGTTAACTGAATCCCTGGCTATTCCTATCCCCACTAGCTTTTCAATTTGCTACATCAATTAAAAACTTACACAATAAGTAGTTGTTGAATTCAGACAGTGAATTCTTAGTCACTGACTGTATCTTGTGTTAAAGTCTATATGGACTATGGAAAACTGTAAGTTTTAAAACGTATTTTATGTTCCTTAGATGGCTTAGGGGTTGGTCACAGAAGAGGAACTCAAATGTTGCCTGAACGGCATGTGGGTGATGGTAAGATTCAGGGACTTGTAGAATGCACGCGCGCACATGTGTGTGTGTGTGTGTGTGTGTGTGTGTGTGTGTGTGTGTGTGTTACAGACTCAGAGGTAAAAGGTTATTTCAGAAACTGTTTTGCGTAAATCTTATCCAATGTCCATGCCATTTCAGATCTGTTCATCCATTATATGTTTGGGATAGCACAAAAACACGGACAAACAATGAGTTAGTCACAGTCTGGGCTGCCATCACGTTGCTGATGTAACCCTCGGTGTCATGGGAATGTCACAGAATCCACTAAAAGGAGTTGAGCACCACTGTCCCAGCACTTAGGGGCATGATGAGCATCTTCCCTGGCTGAGCTAGAATGACCTATAGCTGCCCAGGGGAATTTAGACAGAGGAGTCTTTGTAAACAATGTCCCTAAGAAGAACAGGTGACCACTCTATGACTGGGCTGTTTTCTGTGACTGAGTGGCATCTAACGGGCACTCTAGTGTAGAACTTAAATTTCCCAGGGCAGAAGATTACTGCCCCACCCCCAGAATGCCAAACACAGTAGGTCAAGGTGATACCTATAAGTTGGACATCAAGCAAGCTCCCAGGAGAATCTGACTTTTTAGTCCTAAAATACATTTTGAGAATCACTGCTCTATAGGTATTTGTCTGTCTGCGGGGGGGGGGGGGGGGGGGGAGTGAGCGGGGACGTGTGTGCGTTCGTGTTGCTTGCAGCCCTGCAGACTCAGACAATATGATCAGTGGAAACACTTGTAGGAAAACTTCCGGGGTTTAAAAATCTCAGCATTTCTATGATTCCTAAGTCTGTGTCATAAACACATGCACACACACACACACACACACACACACACACACACACACAGAGAGGCACATGTGCTTTAAGTTCCTAGATATATGTGCTCAAGTGCCCACCAGACCAGACAGCCACCGTTCACCAAGTCACTCAACACACCTTTCCTGAATTAATTACCTAGATGGCTTTTTACTTTCTGGATGTTTTTTTCTCTGCTGTGACATCACCTGCGCACTTTAGAAACATTAATGTCAACCTCCATGTCAATGTGAGCGTCCTTGCCTTTACTTAGTGGTAATTTAAATTCTAGCATTTAAGCTAGATGACACTTGTTTGACCTGTTCTGCTCACCACTGTACCCTGCCACACTCAGGACGATGCCTAGCACATAGTAGGGGTGCACTGTGTGAACTGGAATGAATATACTGACCAAATAATGAAAATGCATAAGTCATCTGAAACCTCAAGTCTGCAGTTTGGTTCACATTTTCTTCTTTCACTATGGTAGTTTACCGCCCCCTCCCCTGCATGGAGATTCACTTCAGTCCCCCGAGTCTTTTCTTTCAGCACCTAGGTACACCGTAGCTTCTGCAGCTTAGGAGCAGCCAAGGCAACCCTCTCTAGCAACACACTCGCGTGCCCTTCACCACGCAAAAATCACCTGCTCTGCCAAGCCCAAACCATAATGTCTTATCATTGTGAAGCACTTTCTGAACACTTCCCTGGTTTTGGAGTGTTTATTTGTTTGAGACAAGGTCTCATCTAGCTCAGGCTGGCCTTGAACTTGTCACACAACCAAGAATGACCTTGAACTCTTGATTCTCCTGCCTCCACCCCATCCCACCCCCAACTCTACTGCAGCCAAGCGCTCTGATTACAAGAGTGTGCCACCATACCCAGAGTAGTTCCAGGAGTCATTTGAACCACACACACACACACACACACACACACACACATTCACCAAGGGGAATTACTGCTCCCACCAGTATCATCGATTGCACAATGTATCTACAGTAACTGAAGCATAGTTTTTAATGTAGTTAATTTCTTGTCCACTAAGGAGCCCTGTGCCTGGAGTGCAGGAGTGGTTTCCTGCCATTTATAATCACTGGTAGCTAACTCGGCATCTAACAGATAGCTAGGCCCCGAGATGTTTGCTGAACCGGCCTCAATTTAATTTAGTTAGCATCAATCACAGAGTAAGGAATAAACAGTCGTGGACTCACTGAGACTAATTCTCAGACGTCTTTACCACAGCCAAGGCCAAACTAAAAACTAAAGTAATTACTTGGGTAGATAATTCATGAAAGGAGGAGAGCCATTTGCATTTGAATGATCTGGTGAGGATTTTCTGCTTATTGATGTTTCTGGGATTTTTCAGATAATAGCTTCAATTCTTTGATTCTTTCATGGTGTGGAGAGTAGGCCAGAAAGTTAATCTATCCATCACTCTCCCATCTGAAACCAAGCAACTTCCAACCAGCTCTGTCACACAGAAAACATCCATAGAAACCAAGCTTCAGCATGAAAGTCCTGAGGCATGGAGGGTCTGCGATGCTCACATTCAGCGCTCTCAAGGAATGCCAGGAGGATGCCACCACTTGACTGATGTTTCAATAACTTCACATCTGGCCCCTATCTATTGCTGCCCTTATCATCCTCAAGTCTCGGGCACAAGGACAGGAATGGGGGGGGGGGGATATACAGAAAGTGGTATCTGTGGCACAGGAGTAAAGAGGAAATCCGGGTTCAGAGCAGCATGTGTGTGTCTATATTTTTAAGAGCAAGGGTGGAGATGACAACGACGGAGAGACACGTCCATCTACAAACGAATGAGAGAGGGAGAGAAGTGAGAGTGAGAGAGAGAGAGAGAGAGAGAGAGAGAGAGCGCACCTGCTTCCTAAAGCCGCCTATCGCAGACCAGCCCAAAGGCTCGGCCCCGCCAGCCAGAGCCGGCGGATTTACCATGGCATTACTTTTAATTAAGACTGCGGCGCGGCGCGGGAGCACGGGGTGCGCCCTAATCCCGGGTCCGCCTGACGTCACCTGGGAAGAGGCGGCGGCGCGGGGCGGCGCGGACCCAACGACCTCATCGCGACCCGGCCCGCGCCTCCTCCCGCGCGGGGCTTTGCTGGCGGGAATTAAGGGAGGGAGAAATGTTAGTACACTTTTAATTGGAAAGCGAGTTCTTCTTTCAGAGCGGCTTGTTTACTCAGGATCGGGCATTAGAACTCGGGGGAGGCTCTAATTGAAGTGACGGCTTTGGAGATTATGGGGAACATATGGCCCTACCGCCGGGCTCTTTATCTGCATTTTCTCATAAAAACAGCCGTCCGGGTGTGTTTCTACAGCCTGGCCTCTTCCATTTCTAAAGCGCCTTTGAAAAGAGGAGAATGCAATGCATGCGCAGGGCTGCAGTAGCCCGCAGCCCGCAGGCCTGGAAGCTTCCCCATGCTAGGCCCGCACTGAAGCTGCCTCCAGCCAGAGTTCTGCCAGGGAAAATGAGCTGGGAAGAAAAGAAAGCCACTGGTGACTGCCTGGCAGGGGTGTAATTCAAACGGTTTTGAGCAACAGCGGGAGAGAGTTGCCACGGCAACGAGATTCCCACTCCATGCCAGGGAGGGGGAGCCTCCATGGGGCTTGGTTGGGGCCAATCCGAATACGCAAGGGAAATGGGAACACGCGTGTCTCAGGACGGAATTACATTGCTTTCTCTTTGTCATTAACCAACCAATCAATCAAATATCCGGTTGGTCGCTGACTCCAGTATCAGTATCTACCCTATTGGTTCCTCTCCCTCACTTCTGCTAATTATTACTATACTCAAAACTGTCAGATAAAATACAGGAAACAGTTAAATGTGTATGTTTGATATTATCTTGCCTCAGACATGCTTTCTAAAACATGCTACTTTTTCCAAAATGTAAATGTCACCTGGCTCCTTGGAATTTTGTTTGCTTCGTTTTACCTGTGCACTCTAGGGGTGATACCACTCCTGGCACAGTAACAAATATCAACTGGGAAGAACAGCTGACTGAGGCATCGGCAACTTGAGCTCCCACAGCCCGACCACCTTCTGGAGCTGTGCTTCACAACCTTCCTTTCCTAAACATTGTGCTCACCCAGGGATTACGGAACCCCAGATCTCAGGTTGCATGCCTGACTAATTAAATCCTTAAGGCCCATTCCACAGAAACCCAACGTCAAGGAAGAAAAGAAATATATGAAGGGCCTGGAGAACGGCTCTGTGGTTAAGATCACATGCTATTTTTGCGGAGGACCAGAGTTTGGTTTTTAGCGCCCACGTAAGGCAGCTCACAACCACCTGTAACTTCATCAATTCTGGGATCTGACACTCCTCTGGTTTCTGCACGCACACACACAGACACACGTGCACACGCACACACTTTTAAAAATACATAAGAAGCCTTATGCAGGGGGACTACTTTGAGGAGCCACACATGATCTGAGTGCCCTGGTTATTAATGGTCTTCTCCCACTAGAATGCAAATTTGTGGGGAGCAGAATTATCAACCCAGCATTACCACAGGCCTGTCATATTGTCTGTGTCCCCAAATATTTGCTCAATAGTCAAATGCATGCTTCTATATGCTCCAGGCCCTATTTAACGTACCACTCAGGAAACTCCTAGATGAACTGGCTGCTCAGTTGGTCTGGCCAGCTTTTCTACCCTCACAGGTTTTCAAGAAGAAATACTTGAATATTTCTTCCAAGAAGAAATTCCTTGAATACCACCTGGGTCCCCACCTAGTGCACACATGCTAAAATATTCAGACTCCTGGACCTACTCACCAAAAGACCTAAACAAGCCTCTGGCCTCCCCAGTGTGCAGATTTGGTTTGGACCACTGAGAATCCAAATGGGTCTTGCATTACTTTTTTTCCATTTGTTTTTGCCCCATAAAATACCACAGTACTCAGAAGAAGCTCTAAACTAGTCTTCTACCAATCCTTAGAAAACACTGGGGGTTTTCTGTAGCCACAGAGGCACAAAGGCACAGGGGGATACAGCCTAGGACTCTTCCACTGCAGGGTGAAGTGTTTGTTTCTAAAGCCTCTTCAGATGGCCTTGAAACCCCATGGCTAGTGTGCGTGGGGCTGGATTGCCAGGCCAAGAAAACCAGCCCTTTCTTGAACTTCCTCCACAACTTGCATTTACTATACTGGGGAGAACCTGCGTCCTTGGGACAGGTAGCCCAGGAGATGAGCTGCTCTGCATGCACAGGGACCGTCACCCTGAACTCACCAGCCATGCTTCAGAGTTCTGCAGGGAGGACCCAACAGAGAGATAAAGGCACAGAGAAGTTTCTGCCAAAGGAGAAACAAAGACTCCAAAGAGTGGGACTATTACAGAGCCTGTTAGATGTACCGATTTCACCCACTGCCAGGCCTAATTGATTTCATGAGGGCTATGGTTTCCACTCCTGATACGTATCCAAAAGGCTTGAGGCAGGGGTGGGGAAGAAGTTTTCCTGCTGCCATCAGATAAAACGCAAGGACTGAACCAGAAGTGGGATGAGTAACTGTAAAAATAACACAAGACAAAAACTCTAACGGTTCTGCACACGCACTTTTGAATCGCTTCCATTTCCACACATTAGGTTGACCTCGCATCTTTCCCAGCTTCCTACCGCTATAAGGCGTCCATAATGCGTTCAAGGATAGTGCTTAGTGCTAAGGAAGAACATATAGGTTAAAGCAGGACGTGAACACGTGACTGGCTTTGAATGGGAGTGGTAAATTCAGTTCAGATCAATTCCTTGTCATTGCCCTGATTACATGTGCAAGATGCTTCGCTGGGGACCTCGTGGGTAGGTAGGGAGTCTTAGAGAGCCCTGGATCACCACCACAGCCAGCCAGCGAGTTGTCAGTAAAACGTGAGGCGACAATGTGAGGACTGCTTTAATCTACATGTGTGTTTCTGATGACCAGACAGCACAGTACTGCTTAAGAAGACAGACTGCAACCAGACCACCTGGGTCTGAACTGTGGCCCTTGCGGTGACTAGCCGTAGTACCTGCGGTGCTTTAATCAACTTTTCCATGCTCCTGCCCCTCACTGCATAATGGGACGAATCACAAAACTGCCTTAACCACCAGCTCCGTAGGAAGACTAAGCTATTTAACTTCAAGAAATACTTTCAGTAAGAATAACTGCAGAGAGATGGTTTGGTAGTTATCAACGCCGGAATCCCTCATCGTTATGAAAAACACAATGATATGTTTTACATGTGGTCATTTTTACTTACAGGGGTTGAACATGGGAAATGACTAATTATAAACACTAATGCAGGTTATATATGTTCTGAAGCAACTACACTAATTTTGTGGTTTTTGTTATTCATTTTCATCAACATTATTAAGACTGAACACATTTCCAAACCAAGTTTCAAGACAGTGGAAAAGAGATAAGTATTGTCTAAATCTGAACGTTGCCTGTAACTTTTTAAACACCAAGATAAACTCTACCCAACTTCTAATTACAGAGAGGGCCGAAGCCCTCTGTTTCAGTATCAAGTGTCCGGACTTGGTAATTGGTAGAATTAAGTTCTTATTCTGGCTTATCCCTGACTCAAGTATCCTGTGTTTTTACTTCTCCTTCTATGTTATGGAGACAAAACAAATACACTAAAAGAGAAAGGTTCTGCACATAAAAGAAGCCTTAGATAGAGAACAACAAACAATCCTTCTAGTAACTATATGGCTGCTTCGAGCAAGAAAGTGTTGGTTTTGAAAACAATCTAAAGGGCCCAGCAATTATAACCACTTCTTGCCTCCCAGTCAGAAATGCCAGGTTAATAAATCAGGCAGAGTCTGGGAAGACCTGTTGTGTATCTCTGAACGATGCAAGAGATTGCACGTGTACTCTCTGATAAACACTGTACAGAAATCTTCATTACAAGACAGTATGCCTCTTGCTCTATTCTTAGCACATGGCATATGACTTAAAATATATTTATTAGCCTGAAACTTCAAGAATTTATATTAACTCCAAAACCTGGGGATAGATCTGTAGGCAATTTCACTTTGAAGAAGTATTTCTCAAGCATCAGGCCACAATTGATATGAAATTTATAAAAGCAACACAGTATAAGATTATAATTATAATATAATTATAAATATAATTACAACAAGAAAGTTATGAAATTAACACAGCTAGGATTAGAATTAAAACATTACATCAATGTGCAAGGCAAGCAATGAACCATCTAAGTGCTGGGAGAGAAGTGAATGTGTGTGTTTCTGAAAAAATGGTAATTATTACTGCATGGAAAGTACAGTTAAATTTTTTAAAAATAGGCTGTTGTAAAGAATATTGAAAACATGATTTACATACACTTTTCACCATTATAATGCTTAGTGAAGTACTTGTAGGAACTACTCTGGTTTTTGAATGAGTAACCCATTTGCTTATTAAAGAGAAGAATGGCAAGCTTAACCTCACAGCAATGTCCCTATGTCCATCTCTCAGGCTCTTTATAGCCCAAACTGTATCCACTGTTCTGGGACGATTATGCTGACTTCGAGAAGTCTCCTTCACTGTACAGCTTGGAAGTCAGCAACCCCTTGGCTTTTGTTCTTCTGCAGCTAAGAAGCAGCATTTATTTAGTCTACAGACTGACATAGAGTAGAAGTCTGTAGAAAGTAAGTGCTGGATGGAAGGTTAATGACAACCGGAAGGGCATCTAAAAGGACAGTGGTGTGCAGTGATGCTAACAGACCTACTGGGGGATGGAAGGAAGAACGTGGGACTTAACAGCATTCATTGATGGAACCACCAGGTCACATGGCCTTGCCGGAGGAGTCTACTCCACTCCTCAGGTGTGGAGATGCATCACTCCATCAGACCAAGAAGCTCAGAGAGATACACCCCAGGACAGTTGTGCAGAAAAGGTGGTGCTTAGTAAGAAGGTAACATCTGGGCAAGCAAAGGAGCTCAAATCAATCATAATGACGATGAATCTCAGCTTCATCTTAGCCTATTACAGAAACACAATTGGTAAACGTCTCCCATTCTTGCTTGGATTTTAATAGTCCCAGAGGTCATTGAAAGACTATTTCCACCTGATTTTTTTTTGTATTATCTGCCCAGGATGTGACACTAGCCAGAATGTTCTAAAACTAAAGACAGTCTCTGAGATATACATGCTTGTAGTAGAAAATCACACATCTCCAATTCATGTACTCAGCACCCCAAATAAAAAGCCCCCCATACCACCCTGAGACACCTTGTGCCAGCTCTCCAGAGACATCTGAAATAGAGGGCAAGGAGGGATAAGGAGATATTTGGGAAATGATGGACTTTTGCAAAATGAGTGCAGAGGTCATAAGACACCCAGAAGTACATGAACACCTTGCCAAGAGCTAATAATAGAAATTGCCACTGGGTAGACACCAATCAAGCTTCATGCCTTGATCTGCATTATCTCTTTTCATCCTAAAAGCAGGCTCCTCAGGAGGTATGGCAACCCCCTTTTTTACGAATTAGGAAATAGTCTTGACAGGGCAGGGTGACTGGCCCAAGATTCCCCTGCTTTTGAATGTCAGGTTAGCTATACTCCTGGACCTGCCTCATCGCAGATCCCCAAACAGACAAGACCTCCTCCTTCTCCTGCTATCTTTCATAGCTTACACTGTAAAAATGAACTGACAAGAAAAATTCCAAGAAACATTCTGGTATTTTCCAGAACTTGTGAGATAACTACTGCTCATAACCTACGTTATCAGAGAACAAGATTAGTCCAACACGGATTGAAAGACATGTTGCTGTACTGTAGACAATAATATCATCCCCGGTGTTGTAGGTGGAAATGAAGAAAGAGCCTGTGGCTCTGTGGGTAAAGACAGTGGCTGGGCAAGCCTGGCAATCTGAATCTGATCCCCAGAACCCATGAAGTTAGAAGGAGAGAATGGATTCCAACAGACTGTTCTTTGATCTTTACACATGTGCTGTGTCATACACACACACACACAGAGAGAGAGAGAGACAACAGACAGACAGACAGACACACACACACACCAATAATGAATAAGTAATTTTTTAATTAAACAAACAATAAAAGAGAGCTTAGCCACCAGTGCTGCTAAGTATGACTGAGAAACAAAGGGGGTGGGGTTCTAGACAGAGAAAGTGGTGGGAAGTATCTGGAAACTTAGACAGACACAGCAGCCATTCCACATGCTAAGAAAAATCAGAAAGAAAAAGGACTGACCAACAGTGTGAGTGAGAGGAAAAATACCTTACAACTCTAATGATGTGTGGTTCTTGGCCTCAGAGGTCAATATGAACAAGAAGAGGGAATGTGTTCAAACAAGAAGCACACATCATCACATGTCTGTGGCAGACCAAGCAGTGCTGTGCAGGTGGCTGCAGAGTACAGGGACAGGCTCCTCAGTGAAGTCTGGGAAGTTGCTACACCATCTCATAAAACACAAAGTGTCCTTCAAAGAAATGTGTCCTGGGGTGGACTTCATTGCCCAGGCTTCCTCTGGGGAAATCCCTCTACACAAGAGGATCAGTTGAAAGAGCCCCGTCACAGCCAGGGCACGAATCCCAGGCATAATCTAAATAGTTTTCCTGTCCTCAAAAACACAGATGAACCCCAAAATGAGGAAAACAAAAATACAGTTATATTCCATGGCAAGAGACACAAAGAGGAAATAAAATGCAAAAAAGAAAATTCTGTTCAAAGGAACAAAATATGTATCCAACTCAAACTAGACATTCTTCATTAATCAAGGAATGAAACAAGAAATAAAGATGTTTGGCTTTAAAAATAATCTATAAGCAAGTGCAGTGCAACATGGTACCCTACACTGGATGTTTGAATAAATGAAGACATTAGAGAAAATCTCCTGAAATCAAATAAATCCTATAGCTGGAAGTTACCATCTTCATTGTTTGCAGTTAAGAGCAACATTAGCACACAAGGAAGCTGGAAGAGTCTGGAAACATCTGTCTCATTTTCAACTAAACTATAGATTGAAATTTTTAATTCAGACTTAAGCTTGTAAAATTGCTGCACAAGATACTTGGGTAATTGCTCATTTGAAAAGAAAGCAGGAGACTAAAAGAGAAAAATGAGAAACCTAACTTGAACTGGCTAGAGGCCATAGTTGTCCACAGTCAGGTGTCAGGAGCCAGGAGTCCCTGCCTCCATTCTCAGGTCAAACAACCAGTAAATTGTGAGTATATAAACAAAATATGATACCCCAGCCAAGCAGTAAAAATAGCAATGTTCTAGGCATACCACATAGGGCATATCACACTCCATTCATGGTGGTACCTTTTAAAGACAGCATGATATTTCCACAGATAGATCAAAACATCTTTTCTATGGACTACTTAAAGGAGTGGGGAGAAACTAGAAAAGACTTTGGAGTTTCCTAGACCCAAGAGATGGTTTCTATCAACGTAAAAGGTAACCATGAGTAGGGAAATGATCTCTTACTGTGTGTTTTCTAAAAGTGAAGCCAGAACCAAAGTTTGAGGTTGTACATGGACCAAAACAGACACTGAGGCTCAAAATGCACAATCTGACAATCTATGTCAGAAGAATAGACCCATATCTATCACCATGCACAAAACTCAAGTTCAAATGGATCAAAGACCTCATTATAAAGCCAGCCACACTGAACCTTATAGAAGAGAAGCAAGTGGGAAGTACACTTGAACGCAATGGCACAGGGAACCACTTCCTAAATATAACCCTAGTAGCACAGACACTGAGAGAAACAGTTAATAAGTGGGACCTGCTGAAACTGAAAAGCTTCTGTAAAGCAAAGGACACAGTCAACAAGACAGAACGACAGCCTACAGAATGGGAAAAGATCTTCACTAACCCCACATCGGACAGAGGTCTTATCTCCAAAATAAACAAAGAACTCAAAAATTGGTCATCAAAAGAACAAATAGTCCAATAAAAATTGGGGTACAGACCTAAACAAGGAACTCTCAACAGACGAGTCTAAAATGGCTGAAAGACACTTAAGGAAATGCTCAACATCCTTAGTCATCAGAGAAATGCAAATCAAAACAACTCTGAGATTCCATCTTACACCTGTCAAAATGTTCAAGATCAAAAACACTGATGACAATTCATGCTGAAGAGGATGTGGGGTAAAGGGAACACTCCTACATTACTGGTGGGAGTTCAAACTGGTACAGTCGCTATGAAAATCAGTATGGTAATTTCTCAGAAAACTAAAAAACAACCTACCTCAAGACCCAGCAATACCACTTTTAGGTATATACTCAAAGGATGCTCAACATACCATAAGGACATTTGCTCAACTATGCTTATAGCAGCATTATTTGAACCATGGAAACAACCTAAATGCCCCTCAACCAAAGACTGGATAAAAAAGATGTGGTACATTTACACAATAGAGTACTACACTGTGGAAAAAATGATATCTTGAAATTTGCAGGCAAATAGATGGATCTAGAAAATATCATATTGAGTGAAGTAACCCAGACCCAGAAAGACAAATATAATATGTACTCACTCATAAGTGGCTTTTAGACATAAAGCAAAGAAAAAGGAGCCTACAATTCACAACCCCAGAGAACCTAGACAACAAAGAGGACCCTAAGAGAGACATACATGGATCTAATCTACATGGGACGTAGAAAAAGATAGGATTTCCTGAGTAAATTGGGAGCCTGGAGGTCATGGGAGAGGGTAGAAGGAAGGGGGAGGAAGGGGGGAAGGGGAGAGAAATATATAGCTCAATAAAAACACTAAAAATAAAATACACAAAAAAGAAGAACAGGTTAAGAGTTCTCTGATGTGACATACACCATGAATGCTCTACATTCGGCCTTTCAGCAGACAACTCCTTTCAGTCCCCAGTGGTAAGGATAACATTGCATACTAATGAGATAGCTGGTAGCTGGGGTATTTGGGATAGTTATCCCAGATAACTGTAGGACTGAGTCTGATCCCTGTCGATGCCAACCTAAGATTGGATGGTTGATCAGTTCAGTCAGTCCTCCACTCTCAAGCAGGGCAGAGGAGCTGAAGGCTGAGTTGATCGTCAACGTCTAATGATAAAATTGTGCCTGTGCAATAGAGCTGTATTAAAACCCCAAAGGACAGGGTCGAGTTAACGTTCTGAGAGGTGTGGAGGGATATGGAAGCTGGTGCATTGAAGGGAGCTATAGGAGTGCCAATTCCCTTTGCGTACACCGTGCCCTGCGTATCTCTCTATCTGCCTTTGGCACCCTCTGAAATTCTTTTGTGAGAAATGGCAGATCATAAATGAAACGTTTTCTTGAATTCTATCCTGCACTTTAACAAATTAATTGAGCCGCAGGAGGCTGTCCTGGGAACTCCAATTTATAGCCAGTTAGTCAGAAACACGGATGGCAATCTCCAGCTTGTGACTGCCATCAAAAGTGCAGAGGCAGCCCTAGGAGACCCAGCCTGCAATCTGGGAAGTACAATATTACCTCCAGGAGACAGTGTCAGGATTCAGTTGATTGAGAGTTGGGGGGAAGCTTCCACACATCTGGAGGCCGCGTCGTATTTAAAGAGGAGTGAGCAGGAAATGCACATGGGTGTGTTTCCTTATATCTCCAGCTCCCTGTGGTCCAGGAGCTTCAGCAGAAGTGTGTGGAACCTCTGGTGGGAATGTGAGCTACATAATCTCCAATACGCCCACCAGTGACAAGACCCTCTGGTTCCCTACTGAAGGGAAAGAGCTCAGGCTTAAGACCTCACAGGAGCCCTTCCCCAGAGACACTAGGGAGGCACTAGAGCATCCGCATCACCTAGAAAGCCCAAAGAAAACAGTCTGCCTCTGATTTTGAATTATATCTACCTGCTAAAGAGGTTGCTTCAGGGCTATTGGCAAAGCAGGACAAAAAAAGACTGGGCCACCTCAGAAAAGTGTGTTCAGCTGTGTGTGGTGGGTCCCACCAGTAATCCTAGCACCTGAGAAGTGGGGAAGAAAGATTGCGAGCTCAAAGTTAGCCTGGGTTACCTAGACAGACCCTAGCTCAAAAGATCAGAAAGTCATGGAAGAAGGCTCAGTCAGTAAAGTCAATGTCATGGGAGCATAAGGACCTAAGTTCAGTCCCCAGAACCCATGTAAAGGCCAGGAGTGGCATTGAACAGCTGCAATGCCAGTGCTAAGAGGGGCTTGCTAGAGAGCCAGTCAAGCTGGATTGGCAAGCTCCGGGTTCAGTGAGAGACCCTGACTCAAAAAACAAGGTAGAGAGAAATTATGGAAGACCCCCAACAATCAAACAACCTCTAGGCTCTAATCACACACACACACACACACACACACACAGAGAGAGAAAAAAAAAAACACTACAAAAATCATCATGGATTCTCAGTGCTTAAAGGGACAGCAGGTATCTCCCTGAACCACTTTCCTTCTCAACACTGGCAACAGTAAGCGGGAGATCTGTTTCTTAAGTACTTTTTGAGTGAATGATCTTCTGTCCTGCCATCTTAATATTTTGTGTGTGTGCATATGCGCATATATGTGGGTGCACATATGTATACATGTGGGTGTGTGTTTGTGTGGGCACATATATGTGTATATGTGGGTGCGTGTTTGTGTATGTGCATATGTGTATATGTGGATGCCTATTTCTCTGTGTGTATGTATGGGTGTATGTTCGTGTGTGTGCACATTTGAAGGTCAGAGATCAGTCTCAAGAGCCACTCCCCTTGTTTGCTGAAGTATGGCCTCTCAATGGTCTGGAGCTCACTTATGCGGCCAGACCCCAGGGATCCACACATCTTTGCCTCCCCAGTGTTGTGATTACAAGCTTGGGTCACCACACCCAGCTTTTCTGCATGAATCTGGGAATCAATCTCAGGTCCTCAGGCTTGCACAAGCGGTTCACTGACTGAACTATTTCTGTAGGTCATTTTAATGTTTTATCAATGACTTGATAATGGCACAAATCAGGCAGGACATGCCATGTGGCAGCTAGAATTCTCTATGGTGAGAAGAGCTTTGGCATTACGACATTAGCAGATAAAGAATCTAAGCTTCAAATTTGATTGCAGTTGTATGAAATGGGCTTTTTTTAAATGGAATTACATGTAAGGTAATGACAAAGTCAGTAGGGTTCAAAGAAAGACCCACTCTGTATTAAAAAGGTAAGGTGTATAGCGTGCAGTTATGAGCTTTTCCATTTATCAGAGGGCAGAGTTTTCAGGCTAATTTTAAATGATGCGCTTTAGGAGATCCCTGGCCAGAGAAAGGAAGAGAGAGAGGGAGAGGGAGAGAGAGAGAGAGAGAGAGAGACAGAGACAGAGACAGAGACAGAGACAGACAGAGACAGAGAGAGAGAGAGCAGCAAGTATACTAAGGAGGGCAATTAACTTTAAAATGAAAGCCAAGAAAACATCACAGTAAGAAAATAAGACTAAGAAAGACAGAAGAGTCATATCAAGGTTGTAGATTTAGTGTTGAGGGTGAAATGACAGGACATGCTTAACATAGGGCACAGCAGTGCCCAGCAAGGATGCAGACTGGCCTGCCTTTATGAGGAATGAACTGATAGCTTGTCCCTGCATTGAGGACTACGGGGCAAATCTACAATTTCTGACACTGATTGATCAAACAAGATGCTTCACTCTTTCCCTCTTCCTCCTGTTTTCTTTGCTTTATTTTTGGTGTGTGTGTGTGTGTGTGTGTGTGTGAGAGAGAGAGAGAGAGAGAGAGAGAGAGAGAGAGAGAGAGAGAGAGAGAGAGAGAGAGGTCTGTGCATGGATGGTAACCATGTGACTTTGCTCATTTGCACCAGGCTCCTTGCATTCTTCCCAGCCTGTAATGTCTGAGAGTGTAGATATGTGTGCACATGGGTGCCCAAAGTTGATTCTAAGAATTATCCTTTATCACTCCTCTAACTTATTCACTGAGTCAGGGCTTTTCATCAAACTCAGATCTCACAATGTGGATAGTAATGTTAGCTTGCTTGCTCTGGAGACCCTGTCTCCATCTTTTGAGGCTGTAATTACAGGTGGGCCTGGACCCACCCAGCATTTACATGGGTACTGGGGATTCAATCTCTATCCCTAACACTTGGGTGGCAAACACTTGAACCCATGAGCCATCTGGTAAGTGTGTTACAGGCTGAGAAAAAAATGAAGACATGGGAAAAATGAGCAAAGTCACATAAACACCACCCACGGCTTCTCACAGACTCTTGGGAGAAGACAAACTCTGCCCCATGGAACTTCTGGAAAGTTGACCCACTGAAACATCCCCTGTAAAGTCTTTGTACCTCCTGTTTCTTCCACCTTTTATTTCCCCTAAAGTCACAATGGGGTGAAGGCTGGTTGGTGAGGGAGAGAAAAAAAAAATATTCTAGTTCCTTTATGACATAAGCCACTGAATCTCAGGCAGATCCTAGCACTCCCTTGAAGCAGATGAGGGAACAATGCTGGGAGAAATTCAATGATTGCAGTAGACGGGATGGCTGGTTCAGTTCCCCCCATCTCCACGAATAATAGCATATTTCTATATATTATGGAGCCTGGCTAGCAAGGCTTCAAGCTGCATGAAGTATAATTCCACATTCTGTGGGTTCGAGCTTATAAACTGCCTCATCCAATGGGATATTAGTAGACATGGTCCCAGCTGATGCTACAAGTGTGCATGTGCGGTAGCACCTGCTTCCATGCACCTTCGTGACTGGCACCAGATCATGCCTGCTCCTCTAGCCTGAGTTCAAGAGCAAATCACAGAAGACCTGAACCTAATCTAGGCCTGGAGCTTAACTCAAGTGGAGGTCAGCAGATTCCATCCAGCCCAAAGGAAATCCCTCCTGCTAACCCAGAAACTTCTAAATGTGTGTGCTTTCAGTGGGTCCTATACCTTGGAAGTTAGGTACCATTCGTTATGCACCATTAGCATGACAAAATCTCACTAGTAGTCGATGTTTCTGAGCTTAAAAAAGAAGTTGCTGAAATGCACAGGACTGCCTTGCCAAGGAGCCAGGCAGCATCCCGTGCAGCCCCTGCCCACCAGCAGCACTCACCTGAGTCCGAGGCCGCTGGGCTCACCAGGCTCAGCAGCTCCCGCTCCTTCTCATAGTCGCCTTTGCAGAGCAGCTGGCCCTCCTTCAGGACAAACTCATCCCCCTTCTGCAGCTGCCGTTCGCAGACACAGCAGCAGAAGCAGCTCAGGTGGTACACGCTCTTCTGGGCACGCATGACAAACTCATTGGGTGCAATGGCTTCGAAGCAGCCTCCACATTTGACAGCAAATAATCTATGTGGGAGAGAAAGAAAAGCAATGAGCGTAAGGCTGGGTCTCCTCCAGTCATCAGCCAGAAGGTCTTCAGACCCTGGACAGGAATGTTTGTACTGAAGTCAGCTTCAGATCCTGGGTAATTCCTGTCTTTCTGGTCCCCCGAGATCCATGACAACTCCGGCTGACTAATGGAAGTCCCCAAACTTAAAGATCTATTTTTTTTCACTTTTGTATTATCTGATGAAGCCGTAATTGCATTTGTAAATGCATTGGCATAGGCACGAAGTTAATCATCTAACTGTGGGATTCATTCATTAGAGCATTCATTGACTATTTTCAAAAGAGAGTTGTTTCTTTTCTAAAGCAGTAGCACAATTGCAGGGGCGGAAGTCTTTCCAAAGAAAGACTCTATTGTCCCTAGATACCAGAGGACCTGATAGATATAAGAAAGTCAGATGACATAAGGGAGAGACCAGAAAGGAGAGGCTCAGCATCAAACAGTACTGCTCCTCTCTCCACAGAGCCAGACACGAGCTGACACAACGTATATTTCAGAAGCTGATGCCAATTTGTTCCGCTAAGAAGTCCCACTTTGGCGGGAATGGTGGGAACATAAACAACTGGAGTGGTTTCCTACAGAGAAGCCAACTACCACATGGGCCTAAGGGTGCCAATCCTATCTCTTTGCTTGTTCCTGTGCCAGTTACTTATTCTTCTTTTCATTCATTTATTTTCATTAATTCAGTGTAAACCATGATACACTATCTACTCAGCGTCTTCACAGAGAGGGGAAGAAAAGAAACCACACCCCAACTGTGTCTACATATGGAGTCGAGTGTACAGTGTGAGTGTGTGTTTGTGTGTGTGTGTGTGTGTGTGTGTGTGAATGGCATTGATGCAGACACAACAGTATACAAGACAAATCTGTCATTGTGTGGAGCTCATATGTTTGTGGAAGAAAATAAATAAGACCAGGAAGACGACTCAGAGGATAAAGATCCTTGTCGTGCAAACCCAACAGCCTGAATTCAAACCCCGAAGCCCACTGAAAAGATGTAAGGAGAAAATGACTTCATAAAGTTGACCTCTGACACCCACATGTGTGCCACAGTGGCACTAAAACTTTAAAAAGAACAATGCAGAGGTGCCCCCGTGTCTACAAAATATTTCAACACAAAGCTATAGCATATATAAAGAATTACAATATTCAACCACCTCCCGACCATAAAATTGCACTTGTTTGGTTAGAAGGCAATCCCTGCACATGGCATGTTTATCTTGGAAGTTTCCTGAAGAAGGGAAAAGTTTCGGGGGGCGGGGAGTGAAGAGGAAGCTTGGGAAGAGTTTCCAATGAAGTGAGACACACATATTGGCACAGGAGAGAGGAAAGACATTTAAGTTTTGAGTGGAGGAAGCCAACGCTTGAGAAAGAGAATGAAGTCACCTGCCGTGAATTCCAAACCACCCCAGAAAGCCTTAGAATGGACCCAATCTGAAGGATGGTTATATGACCTGCAACACAAACTATGAACTACCAGGTCCATCTCTCAGCCACGAGGGTCCCCTGTGAAGAGGTTAACTCCGTATGTCCCCTCTCTACCCCTCAACCTCAGCACTGGAGTAAAGTTGAGGACCTATTCAAATGGCTGCTTTGCTCTTTCACCATAAGCTTCACACCCAGGACTCCAAGGACCAGAGGCCCTTGCCCTTACCCCTCCCATTCTCCAGATGCTCACTGTGGTTTTCCTGACCATTACCGGAGCCCTGCCAGTATTTTCTTTCACACCCTCGCCCCTTGCTAGATGCCACGCGTTGTACAGAAAATCTACCTACTTCATCCCTTGGCCTCCCAAGTTCCTGTTCTCTGTTTGCCAACCTGAGCAAACTAATCAATGCTTCTCCAGGAGCCCGTCAAAGGCCTTTTGTCCCCAAGCCTTGCTTCTGTTCCCCTTCGCCCGAGATGGACTGTTAAACATACTCAAGGCAAATGTTCCCAGGGAGTCAACAAACACTTAGGAGGCCGCAGCAGCGAGTGGTAGCATCTGTGCTTGTCTGCCTTCTAGCCTGTTAATCTCTTCCTCTTTTTCTTTCGCCTTCAATTTGCCCCCCCATGGGCAACTTCGTAAATTTCCCCAGTGTTAGAGAAGGGAGGGCCCGAGTGAGCGCCACAAAGACAGTCCGCCATGTTGGCTCAGGAGCACTGGTAGAAATAGCAACAGTCGTATAGGCTCAAGTCCTGAAGCGGTCGGTCATGCTCCCCCCAAGGACCGCAGGCCACAAGAGGCAGGCAGGCCTGATACCCTCCACTCTGCCTCCCTGCATCCAAATCCAGGTCAACTGCACCTTCCTCCCTCATCTCTTGTAACCTTCAAGAGCAATTCAAGAAGAGGAGCCTGCCATCTACCACCTGGGTGCCAGATGTGTACACAGCTGTAGGGGTACCACTGTGGACCCAGCTGCTGACTGCACAGCCTCCCATAAGTTGTTTTCTCTAAGGCTCAGAGAAGCAGAGAAAAGGATTTGTTCAAAAGTCCAGGTCATAATTAAAACACAGCCTGTCTCTTCCTAGTGCTTGAGATGTGTCCCCCATGGTTACCTCTCCCTCTGCATGCTAATGAGACTGCACTCTGGGTTCAGAGTCTGCCCGGCTGCTGGGTCTGGGAAAGCTGGGCAGTGTCTCCAGAACTGTCAGCTCACCTATGTCGACATGACAACCTCCAACTTGCCTCACCACCCTAAGTCACCTCCCCTCTCTCTGATGCCTTTGGGCATCTCCTCCTTGGACCTCATTCTCACTTGTAAAATGAAAACAGAGCATCTTCCACGGGGGGAAAAAGTATCCTGTGCAATATGGTCCCAGGGAGTAAGTCCTAAGTGTGTCCCTCCATCTACAGATGACCCTCTGGGAGGAGAGGTGAAGAGGAATGTTATAACAAATGAATCCACCCTAGTCCTTGAGAAGCTACAATCAACAAGAGGCTTGTGCTAGCTAGGTTTGTATCAATGTGACATAATTATCTGAGAGACAGGAAGTCTCCATTGAGAAAATGCCTCTGCAAGATCAGCCTGCGGGGCAGCCTACAGAGCATTTTCTTAACTGGTGATTGATGGGGGAGGGCCCAGGCCCCTGTGGATGGTGCCACCCCTGGGCTGGTGGTCCTAGGTTCTATAAGAAAGCAGGCTGAGCAAACCATGGGGAGTAAGCCAGCAAGCAGCACCCCTCCACAGCCTCTGCATCAGTTCCTGCCTCCAGGTCCCTACCCTGCTTGAGTTCCTGTCCTGACTTTCTTCAATGATGAGCAGCAATATGGAAATGTAAGGCAAATAAACCCTTCCCTCCTCAACTTGTGTTTTTGCTATGATGTTTCAACACAGCAATGGGCACCCTACCTAAGGCAAAGTTCTAAATCAGTGCCACTCAACTTTCCTAATGCTGCAACCCTTTAATACTTTATCATGTTGTGGTCACCTCCAACCATAAAATTATCTTCATTGTTATCGTCATAACTATAATTTTGCTACTGTTATAATTGTAATGTAAATAGCTGATGTGCAGGATATCTGATAGGCAACCCCTGTGAAAGTGTCATTCTATCTCCAGAGGGGCCACGGTCCAGAGGTTGAGAACCACTGCTCTATATGAATGGCCACAATTGGATGTGGTTGGGACATACACAGGGAAATAATAGAGAAGGACACAGACAATTGACTGAATCTACGAGTCACAGAATTTCTTTATCTTTTTCCTTCCTCATTCCTCCTCTTACTGTCTTTCCCCTGTGCTTTTCCAGACAGGGAAGTACAGACTGACTGTAACTTCATTCCATGCCCTGCTTACATCTTCTTGTAAAGCTAAAAGCTACAAAAGGCACAGCCGTGAGTCTTGCTGGAAGTCTACTCCACAGGCTCGACCACATCCTAATGATATGGTTTTCTTATCACTGACACTTGGCAGTCTCAGTTTGCACAGAGGATAAAGACAAGCAAGTGCCTGCATCCCTCAGCAAAGAAAGGTAAAATAAGAATGCATGTATGGGGTACTTAAAGGTGATAATCTTTAATGCCCAGGTAATTTTTAGTCATTTTTATTGGTCATGCATCTGCCTTTTATACATGTGAATATTTCCTTCTTGCCCCAAAGGTGAGTTTTCATGTTTAAGGGCTTCCAGAGCCCCATCCTAAGACAGCCCTTCTTCCAGTGTGAGCTCTTCTACTGACTCCTAGCTTTGACTTCATCTCTACTTGTGGTGTGCCAGGCAGAGCATGTTCCTCACACCCACCTATGGCCCTATCATTGGCCAGTTTCATCCATAGAGAGCACTATTTCTTATGGCTGACTTCATCTGTATCCGGTGCTTGGAGCCACGGTAGAAAGAAAAGCAGAAAAAGAGCATCTTAGGTCAGGAAAAGAGCCAAGTAGACCTAAGCTCAGGCTTCTCCCTTTATCAACAGGTTCAAAGAAGCCACGCCAGTCCCTGGGTCTTGAGTTTCTTGTCTTTCCTTTCTTAAAGGTAAGTTCTGCTCTAAACACCATATAATGTCAAAAACTTAGAGGTGGGGAAGAAATAAGAGACCAGGCCTCTGTTCCCCATGTCTTCTTATTGTACAATTCTCAGGCAGAGAAGCCTGTATCTAAATCCTAATCTCCAGACAGTGTTTCGGCAGGGTACTGCTTGGCCATGCTAATCCTTCAAAAAATGTCTTTTATACAGTATCATTTACATGCAAGCACACAGGTGCTAACACGTGCGCATGCATATATGCATGCATACTCACATACATGCACACACATCCAGATAAGTATATTCTAGGCTACACATATTATGCAAACTATTTATTTAAAAATACTAAGACTGTATGTATTATATAGACTAGAAAAACATGTCTTCTGAAAGATAATATTTTACTCCTAAGCCATGTTTAAAATCCACTAAGCTAGATAGTCTCTTAATTCATTCCCACTTCTGTCTTGTATTGGGAGGTCTTGTAACTATGGAGACAAGAGCATCTCAAACGCAGCTATAACAGCTTGACACTGACGCGCTACTACGAGACAAGTCTGAGGCCAACAACAAAGAATCAGAGAACTTCAGAAGCAGCGGTGGACCCTGGCACTGCAGGAACGACAGCAGCCAGGCAGTGGCCTGCCAAGACAGTAGGTGACATTCGGATACATATGACTGCAGTATGGTCTTAGGAAAAACATCACACTCTAAAGAGGATGTTTTATGGTTAGAACCTGCACTAGTCCCCCAAAATGATGTGATTAAAAACAAAAAAAGCTTATGGAAGGCAGAGAAAGGGAACGTGTCTTTACCAGATACCCACCCGGTGTCATGGACTGGGCTCTTTGATTGGCTTGTTATTTTACTGCTTTTGAATAGAAGTATGAAGTATTTCATGAATTCATAGAGAGTGTCATACTTCAGCCAGACTTGACTTGTGCTGTCTGGCTTCAGAGGAGAGAGGCTTGGGAATGCATAATACATAGGGTCATTCTCCATTTCCAGTCCACGTGCTCCCTAAGAGATAACAGGATTTATCAGCTAAACCCAAGACCAAATCTCTGCTATGCCCTCTACTAACTCTGTGATCTTGATTAAAATACAGGAGCCTTGCTTTACTCATCTACAAAATGGGAACAATGAGAGGGCCACCACCACACACACCACACCACACACGGAGTCTGTGCGGATAACGGAACCAAATCAGAACCACTTAGCACAGCTCTTAGCACACGGCAACTCCTCAATAAAATGGTATTACAATGGTGATAATGATGACCATGATGGACAAAGGGGCTGAAATATGAAACAAGAATTATTTTTTTAAGGAAGACAAATCATGACCGCAAAGGCTGGGAGAATGAGAAGAGAGCACCCCGAGGAGGGACCTGCTGGAGCCAGGAGTTCAGGACTGAAGTTAGAACAATGTAAGGACTTTTTAAAACCCTGCTTTGCACAGGAGGACAGGCACAGCAGAATGAGAATGAAGAAAACCTGCTAGGCCTGAGATCTTGCCTGCTGTGTAGGCTCCAAGACAGTGTCCAGGCAACCAACCACACAGGATTCACTTGGGTTTACCTGAAATAGTTCATTTTAGATGCGAACCTGACTTGGTTAAGGGATGTGCAAGTAGCTGGCAAAACATTACTTCTGGGTGTCTCTGTGGGGACGGAGCTGGAAAGAATGGAATTTAACCAGTCACAATCATCTCAGTGCCTAGGTACCACCCAGTTGCTTCTCAGACTTGGGGGCTTGCATAACTCCCAACACACCCAGCTCTCGGGACCCTAACTTTAGACTCTTACAATATATAGGTTCTCTGGTTTTCTGGCTCTCGATGGCATAGCAGGGTGGCCACTTGGACTCTATAATCACATAATCCAATTCTCCTAATAAATCTCCTCTTGTATATCTGTATATATCTCGTTTGTTCTTTTCCTCCAGAGGAACTTGAGTAACACATTGCCCTAACAGCTCCGGTAGAGCTGACTAACAGCATTCTTTACACATTAAAGCGAAATCAGCTGAGAAACTACCTGTTCATTTTGTGTCTCAGTACCAGTACATGGGGCACTTTTGTCCATAAATCCTTACGATGCCCTCCAATGCCCCCCATCCCTGCCCTATCGTACACTAGCTAGATCAGATGCCTCACACCCCATCGTCCTCTCCGTGCTGATGGTACCACTTCTCACGTCCAGGCAGAGCAGAGAGCATGGCAACCTTGTGCAAACCCACAAGCTACCCCAGACCTGCGGGACTGAGAAGAGCATAAAGTGAGCTCTCATGACAGCACCCCAGACAGCTCCTGACCAGAAGTATGTCTGGAAACATGATCTCCATGAACCTTAATCTAAGGTCCGGAAGGCCTTAAAGGAAGAGTCAGAAAGCATCTGGACCACAAACAAACAGAAGGATGGAGGACCCGATAAATACAAAAGACGTTAACTCCAGTTGAGCCTCCTGTAGTGTACAAATAACAATCTAACTTTAGCCTTGGAAGCCAGACTATGATAGGGCATACTGCCTTTCCACGGTGCTCCTGGAACTGAGTTAATGCGGTGTATGAATCCTCTGGTTTAGGAAGAAGAAGGTTCAGCACCGGTGGTTCTTAAAAAGGCAGGAATCAGCTCTGTTTCCACCCTCTCCACCAGGGGGCAGCATAGCAACATTCATTAAGTACCATGTTGACTTGGTAACTGAGGTCATCCAGGCAGAGACAGGGATTGGCCAAGAGCCAAAACTGTCTGCTGGAAAATCTGCTGCTGGGAGCCTGGGAGACCATGTGGCTAAACTGAAGGAGAGATGGTGAAAGAAGAGTATTCAAAAGTATTGGGAACCAAAAGCATGGCTTGTGGCCTTAGAAGAAGTGACACAAGCAACCTTGTCAGCTGGCTCAAGGTCTCTGTCCTTGAGGCTGAGCCAACAGCACCACAATAAGCAACTGAGCGCATGGTCCTGAGACGGTGGGAAAGTCTGCAGAGACAATAGGAGCGGCAAGATCATCCATAGGAGACAGTCTTAGGACTCTGCAGTGGTGAAAACACGGAAAACAATAAGAGACTGGCAGAGCCAATCAGAGTCTCTGTCTCCTGGTGGCTCCTGGGGAACTGCACAGAGCACCATACAATGGGATGAGTGAATGGGAGAAAGGACTGTTGGTGGTGATGTCTGCAGCCCAGAAGCTCCATGAGGCTGGCCTCACTAAGAAAGAGGCGTGTGGCTCTTTGCCTCTCAAAAGGCTGTTAGCACTGGGTGAGTTTACCTTGAAATAGCAGAGCATGCATGTCTCTTCTAATCTTGCAAAGATCGTGTTCCAGCCAGCCAGATACAGTGGGAAGAGGTGGGGGGGAACACCATAGCTCTAAGACTAAAGAATATGTATGCAAAACTTGGTTCTGTTTTTACAAATATGAGTAAGTTTGAGGTTCTTTTAGTTGTCCAGTTTCTACAAAAAAAACATGTTATGTCACATGAGATTTTTTAAAAATTTAATGAAATAATTCATCTGAATATCTGCTCTCCATAAGCAGTAGCTATTAGTTTCCTTTATCGAAATCAATTTAACATATCTACCCATGTAAATATTTGTCTAAGATAACATATTTTGAGGTGGTCATTGAGCCAAAAATAGAGCCTCATATGCCATCTCAAGAGTCTGTTCATCGTTATTGTAACAAATTAAATTAAACTTCAATAAGCCTTTCATGTTATTGGAGAAGAGACCAACAAACAAACGTTAAAAGCCCAGAGCTGGAGAGGAAACAGGGGGTGAAAGTCATTCAGGCTACTACGGCTATGATAGGCCACAGCAAACATTGATAGTAGCCAGCCATGGTGGGAGAACACCCACATTCACTGCCTAAGGCCTAGCATATGTTCAGGAAGTTGTCATTCTCGTGGCTCTCCCACCAGAGCCAACGGTTGCTATTTGGTTAATGCTGAGATTACCTAGCAAACATTTGGGACAGACCTTCGCTCTGGGTCACTTCAGTTCTCAGCTGAGTGCTCCTTTTGGAGACCACTGACCTTTGTCTGGATATGCACTAAGAAGCCCAATGCTCCTACCACGCTCTCCTGACTAACCCTCTCCCCTGATAGATCAGTGTCCCCTTTCCTCATGAAGGGGAAGAAACAGAGATCCAGAAGGAACAGTGAGCTTGACCACAAGGAAAGCTAAGATTACTAAAAGGACCAACCAGAGCTTGTGGCTCAGAAGTCAGAAATGAAAGCTGACACAGGCCAGCTAGGGTAGAAATGTTGCCTGTGGGCTCCAAAATGAACCAACAGTGTCTGGGAAGCTAGATGAGCAGACAGAGGGAAGACAGCGGACCTCTCTTCCCTTCCCTCCCTCTTTCCTTCCTTGCCAGAGTCATCTATGAATCAGGCTTTAGAGTAAAGGGCTGTGGTGAAAGTCTGGGCTCCAATAGCCCAAGCCAAGGTGGCAGGACTTCCACTATAAACTTTCCATATTGTCACACAGGCATGCGAAAACAGCAAGAAACATAAAACAGACATACGGAAAGTATATGTTTTCTTTTTAGGGAATGAAGGTTTGGTTTCCCTTGAAAACGCCAGTTTTCCTCTCTCTTTATCCTCATTAGCCTCTTGGGCTGCTCTTAAGCACACCCACCGAACAACGAAGAGTGGGGGAAGAGGTATTTTTAGCTGATATTCTGGGCACACATTCTTCCACAAATTTTGGCTTAGCAACATGGCATGAGGCCAGTGAAATGTATATTCTTACAAAGGATATATGTTTTTCTGGGAGCTAACTCTCCTCTCTCTCTCTCTCTCTCTCTCTCTCTCTCTCTCTCTCTCTCTCTCTCTCTCTCTCTCTCTCGTATGTGTGTGTCTGTGTATGTAATAGCAAGGACTGGGCATTATTAATGACACTTGGATGGAAAAGCCTCTGGGATCCCAGCAGGGGGCAACACCGAGCACTCTGTGAGTCCCATCCGCTTTGGCCACCATCACTTTTCATTCATGATTTTCATTGTGCTGCACATCAGAAAGAATAAAGAATAAAATAATATTGCCCAACTCAAGGATTCCTCATAGAATTAGCTGATACCAACAGTACGATAAAGGGAACTAGATAAATGTTGAAGACAAACCAGTGTGTTCCTAAGTCACTTGTGCCTGTCCTCAAGTGTCAACCCAGAATTCTAGGAGAAACAAACATCAAAAACTACCCACTGACAGTCTGAGTGAAAATCCCACCAAGGCATGAAAATCAAAGGCTGATGCTGAGTGTCTTTTCTTTTCCATGTAGAAAGTGAAAACCGGGACTGGAGAGATGGCTCAGAGGTTAAGAGCACTGACTGCGCTTCCAGAGGTCCTGAGTCAATTCCCAGTAACCACATGGCGGCTCACAGCCATCTATCACTTGAGCTGGTGTCCTTTTCTGGCCTGTAGGCAGTACACTCTATACATAATAAATAAATCTTTAAAAAAGAAATAAAAAAAAATAAAAAATGAGACAGAGAGAGAGAGAAAAAAGAGCTCTGAGCTTTGGTTCATGGACCTGAAAGTGGTGTAATCTTGTATGTACAGCATCCCAGCTCTACGCACGGCTGAGGATGTAGCTTAATGGTAGAGCATGTGCAAGGTCCTGAGCTCAATCTTCAGCACCTCAAAAGTGAAACTAAACAAAACCTGTCTGAGCTGGAGTGAAGGGGAAAGGAGTAGTCCGATTTGGATGTCTGACTCTGTTGGTCTCATCAGAGAGAGTGACAGACAGAGGGCCCTGTCCTTCCCACTAGCCTCTCTCCCGGAAGGCGGTCCTTTCCAGGTACTCTTGAGATGTCTTCAAGGCTCCAGCCGAGCAAATCTCACCCAGTACTTGTGGCACAGTCCTTGTTTCTTGATTTTTTTTATTTTCACGCCTCTATTTTTAAACTTTATTCTTCAATTATCTTCCACCTGTTCATTCAACTCCCCCTTCCAAAACTAAAAGATGCCATTCATGCTCATTAAAGGTAGCGACCAATAAAAAGACAGAAGGGACAAGTGTTCACAAAGCTAGGAGGAGATGGGGACCCTGCACTGTTGGCAGCTATGTGACGTGGTATAGTCACTGCGAAATGAATTGTGAAATTCCTGGGGGGAAAAAAATCAAAGAAGTATCGCATGATCCAAAAGTCTCTTTTTGGACGTACCTCCCAGAAGAACTGGAAACAGAGACCCAGAAGAGATGTCTGCACACTCACGTTCATTCATATCATCAGGATTGTTGTCAACAAGCAAAATGGGAAAGCAAATCAAGTGTCCATCAACAGGTGAACAGATAAACAGTGGTCTAAATATACACCAGAATATTGTCCAGACTTAAAAGGGGGAGGGAATTCTGACACATGCTACAATTTGATGAGGATTTTGTGCTAACTAAGGAAGTCAGACAGTGATAGCACAGCAGTGTGAATTAACTCAATGTCACTGAAATATACATACTAAGGACAGAGATGCTAAATTTGTTACAGTGACTCACTCACAGAGACTGGACTGACAACCAGGGAGCCTGCATGGGACTGACCTGGGCCCTCTGCATAGATGTGACAGTTGTGTAGCTTGTTCTTCTTGTGGAACACCTAACAATGGGATGAGGGACTGTCTCTGACTCTTTTGCCAGCTTTTGGGACCCTACTCCTCATACTGGGTCACTTTGCCCAGCCTTAATACGAGTGGAGGTGCCTACTCTTCTTGCAACTTGATATGCCATGTTTGGTTGATATGGGACCCTGCCCTTTTCTGAATAGAAATGGAGGAGTGGATGGGGGCAGGGAGAGATGGGGAAGTCTGGAAGGAGATGCATGAACTGCTGGCTCTGCACATAGGCCGCGGCTGAGGTGGACTCTGATAGAGGAGGCTTGGCTGAGCTCCACGGAGGACATGCAGGCATTCAGGGCCGGTACTTTTATACCCAAACATTGGGTACCAAATGTAGAAATAACCAGGCTAGCTAAATGATAAAACAATTATATTTTTAACTATTATAAGGGGAAAAACACACAAAACAGGAAACGAGAAATCCAAGCTCTTCTGTGTCCCGTGGGAATCACCCAGAGAGAGAGAGCACCTGGGGAGTGCACATGTTTTTTCCCTTGGTCCTGGGAAGCCATGCCTTAACTTAGACCCACCTCTTAAAGATAATTGACTAACAAGGTTTTCCCCATCAAGGAAGGAGGGGGAACTGCAGTTGGGATGTAAAATAATAAAAATGATGATTTAAAAATCATTTTAAAATATGGTGCATTTCTATTTTACTAGGATTGTATTAAATTTTAAGTATATATATGCATATATACATACACACATATATATACATACATATATGTGTGTATGTATATATATCTATATCCTGAAATATACACTATTTATTCATATTCTACTCACTGTACCAAAATCTAGGTGTTGTATACCAGTTGTAAAGCTCAGCACCCGGTCTCTCTTGCAACTTAAGAGCATCGGTGTAAGGTAGTACATAGGTAATATTGGGTGGAGCTGAGGAAGGAGGGTACCCTGGAAAAGCTATTATTTTATGAGACAGAGTCCATTTGGTATACACATTTCATCTTTTGCTGTTTCTCTTTCTCCTTCTTGGAATTAAAATGCAATGCCCAGAGATGGTACGACCATCTTGGCACCAAGAATGAATGCTACTTGTTGAAGATCTAGACTCTAGATTCTAGAGGAAGAAAGGAGGACATTTTTTGAGCAGCTTAACCAACCTGGAAATTCCTACCTCATGATTTCATTTCCTTTTATAGATCAGCCTGGAGTAGTAAGGATAGATACAATTAGAGGAAGCCATATGAGTCCTGCTCCAAGGTCTTAGATGCTGGTTCACTCCAGGCACTTTCCTTTCTGGTTGTTGTCTGGTATGTCCACACTCCTCTTTAGAGCCAGCTCCTCCACTTTGGCAATAGAATTTATCAAATCAAACTTACATGAATACATCATATAGTATCCCTTTTTCTGAAAATGTTATCTATATATTGTTTCTTTATTTCCCCATTTTAGACAAAATATGCTTGCTTTGATCCATTTCTTCCACCACCCAGTGTCTTGTTTATTTGGTGGAATGCATCCAAAATAAAAAGTTAGAAATGACTTTTGTTTGTTGTTTGCTATTCATCTTCTCTAAGACTCATCCATTAGACACTTGTCCCAGTGTCTTAGCTTCTAGCAAAGCTGCCTTGGAAAGTTCATTAGTGACCAACACACTGCTCAGTCCCCTTCATACTGCGCTCAGGAGCAGAACCTAACTTCATCCATTACTGGGCTTCCTGGATCCCTCTCTCTCTCTCTGTTTCCACCTTACCATTAGCCACTTATGCTTGGTCTCTTCTGCTAATTCCTCCCCATCTCCCCAACCATGAAATCTTTAGCCTCATTTCCAGTCTACAGTCACTGCCTTAGTAACTTTATCCAGGGTTATTGCTGTAAATAACCTACAAATACTGAAGGACTCCAGCATTTCTGGTTCTAGCCTAGCACATTCTCCCAAGGCTAACTTGTACACCCAACTACCTACTAACCACCTTTGCTTGGTATGCCTTGTTTAAATCATTTCTATTTTAACTGTAGTTATTAATAGAGTACAGTATGATAATTTGATAAGTAATATGCAATTATCCAAACATGGTAGTCAGTGTTTCCAACTCTGAGTTGAAAATATACATAATAATATTAACATATGGGTTAATAAGGTACCAGTGATATTTTATAATAACAAACTAAACTAAATGCACAATTCCTGATGTTTTAAAATAATTTTCATTTAATACAAAGAGAGAAAGAACTGGCATACTGTTGTGGTGTGGGTGTGGGCAGAGGTTAGAAGAGGGTATTAGATCCCCTGGAGCTGGAGTTGTAGATTTCCTATAAGAGTTCTGAGATCTGAACCTTAATCCTCTGAAAGAACAACAAGCACTATTATCCACTGAGCCATCTCCCCAGCCCCTCACTTTTTATTTCTAACCCCACCTACCTCACCTTGGCTCAGTTCTGTTCCAACTACAGCCTCTTCTTCCTCCTTCCTATTGGCAGACATCACCTACATCGGGGCCAGCACCTCAGAACTATTCCTGACTTGTCTCACCCACACACTCATGTGCAGTGGGACAGTGAACTATGTCTGCCCCGCTTTCAGAGTGGGCTGCAATCTGCCCCTTCTCCTCATGATACTGGATCAGGACTGCAGATCATGCTTTCCTCCTTCCAGAATTCTCCTGTTCTTATCGCCCCACCTCTACTTCCTGTCTGGTTGTCCCACCTATACATCCTGCCTGGCTACCGGCCAATCAGCGTTTATTTAAAATATAATTGACAGGGTACAGACCATTGCCCCACAGCACCTCCCTAAGGAAAAATCTTCCCTCCACAAACTGCAGTCATGAGAGTAATGGAGAGGAAAGGGGCAGCAGACGCCACACACCTGTACCATCCAGAGAACTGTCTTCATGCTATGGTCAACTGATAACGGACACATTGGAGGAAATCATGAATTTTGTGGCAGCCTTCACACAGAAACATGGGATCCTTATAACAGGAAAATACTGAAAAGAAAGTTGCTACAACACTTGTCTGGGGTGTGCGATACTGTGGACTCAGTTCTCAGTTCGACAAAAATCAGTGAGAAGTTGAGACATCTAAATTAGAGCCCATTTGAGGAAAGGGTGCTATTCCTATTAATAACAATTGTTTACTGAATGCTTGCTATTCTAGTTGGTCATTTTGAGACATTGTTTAGTGTTTTAGAATATAAGTAAACAAAACAATTTTTTTTAAAAAAGTTCTGTTGAAAACAAACAGGGAGCAACAAAAATGTCAGATGCATGAAATGGATCTGTAAGTGAGTCAAGAAAACGGAAGGCCCCAAGATAAAGACTCAAGTTTTCATAGAGTTCATGTCTGAGCAAAGATCTGGGGGAGCCAGCAGGGAGTAAGTCTTAGCAACAGCAACACTTGTATATAACTCCAGAGCAAATCCATCATTCCAAATAGAACCCATTGTCCTTCAACACTTCCCCCCTTCTCTTTCCCTAACATACCATCCACCACAATAGTCAGCCTCTACTGGCAAACCTGTTGTGGATAAGTCTTAAATATAACCACGAATCATAATCGCAAATCTAGTTTCTTTCAGGATAATGTTTTCTAGGCGTATTGCACTCAGTAGCATGCATTTAGATACAGCATCCAACAGCATGTACCACACATTTCTGTGGATGAATAATAGCCCAATGTTTGGTACAGCACATCTTGTTCATCCATTCGTCCACAGATGGACAAGGGCTGTCTCCACTGTTTATCTGTTTTTGCTTGTTTATTTGTTTGTTTGTGGTATACACCCAGGATGAAATTTTAATAGCAATGAAATGTACTTCATGCTCCTGACGGACAAAGCACTAAACTTGTACTCAGCCATGCAAAGGTCAGAGAAAATGATGCTGCCAGGAGAAGGGCCACAGTAGGAGCACAAAGATACACAAGAATATAAGAATCAACTTCTCTTTAAAAGGGTCTTGTTCAAGGACTCAGAGAAATCGAGATGAGTAGAAACCTAATGTGGTGGTTTGAATGAAAATGGCTCCCATAGACTCATAGGGAGGGGCATTAGTGGAGGTGTGGCCTTGTTGGAGTAGGTGTGGTCTTTGGGGAGGAAATGTGCCACTGGGGGTGGGCTTTGAGGTTTCAGATGCTCAAGTCAGGCCCTGTGTCTCACTCTCTTCCCACAGTCTATTTATCTGGATGTAGAAGCCTCTCTAGCTCCATGTCTGCCTGCATGACACCATGCTTCCCCCTGTGATAAGAATAGACTTAACATCTGAACTTTAAGCAAGTCCCAGTTAGATGCTTTCCTTTATAAGAATTGCTGTGGCCATGGTGTTTCTTCATAGCAATAACACCCTAAGACACCTAGGACTAAAAGACTACAGTAATATTAGAATATTTGCTGGTATGAATGATTCTGTGTGGAAGAAATCTTTCAGCTGGAAAAGAATGGCAAGAGACAATTTCTGGAATGGTCCAACAGAAAATGAAAGGGGATCCAATGGGAACTATTAAGCCTTGTCATTATTTGAAGCAAGAGATGCCTCATGGGTGCTGTAAGTAAAATCTTGGAGCATCACTCTGGATGGAACAAAGTCTGCACTATTCTGGGTTATTTGATCTAGTTAAGCAGTGGTAGCCAAGTTTAAGTCAAAGTAACCACATTAACTAAAACACTACTATTTGCCATGTAGTATACCAAATAATCTTGCCTTGGCTCAGGTTCTCTTTTCATGGTATTTGTGGACTGATGTTCAAGCATTATGAACAGCCAGGAATGTGAAGTAGATGGTTCAGGGTGAGTTGATTGACTAGACAAACTGAACCTCCCATTTTAAGTACCAGTTATAGTAGCAAACTTATGAATGGTACTAAGTAATACTATTACCATCTTGGTAGGATTGTAAATAACCATTCCCATATTATTCCCCAATGCATACATACAGGAAGTAATATGGAGGAAATGTTGGCATATCTTTTTGTGTATCACCTAACTGGTCACTAAACTGGCATAGTGGAGCACCCCAAAAATCTGAGGTTCAAGTCCTTTCTCTCACTTACCAGCTCTGTGTGCTTTCTCAAGCTTATTAATCTCCATGAGTCCAAACCTCTTCACTTCTAGCCCGGGATCAAAGACAACCCACACCACTAGCCATCATCAGAAAACAAGGAGAACCCCGGAGACAGCTGGCTCGGCTGTTCATAGTTAGCTAGACAGCCAGGCTTTAGTTGTCTCTGTATACGTCACACCTGTGTGAAAGTTTCTACCGGCCACAGCAAGCACTGTATGACAGGTGACATAAGAACTCCCAGGAGTCTGTCTGTACTTTCTCTATCCTGGAACAAAAGCTGAAGAGCAAGACAAACAGGAACCACAACAGACCAGACATGTGGGCCCTTCAAGAATCTAGATTGGCCATGACATCCCAGGCTATGTTTTCAAAGGCTGGCCAAGGATTACTCAGAGATTGATGGTCTGTTTCATCACAAGCCCGCTCCAATCACTCCAAACAGTACCCTGGGGTCTGACACAAGAGAACTTGAGATAAGTAACTAGACTAGTTAGCGATTGTCTCGGCATCCAACTGCTGAGGGCGAGACAGCCTACAGCATTCCACTTAGGAGCGGCTTCCTTATGGCCTGACGGCACAGGGTCTGTGTTTCTATCCCCACGAGAGCTATCACCAGGTCAGAATTAGGCAAACTCATGGCTGTGACAACTGCCCCTTCACCAAAGGATGACTGGATTCCAGCCTCACTAGATCCCTAGTGACCCAGGAGATCTTTCTACAATGATAGGAATGTCCGTGTTGTCCAATATGGTAGCTGTGAGCCAAGCTGGTTGAAGAGAAGCAGAAGTTAGGAAATGAAAACTCACGCATTTTTGCAATTCACAACCTACCCTAGCTAGCCGATATGGCTCTGTCCTCTCAACCGATCTTAATTTCTTGCCTTCGAAGGTCAGCTCCAGCCTATGCCCCCTAGATGGTCACTTGAACCTGTTGAGCTGTCTTTGACTCACAGGGTCCAGGGTCGTGATTTGAATGTGAATGTCCATGACAGGCTCATGTGTTTGAACGCTTGGTTCCAACTACTTGGAAAGGACATAGAAATTTTAGAAAGTGGAGCCTTGCTGGAGGAAGAGAGTCATTGGGGAGAGGCGGGACTTGAGGTTTTATGTTCTGACCTCACTTCCTGTTACCTCTCTCTTTCTTTCTCTGTTTCCTGACTTTGATGCAATGTGATCAGTTGCCGCCTACCACTCCAGCTGTCATACATTCTCTCTCGAAGACGGCCTACATCCCCTTGAACTAGAAACTCAAATATGCCCCACCTCCCTTAAGCACTTTCTCGTCAGGTATCTGGTCCCAGTGACAAGAAAAGTAACTAATATACACAATAACCAGGGCGTTTGAAACATACAGCCAGTGGAGGATTTCCCACGAAGTGAGTGTTCTCCAGGGAATGGCTGACACCTTAACATTACATGCGCCCCACTTACAAAGCTGAGCCACAGTTGGGCACGCCACATGGAGGCTCTGGAGTGAGCAATGGTTGAGGTCCAACCCTCCAAGGAGTTTTAAACCAGAGGGGGAGACAAAGCAGCTTCACTCTTCGCCAATACCTGTTCCATCCAGGGGAGCACCAGGAGGGAGCACAGGAAATCTGTGCTTCCTGCCAGATGTGAGGCTGTGTTGAGTAAGATGGAGCGAGGCCTCAAATTGCTAAGCTGTCTCTAGCTGTTCTTAGGAAATGGGGAGTCTTGACACAGTTTCAAGCAGTAGGAGAAAGTGAGAAATTAATACTATTAAAAAGGATGCCGAGAAGAGATTCAAGAAGTATGGACCACTGTCACCCCGTGCCCACCCACCATGCTTCCCAGGCGTGATCTCTCTCCTCAAGGCCCCTTCCCACCCCTCCATCTGAACCCCGACAGTGTTCCTCTTCCAGGTGAACTCCACATCCCCGTCCAGGGATGAATCGTGATTCCTCTGCAACAAGCAGGCCTCTCTTTTTCTCCTTCATCAGTGTCTAGCTCTGGACTGGGAACACGGCCACATGGCCCTGGGAAAGCCAAAGAGATATAAGGGAAAGTCTGTTGGGAGTATTAAAATAGAATATCTTCTGTGAGTAAGAGACAGGTCCTAGTCTTAACTTCTCACTTCGGGCCCTGCTACATAAGGGTAAGGAGGCATCTGGGAGACAGCAGAGACAAAAGCCAACACCCTGAAGATAGAAGGTAGAAACTGGAAGGGGGGGGGTTCTCCATTCCTGGTGTTGTAAAGCTGCCAAGTCAACATGGCTAATGGGAACTGCCTGATTGCAGGCTCAGAAAAAAATACTTCTCCTGTATATTTAAGGCCTCATTCATCAATTCTATTACTTTCAATCCAGTACCTCCTAACTCACCTGAGCTTTGATCACAAAAGTGACCTTTGACCTCTGGTGGTAGGGTCTATCAAACCATGTGGGTGAGTCCTGTGGGGGAGCCCTCAAGCCAAATCTCAGTGTCATAAAGGGCTAGGAGTCAGGCAGCAGCCAAGACATAGAAGCAAGAGTCACTAAGGTCAGAGGTCACTGACCTCCATTAGAAAAAAACAGCCACCCATGCTTTATATTCATGCTCCTGATCAGGTAGAACTGTGTGGCCAATCCAAAAGGGAGCACTCTGGGCTGGTTGAGTCATCTGTGACTAGTCAGTTCACCAAGAGTCTCTGTGCTCCCGAATGAACAGAAAGATCCGTCCCACCAGCTAGGTCTGGGGCCTGACAGGCAGGGTGCATTCTTCGCCAGATCCTTGCTGCCTATCATGCTTTACAGACACCAAAACAAATTCCACCATATGTTGAAGTTAATTGCAAACAGTTGTTGCTGAAGAGAGTTCCATTTTTCAAGAGCCACAGAGATCTGGTTACACCAGTGGCTGAAGCATCAACCACCCTCATTCAGTCATTGAAAGGATCAGGTCCCAGGCAAGGGTGCAACCGAGTTGTGAAGGGACCCTCACTCGTTGCTCCTTCTGCTCCTCTCCCTTCCTCTCTGTCTCAACTGGAGTGTCCTGTGTACAAGCAAGTACCCACCTGCAGGAGGTCAGCTGCCCCGTTTCCATTGGCCAGTGAAGGGCAGAAGAAGAGGTACAGAGAAACTCAACAGCCAGGGGCGCTAACAGAAGGCAGTCTGCTTTACAGGCCGTCTAGAGCCACATTGTTGATAATGTGGTTTAGAAAGGGGCAGTGAGAGCAAACCTGGGGCTGTCAAGGCCCTCGGCTTAGAGCACAGCTGGGAGAAGTCTCCAAAGAGCCTGGCCAGCTGGGAGGAAGGTCTGACTTAGCTCTCCTGTGAGCCTTCTACTGTGGATCACTGACAGGTAGCGTGAAGGAAGTGTCTGTTTATGAACCCACATGCCCACCTGTCCAGGGGTAGGATTTTGATGTCTACTTTTGCATCAACAAGCTGGAGACATGAGTTGGGAGGAGCCTCAGAACTAAAGGACCTGGTTCAGAAAAAGGCTGTCTCCAGATAATTTGTATTGTTACAATTAATGCCTTGTGTATGTAGCTGACAGGACTCTCTGAGTAAGGCAGGCTCTTGAGGAACGGGTGTATGAAGCCACTCTGGTCTCTGGCTGACCTGGTATGTCCATCACGTGTGTGAAGTCTTTAGAGGACATCAAAGGCACCTTCAAAGAGCAGGTCCAGTGACATTCAGTCTTCGTTGGCCCATTAATCCAGCCAATTAAGAATATGCAGTCAACCCAAATAAGGAAAAATGTCTGTCAATAAAGTCAAATCAACAGTCAGGGGCTGTTGTCTGTTCAGTGAATCTGACCTCACCTTCTTCTTTGATTGGCTGCACCTTCAACTCTGACCCTCGTAAGAGCTCTCTTGCTTTGTCCCTTGTGCTGAGTACTGTCACTCACAGGCCAGCACCTACACTACTTGACTTGTAGTGAGCAATGACTGATGAAGTACTCAATGTACTGTCACCTCATTCTACGGGTGTCACAGACACACACTGTCCCCAGCAAAGAGAAACCTAACTTCTACCTGGAAACTCAGAATACACAGGTTAAAAAAAAAAAAACACCAAGTTATCATATAGGAGTCAATAAAAAGCAGCCCGGGAAATGGTTCAGTGGTTAAAGATCTTGTCGAGCCAGAAGGAAGACAGGAGCTCAGAAACCACAGTTAAATGAACAGATACAAACACATGGCTGCACACCACATCTACACATACATGTAAAAAAAATGCAAGAATAAATACAAGCTCAAGTTGGGGATACAAGAGGACACTCAGTGGAATGTCAACCACAACCTGGAGGGCAGTAGGAAAGGATTCGAGAATAAGGAGCATGAAAGAGAGAAAATATTCATTATCGCTGTCATGCTTGCTGAACCATTTTGAGCCCAAGATGTTTCTTCAAGCACTAAACTAAGGCATCTACCCCTCATCACCACCCTATGAGTCAGACATAATTATCCCCATGTTACAGACAGGAAAGTTGTGTGCACCAAGGAAAGTAACCATATAATTGCCTCATGGTTTTGTAGAAATACCTGCCCTAGGCTGTCAGCGGTGTGTTCCTGCCTGAGGTCCTGGAACACCTTTTTCCTCTCTACCTTTTGGGTCCAGTTTTGTCCTCCACTGCCTTTGTCTCCCTTCCTACCCTTGGCACCGCTGCACACACAGCCACACTTCCACTTTTGAGTTCTAGGGATGTTTTCTGCATCTACACTGCTTTATGCCACAGAGCTACAAGACCTAGTTTGTCGCTTGTCAACCTCACCGGGTGGGGAGTTGCTTTTAAAAGAACAACCACCTATGTGGTATCCTTAGAACATAGCATGGTACCTAGTGCAAGCAGGTACTCAATCAACAATAGCCACGTAGATTAGGCTGAACTAATGTGTAGTAAAGGACTGTGAGCCGAGGGGCCAGGGTTTCTGGCAGACTCTCGAGAAACGGAGGAATGACCAAACTGCCCTTAGCGAACCCACCTTCTCCACGCTGGCCTCCAGCAGTGAGCATTTACTGCAGAAATCAGAAGTGGCAGTGGGACTGATGGATGGCCACCACCCTCATAAAGAGCTGTGGGGTGTGTCTCCAACCACAGCCTCAGGGCTGCTGGGCCCTCGGAACTTTATGGCATTGTTGCCATGGTGGTCACGGATGTAATGCACCATGGAGGCAAAAAATGAAATTCCCCTCGAGGCGAAATGCTGGCAGAATCCCATTCACAAGCAACAATGGGTCATTTGACCTCTGTGAGCCTCAGTTTCCCCTTCTGTAAAATGGAGATAATGATTCTCATTAAATGACAGTTGGTAAGATCAAATATAATTTTAGATAGATAGATAGATAGATAGACAGACAGACAGATAGACAGATAATAGAGTGAGCACAATGGCTTATACACAGTAGGTGTTTAATAATCCAAAAAATCTATGTTACCTGTATGGAAGAAATACAGGCTCTAGCATGATTTCCTTTTGAGTGAGGATTTGGGGGGTCTTGTTTTGGTTTTTAATACAGATATTGGATTAGTAGGCACTCTATGGTAATGGGAGGAACCCTGTGTCTCTAAAATATGAGGTTTCATGCTGATCAAACATGATCAGATTTCTATCTGAAATTGCTGTTAAAGAGCCATAGAACTCAACTTTTCCCAGCTTCCTGATGACCGAGCCTCTTCCAGGCAAAGAATTTGTGTCTGGGTCCCTCTGTGCACTGGACTGTTTTTATTGGTTAATACACTAATGGTAGTTACTTATTAGCAAGTGTGAATAACACCCCCCAATAAGCAGCCCTCTGTCTGGCTTTGCAAGAGAGTCCAAAGCTTGCTGGTATGTCAGAGAAACACCCCAATAAAAATGCCAAAGTATGTTACCCTAAATCTAACTAGAGATTGGCAGATTCACTCACATCCAGGTAACCTCTACTTGCCTCACAAGACCTTACTCTCCCGTTGCCCCACTGAGGCCGCTCCACTCCACTCTGGGTCACCTCCAACTCCATCATGGCCTGCTCGTCAGTAAATCTCCTTTCTCTCCCTGACGTAGATAGCAAACATGAAGTCATCCTTCAGGTACAGACGAGATACTACTCAGGCAGCGAAATGGATGCTCTTGGTTTGGGAGGGCAGGGTATAGGTCAGGGAAGGTGGGAAGGGAGAGGAAAGGACACGGATGAAGAGTATGAAGAGTACAGGATCTAGGGAAGGCGTCACTGCTGTCATGCCCCTGGGCTTGGAGCATTTATGGTTATGGTATGTGCATGCGTGTGTGTGTGCATGTGCATACATGAGAGATACAGCCTGATGGCCTTGCCCAAGAGGTGGTCAACTTTCCACCCTTCCCCCTTCTGTCCCAGGCAAAGCCCACTGACAAGTGTGCAGCCATGGTTTTAGGAGGGATCAGTCTGTGTAACCCCACTGTTGACTGCCATTCCTGGTCCTTGATAATGAGGGTTATGTGATGCCCTAACTGATGACTGATGGGAATGTTCTTGGGTTCAAATAAATTCCTCGGTTCTTAAAGAAATGGTGAACATCCATGACATTACAGAGAGTAAAGTCAGGTGTGACATCACACACTTGTAGTCTCAGCATTCAGGAGGCTAAGAGGGGAGGATTGTAAGTTAAAGGCTTATTACATCATGAAACCCTGTCTCAAATAATTGAGCAGAAAGGACACCCCACCACACTTAAGATGCTTCTGGCTAGACTAGCAGAGAAGGGAAAGTGGAGATCTTGTAAGGATCCAGTCTCTTGTACTCTTCTGGAGAAGGAGAGTGGACATGGACATGCTTTATAAAGTATGCAGAAACTGTCAGTGTGATTTGATATGGTTATTGATAGTATTAAAAACTCCAGTTTATCCGAATGGCCCAGAAGGGATAAATGATCAGCTCAGCTATTCACCCAGACCCATATCCTGGGCCTTGGGTTGGCTCACCCTAACAGCTGCCCCATCTCTAGCCTTCTGGAGGGCGCGAGGGGACTGGTCCTGCAGAATGATAACCGCAGGACCTACGTGACTTGGGGAAAACAATAGGATATCCAAGAGGAGTTTCAATGAGGGCCCAG